>NW_027526340.1:1002797-1684556 GCF_048455015.1 Haemaphysalis longicornis
TACGCGAACAAAAAATTAAGGTCAAAGTGCGTCGGAGCAATTGTGTTTCATAGTTTCACGTATCCAACAGACTAATCACGGTTGGCTATGTGGCAATCACGACTGCAAAATAATCACGATTATTTCTCCAATTTTAGTCTCTCTCTGACGTCATTCAATCCGCTACTCAACTGCACTGCAATCCAATGATATTCAAGTACATAGCGCACTCACCTCCCAAGAGTCCGTCCTGGAAATCGCAGCGTCTACAGCATTACCCTCTAACAACGACGGTGTCCACAGCACCATCACGACCATTCAGTCGGGTGATTTCGATTTACGCGCACATCCCTCAGCATGCAGTCCGTCCTGTCAACCGCAGCGGCAATGGAAACATCTGACGTGCAGCCATAACCTCAACCAACGTTTCATACAGAAAAAAAAGACACTTTCTTGGCACAGCGGGTAGCCTGCTTGGTTGTCGACGGAGTTTAGTATTCTAGTATTCGAAACTGACCAGGCGAAGCAAAGAATTTCTCCAAATTTTCACGTCGTGCGGGAACTGAGGAGTCCGTAGAAGGGCATCTTGCTGGGCCAGTTGCTACATATTGACGGACGGGAAACCAGCGAAAAAAGTTGCTAGTCCAGTTGCTAGTCCAGCGTTGTGCTGTCTCGTCTCTCCTTGTGTTTTGCGTCCTTTTCTCGCTGGTTTCCCATCCGTTGAGGATTCCGGCTATGTCATCAGATACGTCAATGCATCCGTCATCCACAAATTACAAATAATTAATTATTTATAAATAATGAATTCTCAACCTGTAGGATAATAAAATAATAAAGTAATAAAGTAATTGTTATGTCACTGTTGAGGGCGTCACACATGAAAGGCTCCTTCCGATCGTTCATAAGTAACACTTGTCTGTCTTTCAGTTGCCAAAGGTTTGGTTTGTGGTTGGCGGGAGAGGAAAAGGAAAGGAAAGGCACTGGGGATATTTTGAGCTCGACATGGAGCTCACGTGCATACAACCCAGTGCAGGGAAAGGGAAGTAGAGAGGGAGTGACAGGATAAAGTGGAGAGTGACAGAGCGAGAAAGAGAGAAAAAGGTACAAAGAGTCCTAAAGTCAGGCAGTCAGTCCTGAAAGAGTCAGTCCTAGAAAGCTGTCAGTCCGGGCGCATCAGTTCGGGCACTGCACTCCGGGCTACAGCCGCTGCGTGGGGCCGGTCGTCTCCAGGAAGGGAGCAGACGGGCAAAGACTTCCCGTTGGGTTGCCGCAGGCCCCTTCGGGAACAGAAGGTCCTCCATGCCGGCGCTGGGAAGGGCTCGACGCTGGAGCGCTCGGTGGAGCTCGGTTGCCAAAGATCGCACACGCACGCGACACGACTAGCGCATTGTGTATACATGTGTAAGCACGCTGATATAATACCAGCCAGCCGCCGTGGTGGCTGAGTGGCTAAGACGTTGCGCTGCTGAGCCGAACGACGCGAGGGTTCGATCCCGGCCATGGTGGCTGCTTCTCTCGTGGAGGCGAAAAGAGAAAACGACGCGTGCCGAGATTCCGGCGCACGTTAAATACCCCAGGAGGCCAAAATTATTCCACAAACTTTCACTACGGCACACCTCATAGCCCAGGTGGGGCTTCGGCACATTAGACCCAACAAAAATATATCAAACAAGCGAGCTAGGTCTATGTCATTGATTGAGAGAGAGAGAGAGAAAGAACTTTATTCTGGAGCTGTTGGGTCAACGGCGAGTGGTGACCAGCGCTTGAAGGGCGCCGGTGACCTGGGCTGCTCGTTCAGCGAGTCCTTGCTGGACCCGCGGATCCGAGCTGCCTAACGCCGCCTCCCAGTGCTCCACACAAGAGATGAGAGGGAATGAGTTCTGAGGGCATTGCCAAATTATATGAGCAACTGTTTCGTGGGCTCCACAGTCGGGACATTGGGGAGAGGGAAATACAGATGGATAAATTGCGTGTAGTCTGGCGCGACAGGGGAGGGTATTGGTTTGGAGAAGGCGCCAGTACCGTTCCTCGGTAATAGAGAGTGACCAATGGGGTGGAGGGTAGCGCCGGCGAGAGAGGCGGTAGTGGCACGTAATTTCCTGGAAAGTCAGAAGGCTGTCGCGGGTTGATTGGGCTCCGTGGGAAGGGGTGCGACCTGGCGCAGCTCGGTGGGTTAGCTCTCGAGCTGCAAGGTTAGCCGCTTCGTTTCCTTCCAGCCCCGCATGGGCAGGAGTCCAAACCAACTCCGCATGGGAAGTGGAAGGATTTTGAAGGATAATTTTGAGAGCCTGCGGGGAAATAATCCCCCGGGCGAAATTTCGAATGGCCGTTTTCGAATCGGAGATAACAATTGTTGGGGTAGGCCGATGAGTCAGCGCTAGTGCAATAGCCGCCTCTTCCGCCGTGGCAGGAGAGCGCGTTCGGATAGTGAGTGAATGGAAAGAGGTTGCGTTTGGATCAAAGATGGCGGTGACTGCGTAGGCGTTGTGATGGGTATAACTCGCGGCGTCCACATAGGCGGTGGACTGGCCCATGGGGTATTTGCGGACTAGAACGCGTGCGCGATGTTCACGGCGTTTAATATTGTGCTCCGGGTGCATATTGCGGGGAATCGGCCGCACGAGCAGGAGATTGTGCAAGGCGGGTGGGATGTAGACTCTGGAGTCAGTAACAATCGGTGCATGAAGCCCGAGCGACTCTAGGATGCATCTGCCAGTAGAAGTGGTAGAAAGGCGGGAAAGTTGACTGACTGAATGAGCTTCTATGAGCTCTTCAGCTGTGTTGTAAATGCCGAGGCGTTCCAGTTTGGCAGTGGAAGTACTTTGAGGGAGTAAAAGCGCCGCTTTGTATATTTTTCGTATGAGGCAGTTGATTTTAGACAGCTCCGTTTTACTTGAGTTAAGGTACGGGAGGGCGTATGTCAGGCGACTGAGCACGAATGCTTGAACCAGCCGGAAGCGCTCAAATTCCGTCGTTCCTTTGTTTCGAGCTGTTATGCGGCGGATGAGGCCAATAGTTTGGTTGACTTGTGAGGTGAGTTGAGAGATATATTGCGTATTGGCTCTGTTGCGCTGTATGGTCAAACCGAGGACTTTAAGAATAGGGACACATGGTATGGGATTATTTTGTATTCGTATAGTTATGTCTGTAGTGGAGCGTGACCGGCGGGGGGCAGGGAGGGTCAAGAGCTCCGACTTACTTGGGGAGCATTCAAGACCAGCCAGTGCCACTTCTGCTACGACGATGTCTGTGCCTGACTGAAGCGCCTCCTCAATTTGTGCATCACTAGCCCCGGCGCACCACAGAGTAATATCATCAGCATATAGACTATGTCTAAGATGTGGAATTTGAGCTAAACGCTTAGGGAGATTAAGGAGAGCCAGATTAAAGAGGAGAGGAGAAAGGACTGCACCTTGAGGGGTACCAAAGGAGGGCATGTGAATGGTGTCCGATACTAAATCACCGATGTGAATCACGGCAGTACGATTAGTAAGGAATTCTTTAATATAAGTATAAACCCGTTGCCCGGGGTTACACGTTGCCAGATTTTGGAGTATAGCTCGGTGTGAAACTCTGTCGAAGGCTTTGGTGAGATCTAGTGCTAGAATAGCAGCTGTATCTACTTTGGAGGCCGGGACAATGATCTCATGTTGAAGTTGCAAAAGGAGATCCTGTGTCGAAAGACCCTGCCTGAAGCCTAGCATGGTGTGGGGAAGTGCATTGGTTTTGGTAAGATGTTGAACTAAGCGGGCATGGATGATGTGTTCAAGAACTTTCCCTACACATGAAGTGAGGGATATTGGGCGGAGATACTCCAATTTCAATGGTTTGCCCGGTTTAGGTATTAGGGTTATTTTAGCGTGCTTCCATGAAGGAGGCAAAGTGCCTGTGGTCCAATAGAGATTATAGTACTGAGTGAGGATGTAGATGGAGTTGTCGTCTAAATTTCGAAGAAGTTTATTGGTTACACCATCTTGCCCAGGTGCTGATCCAGGCCTAATCTTCATGAGTGCCGCTCTGACTTCCGTTTCGGAGATTTCTCTGTCCAAGTCCGGATTATTATCGCCCGTGTATGACGGCAGCTCCATGGTATCCCCTTCAGCTATGTAGAGAGTACGAAGACGGTCTAGGAGTTGTGCATCTTCACCGGGAAATTGTTGAATAATTTTCATGAGCCGATTATTGGTAGCTATTCGTGAGTGACTGGGATCCAACATGTGTTTAAGGAGGGACCAAGTACGCCTCATGCTGAGATTACCTTTCATCTGTTCACATACCTGGCCCCATTGGGCACGAGCAAGTTCAGAGGTATAAGTCTCTATCGTTGCAGCGAGAGAGGTTAACCTAACTTTAAGGCGCTTATTATGTTTCTGCTTACGCCATCTACGCTGTATGCTGCGATAAGCGTCCCACAGATGATACAGGCGGGCATCTACTAATTCAGCAGGTATTTCGGGGTCTACGGGATTGTCGTGAGTGCGTTTGTTATCGAGAATTTGGCTGACCCAGGTATGATACGATTCAGAGGATATTTCAGGGGACTCTGACACTGCACAGGTTTTCCTAAAGGCATCCCAATCTGTCAGGTATTTCTGTCGGGGTCGGCGCAAGATTTCAGATTGGAGGCGTAGATCGAGTCGTATAATGAAGTGGTCGCTGCCGAGCGTATGTGGTGTGCAGAGCCATTTAACTTCTGGGATCCCGCGTGAGAAAGTAAAGTCCGGAGAAGTATCTTTTTGCACGCTATTGCCAATTCTTGTGGGGGTGGAGGGGTCGGACTCGATTGTAAAGCGCTGACCCTGGGTGAGCTCCCATAAGAGACGGCCCTTGCGGGTAGTGTGTGTGTAACCCCAGGCTGTGTGGGGGGCATTGAAATCACCTAATACGAGCAAAGGGTGAGGTTGCGAAGCTTGAATAGCAAGGTGAAAAAGTTGCTTGAATTTGTGTGAGTGCGCACGGGGGCTACTGTACACGTTGAGAATATACAATCGGGAGGCTTTGCGCTTGAGGGGGTAGAGGACAACCAAATCATGTGGAACATCAATGCTGTCAAATTGTGAGCGTTCACCGGGAATATTACGTTGAACCAATACTGCAGTGTATGGGTTATCCGGAGATTGGAAGGCCTGATAGCCCATCAATTTGACGTTAGATCCAGGTTCTTGTAGTGCTATTGCAACAGGGGCTTTTTGTTCAGTGGAGAGAAGTAACTGCAGGTTGGGGCGTTTGCGGGTAAAGCCTCTGCAATTCCACTGCCAAACAGAACACTCGGCGTCCCGCTTATTCATCGTAAAACTCACTAGGCGGAAGGGGGGTATTTTGCGGCAAAGTGTGGTTGCTGGTAGTGGCGGCGATTCCCCGCATGCAGTTGTGTATATCGGCACGAAGAGATTCAATGGTGGCCTGCATGGCTGCCTGGTTGGCTAAGAGAATTTGGTGGAGCTGTAAGTATTCTTCTTTCTGTTGCGCGAGAGCCGTCTTGCATGCCGCCTCGATCCCTGCGAAACGATCGTCTGTTGGGGTGGGTGTAGTGTCGGAGGTAGTAGGGTTAGCCGTGGCTTTACGCTTAATTGGTGGGGGAGTGGAAACCTCCTGGGAGGCCGGAGTTGATTGCTGCTCTGATTGCACGGAGGGGATAGCGGGACTAGTGTGCAGTTGTTGTTTCAGGAGGCTGTTTTCGCGTCTCAATGCTGCATTTTCTTGCTTCAAGGTTAGTATTTCTGCCCTGATAGCTTGTAATTCTTTAAGAATTTCAGCTTGCGTATCAGAGGAGGTAACGTACGAGGGTAATGATGATGGCGATGGAGCACTGAGAGGCGAGCGCTGGCAGCTCACCTTTGTCTTGTCGATGCCCGATGGAGGGAGTTGTGCAGCGCCGGCGCGACACGGAAGGTCTGGTCGTCCACAGGAAAGAGTCCCTGAGGCCTTGGCAGGTTGCAGCGGTGGAAAGTCCGTGGCACAAAGAGTCCCTGAAGAAGTTGCAGCCTTAGCGTATGACACGGCAGGTCGGCGCGGTTGGTAGCGCTTGGGGCACGCCGCCGTTCCAGTAGCATGAGGGCCCTCACAAATGATGCATTTCGGAACACATGGGTGATTTTCGGGGGCATTGACGATTCCGCAGGTTGAGCACCGAGAGAGGGCTTCTCCAGTTGGGCAGACGTCGGGTCGATGTCCTGGCTGCCAGCATAAAGTGCAGGCTTCTGATTTCTTGCGAAATGGCTTGCAGCGGTATGTTGCAGCGCGATACCGAACCCAGTAAGGGACGGTAGTTCCATCGAAGAGAATTTGGACTATGTTAGAGTCACTCAGCCTCCTCGCGTCGAGGACTCCGAGTGCAGGGTTGAAGTGGCAGATGCTATGGAGTATTTGTTCTGGGGTTTCTTCGGCTGGGATATTGAAAATGACGCCCGTCGCTGTATTAGATGGGGCGGGTACGTGCGTGGACAGCGGGTATTCTTTGCCATTCAAAGTTAACGCCTCGAGCTTTGCATACTTCTGCGCTCGGCTTTCGTCCGGGGTGCTAGCGATGATGAAATTCGCCCTCGCGTGAATGCGGATTTGATCTTCTTCATGGAGAGGTAGTCCCGCTTGCTTCTGCACGGTGTCAGCCAGAGTAGCCAGAGGGACTTGGGTGAGGGCTAGACCACCTCTCGGTCGAAGGATCACTTTGATGTCGTCCTCCGGCAAGGGGAGCACCGGGGGAATCGATCGCGCCGGTCGACGGCGGCGTCGGCTGGAAGAGGCATTATGAGAAGTTGCGATGGCAGAGTTGGCCTGCAGCGATTGTCCACGAAGGGATTGTTGGCGGCGACGAATGGTCATCCAAGAGGGGTGGTCGAGGTCCTCCGGAGCGATGTCATCTCCTTCGACGGTAACCTCCATCATGCTGCTGCCGAGACGCTGACCACGGCCAGCGCGCTCGTGCAGCGGAGTGAAGGCTGACGGCACGTGCTGTGGAATGCAGCCGGCGGCCGCGCACAGCTTCGGCGCGAGGCGTGGGCGATTCTGTTCTACGCTGTGGCGTTAGGGTTAGATTTCTGAGTGGACAGTTTGACTCGCCTGTTGGGTCGAACTTGACGAAAGCGGTGTCAGGAGAGTCCTTACATCATGCCGGAACCATTGGTGTGGAAAACAGGTAGCAGGCACTGCTGGTTCGCTAGTGGCGATGCAAGATGCCAGAGCCAAGCCGGGGCGTCCGTTGCTCGACGCTGGCGTTTCGAAGCGTTCCATTGATTGAAAAATCAATCTTTGTGTGAAACTAAGAAAGGAAGGAATATCGGCTTTCCGGCACGCGCTGAACGAGCACAAGTCTTACGGGATCGCTACGCTTTCAAGTGTGAAGAATACCTGCATCCATTTTTGTGCACCAACTTTTCAGTCTTCAATTCCGTAATACAGGACAGTTCTTCACCCGAACCGCACATTTGGTATCTGTGGTACATATTTGGAGTTGTATAAGCTGCTGCTCATACTTAGTATAGGCCTCTGGCAGCCGGCCCCACGACCGATGGTCTGAACGACACTGTCACTTTGTAAAATAGGGAAAAAACTGCAATGCGTGCATACATTTCTACTGTCTCTTGTGCGGAATGATTTGCCGCTATCAAGATCTTTATTCCGTACTTTATGGTCCCCTGTGTACTGAAAGCGATTTTGTGGTTTATCTTTCTTTGAGGCGTTAAAACGGGTGCCTTACATTTGACTTGACTGTTGATAACTGTATCTTTTATTGTCCAGGACAAGCTCTGGTGTTCATGTCCTTTGAATACGACGAAAGACGGCGGTGACGAGCCCTTGATGGGCTACTAATGACGCACCGAACCCCAAGGAAATCTGACTTGGAGCATGTCCTCCTGAAACAAACTTCAAGGCAGGAGGTGCGCAGTCTCTCGCTATTGAGTCTGGTTGCTTCTACTTGAGCCAACGTAAGTACTTGAAAAATGTTTCTATTACAGTGAGATATTACAATAGTTTATTATTGAGGGTACTTTTATCGGCCTGTGCCTGTCACCGTATCTGGTTGTCAATGGCTTTATCGCCGCTTGCCTGTCGGTGTTTTCTTTTTCCTGAGTGATATTTTGAGAAATATTTTGAGTGGGTGCGGTTTGAGGTGTTAGGCCCCCAGATGTGACGTTAGGCCTCACGTCCTCAACGTCAAACTGGGAAGTCAGGCCTAACGTCTTATAGCTAACAGTCTTCCGGCACGCAAAGCAATGCCATTCTTCTCGTGGTGGATTCTTTGGTTTTCGTCTGAGTTTTCCAAACCGTCTCGACCCCGTCGAAATGGAGCAATCGGATAGGCTTCATAACGCAAGGGACCCAGGTTCGATTCCGGTCGCAGGAAGCGTGGTGTTTTAGGGGCGAAGCCCCCTAGGGACTCGGGATGTCGCCGTCTCATGTCGTCGTCGTCGTCGTAACCGCCGTCTCATGTAGTCACGGTACTAAATGCCGGGACACTCGTTTACGCCTCGCGCTAGAACGTAACGCGTACTAAAAAAATACCGGGACACTCGTTCACTCCTAGCGCTAGAACGCTTCGTGCTTCAAAGACAGAAGACTTTTACAACAAAGCTATATACCCTACCCCCCAACGGTTTCACCTCTGTTGGTAAAAACACCAGGGCGCCAAGAATGGACTTATACACTGCATACTTCGCCCCTCCCCAGGTTTCCCGTTAGTGGAGACGGCCCGGGATTTTTTTTTTTAATTCACCCACGATCATTCATCATCATCTCCAGAGAAAGTTGGCTTTCCTGCAGGGTGCATTGCGCATAACGCCATCAGTGAGGACACTAAAGCCTCGCTTTAAAAACCTTGGCAGGAATGGAAATTACTCGAAAAGCCGCGCGGTGACAAGCAAGTGACTTAACCACTACTTAACGCCGACCCCACGCTCAAAGGTGGTTTCGAGATACTTTAAGTGTTGTTACGTGGCGGCAAAGCATGTGACACGAACTGCGTTGAAGATGAAGCGGTGTAGATACAAGATGATACAAACAACCATAATAGAGCCCGCGCTTAGTGCACCCCCCCCCCCCCAGTTTCTTGCTCGCCGTCGCAATCATCGTTGATGGTGGGCGTTGAAGCCACAAGGATTGTCCGCCAGGTCCCGTGACAATAATAACGATGGAATGCCTATAGGATAAAAGTCTCTCGGGGTCGTTTAAATATGCTCGCGTGTTTTGAATACCGCATCATTGTGGCTTTATCCCCCCGACTATTATTTACGGCTACAATGCGTGTCTGTTCCGCTGGATTCAAGAAACGACTATAATAAGTATTCGTAGCTTTCAGTATGAACTTCCGAATGTGCTTAGGTCCTTTAAGCAAAGATGGCGAATAAAGGAACGCGAGGAACGAGACGCGCACACGAAGTATTTGATAAGTAACGTCACTGGAAGCCATGATGCATCTCCACTCACAACACGTAAGCAGACTTAAGTGCGCTGGGTGGGCTTAAAGCGAAAGCTTTCTTATTGGCACCGATGGACTCCTGTAAAAAACTAATGAAATCCCTGTAGAACCACTGGTATGCCGGAACGCTCTGAAAAGATCTCTGGACACACGGCGCATGCGTGAAACCGGCCTTCATTTTGACAAAATGGTTATTTGAAAACTGCGAAAAAGGAACAGTTCTAGGTAAGGCCGTATACCGGCATCGATCATGAAGAAAGTGTACTATTACGAGCAATATGACAGGGAACACAGGAACGCGTGGCAAACAGCCTCGAAACAGGCTCGGAGCGATACGCCGATGGCGCTGTGAAAAACAAAGGGGGAAAGGAGGGTGCTCTTCCACTAACTGTTGGCACTGCCACCGCGCTGGGATTTCTACAAAGCAGCAGCTTACGCCGTTTCACCGATGGTAGAGTATCGTCGGACAGCCGACAAGACGCACGGCGGGAATGGGAACAGTTGTTAGAACAGCATCCCCCATTCAACTTTGTTTCCGACGGCGGCCGCTGCATATCACGCATAGCTGGGTCTGAGGGTGTTTTCTATGCGTTCCTGTGTTCCCTTTCATATTGCTCATAATAGTACAACAGTATACCTTTATCTCATAAACCCCGTATCAATATACACTTAGATCGTTCGTGGATGCGTCTACTTAGTGCGCGAAAAACAGTAGCATGGGTTCGTTCTTCGTTTCCGATTTGGGTTTTTGAAGGTTCGACGATCGATTGGACGGAACTTTAGCGAAGGTTTTCACGAACGTTTGAGGCAGTTTTGATATCAGGAAGATTTCACGCTTCTCTCGACTTTCTTCGCGATTGGATGGTAATTTTTATTTCTCGTTTTACTGTGACCGAACGATCGGATTCTGACTACTGAGATGGGATTATTCATTTGATGTATATTTACGCCGGAGGCCGTTGGGTGCGCTTACTTGCTTTTGATCGCAACAGCTGTTATTGTTGGCATTCCAAGCCGTGGAGGAAGATTCTAGACGACGCGTTACAGTTGAGGCTTTGTAGACGTTTTGGTCGTTGGAAAAACCCAAGAAGTACATGTTATCAGCCATACTTTCATTGGTGTTCGGTGCTTGGCTTATCTCTCTAGGTCCCACGACTTTACACCGGTTGGCGTCTGTGCTAGTGCGCCTCCCCTCTGGCCTTAGTGCTTTTCCTTCAGCGGTACACCGAGGGCTTTAAAAACGTAAACTAGCATTACACTTGAGTACACTTGGGTATATTGTTTATTTCATTCGTCTGATTCTACTACAATGAAGTGATACGAAAGCCATCAGCTTCGCACAATAGCTTCTGTCATTCCTTAGGCTCATCGTAACAAGTTAAGCGGCCGCAAAATTATTTCAGTCGACTAACGGTCACTTGATTAAGCTAATTCCGCCTATTGCTTAATTTGACAGGGCTGCTCACTGTAGTGGACCAATGGCTAAGACGTTCTCCACGGGAACAGGATTTCGATCCCGGCAGCGCCGGTCGCTTTTCTGTTGGAGGCGAAAAACTAAAACACCCGTGCGACTGGATATGGCACCCAGTAAGTGTCCCCAGGTTGTCTAAATTTAATCCGCCGCCCTCTTCCACTTGCCGACGCATAGCCCTGGTGCCGCTTTGTCGCATCCCCCCCCCCCCCCCCCCTGCGCTTGCGTCTCCCGAAACCTGAAATAAAAAAAATTCTTTCGCATTGAAAGGTCCTGACAGGCACCCCTACCTAACAACAATTAAAAATCCGCTAATTCGAACCTGGATGCACACCGCTACGATTAATTCCTCGTGCGGTCGACGCTGTCGGTAACAACGCCATGCGTGCTGCGCGTACAGCAGTACCCCAAACACTAAAAGCAATCGTCCTGATAATCCACGTGATTAAGGGGGTGACAGCTCCCAAATGCAAATAAAACCCTGTGGTTTTAGTTTCCATGACGGGCGGAACTTTTGCGGATGTTCACTTTAGTTTCGGTGTAACGCAAAAGCAGCGGTTAACTGTGTCCGCTCCCTTCGAAGCGGCCGTAGTGGATAACGTGCTAAAGGAAAAAATTCATGCTGTTTCCGGCAGTGAAAGTAATTTCCGGCAACATGTTTCCAAGCCATGAACTAATTCGGCATTCCGGACAATTGTAGCAAATTCCGCTGTTCCGTGGAACTCGAATTAACGGCAGTCGACTGACGCCGTTCCAGTAGTAAACAAAAGAAAGGAAGGGTTGATTTCAATCTTTATTTTGGTGTCCTAGGATTTACGATGGGATTCTGGTTGCAATTTTGTTCTTGTAATGGCATCGTACTTGCCTTATTTTTTGCACTTTGATAGAGGAAGGCGTCAGCTATTTGAAGATGATGTGTGAATAAACTCTTCTGAATGTGTAGTCAAAAACCCTGTATTAGGCGAGGTGTGGAAAATTACCTATGCTAAGCAAATGAACTGATTTCTACTGCTTCGGCCGTTATTCTCAAAAAGCCTGAACAAAGCGGTTCTTTTACGGTGCCACGTTTATTCTAGAACAAGGGAGCGTTTACTAGGGAAAGCTGAAACCGTATTGAAATAGGGAGATTACGAAAAGAGCTTATGTAACGCCGGAGAAGAATGGTTCGCCGCTCTCACTTTATCTCTTCGTCGTCTGCATTAGTGAACACTTCTCTGCGTGGTAGCGGACGCTGGGAGGTAACTCAAAGGTAACTACGAAACACCATAACACTGTAAATATCCAGGCCACTCCGGTTTCGTTTAATTGCTGGCGCATGTGCTCGTGGTTATTGATCACCAGTTCAGCTTCACCTGTGGGCACATCATTTGTCCACAACTACGTTGTCCTAGACATAATGAAGCTCTGAATAATAATTGCCCGCGATTTTGCGTTCTCAAACGCCACAACTTTTTGGTGGCATATTTTGCTTCCGGGTCGGTGCAACCTCGGCAGAATCAATACGACGTGCCATGCCTCTTTCCTGAACCCATTTTTATTGAACCATTGTTGCTATATTGTCCCGCTCTGCAGCGGTTTTCCCTCTAATTACCCTTTGCAGGAGCTTGGGGCTTTGTGGAATTTTAAGCAAAGGCACTGCCGCTGTTTGTCTTACCGCGTAATTGCGCACCACACATCTCTTCCATTCATTCTTTCTTTCTTTGGAATTTCAGAAAAATCCCCCCCCCCCTTCTTTGAGCTTAACATCTCCCCATAGGTGTCATTGTTCTCGATACTTTGTGGCTTTTATCTGTTCCGTCCGCGCTAATTATCGACGAAGCCAGGGCTGTGCACTTGAAGTGCAGCTATCTGCAGAAGAGTCTTCTTTTTAAATCCCCTATTCTCTCGACTCTGTGTACGTGCACGTAAGGTTACAATGAGGTGAGCTGTAAGTATTGTCAATGACCTTCCCAGAATAAAGTTAAGAAGGCGTAGGCCATGTCCTGAGTTTTCTTTTTTTTTTTTTTGTACGACGTTACTAGCATTTCTTTTTGTTTTTTTACAAGAAAAGCAAGTGCAAACGCATCGTTACCCTCACACTCTCGTCGTTGCCGATTTGCTGACTTCAGGGATAACGACAGACTAACCGGCCCACGGTTATGGATTTAGTGGGTCACTAGCATGCTTAAGATGCACAACTTCTTCATGAACAAACAAAAAGTAGAAACAACTTGTGCGTGAACATACAAAAAGTAGATGTTATCTGCAAAATAGGTGAAAACCAAACTTTTGGATCCGGAGATGAGGCATATGTGACGCCACTGCGGTGGTTGGGGCGGTGACTGCGTGCGTCGCATGGTGTTTCTTCTTTAGCAGATTTCTGATCAACTGTCGAATACTGTGTTAAATTGGTCAAGCTACGCAATGCAGCCACAATCAGACTTCGTTTGCACCACTTCAGTGTCTGTTTCCCTGCTCTTTATTTCGAACGACATCGTGAGCCCTGCATTTGTTTTAAGGGAACAGTGAGAGAACAAACGTATGTGCGATCAGTCTAGATTTGTTAAGACGCCATTGCTCAAAGCTAAAAGTTCTCACTGCCATGACCTGACAGCGCCTTAGTGAAAACGCAGACAAAGATTTTGCCTTTTTATGTTTGTTTGGACCGCACATGGCAGAACCAAAGTACATTGCTAGTTTCTGCACTGGTTATTTGCCCCACAATGAGGTAGCGAATTGGGGGAGTTGGAAAGAGCTCATGGTCGTCAGCGCGAATGAAAACACGGGGAAACACTCGTGCTGTTCCCGCTCTTCTTGTACCGTGTTTTCGCCTGCGCTGACCATCATGAGTGTTTGTCCCACATTGAAATATCACGGAAGGGGTGTACAGGTTTGCACAGTGGGGGTCGATTGTATCGAATTTAAACTGTTTTAACGAAAGTAGAAAAATATTCTGCGTCTAGCGAATTCGCACACACAAAATTTTAATCCGCCAATAGTTGGTGCAATCTTTTCTTAGACAATTTATTCTTTGTGAAGAGATACGCTGCACGCATATTCCAGGTTGAGTATTTCTTTTTGGTATCTGTGCGTAATAGTTCGCACTGTGTTTCTTTTACGCAAGCACTTTTGGTAACTGTTAATTTCGGTTCTTCGGTTGTAAATGGGTCATTTTTCGCGTGCTCGTTATTGTACAACACACCGCCGTCTCTAAGGGTCGGCGGACCCACCCCCCAACATTAACTGCTTTTCACGTTAGCTAAATCCGACCATGTGTTCAAAATAAACAATTTATAAATAATTGATTGATTGATTGATTGATTGATTGATTGATTGATTGATTGATTGATTGGATAAATGATCGATTCTAAGAGAATGATCGATTTCTGAAAAAAAAAGTAGCTTCAGCCACGTGTCAACCAACGGTAGTATCTATAAACGTTGGTGTCAACGGACCGGCAAGGGACTTCCTTCTCTTCCGTGAACTGTCAGGGCACTGAGAACGGCAGGTCTCTTGCCGAGAACCTGACACGGAGCGTAAGCAAAAGCAATATTTAAGAGCTTCCTAGTACGTCGAATGCTTCACCTTTTCTACAAATCTTCATTCGGCTGACAATAAGGAGAGAAAAGCGGAGCCCTACCAAATAAACAACAGCGTTTCTGTTTGCTCAAACAACCATGTCTTTTTAATGTGCCCCAACTCACGACCCAACCCAAGAATAGGGATTGGAAAAGCTTTGCTGCCCCTTCTGTTCCCTGTAGGGAGTGGGGAGGCATTTTCTTTATTATTGGTTACACCCAGAGGATAATATTTTATTATCTGCATGTAATCTATGTAACACACTGTTATATTATAAATGGGATAACTCTTGTTTCCTTGAGATCAGTCACAGCTCCTGTTTTTGTACGCTTTTGTGGTTTCGCCTCTTTTTGGTCCGTTTCGGCTAATTTGGTTCAAAATGTTTGCTACGTCGTGCTTGTCCCCATTTGTTTTGCTTGACTTTTAGATGCGACTGCATCTCATTCACTCGCCTTGTCCCTCCATACGGCGTTGTTGTCCGTCCACACCCCTCCCCCATTCTCCTCGCCGCGCGAGCTGCGCTCTCCGCCGCTCACCCCCTCTCCTCTCCGATAGCGAACACTCTCTCGCGAGGGGCATTGGATTGGATTCGATTGGGTTGAGTTGGCTTGGCTTGGCTTGGCTTGGCTTGGCTTGGCTTGGATTGGATTTGGATTGGATTAAAGTGGATTGTGTTGGATTGTGTTGCGTCATAGCCGCGGTCGTTCCAGCACTGGCGTTCCGATTTCCATCGATGCGTTGAATGGAGCCTAACAATTCTGCTATCGCCCGCGCAACCGTAACAAGCACCGATCCCTGTGATAACAGGAATGCTAGCACCACTGAAGACGAGGCTGCGAAGCGGCGTGAACGTGATGCTGAACGCAAACGATTGAAGCGAGCAGCCGATTCCGAACT
The DNA here is from genome assembly GCF_048455015.1 of Haemaphysalis longicornis. Taxonomy (NCBI): domain Eukaryota; kingdom Metazoa; phylum Arthropoda; class Arachnida; order Ixodida; family Ixodidae; genus Haemaphysalis; species Haemaphysalis longicornis. The sequence goes on from NW_027526340.1 coordinate 1,018,119, forward strand.
TCGTAAACGTGATACCGAACGCAAACGGTTCAAGCGAGCAGCCGATGCTGAACTTCGTCAACGTGTACACTTCAGTGACCACAAGGCCGTCATCGTTAACGTTACGCCGCGTGTTAAATAAAGAATACATCATACGCGTTCCTCACACGTTTCACGCAATTAGAGAATCAACCCAACGGAAACACCAAGTGAACCCCCAAGATGCGTCGCATCTCCACAGGGTTCCCGTCGCGGGAAGCTTGGTGGGGTAATTTTTTTTATTTGGTTGGTTTTGCACGTATCGACCCTTTATATAGATCGGCAAAGAGCTGGCTGAGATAGCAGCGGTTTATTACAATTATTTTATTACAATTAAATTGATTGGTACCTTTAAGGTTGGTTTTTACGTTACTTATTTGAAATCCTCCGTTTTGTGTGCCCTAGGTGGGTCTTTGTTGCGATATAACTCTTACTGAAATCTCAGATACCAGCTGGCTGCGCTCACTGGGAAACGCATATACACGGCCCGGACACCTGTACCCTTCTAAGGTCTACACTCGGTAACGATCCTTCCGGCATTGGTGTGAAACAAGTGAAGCTTACTTAAATGCGATTTGGACTCACCGTGGTTTCACCTAATCGATCACCAACTAAGATAATCTCGAAACAGCTTTTACGAGCAATTCTCATATTAAAATACCGCTAAAAATCTCCCGCCACTAAATTAGCCCCATTTAAAATATCTAGCGTTGACCCGAGCATACTTCCTGGCATTTTGCGAGCACACCCCAGGGTAAAAAACAGTCTGGACATCCCAAAAGAATGCACCGCACCTACTTCAAAGACACCGCGGACAAGACTGTCTACATTAGAGAAGTCTCGCCCTCAATGCAGAATTTTGTCGAGTACCGGGAGCGAATATTGATCGCGTGGACGTCGTGCCCTACAAAAGAAAACTTCTGCATTGTTGCTTGTGGAAGATGTTGCTCTTGTGGCCATTGTACTTCAGATTACGTCAGCTGCCCATTCTGAGCGGAAACACGCCCTAAGGAGGACTGCAAGCGTGCCGACAGACATGGCTATGACCACCCATTTAATGCACCGTACTGGTGTCGTTAAACTTTTTTCTGGCTCTATTTAGGTCACAGCAGGTGTTTCAAAATACCCACAATACTTCATCGACAACATCGGAACTTTAAGCTGTCCTGCCCGCCACGCATTTTTCATCCTCCTAAAAGTATTTTTTTTTTCGTGATCGATCATTTGGGATTGGCATGGTAAAAAGAATATGATATTATATAAACCGACAACTCACCTGTCTACGAGATTCTAAAAGTGCTTACAAAGGCACCCTACCGGAGTCTTCCCACAGAATTCCAATGGGTGCCAAGTCGTTACAGCGTGCCTGGTAATACTCGTGCCGCTATTTTTTCTCACCTCTCCCAGCGGCGGGATGAGACCTCACTCATCCCTGTCCCGCGTAGCGGTGCACGTCCCGTGCAGCGCAGTATTTACGCTAGAGTTGTGGATGAATGTAGGTTTGACGAAAGCGCCAAAAATGGCGTATTATATAACGCAGGTTCCCGTTTCAAATTCTTCCTTTCAGTCGAGGTGAGCTTCCGTATAGAAGATTTAATGCATAAACTTTTCTTCGGCACTGCTTAAGTGTTTTAGACGCTAAATTTTTTGCGAGAATGCGACGTGGAAGCCGTTTCGTACGTCTGTAACGTTTGCTGTGTCACAATTGTTTCGCATACGAAAATAGCAATAAAGGGACTTAGTTCCATACAGTCTTTTCAGAAAGCATTGCGCCTGTGCATAGTAGTGAAGCTGACTTAGAAGAGGTTCTGTGTACATCGCGCCGTGGGGATACATAATCTTATCATCATCACCACCACCATCATCATCATCATCATCATCATAATCCTATCTACGCCCACTGCAGGGCAAAGGCCTCTCCCATTATTCTCCAATTACCTCGCTCCTGTGCCAACTGTGACCAATTTATCCCCGCAAACTTCTTGATCTCATCTGCCCATCTAACTTTCTGCCGCCCCCTGCAACGCTTGCCTACTCTAGGGATCCACTCTGTTACCCTTAATGACCAGCGGTTATCTTGTCTTCGCATTACATGTCCTGCCCACGTCCATTTTTTTTTTCCTAATTTCTACTAATATGTCTTTAACACCAGTTTGCTCCCTGACCCACTCCGCTCTCTTCTTGTCCCTTGATGTTACACCTATCATTTTCCGCTCTATTGCCCGCTGAGTCGTTCTCAATTTAAGTTGAACCCTCTTAGTGAGCCCCCAAGTTTCTGCCCCGTAGGTGAGTACCGGTAAGATGCAGCTGTCATACACTTTCTTCTTCAGCGACAATGGTAGGCTGCTATTCATTATCTGATAATGTCTGCCATATGCACCCCACCCCATTCTGATCCTTCTAATTATCTCTGCCGCATGGTTGGGATCTGGGGTCACAACTTGGCCTAAGTAGATATATTCGCTTACCACTTCCACTGCCTCGCCACCTATCTCAAACCGCTGTGCTGTCCCGAGGTTATTGATCATTACTTTAGTTTTCTGCATATTAATTTTCAGGCCCACGGTTCTACTCTGTTCGTCCAGTGTGGAAAGCATGCTTTGCAATTCGTCCCCCGAGTTACATAATCTTATAGAGGCATAATCTTACATAATCTTACATAATCTTAAAAGTCCTTGGGTGGACATACTTCTTTTTATACCAGACTTCCTATATTTTCAAACCTTTTATAGGCATATATGAAATTTTGTGGAAGTATTAAGGCCCCAGGGCTTTCGTACTTTCATATAATACCTGTTATATTGCTACTATAAAAGTATCTTCTCACCAAATCATTTGTGTATGATAGTAAAGCTGACTTTTATAGGTACACGTGGGGCAGTGTTGTAAACGTTCCTCTAAAACAGGAACGAAAGCACGTTCCTCGTTCCTTTCCAATTTTGAAACGAGTTCCCGTTACAAGTTCCGTTATTGCGAAAGGAACGCGTTTCAGTTCTACTTCGAACATTGGAACACGTGCGTTACATTGACGTTACATTTAATTTTTTAAAATTAAAACATGGTGTCGGCTTCCTGAGGCGAAATAAAATGATAATGTTATAACTCACATGGAACTACGCATATAATAGAAATATGAACACCGCTGGCAGCAGTTTATCTGGAGATAAAAAGAATCCAAAGAAACGCTCCTAAACGATTTTTTTCCCGAAGCACCGGACAAACTCATGTCTAACTGCGATTTTCGTGCTCGTCTATTATATGTGCGACACGTATGACATTTCCCACTTCGGTCTTACAAATGCGCAGTAAGGTTAGTGCGCTTGAGATGTGCGAATAGAAAGTTACTCAAATGCAGGAACGTAATTAACTGTCTTGCATTAGAAACCGCGTCGAAAGGAGCAATACACAGGCCTTTAATGAATACTGATTACAGTTTATAAAAAATACCTTACCGGCCCCTTTGCAGGGGATTTAGTAAAGGGGTTACAAAAGTGAAGCTTTGCGGATCATACAGCACAAATTTGCGAGTAACAAAACACACCAGAACACGTAATGGCTACGAGGTTCGCAATCCAAATTTAGTTCGGAAGACGATAACAAGAAAAAAATATGGCCGCGTATCTGCTCCTTTCGTTGCAAATGTCTACAAAAGAATATAGTCTTTACCGACTTTTGCCAAGTAAATGTCTCCCTTTGCTTTTCCGCTCACCTCTCATGTTGTTCCTCTTGCGTCGCGCTCCTCCCAAGGTAAAGACGCCAAAGGTTTTCTTAAATGATTATTAATTTACCGCGTTCCACTGCTCCAGGCCGGGTGTCTCGATGCCAACGCTGCCATACGGTGGAGACGGGCGTGAATAGAGGCTCCCTACTTCAACGTTTATAGAACCCCGTTGCTCTTCTCCACGTGCGTTCCAGGCGGAACGTGGAACCCATCTGGTGGAACCTTTCGTCCCTGTTGCTGGTTGGTTTCATAAAATGCTGCCAGAAGCTATAGTGGCGCGGGGGACAGCAGGTGACGGCAGAGTGATTTTTTTCGTGCTGTTGATGAAGTATATAATTTCGCAAAAATCAAGCATGTATGATTTTTTATAAAGCAACACTGCAAATACCACTTCTGTATTAATTTGTTGTCTTATATTTGCGTAATGTCTTGTTCTTCTTAAACAATGTTGACAAGTATGAACATTACACCGGACTTAGACGTGTAGATTTAGCTGTGACTATATGAGACTATTGCGCAGGCCTTGTTTTACTTTGGCCGGGTGGCTGAATCGAGTCACAGACAGACAGACAGACAGACAGACAGACAGACAGACAGACAGACCAAAATTTCTGGATTGAAGTAGCCCAAGAAAGACTATCGTCTTTAAAAAAAGCCAACAGCGTAGTTACACACGAAACCTACGCGCCAGAATTACAAAGTATGCCGAACACAATCAGGGTAGTAGATAAAGGAAACAACCAAAGAAAGCCAAGTATGTGGACGTTACACACGAATCAGTTGCGGTGGTTAGAAATACGCGTAAGGGAAAAGCACAGGAAATAACACGGAGCCTAATCACGTGCGTAAAAAAATATTTACACCATGAAAGAGATAGTCGTACTCAAAGTGCGACACTATAATGTAAAAGGAACAACCATAAGTAAATAAAGAGTAATGAGAAAACAAGAAAACACGTGCTGTGATACACAAACGAAGGTTTTTTCGTTCTTCAAACAGAAAAAAGTTGAGTACATAACAAAGTTTGAGGACAAGAGCACAAGTTTGAGCACAAGAGTAAAAAAATGTAGAAGGAATGAAAGAATGTGAAAACAGTTACTGTGAAAAAAATGCCCGAATGCATTGTCGCAACTAAGTACAGTCCCTTGTTTGAACTCAGCAAGAGTTGCACAGGAGGACCCAGGTTCGATTCCCGGCCACGGCGGCCGCTTTTCTGATGGAGGCGAAAAGCAAAAACGCCTGTGTGTACGAGATTTTGGCGCGCGTTAAAGATCCCCAGGTGGTCAAAATTAACCCGGAGCCCTCCACACCGGCGCGCCTCATTGCCTGCGTTGCTTCGGCACTTTAAACCCTACAATCAATCAGCAAGAGTCGCATCTCGATGTTGGAGTCAGACAGACGAACCCATTTTTTCGTCAGCGCTTCGTTGTGAATGTTGAAGGGCTGTCCCACGGAAGTGCTTGAGGATACTGACGTGTTGTACTTGAAGAAAAATTGGTTCAGTCCCTCTAAGTTCTTCATCTGCGACAGCGGCTAGTAAACTGGTACCAACAGCTACTGCCACAGCTCATCCTGTGCCTCGGCAGGAAGGGTTTGCAGCCCAAAGGAAAAGAAATCCTCGGGTGCGGCCGATGTGTCAAATTCTGCGCTGGATTGTTTGGTCACGGCAGCCAGCTTTGTCTTTATGTCGTTGGTCGCTTTGTCTCGCATAGAACTGTCTGGGATCCATGACACTTAAAACATTGGGATTAAGCAACTGGCGACAACGACCTCACGCTTTCCTTTGAAGGGTCCAAACCTGCCATCCCGAACAATTCCCGTTGACCCGGTGACCCTGCCATCCCGGTGACCCTTCGAACGACCTCGCAGCAAGAGCAACTCTCTCGAAAACAACGCACCCGCGGCTCGCGCGCGCTAATGCAGTAATTACCCCTGACAATATACGGTGGTTTCACAAGGTACCTGCAGCACCACTCCGAATTAGAAACCTGACCCGGGCAGGGAACAATTATATCGGCCAGACGCGCATCCTGGCCTCCCAGACAAACAATGAAAGATGAAAGGAATTCTCGCGACTGCCCTTTTCACCCGTCGAACGCCGCGTAAGCTCAACCGGCATGAAAGCAAGCACAAGCTGCGGCCCGCTGCGTGGTTATTCTTCTGCCTTTGGCCTTCGAGGAAGCACGTTCCGCTGAAGAGCGGGCAAATTGGCCAGCTTATAGGAAGAGAAACACAGTAGCGACTTGTGGATTTTTGTTCTCGATCCTTGGCATCAAAAACAGCCAATTGCTGGCGATGTAACGTTTGCAGAGGAACGCCGTTCCTGCCTTTCCTTCAAAAACCTATCGAGTTACCGTTACAGTTCCACCGACCCTTAATAGAACGGTGGCGTTCCTCCGTTCCTCCAAAAAGGAACTAGTTCCAGGAAGTCCCTAATTTTATATTGCGGGAAGTACTCATGGCTACAGAGGGCACACAATGCCCTTCTTAGGGCTCTTGACCTCAAAATCCGTTTCTTTAGGCAAAATTATTTTCTCGTGACATACTTTACGCTGAAGAAGCGAGCTTTGCACGAGATAAAAATTTTTGGAAGAACGTAAATGGAAAAAAAAATGACTAATACCCTAGTTGAGGAGTCTCGCTGCTCTCTTTGGAGTTAATTTTTGTTTGTGTCTGCATTCGCTTGCCATTTGTATCCGCTCCGGCCGTTTCCTTTCAGACTTCTCTGTGTACTGGCGCCGCTTTACGGGTACTACGCGAGCCCATAGATCCTGCATGAGTATTTTTTGTCCATACAAAAGGAGTATCTGGTGCAACCAACAAGCGCCAATTATTCTTCCGATGCAGTAGAAAATAAGGAAGATAAAGTGGGAAAAAAAGGGTAACTGATTTTGGCGACACGGCAAAGCAGCTGTTTAAAGTATTCTGGAAAAGTTTTCCTGTTGCCGCCGACGTGGCCTGTTGACGACAATATAAAGAAATAAATAGCAACGTCAAAACAGCATGCTACAAAGCTACTCGTTGGCGTACCTGGTGGCACGATAGAAATAGTAGGTGGGCAAATTTATACTCTCCATTTTACGGGGAAATTCTAGCTAGAAGGAAGGAACCAAACGAAGACGTAGCACGGCTGACTGTGAATTGTGGAAGTGCAGCATAATGAGTGACGTGCCATAGTCGCCTTTCAAGCGAGCGTAATAGCTCCGCATGGCGCTTTTTTTTTTTTTTTTTTCAGATTCCGCTTTTTGGACGAGACCACCCTCATCAAGATTGGTTGGACCACCGCGCTCGACACACAGCCGCTATGTGCATGCTGCTTTTCATGGCTGTTGCTTCCCCGCCAGCTGATGAGGACAAAGCGAGCCAGAGTCGTGGTTTAAAGTACAACTTCTCTAGCGACATAGCCAGCGAGGTGTGCGAATAAATAAATAAATAAATAAATAAATAAATAAATAAATAAATAAATAAATAAATAAATAAATAAATAAATAAATAAATAAATAAATAAATAAATAAATAAATAAATAAATAAATAAATAAATAAATAAATAAATAAATAAATAAATAAATAAATAAATAAATAAATAAATAAATAAATAAATAAATAAATAAATAAATAAATAGAATCAATAAAAACCACTGGAGCGGAATGGCCCGCTGTCAATTTTGTTCCTGTTAACCTTTAATTTAAGGCACTTCTGCACATAGCTGTACAAAGGCACCGACTCGCTTTCGTCACTGGCCTCAGGCTCATCTGACTCGTCACGAAGGTAAACTGTTTTTGGCTGTCTTGGGTGCTCGTCGTGGCGCCTCAGGACACTCTTTTTGCCGTCTTTTGCCGGCAGCATTTACCCGTTTACGTTTCAATTCGTAAAATACGAAGCGCGCGCTTAAGAAAGGAAGCGAACTCAGTGCCAAATTGTGGGAGTTTAGGCATATTTCGTCCCCCTATTTTTCCGCGCTGTGTCAGCGCACACGCGAGTAATTTTCCTGATAAACTGCGAATGGTGATATTCACGTAGGACACCAGCGGAAGAAAAAAAGGCGAGAAGCCCGGAAGTTAGGAAAAACGTTCGCTGCCATCTGGAAGCGCTCGGAAGGGCGGAAAGATAACGTTGAGGCTGTCACGCGCACCGTAATATCACGTCGAGAACAGGCCCGACGAAATTAATCGGGCCACCGCTCTTTACCGCGTACACACCATGGCTCCCGAGCCGGAAAAAAAGTGCGCGCTTTTATTGTGCTGCTTTGTCAGCAAAAAATACACAAATTATGGCAAAACTTCGACGTTGAACACGAAGAAATAAGAAAGAAAACAAAACATTTTAAGGAAAGCATTTTTATTGAACTTCTAAATACCCCGCCTGCGAGCAAAGTTTCACGGCAGTGCTTCAATGCACTCAACACATTGGAAAAACACCTGGCAAACCATTACCTATGCAAATATTTGCCAGATTTCATACATCGTGCGCTTCACTTCTCTTTTTCTAGTAATTTCTCATTCTGTTCACCTGAAAGAAAAAAAAATTATGTTGTCTTCACTAACTGTCTAGGAAATCTGGAATCGGCATCGAACAGGGACATGTTGCGAACACTATAAAATTATGTTTTCAATTGAAGGCACTTCATCTTGAAGGCACTTCAATTGAAGGCAGTTACATAAAACAAATTATGCCAGGATAATTCCCGAAGGAACAGCGCTTTAGACTTCGAGGGGACATTTACACGACAATTGACATACAGAACGCATGAAGCGCGGTACGTTTTGAACCCTGAATATTTGCGTGCGTGTCCCCTGGAAGTCTAAAGCGTACCCCATTCGAAAATGTACAGATACCAACTAGCGCAACTTCAAGCTTTACTGATGCTCGGAACGACCCGTTGCAGATTCGCTATACGGCCGTAAGGATGGATGTATGTTGAGTTCTGCTGAGACAACTTGGTTTCCTTACTTTGCTGCTTCGTGTTCTGCACAGATTTCCTGGTTAGCGGTAATGATCGCTCGTCACAGCGTTTTCGATGTTCGACATTGGTGTTCGTTAAAGACCCTGATTCGTCCATGATGGTGCGTGCCACTCCGTGAAGCGCACGCTTCGTGCTATGCCCCTCCCCCTCGCGCCCACATGACTACTAACGCTTCCGCTCCAACGTTCCACTCCACGCGTCGTCACTCTTTAGCTGATTGATTGATTGATTGATTGATTGATTGATTGATTGATTGATTGATTGATTGATTGATTGATTGATTGATTGATTGATTGATTGATTGATTGATTGATTGATTGATTGATTGATTGATTGATTGATTGATTGATTGATTGATTGTAAGGTTTAACGAATCGACGCTACACAGGCGATGAAGCGCGCTCTAGTGGAGAGCTCCCCGGATTAATTGCGGCCACCTACAAGGGATCTTTAAAGTGCGGAGAAATCTCGAACCCAAAGGCATTTTCGCTTTTCGCCTGCATCAGAAAAGCGGCAGCCGCGACCGGAGATCGAAACCGCTACCTTGGGCTCACTGTTTAGCCCACGACGCGCAGTCCGTTCCGAGACTTGCAAGTAGATCTAGCCGTAAGCAGCCAACCACTGCCATCTTGAGCAGGTCTTGTGACACCGACCGAACGCGCCTCCTGTATCTTACCGTGGCGGGTGAAGACACCAGGATGCAGAGCCTTTGTCCACCTCGGTGGTGGCCCCGTCCTTAGAGAAACGCCCCGGCCCCAAGGCGCTTTTAGAAAATATTGAATGACTGGCGTTATGGCCGGCAACGGTACCATTGAGCACTGTCGGCCTAGCTACCGGAGTTAACGATACAAGGGCCGTTTCAGCGCTTACGCTTTGCGTTAGTTCAGAGGTGGAAAAGTTGACGTCTCTGACGTTCGGCAAAGGGCGCTCAGGGCGTGTTCCGTCGGCAGTGATGTGTGATGCGTCACAATGAACTGCTGACGACCCACTTTAGCCACAGGGTGCTGTACTGGGAGGCGTGAGGGAAGTGGTCGATCTCAAACCGCCTCTCACCTGCCCGGAGCTCGCTGCACACGATGGCATATTGGTGTAGATGCTTAGAGCCATAGGTCACCGTCACTGTGGTAGATAACGGTAGGCAACATAGAGATGAAAGGCAAGGACGAGGCCCCCCATGAAACTTTAGTACCACTGATGATGATGAGAAAACTTTATTTTGCCCAAACTGGGGGAAGGAAGGGGATGAATGGGAGTGTTCGACGGTCATTCCCCGTCAGATGGCGGCCAGGAGCCCGTGAGCCCTAGCGGCATCTTCGGCCAGTTGGACAAGGCTGCGTTGAGTCTCTTGGTCGGAGCTCAGCAACACGGCCTCCCATTGCTCCAGAGTCCTTATCACTATTGTCAGTGATGTGTGTTGTGGTTTCTCGGGACAGACCCATACCATGTGCTGCAGGTTGGCTCGTTCCGAGCACAATCTACATTGCTCTTTGTAAAGGTCTGGGTATAGGCGGCTGTAGGCTACGGGGTTCGGAAAGGTGTTGGACTGCAAGAGTCGCCAGGCCACAGACTGCCACCGACTGAGGGAGGGATGGGCCGCTGGGTATTTCAGGCGGCCTAAGCGATAGTGAGCGGTGATTTCCCTATATGTCACAAGCCTGTCTCTGCCCCCTGTATGTAGCGATTGCTCATCAAGATCGAGGCGGTCCCGGTAGCTGAAACCTCGGGCCGCTTCGTGAGCATGCTCATTACCTGGCAAGGACGAATGTGCTGGCGTCCATATAAGAAGGACCTCGCGGAGTTTAGACCCAGTAAATTGTTGAATAAGGCGCTGCGTTTGTGGTAAAATTCTACCCTTCTCAAAGTTTATAGTGGCTGTTTTCGAATCAGTCACAATTATTTTTGCGGGTATGGAGGATATGGCAAGTGCAATGGCTGCTTCCTCCCCGGTCTCTGGGTGAATTGTACAAACTGAACCAGAGGCAGTTGAATTACCCTGCTGATCCACTGCCACTATGCTCATGGCCGCTCTGTCTGGGTATTCCGCGGCGTCGACGTAGAACACTTGTTTCTCCTCTCGAAGGCGGCGGTGGAGAGCAGCCGCCCTGGCTAGGCGTCGATCAACGTTGTATACCGGGTGCATATTTCGAGGAAGGGGAGATGTACGGACATGCTCCCGCTGTGAGTCAGTAAGCATCACCTTTTCCCCAGGCCGGGAGGCGTAAGTAAGGGGGAGCTGTTGAAGGATAGTGCGCCCCGTTTCTCTACTTGAGAGCTGTTGAAGTTGTGCTATTCTTTGCGCCTCAAGAAGCTCTTCAAGGCTATTATGGATACCCATTGCTTCGAAATGTTCAGTAGATTTGGTCATGGGAATTCCAACCACCTGTTTGTAAGCTTTCCTAATAATGCAGTTAAGTTTATCTTGTTCAGCTTTTTTGAAAGCCAGAAATATGGAGACATAAGTAATTCAGCTGGTAATAAATGCCTGTACAAGCCCTACGAGATTTACTTCTTTGAGCCCATGATGCCTATTGGCGATCCGAGAGATGAGGTGACTTATTTGTGTCGCGCTCGAGTGTAGCGCTCGAATGGTTTCCGAGTTAAAGCCATCAGCTTCTATTCTGGGGCCTAGTACCCTGATGCACGGGACTCGAAGAATAGTGTGCCTTTTTTTTTTTTTTTTTTACCCGCCGCGGTGGCTCAGTGGCTAAGGCGTTGCGCTGCTGAGCACGAGGTCGCGGGTTCGATTCCCGGCCGCGGCGGCCGCTTTTCTGATGGAGACGAAAAGCAAAAACGCCCGCGTGTACGAGATTTCGGCGCACGATAAAGATCCCCAGGTGGTCAAAATTAATCCGGAGCCCTCCACTACGGCGCGCCTCATCGCCTGCGTTGCGTCGGCGCGTTAAACCCCACAATCAATCAATCAAGTGTGCCTTTTTTCTTGCAGGTGAATATTTATTCATTGTATTTATTCAGGTTACCCCTAAAGGCCCTCTAGAAGAGGGTATTACATAGGGGGGGTGGGGGGGGGGGGCAATACCACATGGTGTGTAAACTACAACAACAAAAAAAAAAGAAGAAAAAGAAAAAAAGCAGTATAACAAGATACAATGCAACGTAAAAACTGAAACAAAACGCAAACCATGAATACGGGTATCAATTGCATGGAGTTATAAATAGTTAAAAAAAGCAAAAACAGAACAACAAAAGCAAAAAAAAATAACTAGTTGGTCAGCGTAGCGCGCATGAGCTCTAAAAACTTAGCCGAGTCTTTCTCGGTGGCAATGTGTGCGGGTAAACTGGTCCACTCAATAATAGTGCGCGGGATGAATGACTGAGCGAAACGAAGTGTGCGAGATAGCGGGCGCTTAACTTTGTTAGGATTATCACGGCGTGGAAAGATGGAACAGGGGGGTTCAATGAAACTGTCATGTAATGACGGGTGATTGTAAAGTTTGTGGAAAAGTGATAAGCGCGCATATTTCCGACGAAGGGCCAAATCCTCTAGCTCAGCACGGTTTTTTTAAGTTGGTGACGCTGGAATAAGAAGAATAATCTGAGTAAATGAAACGAGCAGCACGGTTTTGCAAGGATTCAATATTTGATACGATGTAGGCTTGATGAGGATCCCAAATGGCACTGGCGTATTCTATTTTAGGGCGAATTAAAGTGGTAAAAGCAAGCTTTTTTAAGTGCGATGGAGCCTGTTTAAGATTTCGTTTCAATAACCTGAGAGAACGGTTAGCAGCTGCAAGAGTGAGTTCTATATGATGGTGCCATGATAGATCCGATTGAAAGTGGAGGCCGAGGTACTTGTAAGTAGATGTTAACTCAAGTGTCATATTATTCAACGAGTATCGACTAGGAAAGCGGTTAGCAGCGTTAGTAAAGGACATACACTTTGTTTTAGAAACATTTAACGACATAAGCCAAGTTGAACACCAATGATTAATTTTGTTAAGGTCAGATTGCAAAGCTAAGCTGTCCGAATCAGAAGAAATGTTACGGTATAATACGTAGTTTTCCGCAAAAAGTCGAACGTGTGAAGATAAAGAATTCGGGAGATCACTAATATAAACGAGGAAGAGTAGAGGACCAAGAACACTTCCTTGGGGTACACCAGATGTTACCGGTAAAGAGGAAGAATAAACATTCATAGCAAAGGTGAATTGAGACCTGGAGGAAAGAAAAGCTTTTATCCATGCAAGAACGTTAGGATGAATGTTAAGTTGTTCTAATTTTAGTAGTAATCTGTGGTGAGGAACGTGGTCAAAAGCTTTAGCGAAATCTAAGAAAATTGCGTCGACCTGGCAACCAGCATCCATAGATTTATGAAGGTCGTATCTGGGGTATCTTGAGCTAAAAATACCAGGACGTGAGAGAGAAGGGACCCTCACAGCGTGAACTTCCAACTCAATTTATTATATCTTTTGCGCAATCGTACACAAGTAATGAATTGCGAAGAAGTCCAGAATACTACGTTTACGCAACTAAAGATGACGTCGTCAAGCACGGTGACAGCGCTCTGGAGGTAGAGAGGGTAGCATTCGGTACACCATGGGCGGCACAAGGTGAAGTGGGCGTGACGAAGTTTTGGGATGCCTCCATACGCTGCAGGGGAGGTGGCGACGCCCTCACAGCCTACCCCTTTCTTTCAGCCGGATCTTTTCGCGTTCAATCTACTGAACACCCCAACCACCCCGAAGGCTTAAAGGCTCCGCAGCTTTTTGGAACTCCGTTACTCGGTGCCTTCGCGTCTAGAGGAGAGTTTCTTGCACACCCGGTGCCCGCTGAGGACGTGTCACGCAACGTTACTTTATTCTAGTAACGTTGGTGTCACGTTTGTGTGCGGCGTACTGCAGAATACTAAATAGCACCGAGAAAAACACTCCGCGAATCAAATTTTTCTGCAGATAGGGCTCGTTGGTATTCAGAAATACCGACAAAAATGCTCGCAATAAGGGGGCTAATTCAGAAGCACAAGATACCAAAGCAAACAGCTGAATGGCAGCAATTAAGCCCACTCAATAAAGTCTGCTCTTGCGCGTCAGCTTCATCTCCGGCAGAAACCAAATTGCTTTTCCGCAGCCTTGTTAAAGGTCGAATTTGCGCCTGCAGACTGTTGAACGGGATCGTTACAGCCAACGCGCCACTATCCTTTAGCCTAGTAACCGCGCCATCTTCTACGAACCCAGGTTCGATACCCGGAATTTCATCCCGCCGTAGCTCGTAGAACTGGGCTTCCCCCTTTCCTTCCAGCGAAATAGGAGCGCATAAAACGTGCGCACTACCCGGGAGCTCGCATCCTAAACCAGTTGCTCCACCCCATTTCGGCGCAGCTTTGCTTCAATGCCAGCGCTGTCGCGAGACCGCTCCGGTCACCATTTCCACCCGTGCTCGGGCCGTTACCAGCTCCTGGAAGTATTACTTTGGGACACGCTTTCACCCTGTTCTTTATTGTGCCTTCTTAGCGCCGAACAAGGGAAAGGCGCGCAGGAAGAGGGCGTCCTCGCAGAGGAGAGTTGAAATTGCTGCCAGCAACCGTCGCTACATCGGGACAGCAGCAGCGTGCGGAACGACTTCTCTCTCCGCGATGGCAATCTCGCTCTTCCGCCGGAATCCGAATCGCACGACAGCGTGAGACAAAGAGGAACGGGCAGATGGGAAGAGCGAGAGGAATAAGAAACTCAGTCGACGACACCCAGGTGACAATGCCTGTTAGTTCTGTCGGCATGGGAATCGTAGTTGATCAGTAATTCAAACTAGAAACGCTTTAAAACGCCGCCCTGGAAAAAGAAGGTAATCTAGGCGACTGCTCTATGAGAAAAAGAAGTGAGAGGTGGCAGGATCCAGGCTTCTTGACTTAGGTGGTGTTGATTTTCGCCCGAGCAACGAAAGAGCAAAGAGAAACTATTTCGGGAGTCCCGTAGGCGAAAAGAAAAGAGGCGCATTCATCGGCCGGCAGTGTGTTCGGCTGACTGGCTGCAGCTGCGTCCATTCATAGTGGAAGCGTGCGCCCCTGCCGAACGTGACTCGGGTCTCGAGGGGGCGGGCGACCACCACCGCCGGAGACGCTGCCGCAACACGCACGCCATCTATCTAGCCAGCGAGGCTTGTTCGTCCAAAAAAATGCTTTCTAGCGTGCAAATCTATTTCATCGCTGATGGGAAAGGAAAAAAGGTCCTAAAAAAAGCTGTTATAACAAATGAGCATTTTTTAGCAATCCCAATGCAACGCTTCGAACAAATAGATACGAACAGACGGGAAAAAAACGATGGCGGTGAGGGCCTGGGCGTTCTGTACACCGTGAATCTGAGCTTCTTGTATATACGTTCCGCGTGCAGGCGTATCTCGCGGATATAAGAGCGGACAGTGGTTGCATACGTGCTTGGTTGGTCGCACACACTGCAGCAATTTCATCAGCCGCAGCTCATATAATTTTATTCTGCATTTGCAGATTGAAATTTCAGAGCGCGAACTTTTTCTTTCTTGGGGGGGCATTCGTGTTTTAGAAGCACACCCCCCCCCCCCCCCCTTTTTTTTTTCTTTTTGGTGTGTGCAGACAGTTCTCCGAAACGCGTTATCAAATAAATTTTATTGAGGCTGAACGATTGATAGGTTGCGAGTATCTAATCTACGTATATACCTGTTGCATCAATGCGTGGGAGCAGGGGAATATCTTTTTAGCAAAAAATCAATGCAATTCCCGCTGTACCACCGAACAAGATTGTCCGAGTTTTTGCGTTTCTTTTAATCGAGGACGGCCACTCATGCGCTATGATTGAAAGCGGCCGCGCAATTTTTCTAAAAAAGCTGTGGTTAGGAAAAGAATGGTTTTAATTGCTGCAACCTTCCTGCGCATAATTTCCTCAGTTTCTGCGTGTTTCCTGTTCGACCACAGGAGCAGGTCGTTACTTCGATTTGCGTAAACATGTGCTTTCACACACAAACAATATGGAATATTTTTACGAAGCACTTTACATCATGTGCAAGAGGACACTTCATGTGCTGTAACCCGCTCCAATCATCATCGCCAAGAAAGAAAGAGGGAGAGGACTCTGCGTCATTCATCCGTGAGCCATTCGGTTCTATGGCTAGCAAGACGGTCTTTTCCACCTGGCATTCCCTGTATATACCTGTCAATACGTACTGTAAATAAACCGTGCAAATACTGCTGTCTACCTCATATCAATATTGTAAATGAGTGCAAACGTATCAGACCAGTCCTCAGTGAGAGACGTATTCAGCTTCCGGAAGCTCTCGGCTTTCAGCTTAACGGATAAGGTAATTGGGAAGCAGTGGAGGCTAATAGAAGACGGCTAGAAAGTTGGTGGAAAAAAGAGGGGAAGCAAGGAAGGTGTCCTAAATCGAAGTGAAGGTACAGCGGCGTTACAACTAAAGTCTCTGCGCAACACCACCCCGTTACAAAACCAAAGCTGTCAGCCGCCATCATTGCCATCGGCGGGGGATCCGAAATAACCACTTGTGACTCCGGCAGCCTCAGGAGGCGCAGTAAAGCGAGCAGTCCGGCCCCTATGAAGAAAAAGGTACTCAATTGCCTCCACGCCAGCATCCAATGTCATTTCTCGCTCAAAAAAAAATCGACGTTCACCTTCAGAACAGCAGCGATCGAGGGCACACGAAAGGGCGTAGCAGCCAGCTATCTCCTCACTCGCAGCGATCTAAACATAACGTTAGGATGTTGGCTGAGCTGGCATTCCATGGCTTGCTTCTGTAGTTTGAACACCCTTGTCATTAATAAGTGCATATGTGGCTATACGTAAAGCGTTTAGGGCGAGACCTGCGCCCATAGACATGGTTCGCGCCATCGAGATAAACCATTCCCCCCGGTCCTGTCGCGGGCCAATGAGAACAGCAGACCGCCTGTGGAGCGAGTGAATTCATTGAATTGACTTGCAGAATATCAGCCGTAGTGTCAACGTACCAGCTTTAGCAAAAGACGCTATGCTCGGCTCCATCTTTCCGACGGTTCAAATAGCGGGGCACGGGGTGCCTATTTCCACGGGGGGTAGGAAGACACGCCACTGGTACAACGGGTCAGATAATATCCTGTATACAATAGACGTACTTGTGTACCCCCCTTTATACTTTCTGAACCAAAACATGATCGTCCCGACGAGAGCGCGTGTTCCACTGAAGACGGTGCAGACTCAGTTGTTGCACTGCCGTCGAAACGTAAACGCTGCAATTCATCTAAGGCGCAGTGGGGCTGGGGCGGGGTTCCTCCCTCAATCTTTGGGCTGTACATAGATGCATCGGTAATTTACTGGCACGATAGCTACGTCTTTGCGGAAAGACTGCTTATTTGTACCACACTTACATGCTCCACTTACACGTTTGTGTACGTACAACGTTCCCTTATCCCCCGTGTAAGGAGGAATTTTTTGAGGTTAGAAGAATTTTGTTAGTCATGCCTGAACAACACTCCCAAAAACAAGGTTACCAAAGAATCAACTTCACCAGCGGCACTTGTTTGAATGGACTGAAATAATCACTCGGAGTGCCAAATAATTCCGCCGTCGCAATTGCTGTTGAGGCCGTAAAATACGGTGTAAGCAACTCGGTGGTTCATTTTGGTTGTAGGGTTTAACGCGCCGACGCAACGAGGGCGATGAGGCGCGCCGCAGTGGAGGGCTCCGGATTAATTCGGACCGCCTGGGGATCTTTAACGTGCGCCGAAATCTAGTAAACACGGGCGTTTTTGCTTTCTGCCTCCATCAGAAAAGCGGCCGCCGCGGCCGGGAATCGAACCCGCGACCTCGTGCTCAGCAGCGCGACGCCTTCGCAACTGAGCCACCCCGGCGGTAAGCAACGCGGCGGTATTGCACCGGGGTGAACAGTGCCGGGCATAGTCGCCCAAAAACTAAATTTTCAGTATGGCTTGACTGCCGGTTATACAAACGGGTTTCTCAATCTTTCTCCGAAAAACGGTGATAGCAATTGTCGTCAATCGCAGGGCTCGGAAACGACTATACAATGCCAAACCTCCTCCATCCTCACAAGGGGATGATGTAGCGGAAGTGTCCTGTCCCATAATTTTTAATAAATAAAACTGTGGTTGATACCTCTGTCATAGGAATCGGTAAAACATGAAAGTGAAATGTGCAGCGAAATCTGCAGCTGAGCACGATTTGCGGGTCGGCTGTCTTGTGGGTGTGCTTGGCGAGTGACGACCTGTTGGCGGGTTGCTTCGGCACAGGTGTACTGGCGTCACTTCCGTGACGGAAATGACGTCAGTGAAATCTTGGAGTGTCCCGGCATAAAAAAAAACTTTCGCGTTAAAATGTAAAACCGGAAAACGAACAACCCTAAGTATAACGTACTCTGTACTACTAAAGTTCACTTCCCCTCAAGAAGGCCCTGTGTGCAGGGGTGCACCCTTTACAAGCCGCTTGCTTCGTTGTACTGGAGTGATTTCCGTGACGGATATGATGCCAGTGAAAGCTTGGTGTATCCAGGAATAAAACACTTTCGTGTTAAAATCGCTGGCTCGGAATAGGAACACAATGTTTTAACGAAATCTTGCCGCCGCTCCCACGAACTCCTGAATTTTGTTTCCCGAATCTCGACGAAAGCGGAAGGAGCTCTGTTAAGAACAACTGGCGTCACTCTTCGTTTAGTACTTCCGCCGCGCCTCACGTGGTAAGCCCAAAGAGATGTTTAGTTGAGAAGCCGTGCGGACTAGCACTTGGCGTCCATGATAAACATGATCTCTCAGACACAGAGGAGAAGATGGGCTCAACACAACAGAAGGATATGTTCTCCAGCGACGGCAGGCACGCTCTTTCGATGTGGTGATGTACCTGTCGGTGATTATGGCATATGCCATTCCAGTTCGACACCCCCCGACTGTCTCTATCATCATCCGTTTTCGTCTCCTTTAAGTTTAAATAAGAATCTCTCCTTCCCTGCCCCCCTCATTACCAGTTAGGTTAGGGCATCTCACCCAATGAAAACCGCCCGGCAGCTTGATGTCGCAGTGTTCAGCTTGGCAGCTTTGCTGTCTGTCTGTTGTCATGCCGGCCTTGCAGACATACGACGGGCACGACGAAAGACTGCGGAAGCCTTCTGCACTCTATTTTGTGTTTTTCTCTATGAGAGAGCACCCACAATAATCGTCAGAAGCGACCTTAGCCTTTGATGGATGTTTTTCCTATTCCTTTATGTGAAGGCAGCAAAATGTGTCTCTGTGCAGTTTAAATACGGTGATCGCGGCCATTGAGAATGCCCGCAACGGGGAGAGGTGCACGGGTAGCCGATGGAGGTGGTAGCGGGGACCTAGGATGAGGACGAAAGCTGTGAGGTCAATCGACGGGTCAGAGTTATAAATAGAGAGAAGCGCCGTGGTGTATGGAGAAGTTGTACAGTCCAGACTACGCTGTGAACTTCAAATTAAGCATGGGCTTAGAGTATAGCCATGACGGATGAGCTATGGGACGAAAAAGTGACAGCTCCTTTTGTAATGCGCGCGGCGTGTGGACCAAGAAAAAAATGTTGTCGGCGTTGGGTAAGAATGTCGGTGCGCATCGTATGGACAATACTTTAAGACCAGCCACCCGAGGGCCGATGTTGGGCGCTCAGAGTTCGCGGTTGTTTGGTTGGTTTTCTTTCGTCGGTGTTGTATTTGTGTGTTGATTACCACCTCGGAGTTTCCGTATGAGAGTGAGGTAGTTGGTTCACGCGTTTATTTGTGTGCACGCCTTCGTTTGATCATGTTGATATTGTGGCCAATAAATGTCCTAATGTGTGCCTTCCTTACTTAGATTGTGACGCCCCTTTCGCAGGCGGGACTTTCGGAATAAAAGTCAGGTGCTTATTTTTCTTGAAGAGAGAAGGGAACGCCGCTGGATACGGGCAACTGCCGGACCTCTTTTCTTTGACCATGAGTTATGAGCTGTAAACATTTTGTGTGAATAAAGTGCACATATACAATTGCTTGGAGTTGGGATTTCGCTATGGGTCACATTTGAGATTTGTCTCTCTCTCTCTCTCTCTCTCTCTCTCTCTCTCTCTCTCTCTCTCTCTCTCTCTCTCTCTCTCTCTCTCTCTCTCTCTCTCTCTCAAACACACACACACACACACACACACACACACACACACACACACACACACACACACACACACACACACATTCCCTATAATATTTGCCTCCTCGCCGGGTATAAGGCCGATGTATTCCAAGACGCCCTTCCGTTCTAGCTGTTATGCCCCGAATCATTTTTTTCCTGTTTGCTATCCTCTGTCTCTCCTCTCTATGAATATCTCACCCCTGCCCCAACTCCCACAGCAGCAGGCGTTCCGGTGTCCACCCCTAGGTGTGACAATTTACGCCTGCTGGTGGTCTTTCCTTTCCTTTTCCTTGTCAATAAATTCATTCATTCATTCATTCATTCATTCAATCAAGGCTATATTTTTGTCTGCGCAAACTTTCAGGCTGCCTTGTGACCACGGTTGACGTGAGCCCCTCTATCCACTTTTCTCACACCGGGCACACCCGTCAACACTCACTAAGGTCAAAGCAATTAGTTATACAACAGCTTAGGCCAGATCAATCTGAAACTGGCGTAAATATCGCGGATTCAGTTAAGGCGGCGCGGGACCGTCATAAAACGAATTTGTCACAAGCCATTCACTCAAAGGCAGACACACTTTGTAGACCCGTGAACTTTTAATAATGTATTTTGTTTCTCATTCACAAAAAATGGAGGTGGCTGAGATAAATGTTGCAAAAGCAGCTTCAGGAGCTTTGAACTACTCTATTCAGAGCACGACCTTAGAGCACGACCTTAAATTGTAGTCGACCTTAAATTGCAATCATTCATGTTACAAACATGCGATATAGCTATAAAGCTTGAAAGAACCCTGCTTTTTCCCAACACTGAACAACATGGGACGAAGACAACTAGAACCGACTAATCAACCGACTACGAAAATTCAAATTCGAAAACTGAACCTTAAAGGAGCCATGAAGAGAAAATGCAAGTTGGTTTTATTCGCAAGATTTCATGTTTTATAGTGCCCGCAGCGCTTGTCCGGATACAAACGATGCTTTATTCACTGAGAAATTAAACAATCTAGGTTAGAATTTTGATTTTCCCGCTAAATCGTTTGTTTTCGGGATCTGCAATGGCATCACAGGAACCGACCGCTCTGCAGCCTAGAATACCTTCATTCACGCATCCGCCGTACAGGGTAGAGACACGTATACGCTGGCGCCGCCATTTTGGGTCGCTCGCTCGCAGCCGAAGCAAGTCATTGAGTCAAAACCGCGCTAAAATTATCGCCGCAACGCGGTTTACTGAAGAAGTTTGAATCATATTGTCTGTTTCGCGTTGCTAGGTCTCGTGGGAAACGAAAAGAATTACGCGTTGAGCCCGTTGGCCCAATTGCGGCGGCACGGGAGCGTTCAAAGGTTGTCTCCACCCTGTACAGCTGTGTTGGTTTGTTCCAGCGTTTCTTTACGTTACCCGAACCTAGATGGCGCCACCATACCGTGGCAAGCGTTTGGTTTTTTTTTTTTTTTTTTCGTATTTAAACCTGGCTTGTTTTAAAGACGATAGTCTTTCTTGGGCTACTTAAACCCAGAAATTTTGGTCTGTCTGTACGTCTGTCTGTCTGTCTGTCTGTCTGTATGTCTGTCTGTCTGTGACTCGATTCAGCCACCCGGCCAAAGCAAAACAATGCCTGCGCAATAGTCTTTTATAGTCACAGCTAAATCTACCCGTCTATGTCCAGTGTAATGTTCATATTTGTCAACATTGTTGAAGAAGAACAAGACATTACGCAAATATGAGACAACAAATCAATACAGAAGTGATATTTGCAGTGTTCCTTTATAAAAAAATCAAACGTGCTTGACTTTTGCGAAATTAAATACTTCATCAACTGCAGAAAAAGAATTCCCTCCGCCGTCACCTGCTGTCGCCCGCGCCACTATGGCTTCTGGCGCCATTTTAAGAAATCAACCGCCAACAGTTACACAAGGTTCCACTAGATAGGTTCCACGTTCTGCTTGCAACGCACGTGGAGTAGGGAAACGCGGTTCTATAAACTTTGAAGTAGGGCGCCTCGATTAACGCGCGTCTTCGCCGTACGGCAGCGTCCGCATCGAGACACCCGGTTTGGAGCAGTGGAACGCGGGAAATTTAAAATGATTTAAGCAAACCTCTGCCGTCTTTACCTTGGGAGGAGCGCGACGCAAGAGGAACAACGTGAGAGATGGTCTGGAAAGCAAAGGGAGGCATTTACTTCGCAAAAGCCGATAAAGACTATCGTCTTTTGACGGCATTTGCAACGAAAGGAGCAGATACGCGGCCAATTTCTTGTTCTGGGGGAAAATATTCGTTCCCTGAAACAGTGCTCACTCGACAAATGTGGTCACGTAAGACACCGTTGCTTGCGTCAATCGGCCAGTGTCGTCTGAGACAACCCCAAGCCCCGTAGTGCTGTGCAGCAGCTAAACCAAGCATGCTGTGCGCAGTACGAACAGCAGTACGCATCAGTACTTCTATGTTTACATGCGCTTTCGTAACTTCCACTGTTTGTCCCATCATTCCTATTGCTTTGTAAAGAATGTGCCCTAAATTTAAGCGCAAATCGCTCGTTCGGCTAGTTTGTAAGCTCTACCTAATTTGCGTCTGCTTCTGCCGGCCTCCGCCAATCGTAGAGCTGGCTCGAATGACATCATAGGTTCTGTTGCGGAAAATGAGCTGGTGGGTCGCATGGCCATTCCCTTTTTTCCTAATTATGTAGCTTATTTGAGCGAAGTTTACGTTAAAAGTGGTGTCAGTATGATTCGAACGAGGCAATCTTTTGAATGAACCAAACTTGTGTTTTCTCTTCATGGCTCCTTTAAAGCTAATAACGTGTAATGTTAATTAATGAACTTAGGCACAATATTTCGAAACATTTGGAAGCCGTAGCTAGTTTAAGAGTGGGGAACTATGTGGAAGTCATACGTACTAGAGACATAAGACCGAATGCTTAATTTGCGATTGAGTATTACAACAAACATCATTTTGCCTAAAATTGTAGCAGAACAGCCGCAGGAGCCTGCATGTGTATAAATTCTCAATTCGAAAAGAGCTGGGCTCAGGTGTTTTAGGAGGGGTGGGGGGTAATGCTTGGGACATAAGTAACAGTACGCAGTATTTTTTTTGCGACAAAATAGTTTGTACCAGAATGGCATCGCCCGTCGATATTCCCCCCTGTAGTGCCACACAGACTGGTGCTGAATAAAATAGACAGGATCCTCTTTATTTTGTGCAATCTTGCAAAGGTCCTATATACAGATGTGTGAATATTCAAAACTTTCTAAACGAGCAAAATAGTTCTTGGAATGCGATCTGTATTGAATTCAAGGATTTAATACTCCGCGTGTTCGAATGGCCAAGATAATGACATTTTTTTTCTCTCTCTCCGAACAGCTAACATTCCTTCTTTCGCTATACTATGTGATTTTAATTCCTTGCGAAGAAGAGATCAAATTAAGAAGTTCTTATATGTTGGGAGACGCTCTTTGCCACCGGCTTGCCCTGCATTTCGTTTCAGTACTAGCAACAATGACAACGATCCGACAGGGAAGGTTAGAAAAGGTACAAAAAAACATTGACCTTTGCTTACCGGTCATGTGAACAACACGGCACTCCGTCACAGGCAGACAACCACCGAGCCGAGATTTGCACGCAAAAAACCTCAGAACATTCCCACGAAATCCTCGCTCTCGGGTAAAGAATTACTTGGGCCCCTCTCAATCCTCCGAACTACAGCTACCCATGATTGTGGAATAGTTCACGCGTTGCCTCTTGCACGAATTCACCGTAATGGAGCTTCGTACCTCTATCACAACCAATCACCGCCCTTACAAAAAAAAAACAGTCCATCTTCACTAACGTAAAACCTGGGGAGGGGCGAAGCATGCATTATGTAAGTGTATTCTTGGCGCCTGGGCGTTTTTGCCAACGGAGATGAAACCGTTGGGGTGTAGAGGTATACAGATTTGCTCTAAAAGTCTCTCGTGTTTGAAGCACGGAGCTCTTTAGCGCGAGGCGTAAACGAGTGTCCCTGTGTTTTTTTTTTTTTGTAATATGTATTTATTAATCCTACATACACTCCGTGCCTTGACCTTTGTCATCGCCGGAGGGGGAGATGGGGGAAGGGAGTGGGAGGAAGGGTGGGGGGGGTGAGTGTCTCGACTAAATGTGGTCCTGTACGGTGGCTTCTCGAACATATACGAGAAGAGAGTCGAGGACTATCTTCCTGTGTTCTGTAGACCCTTCGGGATGGGTCCACTCCCGCAGCGTTTGTGGCCTGACGTGAGGAGGAATGAGCGCATGTGCGCGGTTTCTCTGGTCCTTCAAGGAAGGCATCTCCATAGAAGATGGTCAAGGTCAGCGACTTGTGGGCTGTCAGGTGATTCGCAAAGTTTGCAGGTACCGTCGCCGGGGTGTAGACGAAAGCGTGCCATGATGTGCGGAGTTACGGCAGTGTTCGTCCGAATGCGTCGGAGTGTGACCGTTGCCCACCGGTTGTAGCCGGATGGGATAGGGTCATCCTCTTTGGGTAGACGAAGTCGAAGCGCTGCACGTCGCTCAGCATGTGCTTTGGCGATGGCTTCCTCGTAGTCATACCCTTCCGCTTCCGAATCGTCGGGCAGCAGCTCCAAAGATGGAGGTGTCCACGCTTGGAGAGCGGGGAAGACGTTCGTCGGTCGCGACGGAGGTTTCTGGCAATTATCGGGGTTGGAAATCATCTCCCGTGCTGCCTTGTGTGCCTCCTCGTTGCCCGGTATCCCGTTATGGCCAGGGACCCAGCGAATTGTAAGTATGCGGCCGAGTTGTCGAAGGTCTCTTGCGACCGCACGAATTCTTGCGACCGTCCGACTGCGCGTGTTATTTTTTCCGCATAGCACACGGTACGTTCTAGCGCGAGGCGTAAACCAGTTTCCCGGTGTTTTAGTACCGTGACTACCTGAGACGACGATCACGACGACGACACGGGGCGCCAACAGCCCCAGCCCCTAAGGGACTCCACCCCTAAAAGCTACCTGAGCACTTATTTGAGCCTACACCTTTGTTTAGAAATAAAGTGACTTAGCATTTTGCCAATGTTTGGCACCGGTACCCACAATAACGTTTACGATGCCGCTGGATGCGCATTGAACTATAAAGCCACGCGATGCATGATTCTTTTCTTTTTGCTCTCTGGCAATATCATTTTTTATCTCGTTTTCTGTCTGTGTTTCGTTTTCACGCATTTCCTTTCCTTTTTACCTTTTTTTCGCAGCCCCCGTGCTTTCACTCCCGCCAGCTTCGCGTCTGTTCCTTGACGGGCCTGCTATGTCCTCATCGATTACTGCGCAGCCAAGTCGTCTTCACTGCATGACACCATCCCCTTCTGTAGTAAATTTCTCGCTGAAACCTTACAACGGAGTAAATCAAAGGCGACTGGCCCGGCACCTGCGCGAAATCTAAAAGAGGGTGGCACCGAAAACGCAGGGCCTCGCGCGCAGCTAAACAAGCAGAAATCTGAGCCGGGCGCCGAAACATCCCTGTCGAGCGTGACAGTTCATCCTATTGAAAATTTATGGCGAAGTAAAGAGGCTTCATGATCCGAAATAACGAGAAATGGGCTACGCCTGCGAGTCTTCATCCAAGGCCCCTCCGCCCGTGCTGGTGGTCAACGTAACTTAGAAACGAAGGCTTGGGCTTAACTTGATCATCGATGAGTCCATGGCCTTGTCCATCACGTTTAAGTGGGAGATTAAAAAAAAAAAAATATCTCATCATCGGAGGAGTTATGCAGCTAACGAATATAAACTACTACGAAGAAATGATAAGAAGAGGCTGTCAGGCTTTACTGTCAAGGCGGTGTTTTTGCAGTCAAACCCGCAGTCCTTGATCTGCTCGTGACCGTCACCTTCAAGCCGGAAGAAAGCTTGGAACTGTTTCACTATGCAGGGCGAAAACCGCGCAAATGTGCCTATGTCACTGGCCAAAACCAGAACTGGAGAACGCGACGCAGCCCAGAGAGAACTGAACAGACAACAGGAAAAAAGGAAATGTGGGTAATTGGCGGCCTAGTAGTTCGAAGGTGAACAGTCTGTCCTGGTGTGCCGTGCGTTGGGGAACGGAGGGGGGGGGGGTTAGGCAGGGGGGAGGATATGACGAAAGGAGCGGTCCTCCCTCATCACTTTTGTATCGTAACGATCTGCGAGATGGATTCGTTTTTAATGACCTGTGCTGAGCCCCCGCGAACGCACAGAAGCGCTCCTCCGCGGTTGAAAACAAAGTACTACACTCCGAACGTTAAAAAGGTTGGGGCACAAAAACAGCGAGAGATGGGAGAACCTACAGACAACACGGATCCCAAGCTTTTACAAATGTGTGCTTGACGGGCGTAAATTGTCCTATCCGTTCGCTTACGGTTTCCTTAATGAGAAAAGAACGTGAGAGGTAATGGGATTATACAAGATCGAAAGGAAAGGCCATGCTCTCTTTTATTCCTAATTGGGGGTTCCACAACAATACAGAGCTGTCTGGCAGCGCATATTGAAAGATCACAGAGCAGCTAGGAAGGAAGCTAGAAACCATTAGAAGAATATGGAAAAGATTTTACGGGCTTTTTTTTTTCCTCCGAACGTAGTTTGTATACCACCATTATTAACGTTGGAAAGCGTCGATTCATGTGCTGCTAATTAGACCAGACAGACAGGCTGCTGTATTCACCCACATTACTGGCGTCTAAAAACCACTGTCCATTTGGTGATAGCACGTCTTGTCGAGGACTACTTCTAGTTATGTCACAACAATGGTCCCTTTTGTTTTTGCAACATTTAGTTATTAACGCCTTTCGAAACTTGCGCTAACTCCACGCTTGTTGCGCAGGAGTTGCGCATTGTTAGTCTTCCTCTGTATGCCCAGTTAGCGCAATTTTCGTAAGGCATAATGCACTAACTAGCCCAACACCATATTTTACTCGTTAGTAACGGTTCAAACGGTATTTGACGAAGCCCTGAAAAGGCATACAAATATCAAATTTCAGAATCGAAGTGAACGTAATTATTAGTTTAAAATGCGCTTAATGACCATTCAATCACCACATATTTTTGGCTTGATGTTCCTTTACTAAAATGAATTTCAGTTCAAAATTACCGGCCCGTTCGGGATTTCGTGAAGAATAACATACAAAGACAAAGAAAGAGCTTATAATCGCTTTCACATCAATAATGTAATGCTTCAGAATAATTAATTATCGGATGCTGAGCTTTGTGGCTACAGCATGCTAAGTTGTCCTGCCTCAACAAGCATAGCAGTCGGTGCTAGCTGACGGATATTGGTGTTACGCCAAAGCATGCATTCCTTGAAAACCGAGTACTTCAAGATGCCAAATACCAAATTCCTGGATCAAATACGAATCTAGCGTAGAATACCGACCAAGTGCCCCCAGCCGTGCAAGCGCCCCCCTCTATTACCTGAGTATTTTGAGCTTTCAGCATTACCGAACAAGCGCCCCCCTTCCCCTTCCCCTATCGTCCTACCCCAACCACCGTTGATGGCCCAAACCAATGAAACTGAAACCACCCAGGAGGAACACTTTTGACTGCGCTCTTGGCTAAACCAGAATACAATCCGAGAACACAGGGTAGCTGTTAATTCCGCACACGTTCGCCATTTTGTTGTCATCTTACATAGCCTAATGTGCTTGTGACATGTGACAACGGTGGTTCGTGACAAGCCAAAAGACACCTGAAGATTTCTGAGATGCACCTAGGCCTTTTTGCTCCACCGTGAACAAACTTCGAACACATCATGAGTACACCTTTTTCAACATCTCAAAAATGGGCAGATGATGGCAAGAGGCAAGAATGGATTCTCTGGATAAAAGGGCCAACAACGCGGTTGACGGCAGCACCGTATGAATTGCTAATACTGGTTGTGCCAAGAGGGGAGGGGCTTCATAGACTGCATCTTTACTAAAAATGTTTCTCCTGAATGAACTGCATTTATTTTTTTTCTTTTTCGGGGGGGGGGGGGGGTAAGATTGGTGAACGTTTACACTCCGCCATTTTGAATTATGGGGCAGTTCCTAACAGGGGCCCCCTCCCCAAAATTCCCTGAACTATCTGCACTTTAAGGGGGGTGCTTGCTCGGTATTTTATGGAGTGCCAGGAGTTTATACCAGTTGTACGCAGGAAATAACTATCGGTGTGGCATAGTTAGGAGGTGGAGAGCATAATTAACGGTAGCGTTCAGAGCTTGTTTAATGAGCGAGGCTATGCTGTTGCGACACAACTGAAGGACATTTCAGCACCGTGGGCATGTCCCAAACATGCATTACGGGCTACAAAAGCTCTGATAGAGTACCTGAAACGCACAGGTCAAGACCAGTCTCTTAAACAACTCAACATTTCTGTGCGCATCAAGTTCTTGAACATCATCGCCATCATCTTCATCACGTCATAAACTGGCGTAGCAAGTTAGACATTTTAGCCTGGCTAACATTGCCAGACTTCATTAAAGATCGTTCTCTCTCTGTCGCTCTCTCTGGGAATCTGTTGCACTGAGGGTGATATGTTTTATCGTGAACTGTTGGTATTGGGACCTACATTGATCTGTCGATGCAATAGTGGTTGTAGTAGTGTGCGTACTAGTGAACTGTGGTGTACTACAGTGAGAAGTGTTATATATCCGAAAACTGTTTCGAACTGAAGTGAGCATGGTTCTCTGCTTGGGAAACGTTTCTTAGCAGTGCTTTTGATTTTAATCATTTGTAATATTGCTATTTTTAGCGATCCTTGTAGTATTTAGTTACAGCGGGTCCTTATACTAGTTATTAATAAGCTGTCTTTTCGGGTTCCCATACGCTGGCTGGTATGCGTCCTTCACGCTGCCAGGCTTCTCGTTGGCATGTGGTATCTTCGGTACTTTTCGCGTCCTCAGGTTCTCGGTCGACTTTCGGCCCAACTTTTTCAATGGCGTTCAAAGGCACTTCCGCATGAGACATATGAGTTCTTCGCACAAATACTTTCAGAAATTACCATCCTTTTTTAAATAAAGTTAAAGAAGTGCGAAAACTAAAAGTGCGTCCAACATTCGCTGAAAGTGCGTTCAATCGATCGTCAAATCTTCAAAACCCGAAACACATATGAAGAACTAACCCATGCGACGATTTTTCGCGTACTAAGTAAATGAATCTACGAACGATCTAAATGTATACCGATACGTGGTTTATGAGATAAAGGTATACTATTGTACTACTCCTTCATGATCGATGCGTGCATTGTCTTATTTAGAACCGTTCCTTTTAGGCGAGTTTCAAGTAACCGTTTCGACACAATGGAAGCCTGGTTTTGCGCATGCGCCGTGTGTCCAGCGTTCTTATTGGAGCTTTTCGGTCGACCAACCAGTCTAATGAGAAATTCATTAGTTTTTGTATCGGACGCGATCGGTTCAACTAAGTAAGCATTCGCTTTAAACGCTCATGCCTCTTTCACTACTCGGTTTTTAATGCAGATGTGGGCGCACCAATAACCATTCCCTAAGTCTTCACAATGAACCTAGTGTTTGCAGTTTGCACCCGTCTACATGCATTCAGCCCCGTTGAAATTCTGACCTGTCAACGCCGTGGCACGCACACAAGTCACAAATTACGAGGGTAGTACGGTGTTCTAGAACACTGAGCCTCATGCGATTGCATCCTTTAATAATTTTTACGCTCCTTTCTTTTTATATTAAAGATCGTAATTTAGCTCCTTAAACAAGACGACTAGGAGCCATCCAGCCATGCCTTTTTTGTATGCCTTTTTAATGCGAGAGCGTGTTTTCCTTCACAGCAATGTTTCTCTCCGGCATCAAGCAGACTTTGCCCTAAAGCCTGCTCCACCTAAAGCATGATGATGCTGATTAGAAGCAAAACAGTTTAGAGATGAGCGCAACAGTTTGACTGTTTCACAGGGAGTGAAATGAAATTCCCTGTGAGATTAAGAAGTTAACCTCAATTGAGGACGTAGGGGATGTGTGTTGGGCAGGGACCCGTATTCATCGTATCGACAAGGTTATCGTGGCAATGTGGCTAAGCATCGGTGCAACGAATGAGAATATTTCCTATCAACGTCGTTACACAATTTTAACGATGTGAAGGATGCGAAGGGAATAAGGAAGGGATGAAGATAAACGAACGGGAGGCAATAGGATGGTGGGTGGAGGAGGAGGGAACTTGGAAGGTGAGTGTCAGAAAAGAGGGAGGTGGAGGGGGAACATATGAGAAGTCGGGGAAGCGGGGATGGGAGAGGGGAGAAGAGGGAGAGAAGCGGGAAGGGGGGAGGGGCGGAACCTTTGCAGAAGTGTGAAGAGAGACAAGGTACGATTAAAGGGCGAGGGAAGAAAAACGAGGAAAGAATCGGCGGGGGGAAGGGGACAAGGTCGGAACTATGGGTGAACAGAGTTTACTCGCACACTTTGAGTTGTATTCCCAGTGAGCTGTGTCGTGAATGTTATGAAAAAAGCTCGCGCACTTGATAGACAACCAGCTCAGCGGCTCGTGCATACGCTTTTCGTGTGTCATTGAAGGAAATTTATGCGTTAAGTTATGCCGATTCTATTGCCGAAAAACTGGCGGGAAAATTTGGCACTTGACAGCCTGACAAAATAAAGGTGGTGTGTTACGAGCTGTTGCGCGCGCAGGATTCCCTTTCAGGGAAAGAGACCTTCCCCAAGCCCACGACCCAATAAAGCGGATGAAAAGTATGGCGAAGAAGAAATGAAAAGAAAGAAAAAGAAACAAATTCAAAACTAAAGAAAAAGAACTTCGGAATGCAGTGAACGTATTCTGCCTAACCTAATATTGTTTTTTTTTTTCTTAGCACGCATCATAAGATGGCTAAACGCGTAAACTTGATTATTGTATCCCTTGAAACAGAAAAATAATTATCCGTAGCCTCCGTTATATGGTAGGCAGAATTAGTTGGCTCCATTCTTCTACTTTAAATACTCCTAGTAACATTTCCGGAGGTGGGTGTGGCCCTCTGCCCCTCACCAACCCATTTCCCGCCGCCTGCCTAGGCCACTGCTGACAAGGCAATAGTATTTGCCATACTTTCAATCGCCTGTAGGCGAAATATAGTTACTCGTTACAAGTTGCATTTACTATATGATGTACTGCGTTTTTTTTCCCTTTTTAATACCAGCACCTTGACTCGGACAAATAAAGTTTATTCATAATCATGTACAGTTAGGGCTCGAATACCAGCACCTCAGCTCAGACAAACAAAGTTTATTTATTATGATGTATAGTTATAGCTTGGAAATGATTAAAAAATTTGCAGAGTCATTTTCCCGTGGAAGTAGATATTCATCCAAAAGCCAGAACCAAAGGTGACAAAGGGGAGCACTGTGACCTGATTGGTAGATTGACGATCACTGAAAGGCCTGCATTGTGCTTTCACGCCACCACTCATCCAATCGCCCGCTCTAGCAGCCTCCCAGCCCCTTGTACCTCGAAACAGGCATGTTTATTTTTCGCATGTGCTTCTGGAAAATTCAGTTGCTTAGCGCCGGACGAGCTCCTGAGCTTTGACATTAAAATAATTTGTGTCAACTGTGTCGTTGAGCCCGGGAGAAACGCAGACGTCGGCAGAAAAAAGCAACAGCTCGCATTTTCTTTTTCGTCTTTTTTTTCAGTAACTGGAAAAAAATAACTGCTGCGGTAAGTGAAAGCAGTGCTGCAATGCACAGTTCCGAGCGGTCCGAGGAGTCACGCTAGCATTTCCCTCGATGGATATGGAAGTAGTATTTTACGAGCGTCAAAAATTCTCCTGCCGCCAGCATTATGAATGGGGTACCGGTTACCATAGCCTGACGGTACTTGGTTATAATAAAAGATTACGCCAGTTTTAGCAACTCTATACAATGCCCCACTTCCCCACCCGCTCATGACGTTGTTGTGTGAGCCTACCTGTCTGTCTGTCTGTCTGTCTGTCTGTCTGTCTGTCTGTCTGTCTGTCTGTCTGTCTGTCTGTCTGTCTGTCTGTCTGTCTGTCTGTCTGTCTGTCTGTCTGTCTGTCTGTCTGTCTGTCTGTCTGTCTGTCTGTCTGTCTGTCTGTCTGTCTGTCTGTCTGTCTGTCTGTCCCCTCAATCAGCCAGAAATTTTACTGGTAGGTCTGCTTTTAGTAGGCCACTGACTCACAGGGAATTGCTCAGTCAAA
Source organism: Haemaphysalis longicornis (assembly GCF_048455015.1). NCBI lineage: Eukaryota > Metazoa > Arthropoda > Arachnida > Ixodida > Ixodidae > Haemaphysalis > Haemaphysalis longicornis. Next base: position 1,050,044 of record NW_027526340.1, read on the forward strand.
AGCTACTCACAAGTGGTGGACAATGAGTGACCCATTCTTGGGTCACACATTGGTCGCGTTTCCAATGAAAAGGTCACCAACCAGAACCCGTGACACACAGAAAAAATTGTGAGACATACCACACTCTAAAGTGGACGATCAGCGAAGCGTTTCAGCGCACGACACTAAGCCTCTTTCCACACGGGGCGAATCTACGTGCAAATTCGGCGAAGTGATCTATTTTCGTTGCTTCAGCGAATTGCCAAGTGTTTAAAACGGCTGAACTTCCCCTCTGAACGCCACTGAGAATTCAGCAACTAGCCGCAGCAACCGAAATAGATCGCTTTGCCCCACGAACGGCGCCACAGCAGGGAATTCGCAGGTAAATTCGCGCCATGTAGAACGGTCTTAGAAGTAATACAGGTAATACAGCGGCAATTCGGAAGCCTCTGATGGCTGCAAATGTCAATGTAAACTGCGCCATTGTCTAGCCAAACGTTGCCCTTTGAAAACTGCCACTCCGTTCAAATAATGTAGCAAAGGCGACTAAGCGTATCAGATAAAGCGACAGGGACAGCGTGCACGCATCCTCAGAACGCCGCTCATTGCTTACCGTCGACGTTCCTGTGCAGCGGCATAATATAATTTGGTCTCCGCTGACCTGTTCCGTTCACCTCTGCGTGAACCTGTACACTCGTTAACCATGTATTTTATGTTTATTTTAAATAGCTTTGTTGGTGGCCCACCTTCACATACATTTATTCGTCGTGTTCTGTTCTTCAGTTTTATTAAATATTGTACTCCACCCTATTCTTTTATAGGATGCGTGTTTTTTTGCGTTATCAAATGAAATACTACTTCAACTGCAGAAAATCGCCGCTTGCTGTTGCCCGCACCACTATGGTTTCTGGCGAATTTTAAGAAACAAACGGCAACAGTAACGAAAGGTTCCACTAGATAGGTTCCACGTTCCCCTTAGAATGCTCGTGGAGCAGGGTAACGTGGTTCTATAAGCATTGTAGTAGGGTTCCTCGAATCACGCCCGTCCCCGCCGTATGGCAGCGCTGGCATCGAGGTACCCGGCCTGGAGCAGTAGAACGCGGTAAATTTAAATTGACTAGAGCAAACCTCTAGCGTGTTATCTTGAGAGGAACGAGACGGGAGAGGAAGGGCATTAGGGGTGAGAGGGAAAAAGAAGGGGGGCGTTTCCATGGCAGGGGCGCCAGTCGACTATCGTCTTTCGTCGACATTTGCAACAAAAGGAGCAGAAACGTGGCCATTTTTTTATTTATAATTTTTACAAATATCTTTTTTTTCTTCGGACAGCAAGGTTGCTCTACTGGCAAACATTTGCCTTCACCTGAGGGGTAACGACACGTGAATTTGTGATTTTGGGCTGCAACTTTATATGCCGGAAAGAAACTGATGGTGAAATTTTGAAATCCTCAAACCAGTTTTTAAATACACAAACTTTTACGTACGCTGCCAAAGGGGGAAATTAAACACATGGGTTTTTAGGGCCCACTGCCTCTTTGCAGCAAGACACCGAAAACATTCTTACGTGTAAAAAGTGGTCGACATACCACCCACAAGTTTATCCCTCCCCATCCCCTCCAATTTACGGGACTTCGCACAAACTCCCGGCGCTGCCCTTCACATGTAGTTACCATCAGGTCCCACACACTCCTGTCCCTTTTTCCGTACTTAGTCCATGGCGCATCCTCTTTCGCAGAAGATTTTATTCATTAATCAGTATCGAATTGTCAATCAGAGCTGCAAAGTACCGTATTATCGCGCGTATAACCCGCCCCTGCATATAAACTGCACCCCCAGTTTCCATCAACGAATAAAAAGATATATCCTCGTGTATTGCCCGAATATTTTATACAGAAAAGGATGGACCAAAGCTACTACTCAAGCGATATTACACATTTGTTTACGCAAAAGAATTTGTCTAGCTGACTACCTAGATGACTTGACGCATACATTTTTTCAGGTTGGTATATTGTTGAGCTGTGTGTGCAAAATAAGCACTGTGAATGGGATAACAGAGGCTTAGTCGCTATTACTGCTGTAGGGGCATCGCTTCCCAACGCACAATGCCAGGAAGCTGCCCCAAAGCAAATGCCTCGCATATAATGCGCACCTCTACTTCCCCCGTGAAATTTTCGCATTTTTGTTGAGGGTTATACACGAGCATATATGGTGTAACGAAAGAAGACCAGCGTCTGGCTTCCGATGTGGTGATCGAGTAGATTAGCGAGGCCGTCAGCGCCCTCTGATCCTCCTCTTCCTCTTCTCCTACTGTCTCCCCCTGCCTGCGCTTCGTTATTTCTCAACACACTCCCGCCGCCGCCAAGTTCGTTAGGAGCTAGCTGGCAGCGGCACGGGCAACGAGCACTTACTGGGTTGTTGGGTCAAAGTGACATATCTAAAAGTGAAGACTACGAATGTTCGTACGGTCACCCGGGATAACAAGCTGTGCTCACGGTTTTCGGCCAGAAGGCAGCCGCCAGGATCGAAAGAAAACATGATTCGGACGGTCAAATTTGCAGAGATCATGCGGAGAGCGTAGTGGCATCGCCGTTGCGTCCACGTCTGATTCGCCTTCCGTGAAGTTGTTGTTGTGTTCCAGCGGCGTTTCCGTTATCTCTGCGAACCATATGACCTCACTCTCGCCGGACCCAACACGGCACAAAGGCTCGCTCAGAATCAAGTTGCGCTTGCTAAATAAGGGGTCGTCACCATAGAAGCATTTGTTCTGCTTCGCCACGAGGATGCCTCCTCACCGAGCCTTGACGAGCGCGGCCGAAGCTCGCTTCCGGCGTCGAAGCTCGCTCATGGAGCGTCGGAGGAGTAGGGGCTTCGTTATCCCCTGAAGCGAGTTCATCTTCTGCACGAACCACGTTTTCGTTGCTGGACCCAATGCAAATATCTTCGACTTGAAACCGGGTTGCTGAACTGCTTGTGAAACGAGAGGTGCGTCACCGACGTAACGGTCGCAACTGGGAAGCTCGGAGTTCTCCAAAACAAGAGTCGCATCATCGACGCTAAGACCGGGGCAGAACGGGTCCGACGTCTCCAGAGCGGTAGTCAAGTCTTCGAAGCGAGGGTTGCGGAAGGGCTGTAGCGACGTCTGTGACTTGAGATCCGTGTCGGCGACGCCAGCGCTGCGGCAAGGCCGGTCAGACGTCTCGGAAACGATAGTCGCGTCAGCGACGGCGAGGTCTCGGCAGGGTCCCTGAGATTTCTCCACAACGGCAACCATGGCAACACCAGAGATGGGAGGTCGCTGGAGCCGCTATCCCGGGCTGAGCCCCTCGGGGTCTTGCTTGGCGTCCTGAAAGGCTGCAGCGCCTCCGTCGTCGTTGTTCTGTTCTTCTACCGCCGAAACAGTTATTTCCCGTACGGGCGGCACGTCAGCCGGGACTATTGTCCACCGGGCTTCCTTGGGGAGCGAGCAAATAGTTGAGGTTGCGATGCGGGCTGTGAACAGGGCCGCCTGACGTTGAAGGACGGGGCTTGCGGCAGTGTCTTGGAATGCAGAGAAGCGTACACGCGTTCCCAGGGTGCAAATACGCTCGTCGTAATCGATGGCTTCCAAAACGTCAGCATCAAATTCTTCATCCGTCAGGTTCTCCTGAACTTGAGCGTCGAGTTGGTGAAGGCTCACCTGGTCACGCAAGATGAGGTCGAGGACATTTTGTCTGTCAAGGGCCGTTGCTGCCTGGCTCTGCAGCAAGGCGTCGAGGACTGTCATGGTCCCGGAGATGGTCGCTCGCAGGAAATCTCGGCGAATACGAGGATCATCTATGGCACCAGCCGATGAAGCAAGACGCTAGGGTTTCGAATACTTGGGATCAAGGGCGGGCTCGGGCACGAGCCGAAAGGGGCGGCGGCCGAGGGCAAGGCTCCCAGGATAAAGCAGTACGAAGGTATCCAAGCCTCGCGTGCCTCGGAGCCGCTGCGCCGTCGAACGTGGGTCCGCTCGTGCCTCGTTTCCCGGGTTTCACGTCACCAGAAAATGTGTAACGAAAGAAGACCAGCGTCCGGCTTCCGATGTGGTGATCGAGTAGATTAGCGAGGCCGTCAGCGCCCTCTGATCCTCCTCTTCCTCTTCTCCTACTGTCTCCCCCTGCCTGCGCTTCGTTATTTCTCAACATATGGTATGGGCACACGCTATAAACACGAAGTATTGATAGTTAGCACGGATGGTTATCCTTAGAGGTTGATTATAAGGCAAGCTAACATTGTTTTCTTTTTATTTAAGACAGCATGATGTTATGAAACTGCTACGGGTAAATATGTCTTCTGAATGCCGGGCGCGATAGTCTTTCCGGAAATCATCGCAATCACAACGATGAGTGACCATAACTTCCCTCCGAATACAGTGGCTTTTTACCTCTTCGTAGCCTCGCGTGCTTAATTTGTAATACGGGCGGCAGCGCCAAAACATCTGGCCGTACGGTTTGGCGTCGTAAGATTTAAATAGCAATCAGGTATAAATGTTTTTAAAAACTACCGTGGCTGTTTATATCGGGCCCTTCTCCCTTTTCAAATAAAAATGGGTTCTGTAGAACTAGCTCCTAAACACTTTATTAACTGGCTCGATGAATTATTAATGTGGTTTTAGCGTCCAACAGGGTGTCGGCCTGGCTGTGTCCCCGAAATGGCGTACAAGCTCCTCTTATTGTGTTCACAATTATGAGAAAAGGCTAGAGATTAGGAATTCAGCCTCACCATTCTTTTTTTAATGCATTTCTATGCGGACACACTGAAGAAACCCGTTGGTCCGTCTATAACTCTTAATGTGTCACACTTTAGTCGTAAAGAAAAGGCTCAATATGGAAGACCCTAAGGGCTTGATATTTTCATATACAGTCAAACCCGTTTATAGCGAATTGCAATATGCACCGCGATTAGTTCGATATATCCAATAGTTCGATATAGCCGAACCCGCCTATAACAAACTCATCGTTAAAGTTCGCAATCCGCGGGATCCTCCCTCCCTCTCCTCAACTCCACCATCCCCGCATGCAAAAACGAACACAGTAAAGTAGGCGTTGCCATACCAAAAGTAATACATTTATTGCAAGTATTAAAGCTACTTTCCGCCTGAACTGCCTACTTTGCAAAGAAAAAAGTGGTTATTTTTGTTTTCACTTTCGTTTTGGCGGCTTCAACTAGCACAGCATTCTCTACACGAAACGTTATTTGCACCAGTTCGAGTCCGCGTCCTCCAAAATCTAAGAAGCATTGGCGGAGCACATTGACTGCCGAAAGCGCTTCATTATAAGCGTCGGACGTCTTTCACTCGCGACGTCATCGGAAATGTGGGGGAGCTCTGCAGTTCACCGATGCTGCTGTCTTGGTCCGGACTCGCTGACTGCGCGGGTTCCGTCGTGAGTCCCGCGCGTCGAAACAGTTACGGGAAGTGTCGGATGTCATGTCGCTCCGTGCGAGGCGCAATGTCTAAGTCGCAACTCTTGCTCCGTGGTCGCGGCCAATCCACATCTCAATCGCCGCTCCGAAACCATGTATTTCGGCGGCCATTCTAGGTGCGCAGAGTTCGATATATCGGATGGGAACTTCGTTATAAGGAATATGTTTGCCATGTATTTCCGTAACTGAAATATTTTTGTTCGATATATAGCATAATTCGCTGTATCCGGGTTCGTTATAGCCGGGTTTGACTGTAAGCACAATCGCTTATACTGCCCCTACAAATGTCTTCCAAACAATGCATTTCCGTTTAGCGGTGAAGCCGAATGTAAAAAAAGAACTCGGTGTGTTTTGTTTATAAATACACAGTGTGTCATTAAGGTATTTAGTAATGGCCCTAGGGCATTAGTATTTTGGTATTCGGCAGCTTATACTACCCCCTAAAAAATGTTATAAGAGCAATAAATTTGTGTGTAACAGTGAAGCCAACTTTAAGGGGGCATTTTCAATCCGCTTTATAGAAATGCATCAAGTCTTGTAATGGTCTTTGGTAGCAGACTGCGTATAACACGCTTAAAATGCCTTCCTAACAATGCATTCGGGAGTAGTAGTGAAGCCAGCTTTAGAAGGATGGGTGTGTACCATAGCAACTACGCATTTTTATACGACAATTACCTCTTGGGAGTTTCTGCAATTTTTTTGTTGTTTTCATGTCGCATTTAATCCTTGCAATCTATTTAACTGCCACCTTAAGTAGAAGCGGCGCAAGTATCCAGGCCCAATCTCTCCAGTCCACTAAGGATTCCCCCTGTCTTTTCCAAGTCTCTCCCATTAACAGCGTGCACTGCCGTTAAACCAGGTTGAAGATGTTGAAATTTCTGCCACGTTCTTCTGATTCTTGACCTTTAATTCAACAGCATGTAGGCGAGCAGCTTCTTCCTCTATGCCTTCCTTATCGTTCTTGAGTGTTCACCCCCTTGCTATTTTTGTTTGTTTATTTTTTTTAACTGAATGGCCTGTGAGATCGGTTTGCAAAGATATCTGCCTCAAAGTTTGGATTTGCGCGACCACACCCTGTTTGCCGACATGGTGCAATTCGAATTCCGCGCCTCTGAGCGTTTGTGACTCACCGCCAGGCGTTGCGAGCCTTTTCCCACAGATGGCTCTACGGGCATTGCGTCGGAGCCAATTCATCGCGGTTTTTTTAACGTGTCAATCGGAAGAATTCCTTTCGCGTACTCACTCTGCGGCCTGTGTTCACAGATAGACTGTGGCATGAAGGAAATAAAACCTTCATGGACTGAAGCAACGTAACATATTGCGCTTATTTAGCAAACACGCTGGTATGAAGATTGCCATTAAAAGGCCTATCGCTCGCCGTCAGCGCTACACGTGGTTAATGTGGCACGTGAAAGATTGTTGCAACCCTTGCCCACAAACCGTATTTTCTCGCTTGACAAGTAGACTATTCCCATTGTAGTTGTGCCAAGTTCGTGCTTTATGATTTAGGAAACGAACATAAAAAAGTGTCTTTGTGGGGTTTCTTACTCTTTCGTTAACCGAGAGGTGGCACCACTGTGTATAAAAAATGGGGTGCCGACAGAGGTTTGCGCGAAGTTCGGAACACATTGGCCAAGTGGGCAGCTTGGCTTTACACGCGTGCGTCCTTGAAGATTGTTGTCTTTCGTGCGTGTGCTGAATGAAACCTGCGGCTGTTATCGGCTGCGGTGGCGACATCGCCGAGTGATGGCTGCTTTTCTTTCCCGCCAGAAATTCTTACATCGTCTGTGGTTTCAGTATCAGCTGCACTCGATGCGGCTGCGCGCCATAACAAAAAAGAGAGCAAAATGACATAACGAAAGGGTCGGCTGACACGACGAAACTGCAGTCGAGCTTTGGCCATTAACGTTCGGCACAATGCCTAATGAGCGGTTTCTAGGCGCCTTCTGCCAAAGACAATCTGTACCAGATGTTAGTTGAGAAGGAGACAGCTGAGGAGAAGGGTACGGGATATATTGTGAGGGCGGAGAAACCAACGATTAATAACGGTTTTCATGGGGCGTTTGATATCAACGCCAAGGACTGACAAAATTAAATGCGCGGGGATAGTCAGAAACACATATAAAGGAGGCTCTTTTTTTTTTCCTCGCTACGTATTAACCAAGAACGCAATACAGTTTGGAGGCAGACAACATATAGTTGTGAGCGTTTCGTACTCCCTTGTTCGACAACAAGGAGTGTTTCTTGTTGCAAATGAAATTAATTAAAGCCGGCATCGTCCTTTCTGTATTCTATTCTTTGGGCAGGCTCAGTGGCTAGGGCGTTGTGCTGTTGAGGCCACGGACACGGTTTACATTCCGGCCACGGCGATCGTTTTTCTGACGGCGGCGAAAAATAAACGCGTCTGCGTGTCAAGATTTCGTCGCTCGTTAAGGATCGACGGGTGGTCAAAATCAATCCGGGGCCCTCCACTAAAGTGTACGTCACTGTCTAAGTGTAGCTCAGGGGCGCAAAGCCCCCTGATTTTTCTTTCTTAAAAAGTCAGTGCCACCCCACTCTATATGTGGCTCCGTTGGCGTGGGCCGAATCCAAGAAATGCCCTAAACAAAACACTTTTGTTTGTAATTTGCGAGTGAGCGCACTTCTTAGTTGATTAGCTGAATGAAACTCGGATGTACTAGAGTTTTATTCTAGCGGGAAAACACGAGGGCATCCGTTTACTTCCCGTAGAAGGTCGTGTATTGACAGCAGAGGGGAATTCGACAATATTAACAACCTCACCGTTAACGACTTAAAGGAGCCATGAAGACAAAATGCAAGTTGGGTTTATTAGAAAGACCGCTTAGTCCCGATAACAATGATACCAATATCATCGCAATCTTCGAAAAAATAACGGAGATATTAAAGAAAACGTGTGAGGCAGTCGCGACCCCCTAGCCAATTTCCCGCAACTTTTCTATGACGTCATAGAACCTTGTTTGTGCGATTGGCGGCCGCCTAACTGACCTGTCGCGACGACACATGACTGGACGTCTGTAATGGGGCCTCTAGTTCCATTTGACCGCATCACTTGAATACTAACGTGCAGTTAACGCACTGAAAATTACGTTTTATTGTTGGCCCGTATGACGTCATTCTTGCTCATAACACGTCACTGTGGCGCAAAATTTGAAAGTTTTTAAATACTTCTTGCTTTTTTTTTTTCGTTAAAAAAACATCTTTTGTGGCTGTAATGGAGCTGAGTGAGATACTGAATCCTAGTTCTTTCACATTAAACAAAGTTGTATTTTCTCTGCATGGCTCCTTTAAACATGAAATTTAAATGAAACTCAGCGTAATGTTAAAATCACCTTAGCGCCTAATTCCTATATAATGTGCTTCGGGATAGTGGCGATAACTCCAGAGTTTATTCAGCAGTATTCTGTAACCATACTCGCTCCGTAGATGGATATGTGAACGTCTTGTGGACCATCAATGTCCAGAACGGTATTTTCACAGCAGAAGCTTACGGTATCCTAATGGTTTTATATCACATTGTCCAGCATGAAATTCCAAAGTCCATCGTGTACACGGACTCCCTTAGCGTTGTAAGTGCGCTGTCCTCTAATAAACGATCTAAAAACTATGCAATTATTCTCATTTTTAAGGTTATTCCAGCCGCATATACATCAAACCTCAAAATAACTATGTGCTGATTCCCGGCCCCTGTGGGATCGTTGGGCATGAGGTTGCCGATGAAATGGCTGTCGGTGCTGCACTTGAAGACACAGTTGATATAACAATAGTACCGTACACTGACATGAAAACACACATCAGACAACTTCGTAAAACATGGCAAGCAGACTGGAGTGAACAGACAGACAACAAGCTACACGTAATTAAACCACACTTGGCACCATACGCAACCGACACACGCAACGGATACACAGAAGTCGCCTTGGCTAGGCTACAAATAGGGCACACACATGCAAGTCACTCGTATCTGCTGACGGCATCTTCAAGACCGCTGTGCGTCTGGTGTGAAGACGGTCCGTAGTCCACATCCTAGTCGCATGCACGGCAGTCGACAGAACACGACACTAACACCTTTCCCAACTCTGCAGACAACACATCCCACTCCACCCATCGTTGTTTTTTGGGTGATGACGCCATAAAACGTGTGTTTGAGCATTTATCAGAAGTGAAATTTTCAAACCTCCTTTCATAATGCATAATCACATGCATAATCAAAAACTGACCCTGTACACCAGTCATCCCCATTGCCTTTAATTAGTCGGGCTTAATAGCCGACTATTAGTCGGGCTTACAGGTTTTAGTACCTACTTTTTGTGCTAATCACCTCCGTTTGGCGCTCTTTACCCTACCTGACCTTGCGGCAATAAAATCCAACAATCATCATCATCATCATCATCGTAGTCGTCGTGATCAGTAAACCTGTAACGTTTAGAATTTCACTGCGAAGTACCTATTAATGACAAGTAAATGAAACCAGTCGTAATGATAGAGTCATTCTAGCAGCCAATTTCTGTACAATATTTTTTGACTCTGTATATTACATTTTCAGCTACACACCTTTCAGCAGAAAGTAGGTTCTGCCATCAAATTCGTCGACGCGATCTCCTGTCGACGCACGCAGCAGCATTGTTCAGAACACAGCCTACAACAGCTCCGCTGTGAAAGCAGTGCGCGAGGCGACTACGTTTTAACCTAGCGATAGACGTGGGATTTACTGCGCAATTGGCTCATTGGGAGCCATAAAATCTATGCTGTCCACTGTAATGGTATTATATTTTTGCCGTGGCTGAATTTTCATTCGTGCAAAACTGTTGACACAAAATTCTTTAGCAAGGCAAAACACCTGACTGGGATCGAAACGGAAGCAATAGCGGCCACCTGTGGTCTCAGAGCGAGGAATCCTGTTAGGTGCATGTCTATGAGCCAAAGTGGGCGTCTGTTTAATTGAACATGTTCAACTTAAGGTAGTAAAAGCGTTTCTTATACCTTCTCAGACGCTTGTTAGCAAATATTGTTACTGGGCGTCGGTGTATTTTGCTCCACGCGATAAGGAAAGTTCGCCAAAGTCGGACAATCTGGCATAACTCTCCACTATCATCACCTTCAGCATCACCACTCATTATCATTGCCAGGCTCTCGCGCAATTTACAACACATGATCTGGGGATGCCCCTCGTTACAGAGAGGCCCGAATACCTGCACCGAAGAAGGAACGAGCTCTGCGATAAGGAGCTCCCAGTTTTCATGTGAAGATTGGCCTTCCCGTCCCAACGTGGGGGCGGCCTGCGGCTTCATCAACCCCCTCAAAAGGGGGGCAACGGAGTCTCTCAAGACCACCAATAAAGTTCCTTATCTGTCTGTCTGTCTCGCGTTCTCTGTCTCGTTCGTCCAGCGTGGTCCCTGGGATCTCGTTCTATGAATCTTCTGAAGACACTCGCTCCTCTCTATCAATATTTTTAAAAAAACTTTGAAACACGCTCTGTCAAACCCTCTTGAATTGTTGCGACGTCTTGTGACGTCACAAGTCATAGTGCGAAAAAAATTCATGCGGTGATGATACCCGTTTTCATGCGCTTGGCATTTCCGGCTTCATTAAACAGCGGCTACCCCTTAAAGTGGTATATTCCTCTTCTCGGTATACCAGCGGCGCGCAGACAGAGTTTGTGGGGATCGGTGGCGTAATTAGGTGGCGCGAAAAAAAGCGCGTAGGTCCACTAGTACCGGCACCGTCTGTTCGGAGAAGCAACGCTGATCCTAGCCCGATAATGTCCCGCTGTCGAGGAAGGCAAAAGATTTTAGCGCCACCCTTAAAGCAGTGACTGTGCGAGTGGAGGAATTAAAGTGACATTAGCAAACGTACGCTCCCCATTTCTCGGTAACCAGTCACAGCACCGCGTGACGGCCATCAAGGAAGCGGCAAGGTCAATTGTTTTCCGACGCTTTGAAAGAGGTTCATGCTATCTTGCACCCTTTTGCGGCATAATTTGCTCTCGGTCGAGCAACATTTCTGGAGAAAGACTAGCTTCGCGGAACGCGTGCATGCTCCTGCATAAAAATGATGCGAAAAGGGGAAATCGCAGCTCGGTGGCAAATTTAACAACCATTATGCAAGAGTGGCCATGGATGGAGACAAAATGTGCTCACCACATATATACTCGAGCGGTCGAACTCAAATATAAAAATTTCAGAAAACATCAATGGGTGACGAAGCAAAACTTCATTGAAGAACTCAGTCCGCTTGCTGGAAAAGCCGGTTTAAAAATGTTTTGGATATCAGCGGTCTTTCTGTAAATTAAGTTAGGTTCGGTTTTCCGTTGGCTGTAGCAGAGTAACGTGCTTCGCTCATGCCCCCGAGCAACGTGCGACAGCTGCCCGTCTTGCAGACTTTACTAATTTCATTGCAAGTGTGAATTTTATCGTTTTCGGTATCAATTTTTCTCGCCAATCGAATCACACGTAGCACTTTCCGCCCTGTAAGCTCCTGCCCCGACTGATACCCAAGCGCCAGTAACGACAAGAAGGGTTAAGCCCAACCTAACAGGACACCCTCTCACGTAACCACCACCTTGTCCTGCCACCGCATAATTCCGGTGGTGCTACCACGCTCGAGAAAGCATTTTATTTTTCCTCGCGACCCCCTGATTCACGGCTGTAGTTTGCTCTGCTGGGAGGCCTCTACTGCTGCTGCTGCTTCGTCTCCAGCCCGGGCTCACCCCCGATGATGCTACCTTTCCGCCGCCACCGCCGCCACCGTCGCTGAAGCCAGTCTGCATTCTGAGAACTTAGCAGCTTACGCGACCGAGCTCGCCCATGATCGTCGGCCGGAACGTGACAGTGATCTACACTGGAGGAAGTCCCTTCGTGCCGCCCTTTACAACATCGCGGAGGCCGCTCTCTCCTCCATCCAGCGCACATGCGCCATGGGCAGTCCTTTTCGGATGCAGGTCTTCAGCCGGTCTGGTCGGCTCGGCGACTCCGCGGCGTGCGCGTTGCTGTCACAGGCGCACGAGACGGCATGCGCGTGATTCCGAAGACAAGCGGCGGAGGCGCGGCGTGTCGTTGAATTTTAACGAGCCCAAAGTAGTCTTTTGGGGGTTTTGATTCCCGGCGAACCGTGACAGGCGCGGTGGTAGGACACATCATCGTGACCTTGGGTCACGAAGGTTTTCGGGCCGCTTTGTGCGTGGAAGCTCGCTCGCAGTCGGAAGCCCGGCGGATTTCCCTTACAACGCGACGTCGTTCCTTCCTTCTTTCTTTTCTGTCTGTTCGCTGTGCCGGCTGATACAGCTACATTGTTTCATAACAAGCGGAAAGGGAGGCGTGGCGAAATAAAATGAATCGCTTTTTGAAAGCTGGTCTCAAGTGAAAGTTTGGTGTTTTAACGTATGCAATGGCTGCCGTTTCCATTGACTAAGGTCGTAATCAGTTGATGTCCCGTTTACGCGTAAGAATGTTCTAGGCGCAATAGAAGAGATCGACGCAATTGAATACAGTCTACACTAAGTTACAGGAAAAGTACAGTTGGGACACGTGACGCACAGACCTGAAACAAAGAGGGCCACATTATTTTAAGTGGCTGTAGACGGATGAAGGCGGCTGAATAATTCATTGTGGGAATGGGCGTGGTGGACGCATAAAGGATAACGAGACCTACGACCGTCTTCCGCAGCTGTATACGCACAACAACCATTTTTAACAGGTGCGAGGCCATCTACCGTGAATAAGCGCGGCTATAGGCCCAGTTGTAAACCTCCAGTCTGGCGAGCAAAAGTAAACGGCTTAGATTTGCACCGTGCTTTGTGCGCCTATCCTGTAGAAAGCTTCAAAGCCTACCCATACGCGTAGTTTCTTAAAGTTTTACGAGTGCAGACAATTAAAGTATCCCATTATGAGTCCTTGAGCAGCTTGATGACGTCTCGTCTGGCCAAATTTGGACAGCCCAGTTTGAAACGATTGACGTGGATTGGCTCCCTTGATTTGTTTAATTGACGAGTAACATGAGTATCGTTGATTAACACAGCGATTCCTACGCATCTTCGCCTGTTATGCTTCTCTCAAATGTTTCGGAGGTTTCCTTTTCGTGCAAAATCATCCATTAACCTTTGACTGGTACTGCAAGAAGGCAGACTGTCTATGTGCACCTTCTGTATGAGTTTTCGTCGTCTTAAAAAAAAACGATACCAAGAAAGGGATGGAACAATTCGTCGCATAAAAATTGATGCTAAAAAACAGCAAAGGAAAGTGATTCCAAGACCTACGAAGCTTTTTTGCGAACTTACCCAATAAGAGTGATTTCGAAGGCAGTAAACTATTAGCAGAAACTGACACGAAAAATATATTGGCAATTCACTCTTTAAGTTAAGAAGAACCCTGTACAAACCGTTCTTACCGATACCGTTAGCTTACAATTTCACTGGAATTATTTGTTTTTGGGTTTCACGAGTGCTTAGCCATCGCTTTACATTCTGGAAACATAGAAGTCCTTGCACGTATAACAGTGCAATGTTTATTGCGTTTAATCACGCGCATGTATATTCAATGCTGTTTAAAGTACGCCACGGCGAACACACTTTTAAGCAAAGTGCAGATTGCTGATTACACCTCTTGCCTACACAGAGTCATCGCTACGACCGGCAGCGCCCCCTTTGTTTACGAACCACTGGATGTTTTATATATTACACTCTATGCTCTAGTGCCGCTTATCAGCGTGCGCAGCCTAAGCATCGGTGGCTCCCACGCGAGAGCGTGGGTGTTATTTGCATCCAAGCGAGGATAGCAAGACTTTTTTTATATAAGTGTGGTACGCACTCATAAATAACTTAGCAGCTCACAAACGGAAACGATAGCTACACGTGCCGTTGGCGTCTATGCCCCTGAATCCACGTGTCTCACATGGCGTACGTGAAAGGAAACCGTGCGTACGACGTTAAAGAGGAAGTATAACCAAAGGTCATGTGTACGCGCGTTTTGTTCAGCAAGAACGCGAAGTGCGTGGTCAAAAGTGGAAATAGAAACGCTGCACATACCCACTGAATACCCATATTTATCACCAGCGTCGTTATCACCCTCTGAGAAGATGCCATAATTATCATAATCATTCCCAAATTATTATCACCAGCCACGGCTACTTTTTCTACACAGCAAGATGATAACCTCACCCAGAGACGATAAAATACCAACATCCCTTCACGTCATATATTCCCAATCTAAGCATCCTTCCCGATTCCTCGCTGTCTACTCAATTACTCATGCTTTCACCATGTGGTCCATTTCAGCGCACATGATCTCTCTGTTTCACTTTGATTTAAGATCAAATGCCCTTCACTTGAATTTGTTCAAGCGGTCTTACTCGAGTGGTATAGAATGACGGATGTTCTCCGCTCTTCCCATAGCGATAAGACTCACGACAAGACCAATTATTAATTGTAGAGCCCCTCTTTTCTTTCTTTTTCTTTCTTTATCTATCTATCTATCTATCTATCTATCTATCTATCTATCTATCTATCTATCTATCTATCTATCTATCTATCTATCTATCTATCTATCTGTCTGTCTGTCTGTCTGTCTGTCTGTCTCTCTCTCTCTCTCTCTCTCTCTCTCTCTCTCTCTCTCTCTCTCTCTCTCTCTCTCTCTCTCTCTTTCTCTCTCTCTCTCTCTCTCTCTCTCGTACGCAACCTGTACTTACCCGCCAGTGCTGCACATATCCAGCTTCC
Organism: Haemaphysalis longicornis; assembly: GCF_048455015.1. Classification (NCBI taxonomy): domain Eukaryota; kingdom Metazoa; phylum Arthropoda; class Arachnida; order Ixodida; family Ixodidae; genus Haemaphysalis; species Haemaphysalis longicornis. The sequence continues at coordinate 1,065,192 of NW_027526340.1, forward strand.
CAAATGGATCAGTGTTTTCCGAATGAGCGCTCTAGTCTGAGCGCGATTTATTTTTCTGGCGTTGGCTCTGCCGGCTATATTCCCCAGACAGACTCCAAGGTACCCTGACAACCAAAACACCTTGGCACCTTCTCTGACATCTTATCGACCCCCAAACCAGTAGGAGCGAGTCTCACCGAGCACTGACCCAAACTCTTCATTTATTCAATGGCCCTTCTGAATATCTCATACGTTCCATAGAAACTAAATATCTTCACGCAGACATAAATTTAACTCCCCCTCCCTACACAGGCCAGCAAACTTGGACATTGACCGAAACTGCAACTTTGCGAACTCTGCACATCTATTTCCGAATGCTACAAAAACAGCACCCCGGGCCTGGATCATGTGACGTACTGTCTCTTAGCCAACTTGGATGATGACTCAATGGAACATCTTATGTAGCTCATTAACGCCCATTGGAAATCCGGAAAAATTTCCCCAACAATGGAAAACAACAGAGGTCCGCTTCATCCTGAAGCCTTACAAGTCCCCCCACCTGGACAACCTTCGTCCTATTTCTTTAACATCTTGTGGGGGTAAATTGGTGGCGCGTATGTTACTCCAACGTCTACAATTCCGCCTAAAAGCCAGGAATATCATCCCAAATATTATTTATGACTTCAGTAAACATCTGTGCACGCAAGACATCCTCCTTCGCATAAAGGAATAAATGATCATGCCAGCCTCTTGAAATTCACCTCGCGCGAAAAGGCAGCCTTCGATTACGTCTCTCATTCCGCCATCTTCTCCCATCTCAATGAAACAGGCTGCGGCTTGCGTACTTACTCTTACATTGCTGATTTTCTCACCCACAGACAGGCGATCCTAAAAGCTAGCGATGTCAAATCTGGTTTAATCACTCTAGGAGATAGAGGTACCCTTTAAGGTTCTATTATTTCACCTTTACTTTTTAATATCGCTCTCTCCTAGACCTCTTTCATCTGCTTAAAGCCATTCCCCGTGTTCACACTCTGTATGCGGACGACATTACCATCAGGACTGACACTGGTTCTTTAGGTGAAATTCAGAAAACCTCTTCCGAATAATTGGCGTCAATCAATTCGTATCCGCTCTCTTCCCACCCAAAAAAAATAGTCTCAATTTTGTTTCAAGGCTTTGGTTTTTAAATAGTCAATTACGTGCGTGACTATATTTCTTTGCTTAAGTATTCCACACTCAAGATATCCTGTAGACTGGAACAAGACATTTTTTCGGACACACATTCTTATGCATAACGGAAGTTACTCCGAATTCATACACGTCATACAAACCTCGTAAATGTAGCTGTATAAAATTGGGTTCACTGCGGGGTCGCACAGCAGCGTAAGCATCTAGAAACACCCACAGGATTTTCGTAAGCAGGCTTTCGTCACACAAAAACTGGTGGTGGAATCGGGACGGGATATGGTGTCTATGCAGGGGAATGGAAATCCTTAAAGTTCTGCGCCTACTTTCGCCCGCCAAAATAAACTTTCAATTCATGAAAACTTTTCTAGGCAGTGGCTGTTTACACGCACACAAAAAGGAAGTTCAATGAAACATTAACTTCTAGATTAAGCTGCTGTTTATAGCTGTAACTTTTGCACACACTTTTGCGCCCGCCTTTCAGTGTTATTCCTGTTTATAGCTGGCCCATGGTCCACCGCGGTGATGATGCGCATCTAGAGCAAGTTTGTGCGTAATCAATCGATGTCGTTCTAACAGAGTCCTTTGAAGGACACTGGTTCTACTCAATGTCAATGCAGTGTGCCCTTCGCAGCCTGGGTCAGCCATTAAGCAGCAGCGATGCGTGGCCGCGCGCTGAATTCCTGGCTTGCCGAGCGTATCTCCGACTGAGGTTAAAAGTAGCAACATCCGCGTACAATATGCCGTTGATGCACGTTACAGATACTCGAATGGTCTAAATTAACCTCAGCCTCCCGCCTCCTCTGCTCTCATCTTAGTAGTCAGGACCGGTCTTCTCGTACCATATAGCGACCGGTTTTAAGCCGGCACTGGTTTCAGGCAGTCTCTAAATCGGTAGTAAAGGTGGCACAGGGCATTTGGGCCGTGTTGCAAAAAAAAACGAAAACAAAAGGAAAAATGAAAACTATGGTCAAATTTTTCGCGTTCAGATATAGACTATGCCCGTTACTTGCGAGTCAAAGCTACCTTGGACTCTGTACGAGAACACCGGCCCATGCGCATTTTCATAGCATAACGCCATAACATTTTTTTTTAATTGCGAAAGGTTGCTCTGCCGCATAAAACTGTGGGGGCGAGTGTGTCTAAATGTACGTAAACAGGAAGTTTCCACTCAGAAAGTCTAAAAGGCTCCGGTGATACGGCCCAAAGAGCCAGCGTCTGTAGTCGGGCGGCCGGCCTGGGTTGAGTCACACACTATGTAGTACTTGCTGTCGGGAACGTTGGAGGCCACGGCAAGTCCACAGAAGATGGTGGATGTCTGCGGTCGATGCCGACGTGGTGCAAAATTGACATGTCCGGCCAAACGGATCCCGTCGATCCGCGGGCGAGGTTTGGGTGACAGTTGGTGTAAGAGCAGTCCCGACGCGAATCCTTCGTAGTGCCAGCTCCTCACGGCGGGTGAGCCCACCAGGGAGGTTTGATCCACACGGTGGAATAAGTGCGCGTGTGTAGCGCCGAAGGTCTTCTTTGTCGGTGACCAACTTTGACATCGCGTCGACTGGACATAAAGGCAGTGGATGCGTCGTAGGAGGTATACGCGTCGCCGCATCCGCCTGTTGCTGTCCAGGGGTCGACGTCCTCTGGACCCAAGAAATCTTCACTTTGAAGCTAACGGTCGCAGCCTTCGCGTGGATGGTTTGGGACATGGGCACTTAATAAAGTACCTTCCAGAGGTCTCGGACTGCTTGCATTGAACCAGTAAAAATGTTGACAGGCTGTGATTGGTCTGGCCTCAGCAGCTCTATAGTCGTCAAGGCGTCGGAAATCGCTTTGAGCTCAGCAAGTGTTCACGGGGGCCTCTGAGGGGCGTAGTAATGGCAGCTTTGACAAATTTGCAAGGCTGGTGTTACGACGGCTGCGGTAATTAGGCTTCCTGAAATACTGGCGTCGACATGAAACGTATCTTGGCCAGCGCTGGATGAGTTTTGCAGTACAACACGACTTGACCGACCCATTGGCTTGCAGGCAGTAATTAATATTCGGGTCCAAGGAGGGGGTTCTGGAAAGGTATCTGGCGGCGTATTAGTTTGGAGGCCCATATACCACCTTAAAGCAGCCACAGATGTCTACACCTGCGCTTTAAAGGGACACTGAAGTGAATTTGTCAAGCTCCCGTTTTTGCTTGCACTGCGTAGACTGGCTCAAATTTGCACACTTTTCATTGTTTATCCGGTTGACAAATCGGTAATTATTTTACAAAGCGCAAAAGAAGAAAAACTACCATGCGCGGTTTGCGGCGCCCGCACCAACTAAGCTGTGACGTTGGGAGGAGGGGGCACCGGGATTGGTCAATGCCCAAGGTTAGCAATCAAACAAGTTTCGGTTTCGGTTTCGGTGTTGATTCTGGCCTGTGCCCACTGCCGCAAGCAGTTGGTGCTTATGGCAACAGCACACCAACGTGAACTCGCTAGCGCGCCAGTGCCAGGCTGCGCGAGTTCTGCGGACTAGTTCGTGGAGCAGTGAACGTTGCGGCCCAAAAAAAGGTGAACTCAGTATAGAAAGCATCGGCGAAAAGCTAAAAAGTTACCTTATCAAAAAAAAAAAACTTGTAGCCGCGGGGATTCTAACTTGTGACGGGCAAAACACTCGCGAGCATATACTTAGCGCGCCAGACCACACGGCAACGAACGAGAGCGCTGCCGGCAATGGAAATATAAGGTATATAATGTATAACTAGTTTACACTTTTATTTAGTTTTAGTATTTCAAGCACCTTAGGTGACTATTTGTTGTATTGCGCTCGTGCAGTAAGCGTCCCCCGAGTTTCCACAATAGCTCACGTCTAGCAATTGCACTTCTTAGACGGAAAAACGTTCGCAGATGCGTAGTCGTGCTGCTGACCGCTGTGCTTGTTCGCCCAGCGCAAAAAAGTGCTTCCCGCACCCTAGTTTACGCTGTACGGTAAAAATATCAGTTGATTTTATTTCCTTAGTACCTATATTGACTTCGCTGACTCTTCTACCCCTTCAAGAGGCCTTATATTTTCCTGCTGGCGTACCAGTCAGCGAAGCGTCGCATGTGCGCTTGTGCAGCGCTTGAGTGAAGCGACCTTGACTTGAAGCTAGAAACAGAGTACAAACTAACGAAGTAAAGAAAGGCACATTCTTCCATTCACAAACGTGTTGTGGCTTAGTTTCAACTGATCGAGCGAATTGCCATGACCCGTCGGCGGCCGGCGGACTAAACGTTGGGCCGACTGACTCGGTCGCGGAAGGTCGGCGAGCCGTGCAGTAGCGCAGCCAATTGCCAGCTCCTCTCCTGCTGACATCACACGAAAACGCCAAAGAAAATGGGCGAGAGTGCAGAGAGGAGGGCAGCATTTTTTAATTGATTTTTCTACTAAATAAATTCGCGTAAACGTGCTCAGAGTGGTCGAAACAGGGCCTAGGGACTCCGGACTACAATTTGCGCTCGTAATCCCGCATTGTTTACATATCACTTCAGTGTCCCTTTAAGAGATCGTGCCTGCCGCCACTGGTGAACCAACTCGTCTATCTTGTTAAGCCCATCTTCTTCCTGTAGTGTAGAGATGGGCGTTAAGTGAGGAAGGCAGGTAATAGTCCTCATCGCTTCTCTATTGATGGCCTCTGGACGATCCCACTCCGCCCTCGTTACGTACTGACTTAGTCTGGTACGTGATACGTGGCTGCAGGATTGCACGTACGAAAAACCGAGCCATCTTTGTGCGAGCTCCTCCCGATTTCATGGAAATCCGGCGAACTAGATGTAGCAGTTGAAGGGCGCGCCAGCGAGCTTCCCGGAGCCATGGCGTAGCTGAGCCGGAGGCCACAACGTCCACGCCAAGGATGCGGTGACAAGTAACTTCCGTTCCTGGCTCGCCATCGAGATTTTGTAAAATGGGTCGGTTTTTCAGTTTTTGTCCAGCCCTTCGATTGCCGACGATAAGTAACACGGTCTTATCTCGGGATAGCATGAGCCCCAGGCGTTTGCACCACGCGTCAACCGTATTTAAAGCACTCTGTAGAGCTTGTTCTTTATCCTTAATGTCTGGAAGTGTCGACCAGAGCATGATCTGATCCGCATAAATGAGGCAATTTAGATCTTTCAGCGCCCCCACTGTCCAAGCAAGCGGGAGAAGGGCAAGGTTGAACAGTATGGGGGCCGGGACCGAGCCTTGTGGTACCCCGCGGCATGTTGAGAAGGAGCCCACCGCCTGTCCTGAAACTAATTGAAAATGTGCAGTGTGTTAAAAACGACTTTATAAAGGACACTACAGGCGTCGGGCACCCAAGTCAGCGCAGTATCTGTAGGATTGCTTGATGGCTCACATTGTCGTACGCTTTCTTCACATGTAGGGCAAGAATGAAACGAATACGACAAGTGCGTCCTCCTATGAGTACGAAAGTGGAGGATGCTTCGAGGCCGTCCTCTGCGCCGATGTGGGGCCGGAAGCCGATCTGAGATGTATGGTACCAACCCATGCCCTTAAGCCACCATGTGAGCCTTGACGCTAGCACACACTCAGCCAGCTTGCATAAGGTGCATGTCAGAGCAATCGGCCGTAGATTGCTGAGCCTATGCGGTGGCTTTCCTGCTTTAGGGACGCCTATGATTTTTGCGTGCAATTCTAGTAAGTTGGTACCCATCCAGTGGTGCAAGCTTTCTTTATAGTTGTCAGTATGACCTGAAGAGACTTCTCTGTGCAGTTCTTATATACTTTCTTAGTGTATGCCATTGGGGCCTGGTGCCTTATGTGTTCCTGCTGAGTCGATAGCTGCCAACAGTTCCGCCATGCTGAAGGCGGAAACAAGACCAGCTGCCTCTTCCATAGTAAGGGGTCGGCCTGCCTCATATTTCAGGAACCGCTACGCTTTCAATTTTATGCATTGAAAATATTTGACTGATCCGGATAAGGCACTTTATATTTCGCCTGCATTCATTTCTAATGCAGTCGTGACAGAAAGCAATTCGTGCACGGGACAAAGGGAGCGCACTACTTTCAAAATCTGCATATAAAGATGAAGCACTATATCGCCAGCACTGCGTTTTGCTAACATGACATGCATATATTCAAAATATCGAAGGATAATCAGAAGTTCCCGCTTTCTTAACTATAGTTCGTTTAGTTTTTCAGTGCCATCAGTACCTATATATATATATATATATATATATATATATATATATATATTAGAAATACCCTCAAGGCCAATGGCATTATAGAGGGGAGTGGTTACAATCATGAGTAGAACAACAAAAAAGCAGCAAAGGTAATACAATAAAAGTACATCTTTACACAAAATTATGCAGAAGCAGAAACAAAAACGCAGCAAACAAGCATAAATGCACACAACAATAATAGGTTCATACAATGTTGACTATGGCATTTTTGAAAAGCGTATGGTTAACAATGGTTGCTATTGGTGAGGGAAGGCGATTCCATTATAATGATGTTCGGGGAATAAACGACTGGGAAAATGCGTTCATTCGGCTCGATGTTATGCCGACCTTGTGAGTATGGTCAATGCGAGAAGTAGTAGTAGTAGTAGACTTTATTGGAGCCCGAAAAGTCCAAAAAGTCGTCCTTTGTGGGTTGGAATACCGTCAGAATACGCTTCGGAATACCCGAATACTAGAATACCATTGCGTGTTTTCCTTTCTTTGTTCATTCCTTTATCTGTTTATGAAGTACTGAGGGGATAGCGTATTATTGTTGTATCATTGAAGCTGTCATTTTTCCCGGGTCATTCACACAATGGAGCAGGATTTTTTTATTTACAAAACTGTCCCAGTTAGGGATACGTCATGAGTATTAGCTTGATTTTCACATTAATAACTTGGGTCTCGCGCTGACAGCCAAATCTATCTCCCTCATCTTGAAAAATCTTAAGAGCTGTAACCGATGGCGAAGGTCATGAATACAGACGTAAAACTTTGCAGGCGGTCCTTAAAGGAGCCATGAAGAGAAAGTTTGGTTCATTCAAAAGATTGTCTCGTTAGAATCATACTGACACCACTTTTAAGGTAAACTTCGCTCAAATAAGCTACATAATTAGGAAAAACGGGAATGGTCATGCGACCCACCAGCTCATTTCCCGCAACAGAACCTATGATGTCACATGAGCTAAGCTCTGCGATTGGCGGGGGCTGGCAGAAGCAGACGCAAATTAGGTAGAGCTTACAAACTAGACGAACGAGCGATTTGCGCTTAAATTTAGGGCACATTCTTTACAAAGCAATAAGAATGATGGGACAAACAGTGGAAGTTACGAAAGCACATGTAAACATAGAAGTACTGATGCGGTCTGCTGTTCGTACTGCGCACAGCATGCTTGGTTTAGCTGCACAGCACTACGGGGCTTGGGGTTGTCTCAGACGACACTGGCCGATTGACGCAAGCAACGGTGTCTTACGTGACCCCATTTGTCGAGCGAGCACTGTTTCAGGGAACGAATATTTTCTCCCAGAACAAAAACAAGCCAGGTTTAAATGCGGGCAAAAACAAACCAAACGCTTGCCACGATATGGTGGCGCCATCTAGGTTACGGAACGTAAAGAAACGCGGGAACAAACCAACACCGCTGTACAGGGTGGAGACAACCTTTGAACGGTCCCGTGCCGCCGCAATTGGGCCAACGGGCTCAACGCGTTATTCTTTTCGTTTCCCACGAGACCTAGCAACGCGAAACAGACAATATGATTCAAACTTCTTCAGTAAACCGCGTTGCGGCGATAATTTTAGCGCGGTTTTGACACAATGACTTGCTTCGACGGCGAGCGAGCAACCGAAAATGGCGGCGCCAGCGTATACGTGTCTCTACCCTGTACGGCGGATGCGTGAATGAAGGTACTCTAGGCTGCAGAGCGGTCGGTTCCTGTGATGTCATTTGGGACCACGAAAACGCACGATTGAGCGGGAAAATAAAAATTTTAGCCTAAATTGTTTAATTTCTCAGTGAATAAAGCACCGTTTGTATCCGGACAAGCGCTGGGGGCACTATAAAACACAAAATCTGTCGAATAAAACCAACTTGCATTTTCTCTTCATGGCTCCTTTAAGTACATCTATCTGAGATAAGAACGTGAAAACGAGCGAGCAATTGTCATCAAAAGTATTAACAGCAACGATAAACGAGCTGCCAGCGTATGCCCAGCGTGGCAGCTGGTTATACCAACCTAGGTAATCAGCGAGGTTGTGCACATGCGCTGAAGCTGCCGAATGCAGGAGGTAAGCCTGGGGAGCACCAATTATCCCCTGCCGAAGATGTGCCGGTAGCTATCGTAACCGGCCGCTCTGTGCGTAGGCTGGCACCCGCTTCTTCGTTCTCGTTAAAACTTTTAACGACTGTACTTAGGACGATCAAGGCTCCGTATCGTTCACAGGAATGCCACTCCTATCATACGATGTGTTCCTATATTTCAGATTTAAACTATGCGCCGCAGGACAGCTTGCGCCATCAAGTGAACTGGCCGCGAAGCAGCGCCCATGGAGCCACGAGGGGAACTTACTCCCTCTCTGTCTTTTATTCCTGATCTTGTAACCGTTCTTTTCATACTAAAATACCTGTAAAATCGATTCCGTGTAGCGTTGGTGTAGGCTAGTGCACTAGCCTACTTGGTGCACTAGACTCACTTGGTCCTCTCTCCACAGTTCCCTATAGGTTTGATTCCAATCCCTTCCAAAGATTTATTGAGTTCAATGACGCAGTTTGTGTCCGGCAGGTGTCGACATTTTCAGACGCTCTTGCACGACTCCAGCTGGGTGCGCGCTTTGCTAACCAGACCAAGTAACGCTTCCGCTTTAAAATTGTTCTGGTAATCATTCCGACTGACGCGTCGTAGCGGTCGGGTCTGCGCTGGTGGAGAGATTCCGGTAGTGCGATAAATTTGTGCTGACGAACTGAATTCACTTCACCCACACTCGCCCTTTTCCCTTCTATTCCATCATCCATTCTCTCCAGACAACAGCCTCTTCCCCACTCTTTTCTTATCCACTTTCGTCGAAGCGCCGCGCAGACAACAGCAACAACGCCGGTAACGGCAGCAAAAGATGGAGTCACTTCGTATGCACCAAACAGGCCCAACGAGGTCCCAACACGAAGTCGCCGAATCACTTTCCGAACACCTGCCGCCATGCGGCGTTCGTAAACGATCGCGTTCTTACATACATTCTGGCTGAGGACCTATTCAACGCGCAATATTGCGGAGCAAACGAGGGATCCATATACAAGAGGGGTGAAAGAGCCGACGCAGGAAGGAATGTGTCCAGCAAAAACGACTCCGGCTCGCTAGCGGAGCCGTAATAGCGGCACGGCTGCGAAATACTGCCGGGCGTTCAATAAGCGGCTGGCTGGACGCTTATGCGCTCGGGCGTTCGCTGGCGAGGGTCTCCTCGCACGTATTTACAGCCGACATGTCGCGAAGGAACGAGCACGAGGGAGCGAGCACGTTGGAGAGGGCGGGTCGGGCGAGGGCGCAGTGGAACTGGCACATTCTTTGCACGCGTCGCTTACAAGTCGCACTTTCCTGAGTTACTCAACACCCTCCGATCGGAACGGCGGGGCGAGGAGGCGGGGTTTTTTTCTCAGCCGCCGGCGTCTTCTCCCGAAAGCCTGCCGTCGCGACGATGCAAAGCCTCCCGAGAGACGTTAGCGAGACGGCATCGGTGACTCGCCGACGACGCCGCCACCTGTTCTTCGACTTCTGCAGGCAGAGGATGGAAGCGGAGGGGGGGCACAGGGATGATCTGCATGCCAGCGGAGTAAAAGCGGCCGACCTCCGGCTGCGTTATGCGGGCGAGGCGAAAGAATAGGGGACACTATTTCACCGGCGCTGAGGCAGCGAGACAAGCGGTGCGCGTACGCCCTCGGCTTTTCTCCTTTTTCTTACTCGGACCCTCCACAATGGTGCGCGAAGCTTCGGCGCTCTTTCGGGCGTACAGACACACGGCACGCCCTGCGCCGCCGCCGAGGGCAGCATGGAAAGAAGGTTTGGCCAGAGCGGTGGGCTGCAAGTTGGGGGAGGCATCCGTATTTACATTCCTTTCACGTGTTAAGGAAACGACGCCTGAAGCCGAGACTCCGTCCGTCGTGGTGCCGCGCACAAAGAGAAATGCTTTGGAGGCAACGGCGCCGGCAGCAGGCGAGCGAGCCAGCGCTCCACCTCGATGGCATGCACGTCTCGCTGTTTCTCGCCGGCTCCTCCTGCGCCTCTTATTTCTCGCTGCATCTAGAAGCGCACGCGTTTGGCTTCCACGCTGACCTTTGAACGTACCGGCTGCACGTGCTCACGCCGTACGACCTGACTGGTCACCCTCTATGACAGTGGAGAATCATCGCGCTAGAGCTATCGGCTTCACTAAAGGCGCAACCACATGCGACGTTTTGGTCGCGTTTGGAGACCGTCCGGGGAGACGCGCGTTCAGCGCGCGCCACCAAATACACAGCAGCGCGCTCGGAGCGCCGGTGTCTGCGCATCCCAGATTTTCGCTCCGTTTTCGGCGTCTGCGCCGGATGTTGCTATCCTCAATTTCCGGTCCCCCTCCGCACGCAACATGGCGGCTCTCGGATGCGCGACGGCCATGGCGACGACACGCGAAATGGATAATGAAAAATTGATTGGCGCAATAGAGGCACGGCCAGCCCTTTGGCAGTCGAAACACCCGAGCATCGCAACCGGTTCAGGAAGGGGGTGCTTTGGGACGAGATTGCGGCTGCAGTGCTGCCCGGCGCACCTGCCGCCGATGCAGTAAACAGACCTAGCCTCTCGATTGTTCTATTTGGCGTGTGCTGCACTGTTTCAGAAGTGAATTCAGTTTTGTACTCTTTGCTCTCGCAGTTCGCTGCCTGCAGAGAAGGTGGAAGTATCTCCGTGATATATATCGCCGCGTGCTTAACGAGAAGTGGCGCAGCCACAAAAGTGGCAAAGGAGCCGAAGATGATTACGATGTGAACGACGATGACGATGATGTCGATGCGGCTACATGGCACCATTGCGCAAGAAATAAGCGCAATAAGTTTGACACTCCAATTGCAACACAACATAGCACTTTATTTAATAGAACATAAATTTAACGTGTTTTGTTTGTTGAAGTTTTGATTATTCTTCAGTTTATTAGGAATGACTTAAACAGAACGATGCTGCCTTTACCAAAGTGAGTCTGGCAACTTGGATCGGAGAAGCGCTCTTCGCGCGTCTCATGTGGTTGCTCGCCCTCTCCAACGCCCGTTCCGCGTCGGCGCTAGGCGCCGCAGACGCGACCAAAACGTTGCATGTGGTTGCGGCTTAATGTGTACTTTGGTTGCCGCGTTGAAAAAACAAATCGCGGCTCCTCCTATTCCCACCCAGGGAAGATGCAATGGTGAAAGCCGAGGAGACTCTCTTATCACTCTCTTCGGTTAGCGCTTATAACTTCGGCCTGAGAGTTAAAAGCGCTCCCACGCTCTTCATATGAAGCATTTCCCAACCTGCGAAGGTTCACTTTCCAGAAGTGCAGGCTCGCGTTGGCCGGGTGTTTCGGCAGCCAAGCCTGCCGACTCCACCACGGCGTGAGGAGCGTGGCGCGACGCGATAGGGGCTCGCCTCCTCTCCCAACCGCTTGCGCCTCACCGTGATTAAGCTCAGCCTAGCACGGCCCTGTTCATATCCAGCCGGTATAGCTCTCTCTGGAGCCGGTATAGCTCTCTCCGATAACAGCCGCACATATCACTCAACACCGTGTTTAAATCTTACAATGGCTTTCGCAATGGAAAATCAGCGGGTAGCCACATTGCGGAAGGGTTCCTAGCTCACATTAAGAATTAGAAGTAATTTGATGCGGAGGATGGACAGCAGGTGAATCACCTGAGGAGAGACAATGCCTGCCAGACTACAAAAACATGGCCGAAAGAAAATTGGGGAACAGGGAATGGATCCAGATGGCGCCGGGTAAGAGGAGTTGGAAGTGTAAGAGATATTAGAGCGAAAGCTTACTACGCGATCTCTCGCAAGGTCATTCATCGCGTCTCAGTGACCTGAGCAGCCGGAGCATAAGTGTGGACGGTTCAATGTCACGCCACGTCAGACCGCTACGGAAAGGCGTCGCAGCTTTGGTGAACTAGACACTGTATCCCAGCTCTGCTCTCTCGGTGCTTCGCTGCTGCAGTACCACGACGTGTCACAGGCGAACGTTTAACGGCCACTTCACCGGTGCTCTGTCGCTCATTCACACCCTTGATGGCGCACCGCCGCCGGAGCGCAAGAGTGACAGGTGTGGCCTAACCTTCATGAACGCTTCAAATAGGAGTGGGGCTGCACGCCCTTGTCAAAGGACGTGACGACAGCGCATGGTTGCTGTCGTCATGTTCGCTGTCTTGAGATTTCCAGCGGCACCACAAAAATGCCCCATCATTCTGCGTTGAGTGAGTTCGATTTCCTAGTCGAGGCCGTACGCAGTGCACAAGCGCATTGCACGAGTCGTAACTATAGCGTTGAATTTCACGCCATACAGACCAACATGCTTCCTTTTCTGAGTAGTTGATCATACTTTAATGCACCTCACTGGAGGCTATGGAGGTATGAATATTAATGATAACCGTCGTCGCGGAAATGATTTATTTACCCCCAAGCGATCGGTACCTCCGATTAAGCATTGCGTCATCCGCCCAGCAATTTCACGACGAAGCATCTTTACGAGTGGCTGTCTCCGCCTACCTAATGTAAACATAATTACTAGTCTCCCCCGCTACCAACAAGGTTCGGCCGGGTAGAGCATTGGGTATTGTGGACTTCATAACTTTATACGGGGGCCTACTCCGCCATTGCCACAGAGGCCCCCTTACAGATAAGAAATCCGTGTTGCGAAAAGTTCGCCCTGGCTTTGCGCCATTGAAGAATAAATGTGTCGTTATCGACGGTCTAATTGGCCACCTATTATAGGCATGGGGAGTACAAGACGCCCACGCAGATCTCTCGCAAGGCTTTTTCCCCGCAAGATGCAGCGCGGGCGCGTGCCCAATACCTATTCGGTTGCGCATGTTGGATCAGCTCACGCAAAGCACTTTACATGCCATCTAGCGATTGTGTGGAAGATGAACGGTAAACCGTCATTATAGCGTAGTCATCGGAATGGAGAATGAGCTTTGATAAGGGGCGTTTTCATACAATCGGCGGCAACTTAACCGCACATGTACCAAGTTAGAACCTCGAATGATTTTCCGAAAGAGAGAGAGAGAGAGAGAGAGAGAGAGAGAGAGAGAGAGAGAGTTAGCGAGGGTTCACTGCGTATTATTTTTTTATGTGCTAGCCTCCGCGTGGAATAATTCTCGGGATTTATCCATACGTACAATTTTGGGTTCATATGCGAAGCCACTCATGCATTAACAGTCACCGCCTGCTGCATGCACCATGCCCTTCGCAATTTGTTTACGCATTTGGGCTAGTGGGCGCGACAATGTCTGTACCCCCGCTTACTCGTGATAAATCAAATCAATGCTTAAGCAAGATTTAAGCTCTGGCCTTACTGAATTTAAAGAGAACGCCAAAGTTAAAAAAATTTCTGACCACTAAAGAAAGTGGAGCTGTTCCGTCAAAAAAAAAAAGGAGCCTAGTGTATCCTGGTCTCCAAGTTTTAGAGCTGAGTTTCAATTTTTGAAAGCATTGTCCAAGGTTGCAATATCGCAAAACGCTAAAATTTTGATTTTACAATTGTGTCGTGGCAGCCATCGAATTCATTAAAATTTAATCCACTAATGAATGGAAAGCCGGTCGAATGTATACTTCTCAGCGCAGTTTGTTCATAGAACAGTGTCTCGCGATTTCGTATTTTGGGAACATTTGGTCAGCACCAAAACGCTGACGCTCGAAATCGCCCGAGGTAACCGATCACTTCACAGCATTGCTGTTCTAAAGGTACAGGACCGTGAAATGCTTGAAAATTAGGGGTATTTTTAACATTGTGATTTAAATGGTTTAATAACAGTGAAGCTGTTCAGCAAATCGTGATTTTTTTGTGCCCGCAGTTAAAAATACCAAGAAATTGCCGAGTGCGTGCACGTGAGCGTGGACCTCGCGGCGACCACCCGGCAGTAAACAAAACCAAGAAAATGCCAAGCGCTCGTGTATGCGTGCCTCTCGGCGAACACCCAGCGCCCCGGGCGCACATTTGTCAAGCCAAGCACACTCATTTAGGGAGATTGGCCAGAGTAGAAAAAGCTCCAGCGTTCGCCGTGGTCGTGGCAACGCTTGCCCGGAACGGGAAAGATCCCAGCGTTCGCCGTAATCGTGGCCACACTTGCTCGGAACGAGAAAGACACGTCATAGCGTATGCCCATCCAAGGGGATGTCCAATGCTTAACATTTCCTAAAAAATGTAGGAAGGTCGCATTTAGAGCAACATTGATTGAGTAACGTTCGTTTGGGCAGCGAAGAAGAAGCAAATTGGCTGCGATCGTGGGCTTAAACTTTCGTGATGGTCGTGAAGGTCGCGTACATCTTCGCTACCTTCAAGTCTTACGCGTTAGTGTGAGCTTTATTAATTTTTGGAATAAATTAATTGCTTAAAATCTAGCCCCCCTGTGATTGTATTTTAACAATCAATAGACGCATTTCTTCACAGTGGTCCCGTGGGTACTTTGCATCTGCATTTATTTTGCTATGGGGCATAGTCGAAGCCGTACAAAAGGCACCCCGGTCCCAGCCCTATTACCCTCTGGAGGGGGACAGCACCAAACACAATGCCAGGAGTTGCTCTAAACCAGGGGAAACAACAAGAAAAGTCGGCCCAGGATGGGGGCAACAGGGCAAGGTGGTCAGCAGAGCTAGCCTCCAACATATTTTTGCAGACTAGCGAACACCAACTACAAACAGTGAACTAAATTCTACGACGCAAAGTTGAGCTACTTAGAGTCAGAAATAGGCAAAAGGAACGCTATATGGACAAACTACCGCCCCATGTTCGGGACTGCAAGGAATAAAAAGAAACAGCAACATCCACAGGGACGCCTGCCACAGCGGAAGACGAAAACTACGTCCGAATTACAACACTTCATTCAGCAAATGTTGCAGCAAATGACTCACCAAATCAATGAAGCCAAAAGCTCAGTCAGAGGGCACTTGATAGTAAGCTATGTGAGAGACAACGAAGAACACGCCTACCATAGACTGCAAGTTGAGTAGATATAGCTGACGATAAGAAAATTCTAGGAATTAGCCATAACGCCCAAGAATAACACTAGGAGCGCATGCCATGCAGAGGACGAGCAATTAGTCAAAGGGCAGTGAAACTGCCGCTTATGCCGCAGGTACTAAGACCTGTTTAAGCAGTACATGAACACACATCTAACGCCACCAACAGGGATCGTGGATGAGGAAACCGGAGTAACAGCCACCCATCAAGGTGCGAAGGCTTTTTGTGTCAGACTGAAGGCATTGTAGCCACCTTGGTAAACAAGACGGCCACAGCCATGGCACACGATGACGTACAGAACCCCAATATAGGACGTGTGTTTGTGGAAACTGCCACAAAAAAGAAAGAAAGACTCCGGCTAAAGCTGTCAAGGAGATGCCTGAGCAAACAATTATACAAATACTAAGGGTGCGAATTCAATTCAACCAGCTGAGAACATCCCTTAACCTTGCTCAAGACGACAACAACACAAGTCCCAAGCACACCAGTCGCAAACAAACGCGCCAGACTGCGAGAAGAGTGCACCTTGAAGCTAGTGCAAAGCGTGACTGTGACCAGCATGACGTGCGGCCTGCCTTGTCCGAGCATAGGCCCCTACGAAGGAGAGCAGTTAGAAGTAATCAAAAGCAAATCGTACTGGACGGCGATCAAGCTACCGACCTACACGTCAACAGAAAATCTACTGGCCTTGGAAACCCACACCCTTTTTTTATGATTTTGGGCAAGTCCAACTTAATGCACAGACTGAGAAGCTCGTGCACACACGGGAAGTTAGGACACCCGTAGGCCTGCCCGGTCACATGGAACAAACCGGAGCATCGCCCAAAACCGCGTACATGCCAAGCGAAGTCCGGAGGACGGTCTGGGTGAGAGTGGTACCCAAAAACATGACCCCAACCTCCATTAGGGAAGACTGGAAGCACGAGTGGACTTCATACGATGCGCGTTCACCAAAAAGGACACCATACTGCACGCGGTCGCAGGGTGGCTGTAGTCCTAGAGTCATACCAACATCACATTACCAGTGGCTTGCTACATCACAACCCCGTCCCAGATCCGGAGAAATAGCTTTCGCTGTAGCAGCGTCGGATGGCTTCAGTACCGGCAGGTCCCGTTCTATATTTTTCAACTTCCAAGAGGCCTGTCGACTTTTTCTGAGAATCCGAGAGAGCCACCGCACATGCCGTGTACTTCTCGAAGGGAACTCTGCAGCGAAACACAACATAAAATCCTGTAGGCACCAAGGATCAGGGGGGAGAGCAGAGAACATAGAGGCGGACAGGTCTGCTCGAGGGTGTACTGCAAGTCGAGCACCCGAAAGACCCAGCCTCCAAGAACCCAAGCCAGTAGCCACGAAATACTGGACCACACTCGTTGGGCTATTACGGAGGGATCAAAAACAGACACGAATTCCTGACCAGTGAAGAAGGCACCGACTGCTTTGGACAGGCACATTCCCTGGCTTAACGGGCCATGCAGAAAAAATACAAGTTTGTTTTAGTCGAAAGATTTCGTGTTTTGTAGTGCCCCCAGCGCTTGTCCGGCAGCAAACGATGCCATATTCGCTGATAAATTAATCAATTTAGGTTATTTTGATTCTCCCACGAAATCGTGTGTTTTCGTGACGTCTGCCCTGAACTCACCAGGGCAGGTATTCAAACGATCTTCCAGTGCGTCATTAGGCTCTGCAGCCTGGCTTTCCGCCAGCCCTACCAGACGGGGCTCCCATACTGAGTCGCGGACCGCTGTCCGCCGTTGCTTTGTTTTTGACCCTATTTGCACCTGGCTTGTTTTTGTTACGGTGGAAAGTATTCGTTTCGTGAAACATGGGGTATGCTCAAGAAACAGGGTCCCGTAAGACAACGTCGCTAACGCCAGTCGACCAGTGTAGTGTGCGGCAACTCCAGAGCGGCGGACTGCAGTGCAGCTAAAACAAGCACAGTGCACATCGGTACTTCTGTGTTTGCGTGTATTTTCGTAACTTTCCTTGTTTACCCCATCCCCCCTCCCATTTTTACTGCTGTACATTGAATACGCAATACATTTAAGCGCAAATAGCTCGATGGACAAGCTTATAAGCCCTGCCTAATTTGCGTTTGCTTTTGCCGGCCACAGCCAATCGCAGAGCTGTCTGGTATGACATCATAGGTTCTGCTGCGGGAAAATGGCTGGGTGGTCGAATGGCCATTCCCCTTTTTCCTAATTATATAGCTTATCTGAGCCAAGTGTGTGTTAAAAGAGGTGTCAGTATGATTCAAACGGAGCATTCTTTCGGATGAGCCGAACTTGTGTTTTGTCTGCATGGCCCCTTTAAAGATATACTGACCAACTCGATGCGTAGATATATGTACAGGAGCCAACAAAAACGTCGGCTATATCACCACGTGGGAATGCTATAGAACACTACGGATGTTGTCACAATCAATATTCCCAACGCGGAGCTCAGGGAGGCACTGCTGACGTGAGACCGCTTCGAGAACCGAATATGATGCAGCGGGCACGCAAATAAGGGGCCACTGGAGCTCTGCACCAAGTGTATTCCTCTGCTGAACTTCGTCGGGTGCTACAGCATCACGGTAAGATACCCCGACGTATATAGTGCCGCCGAACCACTGAAATAGAGCCAAATAAAAAATCCTTTTCCAGTGTATCCCTAACATTTCTTTCAATATAATGAGCTGCAGAACCCGAAAACGGACCAGGGACAAGAAGAAGTGGGACTAGAACAAGATCCTCTTCTTGTTGTCCTTGGTCTGTTTTCGCGCTGTGAAGCTCATGGATGACCAACTAGCAGGTGCCTTCATGCTTCTATGTCTTTGCAAGTCGCCGTTTTTGCGGCAAAGTCTCCTAGACATGCAGACAAGCAGTCCCATGGGAGGACATGGTGACCGTATAAGAAAAAAAAAAAAAAGGCAAACCGAGCCCTACATTCTGCTGAGGACGCGGAGGCTAATTATTCCCCAAGCCGTACCTACCACCAGGAGTTTATGGGCGTGACGAAGACGCCAACCCGTTCGCCAAAGTCCGGTCGCGCGTTGGCGCGATGATGCACACGACCCTGACGCTCATTTCGCGAAGCGCGCGTCCTTGCCGAGGACTCCACGCGGAAACTATATTGAACACACTGCCTGTGGTGCTGGCATGACCAGAGGCCTTGCATACGCTATCGGCCGGCACAGTGCTCCGGGCGTCCCCGTGGTCTCCGTCGCATTCCGAGAAACGCAACGTTCTCGCGCAACGTTCGCAACACCCCCCAGCCCCACCTGCCCCACCACTAACCTACCTTACCGCTATTCTTAAACGTCGACAATGCCGATCTCACACATTAGAACAGGACGTATCGTGCTTCTCTCCCCCGCAGGTGGAGGGGAACGTAGTGATAACGTTTTTTGTCAGTGTTGACGCAACGTTCCTGTCCCTCGTTGTCTGGAAGGTGTTTGGCGACGGCCTTGGGGTGGAGAGTGAGAGGGCCGCAGAGAAGAGAGCAGGCGACACCTCGAAACAAGGCGCGCAGTCGCGCCGTTTCTTCTTGGTGCGCGCCGAGACACGAAAAGGAGAAGGAAAGGTATCAAGGTTACTGTAACGCGGCCTTGACCTCAATAAAGGCAGAAATATTTGCTGTTATCAACCACCGGCTGCCTCCCCAGCTTCCAGTTCTCTTTTTTTTTTTCTTGTTTTCGGGTGAGGCCGCCGTTCCGAGAACAAGTTCTTGTGTGGCCCAAGTTAACAGCGTCTCCTCCTCTGTCGCGCGGGTTAGGCGCATTGGCTGTGACTCACGCTGCCCAAGGTTTGGCTGGTCGAGCCGACCCAGCTACGCGAGCTGTCGCTTCCATTACCTCCTCCTCCTCCTCCGACACTGCTGCTCCCAATGTACTCGCGATTTGCATCGCCGGCACTGGGGCATGTCAGGCTAAGTGCCGAGCGACAAATAAGTGTTCGACAAGTACGACGGAGTCAGAAAAAATACAGAACATGCATGCCCGGAGCACGCTATTTACTCGCTGTTTCCGAATCTTCAAGTCTTTCCCATACGGGCCACAGATATACGGGGACCTAGGACAATGGATCAAACTGCCAATCAGTGGTCGTTTGAGTAAGGTCCCTTCATGTAAATCATCCAAATAACTCACATAATTTGTAAGGTACATGCATTTTACAAGAACGCATCCCGACAGGGTTACTATGGCTTTGTTTAGCACAACCAGATGTATATCTGAGGAGCATGCCTTGTTTCCGGAGGAGTGTTGTTCCGTCGTATTCAGTGTCTTATCTAGGCCGATAGGGGACTTGGTTCCTACGATTTCATCTGACAGCGTGCCTACGCTTCGTGACTCACTGCGACAAGTCGCAAGGGCTATATAAGGCCGCGCAAGCTCTCTCACCTGTTTCCGCGTTTCGGCACGCGAATTTTAGTTGCACCAGCATTATCGCCTTACCATTATAAATGCTGTGTTTGAGTCTTGCATATAACTGTTTGTAGATTTTTCTTGATGGACAGCTACGTGTTTCTGTTCCCTGCTTTTCATTTAATTGTCGCCTATAGTCAAGCAACAAGTGTACCAATAAGTCTTCCTTATCAATATTCTTTACTCTAATTGTATTAATTCACACCTGCTTCTATACATTCCTCTTGACGCGACCTTAATTCCTCGTTTACACGACCTTATCCACGCTTAGAGATGCGGCAACCCTTGTCGCCAGCTCAGTGTACAGTAGCATCTCTTGAACAACGGTATACGAATTCTCTCATTGTCTCAGGCTTCCTAAATTTATTGTACGGGGGCTTTTTAAGTCTAGGCGGTCCCTATCACCATCATTCCTCTAACTGAAGAACTATGCAGTGCAGATTGCCCCGAGAATGCCGGGCCTGCTTGAAGTGTAAAAAATCATGAGCTGTACTAAACCTCAAATGCTTTAACTGAAACGGAAGAAGTACGCACGAAATTCTCGAATCGTCGACTTGAAAGTAGTGCGCAACGTTTCCGAAATGATCTGTGAGGAATGTGGAAAATGTTTGCAACGAATAACGTAAACTCTTTAATTCGAACCGAAAGGGGACGCCATCCCTACTCGAGTTAATGAAAGTTCTAACTAAGGAAAGTGAAGAATCGGAACAGTTTTCTGCGATGGGAAAGCAGTAGGAATGTCGACAATTTGCTTCTTGAAAAGTTCCGTGATTGCAGTCTGCATTTTGTCCTTCAAGACGACAGCCAGCACTTTTTGCTCCAACGAGAGGAAGAACTTCTCTTTGCCTTCCTCGAAGCTAAACAAAACACGAACGACATTCCATCTGGCAACCGCTTCTGCATGGACGGCCGCACTAGTGCTTCTTCCTCTTCCTCCACATCGACACTGGCAACGGCAGATTCTGCGTTTCTGGCCTGAGAGATGATGTTCTCATCTGTCGGAGCACCACAAACCGCTGCACTCTCGTCCACAGTGACGTAGACCGCGAAAAATGCGTCGTCTATACCGTGTACCATTGGGGTTTCCGTTTATTTTTACCTGATTTTGCCTTCTTCTTTTTTTTTTCTTTTATACGTTCTGCCGGGGGGCGATGCCTCGTTGTCAGGCCGCGGGCGTGTTCCTCTGGCCGTGTGCCAGGTGCCGGTGCGGTGGCGCACAGTTCGAATTATTTGTAGCGGGACCTACTCCCGTTTGAATTAACGGGCTTATACTGCAAAGCTCACCACCGCCGACCCCTCTTTTACAACAGTTATCACAACGATTATTCCCCCCGCCACCACTGATGCCTCTTTGACAAGTTGCGCAATCGGCTGAAAGCGGCCGTAGCGCCGTTATCAGAGTATTGTGGAGAATCAGCACCAGCGCGAATGGGTGTAAAGACGCCTGAAAGCCGCCGAGAATGTAGCCGCGGCCGTTGCCGCTTCAAATTCCACCTCGCCCACTTGCTGCGCGCCCCTGCCGGTTGAAAGCAAATTGCCCGTTGGAACGCCGGCGTGAGCACATTATTCTTGTTTTGCTGGAAAACCCATTCCGTGCAACATTGTCGCGCACGCGGCCTTCGTTGACCAGTTGGTCGTAGTTCTTCTGGCGGAAGAGTAATAATAGATGTTAGTCTGGTCGCATATAAACTCTTTTTCTCTCCATTCGCCAGTGTATTTCCCACATAATTAGGCGCCTATCCCCCCTTGCCGGTTTAGGCGCGCACAGGTTGGGAAAGAAGGAAAGACGGCGAGCCGTCGGAAAGACGGCGAGCCGTCCAGTAGCGCAGTCAAGCCAAGTCATTTCCTCCTGACGTCACACGAAAACGCCACAGGAAATGGGCGAGGATGCAGAAAGGAGGACAGCATTTTCGAATTGATTTTTCTACTAAAGAAATTCGCGTAAACGCACTCAGAGTGGTCGAAACATAGCCTACGGACTCCGGACTACAATTTGCGCTAGTAATCCCGCAACGTTTACAAATCACTTCAGTGTCATCGACTCCTACCCCGTACGGAAGCCCAGCTGCTGAGTAGTCTCAAGCAGTCCCTCCAGGAAGACCCCACGCAACCCCCAGCCCGCTACCCGCCCTACAAGGGACCCCCTAATCCCTTTCTCGACGCCCCATTCACGCTGCAGGAGCTGGAAGCTGCACTCCTGAAGCTCACACGAAACACCACTCCAGGCAATGACCAAATTCCCAACAAGCTTCTCCGGAACCTTGATCACGCAGAAATTGACCATCTCTTAGATTAGTATAACCACCATTGGGCTGCTGGCACTCTCCCCCAGCAGTGGCGGCATGCGGACATTCCGCTGGTCCCTAAACCAAACAAACCCATTACCACCGCAAACCTTCGTCCTATCTCCCTCACGTCCTGTGTTGGCAAGCTTTTAGAACACATGGTTCTTAACCGCCTCACTCCTTACATCGAGGACAATGGTTACCTCCACACTACCATGTTTGGATTCCGCCCGCACCTTTCTACGCAGGACATACTCTTACAAATCAAAGCGGACATCATCGATCACCTCACCACCTCGAGCAAGAAGTCTATCCTTGCTCTTGACATTAAAGGTGCATTCGATAACGTCACACACGAGGCCATCCTCAAGGGACTAGCAACCACAAACTGCGGTCCGCGAATGCACGTCTATTTCACTGCATTTCTCCAAAACCGCACGGCCACCATCCGCCTCGGGCATCTCCGATCCACGACTTTCACTCTCCGCTCCAGGGGGACACCGCAAGGATCAGTGGTGTCTCCCCCCCCCCCCCCCATTCAACCTAGCGATGCGAGAGTTGCCACCATTACTTAGCGCAATCCCTACGGTCAATCATGCTCTGTATGCTGACCACCTTACACTGTGGGTGGCACAGGGCTCCACCGGCCGGCAGCAGGATTCGCTCCAAGCTGCTATTGATGTCATTCAGGAGTACATGCAGGAGAGGGGCCTCAAATGCGCCCCCTGAAAAATCTGCGCTCATCACACTGTGCGCTCGCACGTACAAGAAACTCACCGACCCAATTCCAGATCCTGACCTCTTCATCGACAACCACCCAGTACCCAATGTCGCCTCACTAAGAATACTAGGACTAAACATCTCTAAGAACGGTAGCGGGTCTAGCACCATCCCCCAACTCCAGCGGACGCTCACTCAACTCACTCAACTAGTCCGCCGTGTTGCCCACCGTCGGTTCGGCCTTCAAGAACACGATGCGGTTCACATCATTCAGGCATTACTGACCAGCCGCCTTATGTACGGGACCCCATACCTGGCCATCAAACCTGCGGAGCGAGACAAGCTCAACGTGATCCTTCGCCAGACTTATAAGACCGCGCTCGCCCTTCCGCCCACTACATCCACCCGCAAGTTGCTCCAATTAGAAATCCACAACACCTGGGAAGAACTTCTTGAAGCGCACAAGGTGTCACAGCAACGACGCCTTCTCCTTACATATACGTGGCGCTGCACTCTTCAACGCTTGGGTTATGCCACTCCCCCAGCCGACGACTGCCTGGTTGGCATACCGCCTGATATCCGGAATCGAATCACGGTGGCTCCTGTCCCCAGAAATATCCATCCGGAATACAACGTCGCCCGCCGAGCTACTCGTGCGGCCGCGTTGCACCGGCTACATTCCACTAGCTCCATCACTCGGTACACGGACGCTGCCCGCTACTCCACCCAGCGAGCTTTCGCCGTTGCCGTTGTCGACCACCGCTTTCAACAGCTTTCGGCAGCCACTATCCGCACCACCACTGCCACAACGGCCGAAGAAGCAGCCATTGCGCTAGCAGCCACTACAGCCAAAGACTACGTCACCGTACTTAGTGACTCGCAAGAGGCATGCCGCCGATATCTTCGCGGCCGAATTACTCCCACAGCTCTCCGCATCCTTCAGGCTAATTACGAACTACCCGACATCCAACTCATCTGGGCACCCGGCCACGCTGACCTCCCCGGAAACGATGCGGCCCACGCCGCTGCCTGCGAGTATGCACGCCAGGCCGTCTTCGACCGGCAGTCTCCTTGCCCAGATACCCCTCTCACTCCCCCTGATCTCCTCACCAACTACCGCCTCAGCCGCCGCAGATATCCTCCCCCTCACCCTCGCCTTAGTCGTCTCGAAGCCACTACCCTCCGAAGGCTACAAACTAACTCTTACCCCCACCGTACACTCCTCCACAAAATGTACCCTACCCAATACTACGCGACCTGTGCCTACTGCCCATCCCCTGGCACCCTATACCACCTGGTATGGGAATGCCAGCAATCCCCGTCTTTATCTCCAATCCCCAACCCTACTTACGAGCAGTGGGCGGACCGGCTGACCAGCTCGGACCTTGCGGCGCAACAAGAAGTCGTCGCTAGAGCCCGGGCAGCCAGCCAGGACCAGGGCATCCCGGACTAAGGTTGCCCCCCACAGGGCTGGTGCCCCTGCCATCTACCACCAAATTTGCTCGTTTTTATTAAACGTCTATTTCTCTCTCTCTCTCTCTCTCTCTCTCTCTCTCTCTCTCTCTCTCTCTCTCTCTCTCTCACTTCAGTGTACCTTTAACGGGCTTTCAGAGCGACATGTTCCACAGTATCTTTCACTTCTGAGCACCCGCTCATGACCGGTTACCGGTTTATGCGTGCACTGGTTGGGAGAGGAGGGTGGTGTGTGTGTGTGCGCGTGGGGGGGGCACGCGGATATATAGATTCTATACTCTTACTGTTGACATGTGCGTGGTGTTGGCCTGAGGTTCAACGTGGCCGTCAAACCAACGTTACTCGTTGCGTCAAACAGCCCAATGCGACCAGTCCGGTGTCATTAGGTTGGCGTGCTACACGAACGGTAATATGCCTGCGACGCGGGAGGGAAAGAGACAGCTCTACGTTTGTCCGCTAGGATAAAGTTCGGGTCTGTTCCAAATTTCATTCAGCTAATTGGCTAGGAAGTATGCTCAGTCGTAAATTGCATGCAAACGTGTTCTGTTTCGTGCACTCCGGGGAGGGCTTGCTGCTTTGCAGGTCATTCTTCTTCACAGAGTGGAAGGACGCTAAATTTTTCTGTCTTTTTAATCTTTTTTTTTCGTTCAAATGACGTCTTTCGGGGCTGTAACGGAGCTGAACAGTTACCAAAAGGTAGTTCTCTTGTATTAAATCACGTTGTATTTTGTCTTTATGACCCCTTAAAGGAGCCATGAAGACAAAATACAAGTGGGGTTTATTAGAAAGACTGCTTAGTCCCGATAACAATGATACCAATATCATCGCAATCTTCGAACAAATAACGGAGATATTAAAGAAAATGTGTGAAGCAGTCGCGACCCCCTAGCCAATTTCCCGCAACATTTCTATGACGTCACGGAACGTTGTTTGTGCGATTGGCAGCCGCCTAACTGACCTGTCTGGACTACAGATGACTGGACGTCTGTAATGGGGCCTCTAGTTCCATTTGACCGCATCACTTGAATGCTAACGTGCAGTTAACGCACTGAAAATTATGTTTTATTGTTGGCCCGTATGACGTCATTCTTGCTCATAACACGTCACTGTGGCGCCAAATTTGAAAGTTTTTAAATACTTCTTGCTTTTTTTTTCGTTAAAAAACATCCTTTGTGGCTGTAATCGAGCTGAGTGATATACTGAATCCTAGTTCTTTAAAATAAAACAAAGTTGTGTTTTCTCTTCATGGCTCCTTTAAAGACCCCAGGAACGCCGTTTGGCCAACTATTTGGGAGCAATTCCGACAATTCTGGGCCAATTTGATTGGGAGCAAGAGGTTAAGAGTCTCTACCGCTGGTAGCGAGCCATTATGTGTCGCTAACAATCCGTTTGTAAAAAATGCTTTTCCACAAGATACAGCCATGATCGTCTCAGAGGCGACGGGTAGCCCGCTGGCGCAGGTAACCTGTTGGGAGTCAGGGCGTCTAACAGCCACCAGAGCCGTGAAGCATCGGCTGAATTCACGTCGTTGCTCAGCAGGGATGCTGACGTCATTTTGATAAACTCTAAAGCTGACACCGACCATTTCTAGGTCACGCGGATGGTTCCACAACAAAGAACCAGCTTTATGAAGTGCGTTAAAATTTACTTTGTTGTAGGAATGTCGTCGCTGTAGGGTTTGCTGTTTTTTCAACAACTTTACTGCGGCCAAGGTATTTCAGACAGTGGTGTCGTGTGTCTCCGATAATTCTCGCACGCACTTTGACAATATAATTTAGCTTGAACGCTGCTTATAAGTTGACGCACGTCTTTAGTAAATGTGAGTAAAATGTCATGATGCGGATAACAATCGCTGGTACATAGTTCGGCCGATAGTGTGCAAAACTTTCAATACATGATGTGTTAAGAAAAGCTTTGGACTGGTGCCACGTTAATAATCTCCTTATAAACCCATCGAAAACTAAATTTATGCTATTTAGACCGGAACAGAAGCACGTCCCATTTTTACCGGAAGTATCGCTTGGCACACACTCAATTCCTGTCTCTGATCATGTCATTTTCCTTGGCGTTCATCTCGATACCCATCTCAAATTTCGTACTCATTTCAACTACCTAAGACTGCATATGGTATTAAAGCACTTATTAAGGCTCGACAAGTCCTTCCATGTCGAGCACTTCTGTCCCTCCATTTTGCTTTCATTCACAGCCATTTGACGTTTGGTATTATTGCTTGGGGTATTACGTATAATTCTCAAATATCATATGGTCACCATATTCAGAACCAAGCCATCCGTACATTTTATTCTTACGCTTTCGTACTTCTTCGTCAGAATAATCTATTGTCAGTTCAAAAACTCTTCCAATATAACTTAGCTATATTGTTATTTAAACTGCTAACCAATAAACTTCTTTCCCACTTTATTGATTTAAAATATCTGACTAATTTTAACCCTACTAGCTTCGCTGCTAATTCTTATTATTTGCTTCCTTTTGTTTCCACTAACTACGGTAAAATGAATTCGCATTTTTCAGCTATTGCAAACTGGAATAGCCTGCCGGATGAAATTAAATCTCTATCATCTTTATCATCATTTAAAAGGCATCTTAAAAAGTTTCTTCTAGAGTGCTGAATGGTACCTAATAGACATAGTGAATTTTTTGCGTGTATTTTTTGAGTATTAGTCACTGAACTTTTGCGTATTGTTTTTCTTGCGAAATGTATGTTTGTAGTGCTGCTCTGGGTTTTTCTTAACTTATGCATCTCACTTTATTTCGTTCTTTTTGCTTGATTGTGCGTTTTCGTACTGAGCGATTGTAATTATGCCTGCTTTTGTTTCTTGCGCCATGAGGTGCTTAGAAATTTCACTTACATGCGTGGTTTAGTGTGTTCCATGTAGTTCCCTTAGTGTTTTTTTGTTTATTACTAAGTTTGACATGTTTAACATTGCATTACCTGTTATTCTATCGGTCTTTTTTGTTTTTTCCCTCGTCGAGTCCGCCCTAAAATACTACTTATTTTGTATTTGCTATATTGTCAATGTTTTTTTCATAAATTATATTGCCACTCAGCAATACATATAGCTGTATATTCCACTGTATTATATGATTTTAGCTGCCTTCACTGTGTTTTATTCTTCTATGTAATAATTAACCGAGGGTCCCGGTACAGTCTCGACTATGGGACCCTCGTCTGTATAATTCTGCTTTGTTACCTTCGTCTTCTTGTAAGATTGAATAAACTTCCTAAAAAAAAGGGAAACTTTTGCGCGCGACAAAGCATCTACAAGCTGCTATGCCGACGGAAGAACACATTTGGTATGCACTACAAACCCGCAGTGTTGTTCCGATGGGCGAAACCATTAATGAATGTCACAAAAAGAGGTACATGAAATCACATACCTATGTAGAGCAATGCATACTTATTTCGTAATACAAACCTTAGGATTAGAGCAATAAAAATGTTACCTTCACGTATATAAAGCAATATCAGGTGGGAGTGTTTATAAGGTTTGTATTCACATTATTATTCATATTAATAAGTAGCCAAAATTTGGGAAATTGTATTTTTAAGTGATACACAACCTCTTGAAGACGGCATTGCTAAACTCTAATATTTAATGATCTTTGCCATTCCTGCAAGATTAGTTGGTGCCACCACTAAAAGGGATGTGTTGAGTGCATGCAATCCCGACATGATTATTTTGGCGTTATTTACCCCAACAGAGTCAGTTTTAAGTAGCCTGCGTAGCATCCCGACAAGGCATATTCTGCCGCATTAAGTGTTTTATCAAGCGCACGATAACCTGGTAGGCAGCTTGTCAGCACCGATGTCATTCATCACAGTGCCCACATTTAAGACCCAGTACGACGACAGGGGGGCAGGCTTATCCCAGCCCTCATAAGATTTGTCGTCGGTTTGGGCGTTCCATCGCGCGAGCTGTACTCGCGGAAGCGATGTCGCCATGCTTGTGTGAATGAATGTTTTTTTCGCTTACACTTTCTAATGTATTTATACCTCACCATTTTTTATTCTTCTATCCACGACACCGCCTGCAGTCAGAAAACACCTGTAGCAGAAAGCCAAGCTGTTCACCTTGCGGGCTCCTCCGCTGTGTCATTAATCCCCTCCATAACCTTGTTTGTAACGTGTCACTATGTGCCGCCTGCTATGTTTTTCTCCTCGACACGAGGGTAATTTATACCCTTGTTTATCCGACGGTCTGCACCCTCACAGAAAATGGAGCCGCTGCCACCTGTTCATTGTGCAAAGTATATTAACTCTCCCACTGCTTACGTACGCCTCCCATAGCTACTGTTATTATTCTTGTTTGTGTCGATGAGATGTTGGCTACGCCAGCAGCACTCTACTCCATATAGATTGGCTTCCTTTAAGTCTTGTTTGTTAATATTTTGTTGTAACCTGTTTTTTTCTTGCCGTTTTTTGCTTTATTTTGTCTTTTACTGCACTTTAGCTCAGAAGACTTAGGTTCGCACCGCTGTGTATTCACTCCTAGGTATTCGCGTACAAACTTTGATGAATGTACTTTATTCATTCCAAAAGAAGGGGTGATATAAATTCTTTTTACGTAAACCGCGACTTCAATTGGCTTCCATCAAAGTATAAATTGCCTCACTTCAAGCACACTATAGCTGGTGCCCATTTGTACCGCTCCACTAGTTGAGCTCACTCAAAGAAAAATGAATATTTTGAAGCAAAATTCTCTGGCGGTGACCACTCCATTCAGGAAAGTGCAGACCTTCATTGCGCAGCTTGTTCGCAAGTCGACCGGTGCGTCGTCCGCGCACTTTGACCAGCCTCTCAGCTAAGTTTATCGTCGGTGCTCATTGTAAACAGCAGCAATAGAGAGCACGAGTCAGCTATAAGCGTCTTTATTCAGAATCTAATCAGGACCTTCCGGGCGAAGCTAGTTCGATCTGGCCGAAGCGTACTCTAGGAAATCGCGCTGTTATCGCTCTGCGCCCTTTGAAGCCACTCTTCTTTCTCCTAGTACACCTGAGAAGATAAAAAGAACATGGAAGACCTGAAAAAGCTTTATCGTAAGTTCTAGTGGCCCTTTACTGGACGGAAATATCCTGGCAGAAGTTCAATTATGCTCATAATGTTCTTTAGCGTGTCCCTTTTTAGTATGATTTATGTGTGATCGCTCAGAATGATCCTTTATGATAATGATTAATATGATGTCTTTCTCAATCGCTCAGAATCAGTCTTCAGTCAGCCGGGTTCAACGGGGTTCTCCAGGGATTTGCTCTGGGGCCTCTTCTTTTTCTTGTTTACATTAATGACCTCCACGTTCTTGTATCCTCTAACGTTTTTTTGTTGATTACTGCGCATTTTTTGTGAACTTGTTAATGACTTACATACTGTCTGTCGTCAATTAGACCTCACTTTTGTAAGTAACATTGTTCAAGCTAGGGCCGCTTGATGTAACTTAATTTCAGAAAATGCAAAGTTACGCGACGAGTATCCCAAACTGCTCCCAGCGCATACGTGTATTGTCCAAACATCGTTCCACTTGAATCCGTCTCATAAGTATTTAGGTGTTTATATTTCAGGTACCTTAACCTGGACGCGGAACATTGAAAACATTATTAACATGGGTAACCGCATGGTAGGATATTTACGTTGGAAATACTATCGCGTCTTCTTTAATACTTCCTATGCATAAAACACCAATCAGGTCTGAACAAGAATGCACCACAGCTGAACGGGATCCGTGTCACAGTAGGCCAATTACCCCACTTGAGCATCTTTACCATAACCAGTCTTTTTATTCCAACTATAACAGGACCGCAAACGTAACGTACATAAAAGTTGGTGCTCAACTCCCTCCTCTAGCATCCCGATGATACATTTTTCACTTTTCTTGTCATGCATGTATTACTTGCTATTTTGTGGGACGGACTGCTCAGCCGGACCCAGTAAGCGTCACATCACATTGACCAAAATCACAAAGTCGTGTTCAAATATGCACCACGAAATACCTTGCTCAGACATTCTTAAATATGCTAAGAACAAAATCTCCTTCCCTCCGATCACGTTAACATTCGTTATAATCAGTTCTTTTAGCTAACATATTGTATACTCAGGACTAGTTATTGCTTTTGGCGCAAATGCACAGTATTCGTTTATTTGCGTACTTCGTTGCGTTATCCATTCCCTTTTTATTGCATTTATCCCGAGTTCAATATTAATAAACCAATAAACTATGAATGCTCCGAACTGTATAATAATTCCCCAGCACCTGTTCGACCAATTTCTTTCTAAGTTATGACACTTCACACACACATTATAATTATCTATGAACGTCCAGTTCTAGACATTTTTCTGCACTCATGACAAAATACAATCAGCAATTTACAAATAAATTTCTTGAATGACTTCTTTGGCGAAGAATAGGGGCTCTGTGAACAACAATATATTATCGGTCGTCGTTCTTACGCTACGTTTTTTTTTTTTTGTTTTTCAGTACTGACACCCATAATGCCCATAGAAACGGCCGATAGTCATCGTCGTCGTCGTCGTCATCTACAGACGCGGAATCAGATATTTCTTGGCGCTATATGCTGGACTTTGCGACCTTTCTGTGAATTCGCCCCGTTGTTTTGCATAAGCGATTGGCGATGTATGCTCATTCAGGCAGGACAAAACCTCGCGTTGTGTGATGCTAAGCTTACAAAGTCAACCCCGAATATACCTGATATTGCACAAAAAAGATATCAAAGCACTTGATACCTGTTCTCAAATAAAGACGGAAGTTAATGCCGACAAAGTAGACACTTTTGTAAATTGTAGCTTGGCGTTAACACCGCCAAGCTGTCTAAAAAATGGGTCCAAATACGAGCGAAATGCATTTGTTAATTAAGCTGAAGAACACGTAACCGTCGGTTTACAGCGAAGCTGACTATGGTTAAGGTCCAGCAGATCATCTTCGGTGACAGACCTATCGTCGACCAACCATTTTTTAGCGTCTGGAAAAAAATGAAGCCGTTCCACTCAATGTGAAGGCTGTCGGAAGCGCTGACCAGTGATTCTCCGTAATGGGCTGTAGCGCCGTTATCAGCTTACTGCTACAATTCAAATTTCCCGCCTTCGCAGCGCTCGCGCGCCCCCTGCCTGAAACTCCGCCAGCGGAAGCTCTGTGCTTTTAGATGCGAAGCATCTCATGGTCGGGGCTATGTCCCTTTCTTGTTGTTGCGCCGTCCACACCCCCACTACGCATGCTCGGCTTGCTAAACACCCGGTGGTGTCTTACGCTTTAATGGCTCCTGGAGCGACAGTGTTGCCGGTGTCTTCCTGGGCCGGCCCGAAACGAGCACGCTTAGCCTTTAAGGGCTCCTGGAGCGGCAGTGTTGCCGGTGTCTTCCTGGGCCGGCACAAGACGAGCACGCTTCACGCGCCTTCGACGTTTCATTGTCGTCGGCAGCGGCGTGCGTCGGCGAGTCTCGGTGGGTCATGATTACAAGCAGCCCACAACCACCCGGGGAACGTGCATCGACCTCATATTCACCACCTTTAGGGTTCATACACTACAACAGCCGTTAACTTTACATTTCACAGACCATAAGGCGGTCATAACCAAAGCGGAACGCCAACCACAGCTCGACCTCACCGACGTTGTACATGATGGTGATAATGCTTAAATAAAAACAAACTCATACCACGTACAACGTCTCTCTCTCTCTCTCTCTCTCTCTCTCTCTCTCTCTCTCTCTCTCTCTCTCTCTCTCTCTCTCTCTCTCTCTCTCTCTCTCTCTCTCTCTCTCTCTCTCTCTCTCTCTCTTTAATGCCTCTCCACTCTAACACCCCCCACCCCCCGCCAATAAAATTACACCATCTTCCCGTAGGGGAACCCTGAGTAGTATGCGAAACAGCCATGGGGTCGACGCAATTTCCCATTTCGTAGTTCCGGTAAGTGAAAAGTGTGGCAGTTACCATGGAAACCAAATGGTAAATATAACGGTAGCTACGTACCTCAACCTAACGGAAACGACGAACTGAAAACTAATGGGCACTTGAATCGACCCCATGGCTGCTTCGCACACTATTCATGGTTCCCTTACGGGAAGATGGTGTAATTTTTTTGTGCTTGCTTTTCCTCCCGCACATGCCGGCGTGGCACTACCACTTTTTTTCGCTTATTATCGTAAAAACAAACCCAACGAGCGTTCCTAACTAAATAAACGTGGGCGCTGTCGGTTAATTACGTATATTTTGCCTCAAATGTACCTGCAGTTTTCTTTGCGCTAAACAATGGAAATATGTATGACAAGCGCCAGTGGTTCACGAGTTTAGAACGCTTATGACTATATAAACCGCTTGGATTTCGAAGCTTTTCGGTTCCGCCGCTACGACAGTCGCTACGACGGAACGCCATGTGACTCTACTTGGGTCCAGCGAGCGAGCTACGACGATTAGGCGAACCCCTAAACTCTCTGCACTTGAGAGAGAGAGACAAACATTTATTATACTGGTGAGCAGGAGGATGTTCGTAGGGCCTCCACCCAGTGAGAGGCATCCACTTGAAGATTCATAAGAAATAAAAACGGTACAAGGTCCATCATTTTTTTATAAAAAAAACGGCTTATACAGCCCCCCAAAACGTCTTCCAAGCAGTGCATTTGTGTTTAGAGGTGAAGTCGACGTTAAGAAGATCGGTGTAAGCTTGGTTTTTGTAAGCTGGCTTTCCGACATACGGTTTGCACTGTGAAGCATTGCTATCTACGGAGAGAGTACATCTCTATTCCGTTTTATGCTCCTCTCTACCGCTGCCTCCTGTTTCCGAAGTCGTGCATACTCCTGGTCCCGCCCGACGTCTCCTGCCAGCCCACATTGCGGAATCTCGCGCGCTCTTCGGCGGCCACCTATGCGGCGCACTAGAGCCTGCGGCGTCATCGGCGTCGCCGCGCTACAATAAAACGTCATTGTTTTATGATAGCAGCGAATCGTGTGTGTCCTAATTTCGGAGCGTAGAGATTGCGTGTCTGTCCAAATCCTAAATACTACAACTAAGCCCCAACATAGCAAATCCAGCTTTGTGCGACTTCACTACACAATGCAAAAGGGCTCTGAATTTTTATTCGGGTTTGTTTAATTTTTTTATTCATTCACCGCTTCTAATAAAAAAACAATTTTGATCTGCGTTTGAATGTTGACTTTAAAAGCTGTATTTCCGTCATTGCTTTCATGGCCATCATTGCTGTCATGCTGTCGTCTCTTGGATCGCATACAATGTATACACCGTGACTATTGGTTCTTTGATGCGATACAGACAGCGCAATGCTTCTACGGATAATAGAAAGACGCACGTATTCACTCACTCCTCTAGTTCGAACCCTGTGGGGTAATGAATCGTCGTTTCGCTATTTTTGCCTTTCACTTTCGATCACGTGACCAGAAAACTTACTTGATGTATGGTGGAATGCGGCGCTTTGGGTTCTTTGTAAAAAAAAAAAAAAAAAAGCTTTTACTTCCGTCCTGCGGGGAAAAATCCTGGTGCGGAAAACTCTGAAGAGCAAAAAAATGTATTTTGTTTTCTGTACACATACCTGCAAAGAGCATACCCAGAAGAAATTCGATGCGAAACTAAACAATATTCCGCCTGAATGTTCTATTGGCAGTATTCACACCGCAAATATTTATTTACACTAATTATGTGAGGGAAGTCATCAACATCATCATCATCATCATCATCGCCAGTCTGTCTGCGCCCACTGCAGGGCCAATGCCTCTCTCTTATGGATCTCCAATTATCTCGGTCCCTGCTAACTGCGACCAATTTATCCCCGCAAACTCATCTGCCCATCTAACCTTCTGCCACTCCCTGCCACGCTTCCCTTCTCTAGGCATCCACTCTGTTACCCTTCTTGCCTTAGCATTACATGCTCTGCCCAAACCCATTTCTTCTGAGTTCTACTAATATGTCCTTAACACACGTTTGTTTCCTGACCCACTCCGCTCTCTTCTTGTACCTTAATGTTATGCCTATCATCTCCCGCTCCATTGCAAGCGTAGTCGTCCTCAATTTAAGTTGAATCCTCTTAGTGAGCCTACAAGTTTCTGCCCCGAAGCTGAGAAGCGGTAAGGTGCAGCTATCATACACTTTCTTCTTCAGGGACAATGGTTGGATGCCGCTCATTATCTGAGAATGCCTACCGAATGCGCTCCACCCCCCCCCCCCCCTCCCCGAGAGGTATACCAACGTTAGCTAGAACTTCCGCATGCTGTGGGCGCAGTTCTTTTTTTATATATTTTACATTCAAAGAGGGATTCAGCCCTACATGAAACAACAGAGAATTGGTGAACTGTTAGAAACCCATCTATGGTGCAATCGCCCCGTCCAAGCCGACTTCAAGGATTATCATTAGTTGTTCTCAGCAGGATGGTACAAGGATCGGTAACGAATAGCTAGTGCTGAGAGATGGCGCCAACTTCGCTGCAAACGAGCAACTGTTTTTTTGAGGTTGAAACGAAAACATGGAAAGCGCTGTCCTAGCGACAGTTATAGAGGGTGAACTTTCTATACGTCTTGGCAGGACCTGAGACCCTTTTTCACGTCAATGCAATTTCAACCCTTTTTCACGTCAATGCAATTTCAACCCAAAACCCTTGCGCAGCCGTCAAACGCGTGATCTGGCACTTAACATCGTATAACGCCCACGCAACAGTTGCTCTGAGGCCCCTCGCCGAAGTGAAGCGCGTTTCTCAATGTAGCACAACGTTAAAATACGACCAGCATCTCAAATACTGCCTGGGCACCACCATGAGCGGTGTGCTTCTTACTCGCCACTCCGAGTACAACACGCGTCGTGCGTACAGCACTCGCATCGTTATCGTGAGTGAATCTCAAAAAGGAAACAAAGGAAGTCTGTACGAAGCAAAAAGCCAAAGCCTCGGCGGCACACCTGCCTCGGTAGCCGGCAAGCAGGCAGGCAGGCAGCCACCACCACCGGTGTTTCGCCGATTACGTTACGGCTTTGAGGCCTGTTTTAACGGAGCCAACCATGCATTCACGGTGGACGGTCTCGCTTCCGCCGTGCGCGATGCCTTCGCTCACGCACGCATCCCGGCGTCTCCTGCCGTGGCCGGACGAGGCCCAGCGGGGCACGCGCCCAACAATGGAGAACGGTCCCCGCACGACTGAAAAAAAGACGGAGGGCTGCTCGCCTTACGAATATAGCGCGGCGCGCGACTGACCGTAAAGGGGGGACGAGCGAGGGGGTAAGATGAAAGAGAGACAGGAGGCGACCGCAAATTCTCACAATTAAAGCCAGATGTTGCCAAGTGCGAGAGAAAGCGCCCACGAAGCAATCACAGTTTCTCCCTTTCCCGAACCATATCTCTCCATCCCGTAGAGCGTAGCGTAATGGCTGCTGGGTGCCGTCCGCTACTGTCGTTGGTTTTGGGGCTGCTCTATTGCGCCTTTGTTATTTGCTTTATTGCGCTTTTGTTATTGGTTCACATCTGAAACCCGTTGGTTCGTCATTCACCAGGCAGAATTGCTGCAGCCTTTCGCTTCTACTTGTTCTTTCGACACGGGGGGTCCACACGATTGCGGGAGTGGTCCTGTCGCTTGGCGTGCTTGCGCGTACCGAAGTTATGTTGCTGCGACACGCGTTGTCTCGTTCGCACGGGCGTGACGTCGATGATGGCAGGGGCGTGGATGGGGAGAGCAGATGCTGGGACGTGGGCGCGACGACGACGAGCGCTCCGGGCCACTTCCTTGTCTTTCAGCGCGAGCTTCGAAAAAAGCGGCGAGAACTGTGGGCCCGGCCATTTGGGCCTTCTTTGTACATGTAAACGAAGGGTGGAGCTGCCTGTAATCAAGACGCGGGGAATCCGAGACGTGTCGCCTTCTTGAAAACATGCAATGGTTTAACGAACCCTTGCGTGCTTCCAACCCAGCCCAGCCCTTCTGAACCTTAAGATCCGGGAGAAAGTGTTGTTCGGAAACGTTTTTAAGTGGGAACAGGGCCCGTTACACACGTGCAGTTGCCACATTTGGGCTCTTGGTGAGTCTTCTACAGATGACATTGGGGCTTGCGTTCTTAGGCAGAAGATTGCAGGATGAGATAAGAAAAAAATGGCAGGCGGTTTGGCAGGATGAACCACTGTATATCGGGCAAAAGCAGCGCGCAATCAACCTTACTTATAAAGCGTTTTGCAATACTACACATCGACTATGTACCGCACTTATTGGGTGACTCTTGTAATACCTTGGGCTGCTGTGCACGCACATAAAATTCAGTGTTCGGAGGACAGACTTCTTGTGGTAGACCCTTCTTGTGCTTGCGCCCTAAGTAATTGATTTGTTGATTCGGGGATTGCTTGTAGCGTGGTCCTGCATGCAGCAAGTTTATGAACAGTTGTCCGAAACATCACTGCGGTTGTGTGTCTCTTTGCTAGACTAACAGCACCAACTGATGGGTGTGCACCGGCTTAGGCCTAAAGTTTCGCGTTCAGGCTTAGGGCGCCAACGGCTACCCGCAGACACCGGCGGCCGCCAGTGGCGAGCAAAACGCTCCATGTGGTTGCCGCTTTAGACCTCAAAGCGTGACGCAAGGTCCAACGTCAGGCTGTCGCGTGCCTGAATCACCCCTTAATTTGCTGTGCATCTACCGTCACGCAAACGAGTTATATACGGGAGGCTTCACTAAACAAGCTTCACGAATTTCCCGCTTAACTGGCAGATGTTGGTTTATAGTGATATCGCACTAAAATGCACATATATCGCGGGTTATTAGGAGTGCGACGCCGGGTATTGTATGTATTCACTTTTTCTCTCAAAGCCGATAAGCCTACGAACAACTGAGAGTGGTCTCTCTTCAAAGAGAGAGAGAGGTAGAGATAGAGATAGAGATAGCGAGAAAGAGAGAGAGAGAGAGAGAGAGAGAGAGAGAGAGAGAGAGAGAGAGAGAGAGAGAGAGAGAGAGAGAGAGAGAGAGAGAGAGAGAGAGAGAGAGAGAGAGAGAGAGAGAGAGATAAACTGACATATTATGAGCGAAATGATACGGGCAGACTGCAACAAGACGTCATCCGCCGCGTGTCGTTACAGAGTCAACTACAGCACAATTACGCAAACTCCTTCCCCAGTAGCGATACAGGCGGTTCACTGACGCACGCATTTTCCTTGCGGTTGATTGCAAAAGCTTAATGAATTTCAGGCTCTCGCCGGTCACGATTCGTCTTGAGGAGTGAACAGATATGAAGAGTCGAGCGCAGTCAGGGGAAGGGGTATTATGTGTTGACAACGTGCCGCCTGTCCACGAGTAACGGTCATTTAGAGGTAGACCCGTCTGCGTTATGTAAGAACATCCGCACGACAACTGAGTCTCGTAGACGACAGTGTCCACATAGGCGACTCGGCATGTCGTGAGGCATTTATGAGTCCTACGCAATCAACAAGAAGGGGAATTCGTGCGTTAGTGAACAGTCGGTACCACCTCTTAGGAAAGGGACCGCAGAGATTGACTCACGTGGGGGATGACATGTTGTTGCGGTCTGCCCATATCATTTTGCTGATAATACATGTTTATTCTTTCTTCACCTTTTTTTACATATACCTTTTTGCCGTAATAAATCGCACTCGGTTGTTCCTCAGCGCTTGTGTAATGGGCATTTTCGTCTTTCGTCACACCTTTGTGACGTTTTCCATCGGAGTAACATGTATACCATTTGTCCTACCCAGCCACTGCTTTTCGTGAACGTTGACATAACAGAAAGCACACCTACCGTATAACAAGAATTAGCCATGAACAAAGCAACTGATTCAGAAACGAGGGGTGGCCTTTTATGCAAACCGGGATAAAATATTACGTGCTATTCAAACGATATGAAATTAAAGATGCGGATTCAATGTCCGATAAGTTTTTGATCGACACAACTCTGGTGACATCCTTGGTTTTCAGGGCATCACTTCTACCAACACTTGCAAAAAAATATTCCTCTGGTTTTTTTAGGTATATTTATTTTATTATTGAACATTTTGATTCATATAACACAGTTAATAAAAGTCATCATGTGATCCAATAGCATACACTCTAAGTCCCCTTGGGATGTCTTCACCACAATTCTCGAGAATGACCAATCTAAGTGACCAAAAGTGAAAATGAGGCGAACGAAGCCGAACACATGGTTTGTCTAAAAAAGAGCATGCGCGCAGGGACAACATGCAACGAGTGCAAGGCGTTGCGTTGGGCAACGTTACTGCGCAGATACCCCTTTCTCACTCACATTCTTTTCTCGGTAACGTCATTCGTCAAATTTTCACACAAAGCTAGTTCGATTGGCCATTCTGGAGCATCATGGTGATGACATTCTAAGGGGACTTCTTAGGGCGTAAAAGCTTTTTAACCATAGAGTTTCAAACTAATATACGCTAGAGGGGACACTGGCGCTAGTGTCTATGCGAGCCACCGAATGACGGCTTCAACCCCCCAGGAGGCGGCCATGCATGAAGGATGCGTGATTTTCGAACTTGGCTTGCCCCAGCCGTTATCTTGACTAGACTCAAATAACTTTTTTTGAAATACAAAAGCGTAGTGTGTGAATTATTAATCGGAAAAAAAATCAAATTGTTCTTCCTGTTAATTTTATACCCAGGTTTAGAAGAATTCTTTTATCAGACAGGAAGATATTTGTAAAGTGTATACATATCGTAGCTTAACGGAGCCGACGATTAGGCCGATTAGACGGCGAAGTGGGTTTTTTTTTTTTTTTTTTTTGCTTGGGAGTCGGCGATGGCGTGCGGCTGAAGCAGGGTGCCTGTACTGTATTCCACAAGTGTTGCTGGAGACATATGGGCCCCGTGAATAGGGAACTATCCTGTCTGGTGCCTGCGCGCACCATCGAATTTTCGAGCTCAGTAAAGTTGATTCTCTCTCTCTCTCCGCAAGTTTGCATGGTCACGGGCGGGGACAGCAATTCTGCGTGCGGTTTGTTCACGCAAATAATTACAGACAGCTGATTACCGGCGAAAAAGGGCAGTCTAGCAGATGACAGTTGCACTTGAGAAATCGTTCTGTGCATGCGACCTACCCTCGCTTGTTTCGCCGCTTTCTACCGTGATAAGGTGCTGACCACGATCAACGTGGTGGTGACCCACCCGCAGGACGAAGCTCCCGCGATATTGTTTTGTGAAGAAAAATTAGACGGCTGTACACATAAATTACCGCTGGTATAGCTAGGTTTTTTTTTTTTTATATGGCTCAGCCGCTACCAAATTCGTGTTGTTCTTGGAAGCGTTGTCATGAACGGGACTATAGGATGGAACAGCGTGCTCGTACCGTTTACCTTATGTGGAATCTTGATTTCGCGTCCGTTTTCAGAAATGCCGTAGAACATGACTAGTTCTAGGGTAGGGGCTACACGGTGAGGCTATTGCCTTCCGCGTCCACTTCATTTCAACCAAGCAGTCTTTGATAATTGCAGCCACTGGAATCGAGCGCTAAAAGCAATTGTGCCCCATAACGAGGCCTAGACGCTTCTGACGCTAAAACGGAAACTGATGGCGCAGAAAAATCCGAAGCCAAGTGCACATAACAACCGCCAAGTTTCAAGTTAAGCCAAGTTCGAAAATCACGAGTCTACGTCGCACAATCAGCTCCAGTTATTAGTATGTTAGTATATGTTAGTATGTTAGTATGTCCAGTATATGTTAGTATGGTAGTATATGTTAGTATGTCCAGTATATTAGTATGAAACTCTATGTTTTTAACAATAAAATTCGTCGCGATATAGAGGGCTCATCCCTTTTGATCGCACTAATGATTATAGAAGTCAGTTGTTGCCTCACTGTCTGGCACTAAATATGACTGTATGAATAACTAAAATGAAGGCGCCATCATCGTAATGGTGCGCGAGTTCCCACGTACGCTACAACGTTTTGGTGGCCCGCTGCTCTCTCTCCCTCTCTGCAATGTTCTTGGACCCCGTGCTGATATCGCTTGGGAGCCTGTTGTGAAGGCGCTTTGACACAATTTGGCCGCCAATGTTGTCTTGAATGCGCAAGGACGATAGGTTCGCCAAATAAGTGGCCGGGAACTGAGTCTAATCTGCTTGCAACAGGGTTGATATGATCAGAGTGGAGTAAAATCCAATTCGCTTGACATATTTAATAAAAACGAATTAATAAAAATAAATTTTAAAATGCACTGACGAGGAAGGCACACAAGCGATAGGAGCCAGCGCTACTCGAAATGGATGTTTGTTTTAAAGAGACCCAGCAACCGTTTCGATAAACGCTTTCACTCTTTCCTTCGCGTCTGGAAGCACTGCGAAAGCTACAGTTATCGCCAGCACGGAGCGGCACTGCGTGATTTGCTCATCGCACCAGATACGCCTTCCGTTTCTACTTTGTCTTTGTGGATTTATTTTTAAAGTTGCTATAGGAAAGCCCTAATTGCTGCAACTGAAGGAAAACCGCCCAACGGACGCTATATGGCCTTAGTGACGTAATTCGAGCCGCCGAAGAACGTCAAGACCGGGAGAGAGAGAAAAAAATTTTGAGCGAGTTTCCAAGGTATCTGATGGGCATAGATCCGTAATGTTTGACTGAGGTACTTTGTTACCCCCAAATCTAAGTACTGGGTATGTTGGGGGACTACATTCTGCAAGCATTTAAGATTTTAAAAAAAGTTGAAAAAATTGTTGCAGGGTCTCTTTAATATGCCGCTGGTGTTCAATGTAATATACTACGCATGCGCGCCTACCCTTAACACTGCCATGCGCAAATATGCACACAGCGATGCACAGCAATAAAGGTCTAACACAAGCCACATTTTTATATTTCCATTTTTATTTTTGTCTTCGTAAGATAACGCAGTACTGGTGCCAATGGTCACGTGACCTTCTAAGCTCTGACGTCATTTTATGCAGACGCGATAAAAGGATAAAATAAAACTTAACTTCGTTTCTTTGACAGGGTCAGGAGATACAAGCTATACTTGAACTAATTTGTCATTAGTTCGCTAAAGCT
This sequence comes from Haemaphysalis longicornis, assembly GCF_048455015.1. Lineage (NCBI taxonomy): Eukaryota > Metazoa > Arthropoda > Arachnida > Ixodida > Ixodidae > Haemaphysalis > Haemaphysalis longicornis. The sequence goes on from NW_027526340.1 coordinate 1,106,418, forward strand.
TATTTAATTGAACTTATTGTGCTTCATTTAGTATAGGAAGAATTAGTTCGGAGCGCCTGTCGTTGTCTCTCCGTGGCACCGTTCATTTCACGCTTAGGCGTATTCAAGCCCAACTTCATCTAGTAGACATCGCCGCAAAAATGCGTTGGCCTTTTTGACCATGTGCTAAGCGAAAGTTAAGCTCCGTTGAGAAAACAGAAACACCTCTACCTCTTTCTGTAGAATTTATAGACATGGTGTCGGGAAATTTTTAGCCTCGGTACTTTTTCGGTGGCATTGAGGGGCTGTGCATGGTCGACAACGTCAACACAACACTTGGTGGCATCCTCGGCCAAGTGAAGGTCACTTGTTCTTTTTTTTTTATTTTGTACTATCAGCGTTTTCGGTAAATAAGTCACCGTAAATAAGATAGCCTTCGATGCCGGCTTCGTTATTTCTATGGTTAGAACTGGTGGTGAGGCACGTTAACAAAATATGATAATTACGCTACTTGAAAGGAACCAGTCTACTATTTACACGTATTTTTCCCTAAGTAAAGCCACCTGCGATTGCATGGCAGTAAGCGAAATGACTAAGGCTATGGCGATCACCGTTTCCAAGCTGGAACAAAAAACGTGGTCGTCAGAAGGCAAAGGAACTACCGTGTCCTGCAATATCCCCCTTCTCCCCATGACTTCAAGGCACCGGACTCATTCTTTTTATTCGTCATTGCGTTCCTTTATGTGTGGCTGTTGATTTGACAGAGACAGCGACGTGATTTCGTTTCTCTGCGAGTGTGGGACAAAACTGGATTTTCAGCAGCACCTTTGCCGATGACTCACAGTAGCGCCCACCAGTTCGGTGACCACCTTGCAGCCAGCCAGCGGAACCGCGAGTGCCTCTCGACCGGAAGTGGCCACATCATTCCACTTCCGCCGCGGTGTGCCAAGCACGGTCCTAAGGGGAACCCGTGCGCAGTCGCCTGAGCCGAGGACGTAATGATGATGCGCCATCCGGTCACACACTCGGTTCTCGAGTCATCCTGGAGAGCTGAGCATAAAAAAGGAAGCCGCAATAGAGTTCACTTTCCCCTCGTTTTTTTTTTTTTTAGTCTCTCTCCCTTTCCTCACGCATGCTGTGGTTATGCTTTCCGAAATCGCAAACAAAAGCTCGTAGAACGAAAGACAGAAAATAAAACAAGAATAAAAACAACGAATTGACATCACTTTCCCCACCTCACTGGCAGTATCACCAGCCATATTCTAGTAGATGAAAGCTGCACTGCGTGGGAGCAAAAAAGAAAAGGTTACCCAGGTAAACAATAATAAAGCACAGGCAACGGAATGGCCTGCCTGAAATGTGCGCGGAGGCGTAAATGTGGGGGCCCGCTCCGTTTCGCCTCTGTGCTACTTACCTTACCCACTGCTTTCTTTTCTTTTTTCCTGTGTCTATTTTTGTTCTCCTCTCATTCTCTTTTGCTGTTTTATTCTTTCTCCCGCAGCGGTGCCCGCGCCGCAGACGGCTGCGGTACGGCGGCTGCCTTTTGTGTTCCAGACTCGGCGCGGTGTGCCCCACGAAGCGCGAATTGTCATTGACCGTGAAAAGTGAATCTGAACGCTGGAGAATTTCCGACTTTCCCGGATTTCGCCGACATTGCCTCGGTTTTTCTCGCCCCGCTGACGGGAGCGCACCCCCATTCGAACGAAGTCACCCGGTCTCTCACGGTCGCCGCACCCTTTGTCGCAGCTCTCGACATGTCCCTGGTTCGTGTCCCAGCGACCAGCGGGCCGCGCGAGGCAGAAAACGCGCCGTTTGCGTGGCTCGAAAGAGGATCTGCTTTGCGAACGAACGCTTAATCGGGTCTTTTTCAGCGCATATTTCTAAAAAAAAAAAAGCGCAAAGAAATGGAAAGCGTTTTCAGGTAAGGTTGCGAGGCAAGCACACGCTACATCCTGAAAGGCAAAACGTTCCGCCCTGTGACAAACGAAGCCACCTGTTCAAACTGGCTCCGCTGTGCCATGGCAGCACAGCGAGACAGATGACACCACATAACACCTAATATTCTCAGGTTACCTTAATTAAAGTATCTTCATCAGATATTCGCCAACTGGCGACAGCTGCCTACTCGCAGAGTCCTGCTTCGTTCGCATCGTCCAAAATTCCTTCATCGGCTCTTATTTATGTATTTATTTTGTTTATTCAGGTACACATAACGCCCTCCGCAGGAAGGTATTGCATAGAGGGGAGCATTCGTATACGTAAAAAAAAAAACAAAGCATGAATGGGTGCTAACGAAATCATAAATTATAAATGTAGAAAAACACAAGCAATCAGAACTTCTCAAACACGGAACTACAAAACGCATGACTACAAAGAGAGAAAAATAAAATCATATGTAAGCAAGCAAAAACACAATTAGGTCGCTTCATTTCTTAACAAGTCTTGAAATTTTGTGCATTCCTAATTACCAGCCAAACTATAGATTTCGTCTTTCTTCGTGTGAAGCCTTTTTTTGGTCTATGTAAAAGACCTACGCGACCCGACGTTGGAGCTACTATAGGGCATCGATGCAGGCCGCTTACCTCTTACGTAAACGCTCTAAAGGCGCCAAACCGCAGTGAAGTTGTAGCATGCGCCTTCCTGAATCCAGTCGCCATTCGCTGCCTCCAACCCAGACTCGCAGGCGCCAACGATTTTGGCCTGTTTGCAGAGTAGATGCCAGCGATGGGGCGGTGAAACGGCTGTAAAAAAATGTCTTCTAAAAATTATAACCCCTTCCCTCTGGAGACAGGGGTGCCCGCGAAGTTTGATCCCAGTGACCGCAAAACGAGAACACTTCTCGCAAAATGAAAAGGCGATGATCCAAATGAAAACGCAAAATAATCGATCGACCAAAACGCAAACCTTTTCATTTCGCTGAGTTTTACCCGAAAGCAAATGTTTGGTAGACGTTATTATAGGTCATTCTTCTGTGATTATCGGGAACGCTTACGCTCTTCCGAACCGCGCACGGCCTACCCATGCCGCGCTAGACGGGAGCGACGGACCACAGTTGCGATATGCCGTGATGCGAGCGACGAGGTTGATTGGCTCCCATTGTTACGTAATATAGTGCGGTACTTGTGCGCGCACACCCGCTCTAGCTGCGAACGGCGAGCGAGAGCTGCGCCCGAGAAGGGGAATCCCCGGGCGGGTTTCAATCTGTCATTCAATCTATAAACTCCAACACAGTCAACACTTTATCCCTGGCCAATCACCCCCCGTCAGTACGTCCCAAACACTTCAAGGGAATCATCACCATCACCACCACCATCACCATCGTCGTTGTCGTCATTAAATTAAGTTGGTTGGTTGGTAGAAAAACGTTTATTCAGAAAAAGGGAGAGGGGGGAGAGAGAGAGAGAGAGAGAGAGAGAGAGAGAGAGAGAGAGAGAGAGAGAGAGAGAGAGAGAGAGAGAGAGAGAGAGAGAGAGAGAGAGAGAGAGAGAGAGAGAGAGAGAACCTTTAATAGGAAAGGATGACCTCTGGTCACGATGGGGGAAAGGAATGGTGAGGGAGGGTAAGAGAAAATAAACAAATGCTAGTCGTTCTCAGTAGACTCAATAACTGGGCCAGTTCTTGGAACCTGCAATTCATGGGCCAATTAATGGTGATCGCAATAGGTTTGTGCACGTTGACCAGTTCTTTCCGGGAGGACCCGGTCAAACAACCCGTGCCAGACCACTTTTAATTGAATACACTGCTATTTCATGTAATAGTTGTGCATCAGTTTGTTGTGGATCGGGATGGGGTTGGGGCGATTTGAATGTACGGTGCGTGGCGAAAGCTGAGCACCACCAAACTAGGTGTGTGAGGTCTGATGGAGTGGCGGTACGGCAGTAAGGACATCGAGGGGGCAGGTGAGGGGTATACCACTTGCGAAGTGTTTCGGGTGTGTACGCTGAATTTGCAATACATTTGTTAATAAAAATTTCGCCTAAGCGGATAGTAGGAGGTAGGCGGATGAGGTAGCCAGCTGGAGTTAGGGCTTTTAGACGGGTGCGTCGGTCCTTCTTGTGCTGGGGAATACGCATCGCTGGGGAGGAAGAGGGGGATCGTGACACCCTTACCCCAGGCACCAGTGGAGGATAAGAGGGGAAACTCTCCTGAGCGGCCACATGGGCAGCCTGGTTGCCTGAAGAAAATGGTTCGTGGCCAGGTACCCAGTCGATGCGGATGTTGGTGCTGTTCCGTTGGAGGAGTTGAATTTGAAACAGAATTTCGTGGATGACAGGGTGGGTGGAATCATACGATCGCAAAGCTGTGAGGGCCTCGTACGAATCTGTGAGTATGCGTATGGGAGGTGGTAGAGGTGGGTCACAGTCAAAGGCGATAGCTGACACTGCGTTGTTAATAGCGTACAGCTCCGCATCGAGGCTGGAAAGGTCTTTGCCAAGTATGGTAGTGTACCCTGAGAGAACAGGTGCCTCAGGGCATGTCCAAGCAAGGCCCGCGCCGTGATGGTTTACGCTTGCGTCTGTGAAAATGTCCAGTTCGTTCTGAAGGCGATCCCTTTGGAGGCGTCGGATTCGCCGCTGTTGCAATGGAGTATTAGTACGCTCTGTAGGTTTGCTATGCGTAGAAGTATCAATTGCTGGTCGCTGCCAGGGTGCTATGGGGACTGGGTAATCGGAAAGTACTGGTGATGTTCTGGCGTCCCACGCTGAAAGGCGTGTCCCTGGTGTGTAAGGGGTCTTTTGAAGTCCGCCTGGGTTTTGGCCTCCTGAATTATGGCTTCAATAGGAGGAAGAGGTACAGCTTTCTCCAGTTTACCAATGGGTGTATGCTTTGGTAAGCCAGTGACTGTCCTGAGGGTCGCCCGATGTAGCACCTGAATGGTTTTGATGTTGGTCTTGTTGAGGTCGTAAGCCGTTGCGCCGTATGTGAGCGGGTCGGGTCGCTTACAACCGTATACTGCCAGAAATTCGTTTTTTTTTTTTTTCAGGTGCGAGTTCTAGACCTAGCTGAGCCAGAGTGAGCTCAAGGCCGCGGCCTGTAGCTCAACAACCTGGCCCTCTAAAGAATCAAAGTAGGCCGCTTCCGTTCAGACCGTGATATCATCGACATATATGGTGAAGCGGGCGCCTGCGTCAATTTCAAGTTGTCGAGCTACTCTGGTCATGCCCAGGTTGAAAAGTAGAGGACCTAAGATCGACCCTTGGGGAACACCACGGTCGAGGAAGTAAGTCGTAGGTTCCCATCCAGGGTGCGAACCGTGAAAGAGTACCGGCCGGCTTTGGAGAAATGCTCTAATCCAATTTTGCGTGCGGGCACTGGGGTAGGCTCGAGCAAGTTCCTCTAGAATGACCGGGTGGCTAACGTTGTCGAACGCCTTTCGCAGATCAACCACCATGAACAGGTCAGGAGTGCCGCGATGGTAGTGAGGGCGGTTAATTACCCTACGCAGAAGCCAGAGGCTATCATGCGTGCCAACATTGGGCCGGAAGCCTGTTTGGGCTGGGTGAAAATACGGTTGGACATATTCCAAATAATATGTGAGCCGATTGTTGATAAGGCACTCAATCAATTTGCAAATAACGGGCGTGAGGGAGATAGGCCTAAGATTTTTGATTTCACTGGAATGCTTGTTGGGTTTGGGGATAGGAAAAATAAGTGTTAGTTAAAGGTGTTCTGGCACTTGTCCGTGCTCCCAGAGGTCATTGATCTGACATAAAAGGTGTTCCAAGGCCTCAGACGGGAGGTTTCGAAGGTGCTGCCACGTGACACCGTCATGACCGGGCGCAGAATAAAGCCGTCCCTGGCGGATTACGATGTGTAATTCGGCCATTGTAAAAGGTAGCTCCAAGTCAGGGTCAGGCTGAGGAATATCAATAATTGGAAGTGGAGAGGGGGGAGAGGTGGAAGCATGGGGAAAGAAGGTACTTACCAGTCGCCGCTCCACTGTTTACGGGTCTGCTCTGAGGGTTAGGGTAGCGAATAAAAACTCCCACCTCCCCTCGCGGGAACCCCTGTGTAGATGCGACGCATAGGCGGAGCGGCGAAGGGAACGCGTTTTATAGCGCGCATAACGTTGAGGGGACTGAGTAAGCCGGTCCCAGTCGATGACGACGTTGGCGTACTTGTAAAGCGGCGTGGACTCTAGGTGTTTGAGCCAAGCGTGGATGTTGCTTCGCCGGAGAACGGCACACCGGTTATATGCGCAGCGCGCCCGAAGGAGAGGAAACCGCGGAAGAGAGAGTACTGCACATGCGCCGGCCCCAGCGCGTCTGCCGCGGCTATGACGCAACGTGCCGCGGCTATGACGCAACACAATCAAACACAATCCACTTTAATCCAATCCAATCCAAATCCAATCCAACCGAATCCAATCCAATCCAATCCAATCCAATCCAATCCAATCCAATCCAATCCAATCCAATCCAATCAAATCAAATCAAATCAAATCAAATCCAATGCCCCTCGCGAGAGAGTGTTCGTTATCGGAGAGGAGAGGGGGTGAGCGGCGGAGAGCGCAGCTCGCGCGGCGAGGAGAATGGCAGAGGGGTGGACAACGCCGACAACGACGACGACGCCGGAGGGACAAGGCGAGTGAATCAGATGATCTGCATCTAAAAGAGGGGTTCGTTTGGCAGTCTTCTGAGTGAGGCTGCGGTGCAGACGCCAAAGCTCCGGTAGACCTCTCGCGTGACTGAGGGTGTCACAGACAGTTGTCCAGTGATATTGGTTCAGCTCTTTTGATAAGCTGTAATAAGTTGGTACTGTTTCCGGATCTTTTGGAGATCTTTCTGGCATTTCCAATTAGATCTGTAGGTGCGAGTGAGCTTATGTACTTTTTTCCAAAGGTTAGCCATGTGGTTGTTCATGTGCGGTGTTTCCGCAGCACATTCGATGTCCACCTGTGCCCGGGTAGATGTTGTGGTGATTAAGGAGCAGAAGTCCCTTAATGAGGTTGGGGGAGATGCATTCATTATAGCCTCCCGAAAGGCAACCCAATCAATGCGCTTCATGGCCTTCCGTCGGCGGATCTTCTTCCCACGGAGACGGATAAGTATTGGGAGATGATCACTGCCCCAAGTTGTAGTCGCTAAAATAGCGTCGCCGCTTATCCCTAGATGCGATATCCTGTTCTAAGTTGTTGATTTCGCTTTCAATTTGCCCATTCTTACCCTCACCCAAAGTTTAAATCGGCAAACACCTTTTGTTTTTCAGGTAAATGAGCGATTTTTCAGTTGGTAAGCCTGACGAAGTGGCGTTTGTCGCCTTCATAGCAATGGGCTCACGAGATCAGGAGTGGCTACAGCAGTATCTGTGTCTGTTAGTTGATGGCGCTTGGAGTAACACGCGGCTATGGACGGAGAATGCGTACATCCGAACGCTTTAAGCGCGGAGTGCGTCGCGTGCGTTTAACTAAAATGGTTTCAAACTACATGCACGTGGACTACGTATACTTGTCAAGTTTGCGTGCGGGAAACTCTGTACGCACGTGAAAATAAAGCTTTATATTACCGATACAGTTCGAGCTTCTGTGGCACGCACATATTTGATGTCCATGTCCCTGACATTAAGCGAGGCTGCACTGAGAAGAAGTTCACAAATATAATCCAGGCTATGCGAAGGGCTATGCGAAGAAACTTCGTTTCAGCTTAAGGTTTCAATAGATTACAACACACGTGAAATTGAGGAAATGGCTGTTCTGATCAGCTGGCACCAAGTTTTCGGCGTATTACCCTTATAACAGCGATAAAGTTCGCAGTTCTTTACTCGCAAACCGAGTGGCCATGCACTCTCGCCATTACTAGTAGTGCGACCGAATAAGAAATATTTTTAAAACATTACCGAAATCCTCCCAAGTCTTGTTACCAAGATTACTACCACTGGGGTAGACCATATGCTTTATCGCGTTATTATGAGAAACAAACCCCGGACGAAAAGGAAGCTAATGCTTTTTTTATACAAGAGAAAACAGTCAATGGAACTACAAGCTATTAGTTTCCTCTCGTAACTGTCGCTACAGCCCAAAAGCATTCATTTCTACGAAGCGAAGGGGAAGAAAAAGCCCAAGAAGCGCAACTTGCTTCCAAAATCGCGATCATTTGCAGGTTTTTCCCCCGAGTGATTATTGGTGCGTTCGCACCAATAATTACGACGAAATTTCGGGTGTTAAGATGGGCCAAAATGGAGCCGTCTTGTTCGCCTCTATCCTTATCCGCATCTGCCGACCCTTAAGCACCCGTTCTCGCCCTCGTCTTTTCTTTCCTCTTTTTCAAGAACAAATTTTCGGGGAGCGCAGCCGCGTCTTCCGTGCAGGCGTCGTCGCTCTCGATACGAGAGCGCGGGACGATTGGCCGGCTCGTTCGACCAGTTCCGTCCCTATGCACGCACGGCGTCGTTAAGTCCTCGCCGGGGCCCACCGTAATGGCGTGTCGGATTAATGGAAAGTCGCCTCGACGAGATCCCCCCGGACCTCGGAGGGGGTGGCTGAACCGCCAGCTTCTCATTCCCGCTAAGCTGCTGTCCCCTACCCTTCCCTCATTCCACTCTCTCCAACATTTCATTAACAACGCCGAGAGATTACAATGCCTACAAACCACGCCTTCTTTATCAAAGACCGGATTGGTTAAATTTTTCGCGGGCACAAGCCTAGATTCAAAACACTTCAGTGCTGTACCCGCGAGTTGGCGAATACCAGGACGTAGAGAACGTGTTAGCAGGGAAGTCAGCAGGCCTTCGCATCATGTTGGTGTGTCGGGCTCACTCGCCACCGCGGCAGGGCAACAAACAGGGTCGCATAAATAAACACAGAGAGACCAGCGCGACCCGATCGTTGAGGGCGTGGCAGGTGTTCGGCAGTGCTGATGCTGCAATTTCGGTCTCTTGTGCCCCTGTCTTGCTCTCCTGTTACCCTCCCTCCCCCCTTTCTCCTTCTTTTCTCGCGCTGGTATGCCTACTAATTACGCCTATTATGTGGCGGCCCTGTCACCCGCCGCCTGCGTGTCGGTCGCGGTGCACTGAATAAGAGACACGCTGTTCCCCGTCCGTCATTAGACGCAATACGCGGGCGCTGATCCCCACGATGAGTTGTTTGGTGTCGTTCCGAAGCGGAGAAGGCTCCGTGTGTCGGCTCTACTTTGCCTGGAGGAAGCGACGTAGCTGGCGGCGCTGTGCCCTGCACTTTTTAGAGCGTTGACTGTTACGGGGAAGACATCGGCTGTTCATCGTGTCCGCGCCACTGAATTTGAAATGATGTCCCCTTTCCCGCGCTCATTGCGCCTTGTAGATGAGCTGGATTTGCGGTCGCACAGCCAAGTCGTATTTCCTCCCATCCGGGGTCCATAGTGCGTCACTATTAGCTTTATAACTTTTCAAGAACTAGCTGTTTTATGGGGATGATGTCGGCTTTCAATCGTGTCCGTTCCACTATCGCCATCATCGACCACGAGATTTGCCTTTAAAGGGTGCTCCGCCGGAAGCAAGTTATGCTGCGGGGAAGGCAGCGAATCAGGGTTACCAGTTAAAGAAACCATCACAGCTCTGGTAGATAATTATAATATTCTATGATAATTCATATAATATTCTATGCCCGATGAGAAAGGCCCTATGAGGCAACGCCACCGCTGATTTCGTAATCGTATTACCCATGTGTAATAGTCGGTGAGTTTATTTCACCCCATTCTTTTCCGTGGGGCCGTTCCGTTGGCGGCGCAGAGAAGCGGAATTTTCAATTTTCGACGTACTACAGGTGCCAAATAGGGTTCGGCTCTAGGCATGCTAATTCGAACTTTATATCGTTACCTCCTCTCTTATGTCTAGTTTGGCCGTGATGCTGCGCTGACGATAAAATGTCGAAAAGCGTACATGTCGAAAAGCGTAAAATGTCTAAAAGCATAACATTTCCTCCGGAAGCAGCGGCACAGAGAAGTGAAAATCTTAATCCACGAACACCGAACTCCGGTATTCGCGTATTCATAATGATCTGCGAACTGCGCAAGAACTGCGAGTCCAATTGCGCAAAAATTTTACCGAAAACGATTGCGTTCCTCACGAAATAAAATCAATGGAGGCAATACGAGATATTCAGAATAGAAAATTTTGACGAAATCCTATCGCATTTTGCAATTTAGAATAAGACAAACTAGAAGAAAGAGACGGACGTTACTAGCATTTTTAATATCATGTGTGTTGTTCGTTGATCGTGGCAAATGTTTTGAGGCACTTCTAGCACTCACACGATTCAGTGAGAGCAAGAAATGCCTCGAAGCGTGCCAACTCTATCTCTATTTTTTGTACTTATCTAGGATAATTTGGAATTATTAAATGAAAATTCTAAATTATTCTAGATGTGTACGAAAAACCGAGATATGGTTAAGACGCTTTGAGGCATTTGGAGGTCAGTGGGGGAGGCCTTCGTCCAACAGTGTACCTGAGTAGGATGACTAGTATGATGATACTGATTATGATGATGATGATGATGATGATGATACAATAATTTACCGCAGTTTGAGTTAAACCCGCGGTATATTGGTTCTTCCGCCATGCCGATATTTCGAGTGAAAAAGGGATAATGATGACGAACAACGTTGTTCGGGCCAACTCTAAAAAAGCAAAGCAGGGAGCGGGAGACCCAGCATAGCTGTATGTTGTCTTCAGTGTTCAGTGGGTCGTGTAAGAAGCGGAGTCAGGCCGGGCGTGCAATGCACGGAACTTACTACATGTGTTACACGAGGAGCAGACGGGCAGCCGCAGCTGACAGGGCGAGAAGGGGATCAAGACAACAAAAAAACTTCAGTTATGAGATTAAAAAATTTGGGGGGGGGGGGGAGCGTGATTCCGATGATGGGTACCTTCATAGTGAATTGCGCTTAGTATACCGACGAAACGTACGCTAACAAGACTGGGACGAGGCGAAATGTTGGGTATACGGGTGGTTGGAACATGGAAGGCTATGGCAGATGTTCTCGTATACCGCAGTGGGCACCAAAGAACTGTTGTTAATGAGGAAATTTATAATACCAGGTTCTTCTTGACTTGAGCTGTATGACGACGGCGACGATGACGACGACGACCATGATGATGATGATGATGATGACGATGGCCGCACTCCTTTCTCGCTTTCTTCCTTGCTAGCTTGCGCAATCAGGCACATTTTTCTACGCACACTACGGCTCTTTCTGTGAGAGGGGCTCGGGAGTAATTTACTTCTGCGGCCAGATTAACGGCAGTAACCAGAGATAAAGATTAAAACCCGGAAGGACGACCCAATGTCAACTTTCTCCTATTCGCAACACGTTCCGCGCAGGTGAGAAAAAATGGGGAGAAATACGATTCCGTGCGTGGTTTTAGTATGGCAGCGTATGCTAATCCCGGGAAAGCCTTGGGGCAAAGTACATTTCGAACGCAGCGACGGAGTTGATCTTGGCCCTTTCATCTTGCGCAACCCGGGATGAACGCGTATCTAGTATACATCTATTCACCTGGGTTCGACTACTCTCATCCGAGGAAACTGCGAGTGACCCGCATCTCGCATGAAGCTAATAAGCGGGTTTTACTAACCGAGCACCAGGGTTAATGTGGTGCTCGGTTACCAGCTCCTCGTGTATCTTTAGACGTGCAACCCCATATAAGGAACTACGTGGGCACTAAAAAAGAAAAGCAAATGTAATCGCAGTACATACATTACGCTTCGAACGCTTACGTTGGTGCATACGACAGGAGCAAGGGCAATAAAAGCTGGAGAATCAATTCCGGCGGAATTAAGGAGGGAAGGAATAAAGGTAAAGGAAAGGCAGGAATGTCCACCAGGCTGTGGCCAAGTTTGCTATCCTACACGTGGAGAAGGAGAACGATGGGAAAAAAAAGATGGAAACTATAAATGAAAGGAGGACGGCGGGATTAAAAAGTAATGGCTGCTAGGGCACACCGTTATACCGAGCAGAAAAGGAACAAAGCAAAAGATAGCTCGTACTTTTCTTTCTTCGAAAGAATGATAGCGGAGAATATGATGCCAGGTAGTGGGTGCGTTCGTGTTCACGGGAGCACGCAATATTGATAGCGAGATATCAATCATTGTACAGTACTATATCTTTAACTGCAGCAACCGGCAAGCCGGTCAAATTATTACAGCAGGCGATTAGGCTGGTGCGAGCCAGCCATGGCTTCACTATCCGCGGTGGTGGTGGAGACTCCACCACCGCGATCACTGAAGCCGGTGCCTGGTTCATCTAGTTAGTTACGTGGTAGTTGCTACGCTGCTGGATGGCGCCACCAACAGGAATGTTTCTGGAAGGAATTATGACGCTTTTCTTCGCATTTTAAGAAAAATGACAAGATGTAAGGAGAGAGGACTTGCCGCCATAATTATTTATTTTCAAACAGACGAACCACCACCTGTCGAACAAAAGTAAAAATACCCATTGAAAAGCCTAATTTTTCGGTTCAAGCGATAAGGAATGTAACTTTGGGTATCCCTTTAAGATACTCTTGTGACAGAAGCGCGAGGGGCATCCTTAAGATGGCAAGTGCGCTTAGGCATGGCGTTGGTATGCCTTGGGAGGGCAAGCGCCGCTCAAAGTAACCATGCCAGGCCTATAGCCTACAAATTATGCTATCTCCCCCCACCCCAACCTTCCCTCCAACCCCATCGGGTGTCTTTGGATCGGGCCCTAGTGTGAACACGGTGTACCCGAGGCACAAGTGAACTGATGCTTCTGTTTGAAGGGGTGCTTAACTAACTGTCCAAGTGATAACGAGTGCTGTGATTCCGCTGCTTAGAAAGTGAGCCTGCTTGCGATCATAGCGGTTGTCTCTAAAAGCAATTCGCTTCCTCGATAAGTTCTTACACACCTACCCGAAAACCAAAAAAAAAAAAAAAAAAGGTTACTCGCTGCTCTCTTTCTGGTCTTGTGACGTCGTCACAGATGACATCGGCCGAAGTTCATCGAAGTATTTTTTTTCATTTAATTTTAATATTTTTGGTCGAAATTCGACACTTACGTCCAGTGGCCCGATTTATTTTTGCTTGGTTCACGAGGTAGCTGTACTTAACCTCATTATTCCGCTCCGTCACTATCACTGCAAACATTAATCCCTAAAGCTCTACTTCATTAGAGAAATGTGCATCGGAAATGCGTCCTGAAGGAAAAGGAAGCAGAAAAATCTCATTTCCTCGAAGGGGGGGGGGGGGGGGCGGAGACGGCACTTAGACTGCCGTCCAAACTCTCCTCTGAGACTCATGCGAATTGCGCGATGCCGCGAGGAGACCCCGGTGAAGACACACATACACACACGCACCTGATTGTTACCCAAATCACGAAAGGACGCAGCAGTACAAGAACGCGCGGGGGAGAAAGATAGCCGCTAGAAACAAAAGGAGGCGATTGGAGTAAGAGAGACCGCGTGCTTCTCTTCTGCACGCGGCAACCGTCGCGCCGCTCGGTCCAGTCGTCCTTGGGCCAGACCAGCGCTGCGACCCTCGGTGCCACGCCGGGTTTTCCCAGCACTCGCGCGCGTGCGGGCCTGACATCAGCCGCCCAGAATAAATGCGACTCGAAGACAGCCTCGTTACGAGAGTGGGCCTTCGACTTACAGAGAGGGAGCGGGGGAAAGGAGTTCACGTGCTCTCACAGATTCCAGCCGCCTTACTAAGCCGACGGCAGTGCGACCAAAGCGCTTGAGTGTCGTCACAACGAATTAATTCCGCTCGCGCGATCGCGCGCAGGCGTGTACGTGGTGTATGGGAGCGCGCGGCTAGAATACATTTTTTTATCCGGCCCTTTTGAGAACAAACGCTGCCGGCGTTTGGGGAGACGTGGATAATTGGCTTTCTGTGCGTGCCACCAGGCTTGCGTGAAACGAGACCGGAAAGAAGAGTTGTCAGAAGTCGGGGGCTTTGCCAGGGGTATTTATGAATGCGCAGCGCTCGTCTTTGAAGACTGGGGCCTAGTTGTGAAATACAGGCAGCGCAGTGAAACAGAAGAAGCTTTGAAAAACCTTCTTCGTGGTTACTGGAGGGAAAGAGACAGGGGGTTTAGTGATAGGTGTACAGGTCGATCGGATGACGGGGCTACGGGTTTTTTTTTACACAACACTCAGATACGAATAATGACGATAATGTAGTTGAGGGGGACTCGAGGGCACGGCTGCAGGCTCCGCGAAAACATTGTCTCATTTCCTCCAACGGGGATGCGCTGCTGGCTTCTTTTCTCACGCTTATCACTTTCCAAGAGTGAGAATTGGGTTGGGGTCAGTTCGAGTAAGAATAAAACTTGTACACGTTGTCATAACTGGCAGTGAAGCTTTGGCGAAAGGGGGTTTCGGATTGCGTACAGCTGCATTCCACGCCCCTTGTTTACACACAGAGTATATCCAGATACCCATTGGCTATTTTCAGAGGAAAAGATTCTATGTCCCTGGCCTTCTCTGTCATCCGTTCAAAAGGCGATTAAGGAACTCCTACGCTTTCTACGGGCGACCAATTTAGACTGAAAGCCTTCAGTGGCAATCAGTGAACGTGAACGTTTAGTGCTTCAGCGCTGGGCATACCTGTCTGCTCCAATTTTCCTTCATTCCTTCCTTTCTCTTTTTTGCCTATGTTCCCTTTCCCCCGTGCAGGATAGCAAACTCGGCTCTAGCCAGGTTAACTTTCCTGCCTTTCTTCTACATCCTTCCTTCCTTCCTTCCTTCCTTCCTTCCTTCCTTCCTTCCTTCTATTGGCGGATCCAGAGTGGGGGTCCGGAGGTCTTTCTGAATTTATACACCCCAGAAGATGACCCCTCAGGTCACACAAAAAATCTACTTTATGATGTTTTTCTATTTCTTGTACTTTTGGTTTTCCGAAATTTCGGTGAATTAAGAGGACTACTTTCCTTCACCTCCTCCTCATCATCATTATTATCATCATCCCTGATAGAAGCTGACCCCCACCCCCTCTTCAGAAAAAACCTGAATCCACCCCTGCAGATACCTACTTAACAGGGAGAGACAGGAATTTGACATAATCTGTGATGAAATCACACTCATGAGCGACATCAGACGCCCGTAGTATTGCTTTACGAGGGATGCCAGGGCTCATTTTAGTAAATATTTTGCCGTACCACCAAGCGAACCAGACTACTGCTTTTTACAGCGGAGTTATAGGCCAACTCCCTTTTTTTGTGTTTATTTATTTTTTGTTTTGTGTCCGCGCGTTCGTGGGACCAGATAACTAACTCGTCAGCTCCCGGACCAGTGTGCGCACACCCTCTTCCTTCAGTCCCCTATTCGCCTTCGGTGCTTCATATTGCGATGCAAGATGGCGTGTATTGGCCTACAAAATTTCTTACCTGAAGCGTATTTGTGTTTAGAAATGAAGCCGTCTAAAAGAAGATTGCTGTAACCTTGAAAGATCAAGCTTACACTAATCTATTTGGAGAATATTTATAACAAAGTTTTCAATATTTCGTAAAAAATCGGAAATACATTTTTACTGTATTTGTAATCTATTTATAAAATACGAAGCCCATTTCAAGAGTACCTCAAGTGTACTCGTGCGTATTTCGAACATTGCTTTTCGTTACGGGCTTCGTAAGCTGGCTTTCTCACATGATGTCGCGCAGTGAGGCCTACTCAAATAGAAAAGAAATAGGTTGTGATGCACGCGAACGTGGCGGCAGGAGACCGTCGATGACGATCGGGCCGCGGCAGCCAAGGGTGAGCGCGATGCCCGTCTGGAGCCTTCATACCGCAAGGCAGAAAGTGCAAGACGTCGGTGTGGATACAATCCCGCTTAACGCTACCCCGGTGCGACGGCGCTGTCTGAGCGGGAGTTTCTGGCCAACCTATCCGGCGTCTCTGTGCGGTGTGTGATCGTTTGTAGCTTTCCTGGAAGCCTCAGTCCCGCTACAACGGTAATCCACAAACAACACCACTGGCCATCCTCCTTCACAGAGCGGAATGTAACTGAATAGTCTTTTTTTTTTTTTTTTGCTGACGTGGGTTGCCAGTATGATTTTAATAAGTACCTCTAAACACCCTTTTTTCTTCTTTTTTTGCTTCATGCCAAAGCTATTCTTAATGTGGATGTAAAAATAAAATAAAGGTGTGGCCAAGAAAGTGGGTGTAAGTACCTTGCAATACCCTAACAACAGCCACGTCACACTTCACTCAGTACGGTGTAATCATCGTCTCCAAGTACGTGAGGGATATAATGTTTTTCGGTACAGCCTTTCAAACAGAATGCGGATGGTTGGAAACTATAGGAGCTCATAGTTGCAAGCCATCGCCATTTTGTTTGAAAAGGCCTTACCACGTATGTTTAGGGTGAAAACCAAAAATATTTAGGCTATACCCTTTAGTTTGGAGTTTCACACCACCAAAAGTCTTTAATCGAGCTTCGTGAGCTTTCCGAGAAACCTTCAAATCCTCAAATGAAATCATTCGGAAGTGACAATGCTGGGAATGTTTTTGTTATGAATCACTATTATGGGTACCAGATGCGTAAAATGCTTTCAGGTTGATCTTTCAGAAACCGCAAATTACCGTGTGTTTAAAGTATCAATGCGCAAGAATTTGCGGATTTAATCAAATAGCAATATTCGATGAAAACTTGGCTTCAATTATTGAATCAAATACCAGATATATTCTGCCTATCTTATCACATATTTGTCGCAATACTGTGTTTTTTTTTGGGAATGGTGATATACTTTGACCTGAAAGAGCGCTTACTAAAAAAATAATAGAATGCTGATTATTGCAATTTATTACACTGGCGTGATTAATTTGCAGATGCCAAGTTTTGGGGGCTACAGCGTGTTAAGCGCCAGGATACAGCATGCCGGTCGCTGCAAACCCGAATATTCGCAGTACACGCCGAACACCTGCTCAAAACATGAAAGTCGAATCTATCTGACACAAAATTTCTGAAACGGGCACGAATGAAATAGAGCGCAAAAATATATTCAAATGCAATATTTCGAGTTTCCTCCGAACGCTGCTGCTGAATAATAACATCGTTGAAAGGGCCGTTGCCGCCCTCTGCCCTGAACGATCCAAGAGAACTGGAGCTGATATAATTAGTTTGCCCGTAACATGCCGCCCCAACTCGGTTACTGGGAAACGGGCGTACGTTATCGGGGCAACCGGTTTTCTTGGGGGCAGCCGGTAGGCATGCATCGAGCGGATGCTGTCCCTGTTGGGCAATCCGGCGCCGATTTTGAAACTGTTGTAGGATTACTATGTGACACAATGTAACAAATGTCCGGTAAGATTGGCCCACAATGGTGGAAAAGCCGGGGACATTATGGTTGCGTACCTCGATCGGGGAAACACTTGGTGGAGCCCGAAAGGAAATACATCGCGCCTGGATGGTGTACGCAGCGTGGGTGGTACACACACTTCATCAAGGATTGCCTGCACTCTTTTACGACCACGCACGAGAAACAGAGTGTCAGTTAATTATCGGCTCACAGCTACTTGCTGACGTTTGTTCCGTGAAAAACTCTCCCGCCAATTCGTGCGTGCTCTTTTTGTATGTGAAATCTTCTTATTAGGTTACTCGCCAAACTATTCCTGACCCGTCACGGGCAGTCCTCACGGAGGATGGAAAGGAGAAAGTGGTAATGGAATGGAAAACGTTTTTTATTATCGCATTGAGTGCTACCGTGGGCGGTGAAAGGGCATCCTAGTCTCGTATTCCATGCTGTGCTGCGGCGGCCCGGGCACGCGTCACAAGAGACTCCCAGTCCCAATCCGCGAGATGGCCACTGCGCAGCAAGCTCTTCCACTGCGCAAGGGTGTGTGGGGGTAAGATTTAATTTAAAAATCTTACCATGATGGTGGTGGAGTGGCCAGAGAAGACTGGATTATAATGGCTTGGTTGGCTTGTATTGGATTACAATATAAGGTTAAAAATACCGTGCCTATTCAATACAAACGTCGGTAAGCGAATTCCGCAATTATTATGGATTTGCTAAATCGCTTGCTTAGCAAATGGTTTGCAGGAGATAACGTTCAGCCGTAAACCTTGAAAAATGTAACACCGCAAGCGAAACATAGCGTTTCGGCGTACTTTCCACGTGTGCAAGACAACTACCCCGCAAGCCATGTGACATTAGCCATTACTTTGTAGTGGTTCAGCCCCTTAGGTATGAGCCGAGCTAACTTCGTTGAGCAACCTTCCAATGCTGGAAACATTTCCGGGCTACTTATACAAATTTGCGGTTAGCATTTATGTTTTTATTTCCCTCCCGCATGGGAACTGAGTTGCCCACACTCCCCATTCCACCTTTCCCTACGTTATTCAACCCACTCGTGATGTGAACACGGATAACCAATCCGTGTGCCAAGGAACAGCGTTGCAGTACGGTGTGCTCCCAAGCACACAAATGCCCGCCCATTTCTTTTTCATTTACAGTCAGTGTACGTTATGCTGTTGCATGTGGTTCCCCAGCGAACGAGCAACACCGTCGGAATCGCTTGTGTGAGTCCGAAAAAGATGGGCCTTGAACATTGTCCATTCCTTGGACTGTGACTCAATCATGTGAAGGCGGCACTGTGGAAAAAAGTACTCCTTGGCTTTCCTCATGGCCTCAGCGCAAGTTGGAGGACTCGGACTTCAGCGCGTTTTACAAGGAAGCTGTGTATGGCTGACGTTCCGTGTATTTTTCTTGTCTGTCAGGCAAAAGCAAAGTGCGTCTTCTCTTGCCCCGTTTTCTCCGGCTCCGCGAGGTGGTGCTAGTCATGCATTCTGGAGCAAAGTTGTGAGGCTTCCCGCGTTTTTGAAATGCGAGGCGTTCGACAGAGGGAGCAGGTGGAGTGTATTCGTTCGTTTGTTTGTTTGTTTGTTTGTTTGTTTGTTTGTTTGTTTGTTTGTTTGTTTGTTCGTTTGTTCGTTCGTTCGTTCGTTCGTTCGTTCGTTCGTTCGTTCGTTCGTTCGTTCGTTCGTTCGTTCGTTCGTTCGTTTGTTTGTTTGCTTGCTTGCGGCATTTTACTTGGTTCCTAACTTGCGTTCACTTGAAAGGTTTCTAAAAACTTTGCCGCTATGCGATTCGCATCGGCTGTGTGCACTCTCGCATCACCCTCTTTATGTCGTAGTTGCGATCGCTTGCAAACACACTTTCCTTTCCTTCCGGTCCCCCGCGGTAAAGGCTACCTCGCCGGGTGGCGGGCGCGTCGAAACGACATGCCTGTCTAGTTTGGCTACTAGGGGAGCAGCGGTAGTCGTTAACGCCAATGTATATAAAAACAAAAAGGCAAGGCAATAAATGTGTGTCCGCACCTTCCGCCACGATGACCACCGATCGAGACATTAGATAAGTTCGAGCTTTGTTCAAAATTCTGTGCAACCTCAGATTCTCTGATCATCTTCACAGTGGAGAATAGCTCATGATTTTTTATATGCATATCCGGAGACCGTTGTAGACCGTATAATCCTTTTATGCACAGCGATTAATTTATTTGTTTGCTTTCACCCGCCGAGGTGGCTCAGTGGCTATGGCGTTGTGCTGCTGAGTACGAGGATACGGGTTCGATTACTGGCCGCGTCTGCCGTTTTTATGGTGGAGGCAAAAAGCGAAAACGGCCGTGTGTTCGAGATTTCGGTGCACTTTAAAGTTCCCTAGGTGGTCAAAATTAATTCGGAGCCCTCCACTACGGCGCGCCTTATCGCCTGTGCAGCGTCGGCACGTTAAACCCAATAATTAATCAATCAGTTTTTTTTTTGGTTTCACAGTGTCGTTCTAATTGGCGATATATGTATATATTGTAGTGTTACACTCCTTACTCCTACCCAACCTTATTTGTTTTTCGTTCCCGCGTTTGCACTAGCACATCATTCATCACCACCTGACATGGCAAGCCCTGCTGTTGGTAGGGTTGACTGCTTCAAGTTCCACCAAAGCTTGTTTTCTCCCTGTCGCTGTAAGTTGTATCACCTGGGGTGGATGGCGTGCGATTTGTTATTATGGCGGTGGTTTTCGTTCAAAACACTTGATGAATTATGTGCGACGCTAAAACAAACAAAGCCATATTTTTCAGAAGGTGAAAGCCAGATTGGAATTTACCACTGCAAGCTGTAGTGTATATAGTGTATTGTGCACCCTGACCATGAGTAATACGGAAAGTTCATAATGCTGTCAGTCCTTCCCATGAGTAGAAACGCAGCCACCTCACAACATATAATATATGTCTGCTAAAATTGGCGACTGCGGCGTCCAAATGTCGTAAAGTGCAATGGAACAACAGTAATTTATGGCACCACTAAAAACAAAAGCTCGAGTGCGGTTGGAGAACATAAACAAGCCCAGAATGGGGCAAAACAGGACGCGTACGCTCTGCGCTCCTCTCATAATGTTAGCGGTTCCACATGTGGCAGCCGTATACGTGGTCTTAATTGGATGGCACACTCGCTAGGTACGGCAAAAACAGGCCCCATTTGCCCCCCCCCCCCCCCCCCCCCATCATTTCACTCTACTTTCACATACGTTTTCTGTGCGTTGCATGTGTAAAAGTACGCCGTCAAGCGAAGCTATGCGGTACGCGACATACCGCACAGCAGGCGGCGTCGAAGTTAACAAAGAAAAAAAAATGACGGCAGCAGCGGCAAACCTGTTCATGACGACATCTGTCCCACGCGTGCCTCGGCTTCCAAGCACCGGTATGAATTGTGTGCTTGGGTGTACGGGGATACTCGGCAGCGTTTCATGCCCATGAATTGTACGGTTCGAATAATATATAATATAACAACTGTTGTAGGCGCATCGTTTCCGACGCAAGCAATCCGCTGTGTTTTCCAGCAGTGTCGTTCATTGCGCGTAATGAAACGCCGTAACGGGAAGGACCGGTTAACTGTTGCTGTGGCAGCCGGTAATAGTTATGGAGGGCGCTGGCAAATGCGTCAGCATCTTTTGCCGAGTACCCCACAGCCCCAGCCGTATAACGCCCTGGAAGGGCACGAAAATGCGCAATTGGCGAAGTTAACACGTGTAATCGTTATGGTAGTGTAATTTATCTAACTGGAAGAAAAATTAAAAAGAAAAATCACAGGGCCCCTCGAGCTGGGAGACCGGGGCACTCCTCAAGGCGGCGTACTGTCTCCCTTTTTGTTCCATCTGGTCACTTCTCAATATAGAGGGGGTTGAACACACCATCTACGCTGATGATGTTACCCTGTGGGGTACCGGGGGTAGTGATGGCGAATTGGAAGCTCTATTGCAAGAAGCTGTCAGGGCCGCAGAGCTCTACCTCGTCCGTGCGGGTCGTAAATGTTCGTCAAAAAAGTCGGAGTTGCTTTTCTATAGCCAATCCAGACCAGGGTGCAAGCCCAGGGGTTGGGAGCAGGACAGGAGGCCCAACATCGCGCTTTTTGACATGAACGGCAATCGCATTCCGGAGGTCAATTCCATTAGAGTTCTGGGCTTAATTATCGAAGGAAACGGATCTAATACCTTAATGTTACAGAAGATTACCGGGGAAGTGGAAAACGCGTTACGAACGCTTGAAGTTTGAAGTTTATTAGGAAGTCTCCAAATAAGTTTACGCATTCTCAACAGGAACAGAGGTATAAGCGAGGAGTGCCCCGTCAGGCTTTGTGTGGCCACGCTTTCGTCCTGTGCCACATTTCTTACGTCGCGGCTATGCTCAATTGGAAGAAAACCGAAGAGAAACACCTCGACACCATCTTTCGTCGGTTTTTTTAAGTAGCTTTTGAACTTCCCATCAATGCATCGACGGATCTCCTACTGAACCTAGAGGTTCACAATACGTTAGCAGAAATCGCAGAAGCCCAGCAGACCGCGCAGGTAGTTCGACTGTCAGGCACTAGAGCAGACAGAGACATTCTGGTCACTCTGGGCATCTTTACTGAACAGGATGAGGACAGTGTCAGGCACATAAGCCCAGAAATCAGAGACTCGATCGTGGTCCGTCCTTTCCCCAGAAACGTCCACCCTGTCTTTAATCAAGGGAGGGGACTGTCTCGAGCCAAGGCACTTGTAGCTGCGGCTCTGGAGAGCCCTACGCAGTCAGCTTTTGTAGATGCTGCTCAGATAAATGGAAGACAGGCCTTCTCAATAGCGGTCATCGATGCTCAAGAGCGGATGTACAACTCACTTTCCGTGTTTACCAAGAAACCGGAGGTTGCTGGGCAAATGGCCATTGCACTTGCTCTGCTTGATCCTCGACATAAAATTATTTATAGCGGCTCTAGGGCTGCCACTCGAGCCTTCGCCATAGGAGTGGTTGATGCCAAAGTCTCCAAGTTATTGGATGGGTACATTAGTACTCATTTCATAGTCTGGTTTCCAGCCCACATGGGCGACCTAAGTGGAGGACAGCGGAACTTCAATGAATCCACACACGAGGCGGCGCGAGGACTCATCAGTCGCGCCCCGTCCCAACCACCCCCATCCCCCCAAAGGGCTTTTAAGGATCAACTTCAGACCTACAACGAGCTCAACAAGCACTTCCACTTAAATCAACGTGAATTTGAGCTCCCAAAAAAAGAGTTCAACAGGGCGCAGTCATTCACTCTCCGCATGCTACAAACGGACTCGTACGCCAATCCTTGAAGGATGAGCCACATCGACCCGGGCTACGACGGAACTGCTACGTGTTCAAAGTGTGATAGGCGTGTGAACTTGGGTCACGTGCCGTGTGGTTGTGCTACGCAAGCCCGCTACCTTGAGGATAAGGTCAAGTGGCACAGTGCTCTCAGGAGCAGCGAAGTTCAAGATCAACTCTGGGCTGTTCAGAGGACCCGCGTGGCGGCGGGGAGTCTCGGGCTCCCCGTCCCGACGTGGGAGAGGCCCCCTGTCAGGTGTCCTTCAGGACCATTTTTGGAAATAATGTTTTACCACCACCACCACAAAAATATTACAGATTAAAAATATCAAAATGAACTAAGTCAAAAATGTGAACCAGGCATGCAGCTGGGCACGAGGGTTTGCGAGCACATATCTCCGCTGTTTCCCCCACACCGACGCCTTTTTTTCGATAACCAGAAAAAAACAATGCGCGCCAATCCACCCTGTGAAGGTGGTTGGAAAGCGAAGCTCTAAATGACTGCCCCAACGATTACCCATGCGACGTCACTTGAATTCATACGTGTGGCTCAACAAAGAGTGAAACCAGAGACAAGTGAAATGCGCTTAAACACACCCTTTATTATTTCAAAGAGATATTCTTTGCTAAGGTCAAATCAATGCATGATCCATGAATGGCGGTTGGTTGAGTTTTATTGGTGAAGCACATGAGTAGAAACTCTTTTTTTATAAAATGAAAGGAAGCTCAAACACGGCGTTAGACGATCCCACTTACCCTCAGTCTTTGTCACCGCAGAGAGAGACGAAGGAGAAGTGAGATGACATGCGTTGGTGTGAGCTTCCTTCAATTTTTACGAACTCCTAGCGTATGCGCAAGGCGCGCACACGGCCGCTACACGTGTGATGGGCGGAGCGTACAGCGGTGCGAGATGTCGCGTGACGCTATCAAGTGGCATTCAGCGAGAACGCTGGGGGTAAACCCGCAGATGGGCTCAGTGAGTGCCCCTTCTGTCTACCCCGTCTCCGCATGGGCTCGTAGCTCAAGCGGTAAGACAACGGGCTTTCGCTCCGTTCAGGTTCGATTCCTGGCGGTGCCAGTAACTTCTTTTATTTGTTCGCGGGAGTTGTCATTTCTGTTGACACCAACGGTCGCGACAGAACCCTTCAAAACTTTCACCCCACCTGGGTTCCCCGCTTCTCTGCACAAACTCACAAGAGATTCTTAGGTACTCTTAATAAAACACCTAACCATCACCAGTCTGGCACCCAAAACACTGCGTCTGCCACCGTGCACCGCGCTGACCGCAGTGCCACTCAGCAATCAAAGCTCGTCTCTACCGCCTGATTTCGTTTTGCCCCAATCTCAGCCCCCAAAGATCCTACTGTATCCATACACCCTAACTCCGCGGGCACTCTCAACCTTCGCCTACTGCACTGTTCGGATTCTCAAGCGGCCTTGCTAGAGCGGTTACTTAGAACGAGCAATCTGCTCTCCTCCTCCAAACCCGATGCCCACAAGACTCCTCCGCCTCCCAAAAGGCTCACAATACCAAGACCATATTAATTCCATAGCCCACCTCGTCTTACCGCATACATTAACCTGCTTCCCCAAACAGTCCTAGAGCCCGCCTTGCCTCAAATGAAGGCTTTTCTCCCTATATTAAACAACGCCATCACAAGACGAAGACAAAAAAAAATGTTGAAAACAAACCGAAACACTAAAAATATCGTAAAAATCACCAACGTGTAACGCGCTTCATTTGCACTAAAAGGCATAATTTGTGATTTTAACAATGTAGTCCTTATACAGCGTAAATAAACCCGCCTCGCAAAATGGTGCTCACCTTATGCGATTTCAATAAACATGGGAAGAAGGCATGCCCAACAATGTTCGACAAGTAGTGCAGTTAAAATCTCCACACCCAAGCGAAGGGCACAAGTCTTACGATGAACTTTGAAAGAGGGCCGAGGTAAACGCGAAAAAGTCATTGAAAAAAATAAAAAAACAGCACTCACTAGTCGAGAAAAGCGGGACACCATAAATAAAGAAAAAGGCGTGGAAGAGGCTGGTTCCGTATGAATTAGGAGTAAGATAAGGGGCGTGGAGGCAGTGTGAATAAGATTCGGCGGAAATGAGACAGCGCGAGTTATAAATAATATCTACGGCTAACCTAGGAAAAAGCTATCGTTATTTATGCAGCGGTCATTTTTATAGATACGTTGGAGTTGTCCCATTTGATATCGATCGATAAAGGAAGCCCTCGAAATTCCTGAGGCACCGATTTGTACGGCTGTGAGTCTCTCTGTCCGTACCAGCAGTGACGCACTTAGTACTCTAAACGCGTCGTCCTCATGGGCTTGTACACGCCTTTACGAGGGCGACCACTCGTAGGGACGCCAGCACCCCGAAATTAAATAGACATGGGGCGGAGATATCGGCGTCTACCTCTCCTACTAGCTTTGCCAGACAATTTTAAGATAAATGGTCCGTGAAACTGTTCGCGAAAATTCCCGCAACTCTGGCTCGATAGGGGACATCGTCAATTGAAAATCGGGTTTGCCATCCAATTTCCCCTCAACCGATCGAACTCTCAGGGGTTGCGGCCAAATAGGGTTAGATGTTATTGCGAGGGACGCACCTGTCCCTGCAGGTTATCTGCTTGACAGCTGTCCGAATGGATAAGATATCGTCTTCTCTTCAGACTGTTTTGGCCGCGGGCGAAGTCCGCACTAGCCGTCTGAGTATGCGAGGCGAAGTACTCTGACAAAGTTCCGTTTTGGTGGACTGTGCTTTCGTTCTTTACATCTTGCGCGAACGTAATACCCATATCCTTCAAATGAGGAGGCACCCATTGATGGATGTCTCTTCATTGATTGATGATGATTGATTGATTGAAATATTGATTGAAATACGGCTCCGGGAGCCACTTCTTCCTCCACACAACTCAAACCGTTCGTATAATACCTTTAAGTCTGCCTTTTGCACCTACAGTTGCAAGAAATCCAAACTGTCAAGAACTCCGATCAAAGACACTTGATAACGATCATGCTTACTACGATACAACACTCGATTTCAAGATAAACGTATTTCAAACGGAAATGACTGCTTGCTTGTGAAGACTTCGTTTTCTGTGGTTTTCTAACCCTTGCTCATCAAGAGGCCGTATCACATTCTGGTTTAGAATGAGTATCATTGTGGGCTGCTAAACATGTAATGAAAATTTCATTGTTCATTTTATTGAGAGCCACCGGCACCTGTTCTATACTCGTACTGTGCGGGCAATGAAAACCAGGACGACAAACAGGAAACTGAAATTGAAAACAAGAAAAAAATGAAAAAAAAAGAGAATAATGAATCAAAAAGAAGGAGTATGAGTGAAGCACGAAATGAAAAAAAAAAACAGAGCCCCAAATAAGGAAGGAAACGAACGAAAAACAATCGAAAGTAGAAATAGAGGCGAGGAAACGAACAAAAAACAATCGAAAAGTAGAAATAGAGGCAAGGAAACGAACTAAAAACAATTGAAAAGTAGAAATAGAGGCAACACTAGTGGGAGGAAGAAGAACGGAAGAAAAAAAAGACGCGTAGAGAGAAGGAAGGTATAAAGAAAAAATAACAAGGCCGAATTGAGGAAGCAAAGAAAGACAGGAATAAGTATAAAAACCACTTATTTTGTTATTGTCATGAAAGGGCATTTAGAAAGCCGGTAAAAATTATACTCTTTCTGTCACCCCGCCTCTAGTCTAACTTTTTCTGTGTGCGTAATGTGCATGCGTGTTTAGTTCAAATTGTAGTTTGGTTAGATCAAGTCGCACCTGGCTATAAGGCGCTCCATTGTGGAGGTTATGGACCAATTTAGAACATTTATGGTTTTTTTGTGCGCACGGAGATTTTAGGTGTCCGCTGCCATAAAAAAGCGCGAAAAATGTTGCGGAGCTCTTCCCAAATTTGGCGGAAGCTGTCAAAAAACACCGTTATATTAGACGTCGTATGTACTGCACTGCTCCCGCGAGAGCCATTCGATAATCACTTCAGCTTCCCCTTGCGTATGGCAGGGCGCCATATTGATCCATCTTTCCCAATCATCCAACCATGCCGCTTGCCCTTTCGGCGTGTACTTCACGTGCCTTCATCGCTTTATTTCGCCTCTTTTCGGCGACAGGATCAATTGTAGTTCCTCATCTAGTGCAGCTTCACTGCAATGCACTGACGCAACCAGTGTTGACGTCACGCCTGTTGACGTCACCCAAAGTGACTACTTAACGTCTGGTTACGTTTTGTCTGGTAATTGCAGTGACGTCACTTCCCATTCTATTTTCTTCTTTGCCGGTTAATGTTTGCTTAGGCTACCCCAACCCCGCCTACGCCCATAAGAGAAACATTTGCGAACGAGTGGCATTGCAGCGTGTGCTCAGTAACGTGGCTTGATGTGGCCTCCTGCACATCTCTGAGTGTCTGGAGACGAACAGGCCTGTCAGTTAGGCACTCATCAATATTAACAGGCATCAACAGACCCTCATCAACATTGGTGGCCACTGTTAGCTGTACTCAGTTTCCGGACGTGCGGCGAGGACGACACACGAGATTTCCAGTCAGCTACGTTGCTGTACACAACAGCCACAACCGCCGGTTATCGAACTTGTGTCGTCATTCAGGGCCGCACGGAGTCTTAGCTACTGAGTTACCAGGATAAAGAAAAGCTTTATTTTGTTTTGTCGCGTACTAACAACGTAAAGAAAGAAGTTCCTCTGAACATGCAAAACAACTTGTCAAATAACCCGAAACCTCCTAGCTTACTTGTTTATTTCCAACCACGCACGAACCTTTGGCCTGATTGACGCTTTCCTTGAAAGTGATTGACTCCAAAAGAGCTGAATTCCTAAGCTATCAGCCACTCTACAAGTTTTCCCACCACGAAAATATGTTCTTGTGTGACGCAAGCGTTTACCGATTCTCTGCAGCGATCTGAGCGCGAATCCAGAAACTTGTGGAAACGCGTGCTCGAACTCGGCAAATCGCGGCGCCCTTTTAATAATAAAGCACCAAGTGGCCAATTAAGCAAAACGGCCCCTAAACCCACGTGACTGGGACGCGTTATAGTGCACGCTTCGCATTAATAGAACACAAAGACAAAGAACCGCTCTGCTAAGCAATGACTGGGCAATCGCAGAGCTACGTGGAAACCGGAGACTGCGGAGGTGGAGTCATCGTCATCAACACGCCCCCTGCTGGGTTCACAGAGCTAAGCAACACACGCCAGCAAGCCAGGCTGCTTTTCGCGGCCGCACGTTTGTCAGCAATATCGTCCAAATTAATCCGGTATACAGCCAGCATGCTAACGCACCAACTCTAAAAATATCCTTTTCAAGTTAAATTGCCAAACTCGAAAACATTACTCGCAGCTCAATACACGGAGGAGCCCTCCGTAGCGTTCACTTGGACATTAATGTTTTCCCATTCAACACTCGTAAGTGCTTAGATTTACTCAGCTTTATTTTACTGTGTGGTGTGTCTCGAGGGCGCGCACTTTACGGTGTGGTAATAGCGTTTGTTTTCTCGAGCACCCGGTCGACGTTCGTGGCACGTGTTCGGCTGCTATCGGGAGAAATCGCTCGTGTTTGACGGCCTCCACTTATCCTGGAGAGGCGTTGTGGGGACAAAGGTTGGGATCGCGAGCGTTGCTCGCAGTGCGCGCGTCGTAACTCTCGTTTAGCAGTCGCCGGTCAACCGACCTGATAGCGAGAGAGCCGAATGAAGGCTCCACTGACGCATAGGGCCTTCGAACAAGACATTATGCGCACGTTATGTAACCTATACAGTTAAACGAAATTTAAGTCGGGCGCTTAAATCTTCACTCACAACCTATTACTGTTTGTCATGCAAAGTTTCCAAAGTCATTCGGGAAGATTGTTTATTCTAGAAAGAAGTTCATGTCTCGCGAGTCTAAGGAAACAAAAATTTATAACCCGACCGTTCCAACCAACGTTCACCGTAGCACCAAGATTGCTGTGCGCCCTCAGTGTTTCGGTGTTCGTATTTTAATGGACATAGTACAAGGGATATCGCCTTCAATGTCCTATCATGCTCACTCATACAAACGTTGACGTATATCGCGATATACTAATTGTCGTGAACGGTTTATGTTCACTCTCTATGCGGGATCATATACCTTTAAAGGACGCGCCTTCTTTGAATCGCCGCAGTTGTGTGTTAGATAATCAGTCCGCAGATTTATCTGTAGGTGTGCGGTAGTGTAATTCTACAGTCCTACTAAAGGTTGTTTTGTTGCAGCTTACGTTCCTGGATTCTCGTTCATACTGAAATTATTGTTTTCCTAAGTTGCTACCGTCAATCGACCACAAATAAAATGGGGTTGATTTTCTTCTGTGCAGCCACAGTCCAAAGGGGCACGTTTAAAAGAGTAACTTGCACTCTAACTGGATTCAGAACGTAGTCTTTCGGATACACTAAAGCGTGAATTCATGCGGCTTGATTCGCGCCCCTTTTCAGCTGAATTTCCAGGTATTGCTGGCGTGGAAGATTGAAGGAGTGATGAATCGTATATCGCAAGGGAATTGCAGTTAACAGGGGTCTCGGAAGCAGCATTGCATGTTTAAGTATGTCCGATCTTAGAGATCACTTCACGGAATATAGCAGAGAGAGCTCATGAAAGCGCTGGTGACCGAGAAAAGAGGAGGGAGAAAGATGAAACTGCCGTCAGGAGCGGCCAAGAGCGCGGAGAGCGCCTGAGAGGTGGGGCACGAAGCGCAGGAAGCGGAGAGCCTTGGTTGCATAGCTATCCAGGGAGATTGTTGGCACGTTGCTCAAAGCTTCTGTCTGCGGCGGCGGCGGCGGGAGCGGCGGCGGTGGCATGGCCAGTGAACAAGCGGCCGAGAAGGCCGAGCCGGTCGAACGCTTTCGAGCCGCACACCTTGTAGGCAAGAATGCTCGAAAGAAGTACGGATGCCCACCGGCGTATCACCAGCAAGCGATTAGCTGGAACAACCATGTATTTGCTCTAACGTGCTCGTTATCATTTCAATACGTTGCTCGACTGCTGGTCTTCACTGTTACGCTTTACTGCTAAAACTACCAGAGTGAACGCCAGGCAATGATTTAGTGCTGTAAGGCTTTCCCTTTAGCTTGCGGGTGTTGCTTCGTACCCTCTCGCTCACTCTTTCCATCATCTCTCCGCCTCTCTCCAACATTGCGGCCCCCTCCCTCCTTTGTCAGAAGGAAATTCCAAGGAACCTGAATTCGTCAGGGGAGCTGCCTGCCTGCACCCCCCTCCTCTTCCCTTCTGCCTCGCCCCCGGCTCCGTTCATCTCAACATGTAGCCCTCGGCACCGCCGCCGTCGTCAGCCAAGAGAGGCGTATCATAAGAGGGGAAAATTGCAACCTCCGCCGCCCGTCGGCTATTGAGCCCCCCGTGAGCGAAATCCGCCGCCAAGGAGAAAAGGAAAACGCCCGATGAGACAAAAAGAAAAAGATGAGGAAGGAAGAGGAACAAACATTCAAAACGAGACCAAAACAAGAGACAGAGAAAAGGGGGTGTGTGTGTGTGCGAAGACGCGGGGGAAGGAGGTGGGGGGCGGGGGGGAGAGAAGAGAATGAGGCGAAATGACCACCTTGACATCTCAGCAGCTCTCTAGACGATCGCTCCTCACTGGAAGCAAGCACTGCGTCCTGTGTCTATATAGCGCAGGATGACAGTCCGTTTTCAGCGAGGTGCAGCACGACGCCAACTTTCGCTGCTGTTTTGTGTTTAGAGAGAGAGGGTGGGAGTCTGCGACATGTACCACTCTCTTTCACTCTTCTTCGTCACTTCATTTTCTTTTTCTTCGATATCTGTCCCTTCAGCTCGGCCATGATCTCGTTCGCATTGTTTTAAAGCCATCTTTTTCCACCACCGGCCGGCGCACCCTGGACTTCAGCCGGCTTCTCGCATCGCGATTTCGATATCCGGCGTGACCCTTGTGAGCGAATGCCGCCGACTTCGTTGCCGTCTCGTCGGCGAGCTCTCTGGGAGGAGTGCCGGCTCGATGCCCGTACGGGGCCTTGTCCATTGACAGCGGAGTCTCCTTATCTTTGCGTGGCGGTCAACGGGAGACGAGTGCGAGGCTATTAGAAGTTCGTGTTTGCGCTCTCTCCGAGCGTGGGCGTGACGCCAGCTGGGCGGCAGCGTTGCCGGTAACCCTTCCTGGGGGCTTCTGAGGCATAAAAAACCGAACTGACACGCGTGCTCACATTGTTCTAGGCCGACTATCAGCTACCGCGATCACAAGTGACCGCGGGATACAAGCAATACTAACAACGAGGCTTTGTTTCTCCTCAAAGTATGACGTTCTTTTACGTTTGTACGGACTGTGCGGATACCATCAGGCGAGCAAAGTGCGAAGGATTACGCTCATCAATACTGTCAGACTGTTAGGCATCGCGATTTGTATTCTGTTTTTAAATTTGGTGTACCACCTAGTATGAAAAAAGTGGCGCGGCGTGCAGATTTGGCTCGCCAGAAAAACACATTGGGGTAAGCGGGACACAATGAAGCCGCCATGTCGTGAATTCGCGAGCTTGTGGGACCATTCATTTTGTGCCCGCAAAAAAATCTACAGTGCGCGCGAAGCTCTTAATCCATCTAAATAAGAAACCGACACCGCCCAATTAAATCAATGTGGTAATCAGAGTGAGTGCATGAGTGTAAGTTAGCGTATTGTTTGCTGAGGCTTACATAAACGTGCCTGGAATTATTGCCCAAATTGCTCCAGTGTAGCGACACAATGCGGTGTCCTAAGCTGAGAAAGTCAGCACTTTCCGCCGATTTTTTCGTCTCGTAAGAACTCGCGCAGGAGACGAGACGCATCTTTCCTTTTGGAATGGGGCCACACCTACTGAAGTACTTGGAGATCACGAAAGAAGCCTCTGGAAATCACGAAGCCTCTGGAGACCACGAAAGAAGTCGCCCACTCCGACCGTGCTCCGGACTGTTCCTAAGAAAGTCGCCGACATCACCCCGTACAAAAAGCGAGGGTTACATATACGAGATAAGGCAAACCCAACCTCGAAGAACCAAGCTGGTGTCCGTACTGAGGCTGTACTTACACGCCCTTCACTGCGTGAAGACATGAAGCGGGCACTTGTCAGGACATACAGTGTCGATGCAATGGACGACAGAGCTGTTTAAAAGTTGACGCATACCAACTGTTTCAGAAGCCGTTGGTGGCTGCGCAGTCCTCCTACTAACCTTGTAGATGGTGAGGCTTCCGACGGACCATGGGCAAGAGAAGTAATTAGCCAATTCCCAGTTGGCAATGCATACCCGATAATGCGGGGGCGCTCAGTGTGGAGGCACAAATTTCACCGCTTAATAGAACTCACCTGTTAACATTCCTGTAGGTTTTACGACGTCATGACCCACGAACTCAAAAGCCATCGTGGACCAATGCGAAAAGTTTTACAAATACATATGAATGTTCACAACGACCTAGTTTGCTTATTTTGTATAAATGTC
Organism: Haemaphysalis longicornis; assembly: GCF_048455015.1. Lineage (NCBI taxonomy): Eukaryota > Metazoa > Arthropoda > Arachnida > Ixodida > Ixodidae > Haemaphysalis > Haemaphysalis longicornis. The sequence goes on from NW_027526340.1 coordinate 1,138,420, forward strand.
ACTGTGTACTGAAATAAAAAAAAAATCTCGCTTGCTACGCAGCCTGCGCCATGCATCTATTGAATACTAGATAAACCAAAACATGTTTTATGATTTTTTTCTCGTAGTAAAGAAGTGGCATATTTCTAAAAGAAGCAAACGATGTCATTAGGAACATATCTGTATTTGTACAGCTTTTCGTATTCGTGCACTGTGCTTTCTAAGCCAGTGAGTCATCAATTAGTAAGTCTCACAGGTACGTAATCAGGGGAGTCCCCCTGAAGTTATTTGTGCAGAGAAAATAAAAGTTCGGCTTTTGTGTCCGGATGGGCAGCTCGACTTCGCTAATTAAGGATGCATTACACGAGGGTCATGTAAGCAATGAAAGACGTCCATAAACGTGCAGGCAACTGTACAATCTCGCTCCTCAGTAATGTAAAGCGTGAAGTTGGGAGTGCGATTGCGGTACCCGATTCGTGCGGTCCGTCGACGCATTATGCTGTCGTCTCAATGAAAGGACACCAGTCAGGATTGGAATTAAGACCAGGCTCCTCGCGCGGGACAGTGGTTTCTCCATCCTATTCTCACCTTCCTGAGAAGTGAAGGGAGCGAACGAATCAGTAAAGGTGCTCCTTCTTCCGTCCCTTCAATTGTGAGAGCAGTTTTTCCCTTATACGAACTTAAGCTCCCTTATACGAACAATTTGAGCTGCTAGGTGAGGTTACGGCGTGCGTACTGAGAAATGCGTATTTGAGTGCGCTGGAGAAATAACAACGACTACACAATATATTACTATTGATGTTCTCTATAAAACTGCACTGACAAAAAAGATCAAAAAAGTCTCAGCGTTACTGGGGTGCGTTTTGCAAACCATTAAGATAGGATCACGCGACATGACGACTACATCACTGTGACCAGGGGCCAATTTTTCTCGCCAGACTTAACTGCAAGCAGCTTAGTTATTGGGCAAGAATTCTTGTTAAAGATAACTTAGAACAGCTCGAAACTGCAGGGAGAAAAACGATGCACTTAAACAATGGGCGTAATCAAGCTACAAGGATTGAGCCAACAAGCGTGACTGAATGACGCCACATGCTTAAAGAACGCGGAGGAGTTGGGCACGCAGGGCAACAGAATGGAGAAGCAATGGGGAGAAGCAGCAGGAAGAGGTAATAGCAAATACAACAGACCGATAGACGATGCGATTAGATAAACAAGTTTGCACCAAGAAAAGCAACATATGTGACACGACACAAGGACCGCTGGAGAACAGCCTGGCTCTGCAATGGCCAAACAAAAGCTGCGGCCGCTGACGACTGTTACTTTCCTTGAAATGGCCGGCACGGTGTGCTTTCCCATTGCAGACGGGCGTGTTTGGACGCAATCGTTTACTCGTGTTTGGCGAGCGCTGATGTCGCGTGTTTATATATATATATATATATATATATATATATATATATATATATATATATATATATATATATATATATATATATATATATATATATATATATATATATATATATATATATATATATATATATATATATATATATATATATATATATATATATATATATATATATATATATATATATATATATGTATATATATATATATATATATATATATATATATATATATATATATATATATATATATATATATATATAGTCTTAGGCTATCTTCAGACTACCGACGTAACAGCCATATCGTGAGCTATGGACCTAAAAAAACGGCGTGTCACGCAGTTCGGTTGGCTGAGACGGGCACTGACGTCATTTTTTAAACATATTATGACAGATTCGGCATAATTCTGAACCCGGCCTTAAGATATGCGATGAACTCCTTACCCCCATCGTCGTCACCAGCCTCTTACTGTTATATTATGCGCAAGCGCAGGAAACTGCAACCGTAAACAAAATGGCCGAGTATTGGCTTGCTTAGCTCCAAATGTCGCCGAAAGGCGTAGTCATGTACGAGACATGCCGTGCAACACCCTCTCCGCTCTCCTCCTACTACTCCTCATGCTCTTCCGCTCCTCAGCCTCCCGTTCCTACCGCGATGAATGCAAGCAAAGTTTGCTCGATTGAATTCAGTTTTCCCAAGTTTGCACTTCTCGCTTGACATCTTTTGGGACCTTAAGTTTCTGTTCTGGGATGTTCTTCGACACCGCTTTCATCCGCTTTCCTCCTCATCCTCTCTCCGCTATCACCGACCTTCATCTCCTCTGCGCTCTGTGTTCGCTCTCTTTCACCCTCTCTTCTGCCTCCCGTTCGCTAGGCTACGATATCGCATCCAGGACGTCGTCGAGCTCGAGTATGCACTCTTCGCTAGCGCTATAATGATCTAGCGACAGTGACGTACGCAGATGCCTCCTTCTCGTCCCGAGACCCTTGCGGGGTCACAGTAGTTCTTCCTATTGCCCACCCGCTCTTACAGGGAAGATACTCGGGCGTTTTTTCCGCCCTGCCGCTCTGGAGGCCCAGACAATAACCGACGCAATCCTATCCTTAGTCACTCCTGGTAACCATGTGATCCTCAGTGACAGTCAGAATGCTCTTCGCTTGTTCCAGCAGCGGTTGCTTCCCATTGATATGCTGCGTGCACTCCACACTCATCTGGTAGAACACACCGGTACTATAGATACGCGTTGGACTGGGTTCCTGGACACGCAGACGTCCCGGCAAATGAGCTGCAGGTGCATCAGCTCTCCCGTTCTCCGTCCCGACCGGGAGGCCCGTCGGAGACCTTAATTTCTTTCCACCAGCCCACGCAGGCGCCAGACTCTGCGACAGTTAGTCAGGGAAAGGTACACTATTCCTTCTTTTTCTCCCCTGTTACCCCAGGCAGATGCCTGTCTCATCCTTGAAGCGCAAACGGACAGCCTTCAACCCTCACACGTACTATTATAAGGCCATCGAAGCCCTGCACGGGGCTCTCAGTGTTCCGGCTTTCTCAGTGCGCCGGATATACTTTGGGTCTGTTTCGGGTCGCAACAATCACTTTGAATCCATCTTAAATCCCTTTCTCCCTCTTTCTCTTTTCTCCAAAACTCGCTCGCTGTTCTGGAGGGAAAGGATCGGGCGGCCTGGTGGGGAGCTGTGGTAGCTGACATTCGTCAGGTCCTCCTGTCTGTGTAGCTAAAACTTTTCGAACTTTCGAGCTACCTTTACTGTAGCTAACTTAACAACGACGCAGCTGAACCGCAGGAACGAGCTGTTAACGTATTTTGCAATTGCCGGGCGAAAACGAATCTTGCGAACGTGGTCAACGAGTAAAGAAGTGCAGTCTGGTTGGGTGATAAATTCACGCACTTTCAGATGGCGATACAACTTGTGAAACATTCGTTATATGAAAGTGGAACTGCAGTAAAGTTTCGTGCGCTGCCTTGGAGTTTGAATATGTTGCCCAACTACTGCTGGTTTCACAATTCATGACCGATATAATTGTTTCTTTACTACCAAATAGTTTGGCAGGAGCACATGAGCCAAAAGCGAGAGAGCCGGTAGCAACGGTTATGGTATAATGCGCTGTAAAATAAAAGGCCGCTGCAGAAGCAGTTTCTTTTGACGAGCCATCTGTGAAGATGAGACATCCATTAAGATTGGCGTGAAGTGCTTGTGGAGTTGGTACATTGCGAGTAACGTTAAATACTTCGGCAGCACGGGATCCATATGGTGATTTCTTGACAATGTCGGGGATGGTAAGACCAGCACAAGGGGGCTGCGGTCGCGTGCGCGGAGGATACGTTAAGTCCTCAGTTAAAAATTTCGACGCTGGTCGTGTTCTTATGAGTCCTTACCACACCCGTGAGCATGCCTGACCTTTTAAGCAGTTTATTGAGATGCGGCGGTTGTTTGGTTGCAAGCCTTAAAAAGCCTGCAGGTCCCCGGAGAACGTGAAACTTGGGCATAAGGCTCTGTCGCTTCAGTTACAATCACTAGAAACCTGATTTTAGGCAAATGCTTATTTTGTTTCTTGCGCTTCTATTGTGCCACTTTTATACATAAGCATGAATGAGAGGTTAAGGAGGGTTTTTATGATGATTTTGTAGTGGCTACAGATGTCCATTTTGGCGTTCCTGTCAAAGTGCCTATAAGTGCCTATAGATGGCCATTTTTGGAACAGGCGCCTATATGAACAGTATCCACAAACTGCACTCGCAAGCCTCAACTTTCTCTTGCGAGTGCCGTTTGAGATCGTTATGCATGTTACCGAGCAGCTAGCATTGACAACTAAGAATTTTATTGGGTTCGACTTAGTCCTCTAGTTCAACCAACTCCCGGAAAACAACCTCTAACAGCAGTGTAATGGGACGCTGTGACAAGAGACCCAATGTGGAATCCAAAAATCTGGAGAAGGTGGTAGTTGCCATTGTTTCCACAATTTTTTCACAGTGATTCTTAGGCACCTTCCGCGCGCGCTCCAAACAAATTTCTTCAAACACGTGCAGTAAAATCCTTGTTTTTAGAAGCATAATAAAATCCAACTCTATATTCAAAGCGACGGTTGAGCATCTAAAACGCCTCTGTGACCAGATCATTCGTACATTGCAAAGTCAACGGCGAATCATCACTGCGGAGCCGCATTTTCGTACGCCTTAAAATTCACGCTGCCGGTGGGCTCTAAGAGACGATTTTCCATTAAAGAACAGTTCGGCTGCTGAGCCCTTTTTGAAAATGCTCTTTAAATGTGTAATAGTGAATTTGCCCATGTTGGGACGTCTTGCCTTAACAATTCGGATAATATCAACGTACATGAGAAAACTTCGAGTTGTAACTAACAGCCCTCGTGTCAAATGGCATGCTTATTTCTTAATAAATTGTCGCCGCTTGATTTTATTATTTGTGTCTGTTTTTTTTCTTGTGTAGTAATTAAATTACGGCAGGCAGACATAAAGTGGCGATTTTTTCATCAGTATTCGCAGCTCTCAAGTATTTTTTTCCTGCCTGTTTCACTATATGCGACGCCCGAGTAAGCGAAGTGGCTATTCAACACGAATGTGAGCAGTACGCTTGTTAAGTTCGGGCAACGGATAGGATCGTGATTAGTCGAGGAATTTTATGAGGAAAAACAACGGCTATATGCAACCATTGGCGCCTTTGTGCCGTCATAAACGATAACGTTTTTTTTAATTGCCTATCATAGATATAGATCGCTCACATCTTTGTTTGCAATGGTCTGCATTCATGTAAAAATTTATAGTGCCTATATTTATGACGCTGGAGGCCCAAAACGATGTTTCACCTGCCTACTTTAGGCGCCTAAAACGTGCTTTTTAATGCCTAAAAATCCGGTTTCTAATCATCACCAGATATCGGATTACTGGGGTTACTTTCTTGGGAATTTAGTAACCCGGTGGCAACAAAAATAAAATCGCCTGGTGCCACCAGAGCATATGAAGCTTCATGTCTGACATCCCCCCCCCCTCACCCCTTTGATCCAAGTACATACCGCAGCAAGTTGGCGGTACGGTTGACCCGTATGTTAAAGACAGAATGCACAGCAGCATCAAGACGAGAGAAGGTTATTTATTTATTTATTTATTTATTTATTTATTTATTTATTTATTTATTTATTTATTTATTTATTCGTGTTTTAGCGTTTACAAAACATTATTTGTAACTTTAGTTCTTACAACAGCCACGTTAATGCAGGTCGCTTTTGTTGATGCCTATCATACACACTTCGGTTCTGCGGAAATGGACGCCAAAGGAAAGGTTGGTGCGTACTGGAGACACAGGCGAAAGAATTGTTTTCTATGACCTAGACAGATGAGTTTAGCCTTCGGGTGAAAGGGAGGGCAGCTGATTCTTCCTTTTATGCACTCATGTCCCTTTTGTTAAAAAGGTAGTGGTTACGTCAACCCTTTTCCAAGCGATCCTTGTAGTTCAGTCTACTCTCGACCAGAAGTCCAATCGGCATATATAAATTTGTATAATACAGGGATCCACAACAACGCCAAATGAATAGGGCTTGGAATATTTCCTTGAGGGACGCTTTGCTTAAGTGCATGAGGAGTGTCGATCACTGGAGGTTGCCCAAAAAAAGATGTGCCAGTTAAGAAGGAAATCTGAAATCCAGCAAAACACATACCCGTGTATTCCGAGACAATGAAGGTCGAACACAAGATGCGCATGGCTAACGATGGGAAATCCCGGGCGAATCTCCAAGAATGCGGGGACGGTTATAATTCCCAGTCATTCATCGTGCTCAATTGTCGTGACGAGGTCCAGAATAGGGAACTCAGCGCTACGGTGAAAACACCTGACATTTTTTTTCTGGTAGTTGACTGCCAGCTTCGAAACACTATACTGCCGGCGGTGCTGGACCGTCTGTTCTATCACTTGACTGATACAGTTGATCACGCTCACCAGGCGAAATGATGTCACAGAGATGGCAAGCTCTTTTGGCTTAACAATGGCTGCAACTTTCGAAATCTCCATGAATCTCATACCGTTCCTAATTACCAACTGTAGTTATGTATAGTACGCAATGTCTCAAAGCCCTGATACCCAAGGTTACGCAAGTTGTCGTAGACAACCCCATGTGGCCTTGAGGAACTCTGTATTCGCACTTCGTGTGGCACCGACTTCAGATACTCGATTGTGAAAGCCACGTGTGGAGTGGTGGGGCAGGAGTTAAAAAGCTCGTGTCCGGTTAGTGGCTAGACGTTCTTTCTGTTTTGATATGAAGTTGAAGAGGCAAGCTCACCTAACCGTGATAATAAATTCACGACTAGCCATCCATAGCTTCAGCTTTCGTGCTTGCAACTTGTACAGCAGAATAGAATGAATAACTGTGTTTATCAATAGTTACATCTACAATACGGCCGCCATTTTGGTGCGACTCCAGAACGTTGGTGCCCACTGCAATTAATGTTAAGTAATTCCTTCAAGGAACATGTTGGCTGCTTCCGCCCATGCTAGTGCGAAGAAACGTTCCCATCTTAGAGGAATCGGGTGACAGTTCTTTCTTATATGGTCACTGCCACAACCTCGGCATCAAGGATGCTTGACTCGCCGAAAGTAAAATTGCAAAAACAGTGGTCGTTTAACTGAACGACCATTCTTCTTCTAGAGTACTGCAACGAAAAGCTCTTCATTCTGTACTGCTACGTAAGAGCGGAAGCTGAACGGGAAGAGTTCATACAGTCACTTCTCTCACGGGTTTGACTTCCACGAGTGGCATGATCATCCTGCAAAACAGTGGTCGTTTAACTGAACGACCATTCTTCTTCTAGAGTACTGCAACGAAAAGCTCTTCATTCTGTACTGCTACGTAAGAGCGGAAGCTGAACGGGAAGAGTTCATACAGTCACTTCTCTCACGGGTTTGACTTCCACGAGTGGCATGATCATCCTGCAAAACATCGGGCATTGAAGGCGTCGTTTCACCATGTTTCGTGGTTCTTACGTCAGTAAAGGTAGGGATTTTCGGTTTGGTAAAGACGAGGAGACATAATAAGATGTGCTGCGCTAGTCTTGCAAGCAGATCATCTTTCCACTGCCGCCTGAAATGTTCCTACGGACGCGCTCGCCTTTGCTGGGCAACGCTTTGAATCTCCCGAAGTAACGCTTGTGGACAAATAAGACTTGGGGCCTTTGGGCTTTGACGCATTGGGCGTCAAGCACCAGGCGACTTGATAAAATACTTGGCTATTAAACGTGTTGATAAGTAACACACTTGAAGCACTCACAAGATCGGTAAAAGTAGCAGGAGTGACGACCTACGCGTGCGGCATCTTCGCATTCATTTTTGCCTGCGTTTTCGTTACCAAGATATTCGATGGGAAGGGCCCAGGATATATCAGACGCGATGTGAACGCCTCAGTGCTGATACGAGTCAACCGATTTGAGGGGCAGTTTATTAAGATCTGCCATATTTTATACTCAGTTCTATTATCCACTAATCACTTTTAGTATGCGAGACTAGTATGATTGGACTAAATAATGGTAGCATTGTTCTTTAACGCCTCTGGAATTGCACAGTACTCCAAAAGAAAATGAAACTACAAAGAAGGGTACAGGTGAATGCAAATTAGAAATAAGAGCTACACAATCACCGAGCCCTGAGGTACAACGCAGTTGGGAGTTGAGGTGTAGCTTTTCGCTGCAAGAAATTGTGTAATGGTTAATAGTAAAATAATCGATATATTTTGGTACATTCCAACCAAGGTTTTCTGCCGTGGTTTAAAACCATAAATGTCACTCATTTGCATTAAGAAAGCGCCATACATACTGCTTCCCTGTTTTGTCTTTGTCTCTAGCTTTCATTGTTTCTCACCGAAGGCAGAAACATGACTGCTGATTTGAAAAGTCCGCACTTCGGCGCTAGCTGAGCAGTGACTTTCCGTAAGGTAACCACCATGAGCGCTTAATCTGCTGTACGATTATGTCTGGATGCCCCCTGCACTGTACAAAGGCGGCTGTGAGCGCACCGCGCATGCCTGCAGTGCACGCTATGAATTCGATAAACGAGTGCCGATTTCTTGACAAGTTATCGCCCAGTGCCTGATGCACCGTGCCGGCGTTTACGGAGCCCGCATTGATGCGTCGCCTCCAGTACAAGCAGAAAAGAAAAATAATTGCAAAGGGTGAAGCGGCGGTGAACCTCCTTTTTTATCCACAACCGGATTGGCCGGATACAAAATCTGTCCCTGACGTGTTGTGATCTTCGCCACTTCAACAAGCCGTTATCTTCACGAGGAATTTGTTATACTGTTACCCTAGTTTCCCTCTTTTTTATGGGGTCGGGGGCTTAACACACTGTAAAGATGAGTTGGGTGTTGATAACCCATGCAGGGTGGGAATGAACACTTAAATACGTAGATTGTATTACATGAACAAAGGCGTCGACGTTCACGCGACCTTTCGTGCAAAAAATGGCGCACCACGATACTATGATGTGTAGAACGGCGCTGCTACTCGGACGGCAAACATCAGAGCAGGGCAGCTTGTTGTGGTTTGAACTCATCATATCTTGATGCACCGAATACGGTGCACCCTGAGCCGATAGGCGTTCACATCGGTGCTTGTTTCAAAACAGACCCACCATATTTACTTTTTCTCTCGCCATCCCTTCCCTTGTCGCTCCGATAAACTCTGCCAAAGATTAGAATTCAACGCACCTGACACACGGCTGATGGAGCGCGGAGTATTGGAGCACATCCCTACGCCTTTGCTCAAGCAAACTGAGTGTACTTGTTTTGGGTGTTTTCCTCCGTACCTTGGCCTGACCACGCGCTTGCAATAGCTTTCCAACTTCAGCCGCCACCCGTTGCTTCCCCGTGGGCGCCGACCTCGAACCGTAGCCCTTGCGTTTATCGCGGGCTGTGGATTCGCACAATAATCGAAAGTCTCAGGACGCAAGGTTCAACAGTGTGTTGATGCTCTACGGTCCAAGGGCCATCGGAATTATCTTCCGCTTGGCCTGCTGCAAGGACGATAAAAAACGTTCGCACCTCTTCGCCGTCGTGTACAAAGGGCGTCAAGGTGCGGCTATCGGGCGCCTCCGAGAATACACAAGGCCCGCGCGTTCCTCCTGGCTGCTTGTCCATTTCTGGCCGCATTTACCGAATGAGTGCCACGTTCCGCCATTAAGGGCTACCGGCAAGTAGATATTACGAGACAAGGTGATACCACGTGTGGGCCTTTCGACTCCTTGAAATGTGTTGTGCCAACAGGGTCACGATCTTTAACCTCCCGCGTCGCGGCGATTCAAGCGGCCCGATGCGCGTCGGTTTCATCCTAATCGTCAGCTGCTCTGAGGAAGGTCCAAGTCTGGTGGGCGATAAACAATGAGTGAGTCTTGTGTAACAAAGGGCGCCCCGGTACAGCCGAGGCCTCTGTAGGATGACGCACGCGCTGGAATAAGCACGCAACAAAAAAATGGGAGGGAGGAAGGTGAGAAACATCTCGCTTGCTGAACGTGCAGCTTGGACTGCGTGAAACAACATGGAGGTAAACTGTGACCGGGTGGTGCGCAGATATATAGGTTCTAGCCTTGAACGATAGTGCCGACGTTGCAAGTCTTTTATCAGAGAGACATAATGGCCGTAAAGCAGTTAAAAGTAGTGCTTTAATACATGCAGCTTAAAGCGAATCGTGTCATCTTCATTCCTCGAAGAGATTCTATAGCTGGGACGACTATTACATTTCCTTTATTACCATATAAATTTCCTTTATTTACATTTCCTTTATTTCCTTCAATGCCTGTTGTTTTCCAGAATGACCATGTCACTCCTCGAAGTCAAACCCGTGAGAGAAGTCAGTCTATGAAATTTTCCCGGTCAGTTTCCGCTCTGACGTAGCAATAAAGAATGAAGAGGTTTTCGTTGCTGTACACCACAAGAAGAATGGCCGTTTAGTTAATCTTTCGGCCAGTTTCCTTGCACCTTTGTTCTTGCCAGTGTCCTCGCATAATGTCCTGGCGGGTCAAACATCATTGATGCCGAGGTTGTGGCAGTGAGGCAGTGACTATATAAGAAAAAACTGTCACCCGATTCCTCCAAGATGGGAACGTTTCGTCTCACTCCTCAACGGCGGAAGCAGCCAACAGCTTCCTTGAAGGGATTACTTAACATTAATTGCAGTGGGCACCAACGTTCTGGAGTCGCACCGAAATGTCGGCCGTATTGCAGATGTAACTAGTGACAAGCACATTTATTCATTCTATTTTTCTGTACAAGTTACAAGCACAAAGCTGTCTGGCTAGTCTGCAATTTATTACCACGCCCAGGTGAGGTTGCCTCTTCACCTCCATATCAAAACAGAAAGAACGTCTAGCCACTAATCAGACACGAGCTTTTTAACATCAGCCCCACCACTCTATACGTGGCTTTCACAATCGAGAATCCGAACTCGGAGCCACACGAAGTGCGAATACAGAGTTCTTCGTGTCCACATGGGGTTGTCTACTATACTTGCGGAACCTTGGGTATCAGGGCTTTGAGACATTGCTTACAATACATAACTACAGTTGGTAGGCACGAACGGTGTCAGCTATAGCAGTTTTAAGACTAATATTATTCAGTGCTCACATGCAATTTGCATGAGTGGCTATTATTACATGCGGGTTTAGATTATTTGCTTTTTAAAGCAAGAAGTGGCCGCACATCTCTTTTCTACGTAGATGTTCAAAAGATGTCTGGAAACTTATGTCAGTGAATAAAAGCAAGGTCCGTTCGAATTTTTTTCTATTGCTGTCGGCAAGCAAAATTAAGGGGTGTAGAGATAAAAACTATAGCAAGCAGCCTAACGCTCCCGTGCTTATGCTTTTGAACTTCACCTGTCTGTTAATGCGAAAGCAATCAGCTATTCTGAGCAGACAGGAAGATCACGCGGTGTCCGTTGGCATCAGCTGATTTCGACGGAGCTACCTTCTGATGTTAGGGATTTCGGATGGTTGCGTGGCTGGCAAGTTCTTCCCACGTGTGACCGTCTGGCGAGATTCGGCATTGTGCGTTCCTCCCAGTGCCCGCACTGCGGGCACACTGAAACATTGGAACATGTCTTGTTTCAGTGTCGTGTAGCGGTAACGTTTTGGACTGTGCTAAACAGGTTATTTGGTCTTACACTTAGAATGAGCACACGTTCAAATGACACGTTGGTGAATTTCCTGATGTGTGCTGGTTCATTTGTATTATGGCGAAATCGTGGTGCCGCGTGTCTTCGTGCCCGACCGCAACGGGCGATGTTTCCACTGCTGTGGCATGTACGGTCAATGCTTATGAATCACTTAGACAATGAGTTGGCAGTTCTAGGTAAAGAAGCCTTCTTGTTACGCTGGTCCACGCGTTTCATAGCGGTCAGGAATAACATCCTGAGCATCACTATTGTGCCGTACTGACTTTCAACGAGTTTCTGAACTCTTTCTTTGAACACATGTGAACTTTTTGTGCATTGATTTTAGAGAAGCTTAATTGTTTCACCACCATAGACAATTTTTGTGCAAAGTGTAGGCTGCCCGGAGTACTTGGAAACTGATTAGATTTTTGTTTTTTGTTTTTCGGGCAGCGCTGTTACCACTAGTCGCTGCGAGCTGATATGTGGTTTTATAATAAATTCTCTTCTCACATGAGTCTGCATATTTACTGGAATATTGTGAATGCGACGTTTCGTCTCTTATTACGAAGTGTTCCTTGTGTTGTTAAAGTCAGGCTTAATCTTGAAGAGGCCGTCAAGAGTTTGTGCGGTTTATACTTCCAAGTACCTCACCCCTGCATGATCGAAATGGCTAGACATCCACTACTTTTCTGGATAAATGTAGGAATATATCACAGTTTTCTGTAGTAAACGGGTATATTAAGATTATCATCCACACCTGGGAAATTCGGGATATGCGTCAGGTCTGGCGTCATAGATGAAGCGGAAGCTTAAAGAAGTATTGCAGGCAAAGAGCAAGACGGCGTCATTCAAAATACTGCCTTGTCCCGGAAACAATTATGTCAATTTTGATCACAACTTCACGTAAATAGTCCAGATGTTGAGGAAAATCAGACGACGCAGTGGCAATTTACCAACAACTTTTTCAATGAAACCTTATGACGTAACACAAGTTTGTTAATGCAATCGGCTGCCACCAGTCAAAGCCTCCGCCAAGACATGACTGTGCGCCCGTAGTGGTGCCTCTAGTTCCATCCTGAATGGTGAAGCGTAGTTCGCACACCCATGCATCTGTTTGAGTGTGCGCCCTATTGCTCCCCTGCTGCCGTTGTGAAGCGGGAAATTTGAGTATTTCAGCATTTCCATCTTTTTTTCCTGTAAAAAACATCTTTTGGGGATAAAATGAAAGTGACTAAGTTACCAAAACTCAGCTCTTTCCTTGTAAGCAAAATTGTAATTTGTCTTGTGGCCCCTTTAAGCCACAACACTAGCCATAAGGCACTCCAGAAGAGTTTCCAGTGGCATGACAGGTGCTTACGTACCTTTATTATTTGCCTAAGTATGCATCAAAGTGAACCTTTATCAAGATTAATTCCCATTTTTTAAATCTCCCAGCACGTACCGTCTCGCTTCAGAACACACAAAATCACCGTGGGACGGCATTCTTAAGTGAGTACCTCGCGATTGCGCTTTGTGGCGGTTGGGATAGCTGCTATACAATGGCCGCATGAAAATTCAATCTCGAGTTTCACGAGTGACTCCACGAACTTAGCACGGTGGAGTGAGAACTACGGTAACTTAGAATATCTAAGCATGCGGGCGTTATGCAGAATATCTCAACACGTAAACACTTCTCTGCACATTTATGAAATTAAAACAGTTGTTTTGCAACAGTGACGTAACGCAGGCAAAACTCCCCGTGTTCTTAGCGTTGCCTTGTTTCTCTCAGCTTACAACCTTCATGACTTCCATTATCTTTCACGGAAGCGTATTGATTAAAACAGCAGAGTTAGGAAAGTGGCATCCTCGGAATGTCGCTTTACTCCAATGGCTTTCAAGATATAGTGACTTTGAGAGCTGCGGGGTGTTACTTGCACAACTGTGGTTGCGGGGTTTTGGACACGTTTAGGGTACAGGAAGTAAGGACGGAAAAAGAACCCAACAGAGAAGGAGGGAGGGAGGGAGGGGTAGCAAAATAGCGTCCGGTTGGCTATCTGGTTCATGGCGAGGAAAAAAACTCATTTCAAAAAGAAATAAAGAGTGAACGCGCACACAAAAAAAAATAGAAAGGCCAGGCAATGAGAGGCCAAGGACAGAAGAAATAAAAGGAAGATGGCTGAAGAAAAAAACGTCACTAGTGGCGAAAGCAGGGCGCCGTCCACTGGCAGACACTACCACGAGTCATTGTTGGGCTGGCACTGTTAAACAAGAGGCGACAGCCCTGTCCATTTCTTGTATGTGTTGTCCCTTCTCGTGCTAAGTTTATTAGCCTAAGGCCGGGTTCAGACTGTTGCGGCAACTTTCGTAATAACTTTAAAGAATGACGTCATTTCGTTTGATTGATTGTAGGGTTTAACGCGCCGACGCAACGCAGGCGATGAGGCGCGCCGTAGTGGAGGGCTCCGGATTAATTTTGACCACCTGGGGATCTTTAACGTGCGCCGAAATCTCGTACACACGGGCGTTTTTGCTTTTCGCCTCCATCAGAAAAGCGGCCGCCGCGGCCGGGAATCGAACCCGCGACCTCGTGCTCAGCAGCGCAACGCCTTAGCCACTGAGCCACCGCGGCGGGTAATGACGTCATTTCACGTCTCAGCCAACCAAACTGTGTGACATGCTGTTTTTGTTACGTCCATAGATCACGATATGGCTTTTGCGTCGGTAGTCTGAACGTACTTACAATGTCGCAACGATCTTTGGTGCAAACGTGAGTATTAAAACATTCAGTATCCCTGAGAAGAGGGAGAGAGAGAAAAAACCATTTTTTATTCCCGGTTAGGAAGCCCAGCGAAGCTGGAGTTCTGGTTGGGGTTTAGTTATATTCGACGTTTGCTATGTTGAATTTCAAAGGAAAGGGCGAGATCTCTACGTCATAGACTAAGGACACACACGATTGGTTGTAGGGACAGTGGTGTTTTACTATAGCGCGGCTGATCCAGTCACGGCGTAGGCTCTAGTGCACCGCTCAGTTGGACGCCAAAGAGCGCGCGGCATTGCGGTATGTCAGGGGGGAGGGAGACGCCATGCGTGAGGACAAATATACACGGCTGGGGAAAGAGGCAGTGTATAAGGGGGTCTGCAACCATGTTCTGCCCCGAAAGCAGAGCTTCGGGCCGCACTCCAGCGTCTCGGGCTGCCCTGTCCCACCCTGATGGACCTGCTTTTCCCAACGGGCTCAAACTCCATCCTGCTGGAAGCCTTCCGACTTGTCCTGGCCTTCCTCGAGGAGACCGACGTCATCAAACGACTGTAGCCAAATGCCTGCCGGCCAGCCTTACACACTCCTTATCTCTTTCTTTCTCTCTCTCCCTCATTCTCTGTCCCCATTTGTTCTTCCTATCCCCTTTCATTCCCCTTCTCCCTTCCCCCGGACTGGGTTGTATGCTGGTGAACTCCCAAATGAGTTCCAAATATCCCCAGTCCACTTCTTATTCACTTTCTGCATCAATAAAGCACTCACTCACTCACTCACTCACTCACTCACTCACTCACTCACTCACTCACTCACTCACTCACTCACTCACTCACTCACTCACTCACTCACTCACTCACTCACTCACTCACTCACTCACTCGCTCACTCACTCACTCACTCCCTCACTCACTCACTCACTCACTCACTCACTCACTCTCTGAAACCATGTTCCTTGCGTAGATGATAATGCTTCAATTGTGCGACACACAATGTGGGAAAGACAGCTTGCAAAAACCAAGCTTACACCGAACACATTAAAGTAGGGCTTCGCCCCCAAACACAAATGCATTACTAGAGAGACATTCTGTCAGGGCAAAACAAGCTGCCTTATATCAAAATATAGAACCCTAGAACCTGCTTTTTATGAATTTGTTTTTTCATACGAAGAAAATTGTTGGTCTACGCTCGGTTTGCCGCCCGAGACGATCTGTTGGGTCTTTGCCAGAGAACGCCTCGTTTTAAAAGTTTAAGTGCGGCTTCGCTTGTACCAGTGCATGGCACAAACACTGAAAGGAAGCAAAGCGTGGCTATAAATTTTTTCCAAAATTTTCTATCTCTTTTCGTGCAACTTATGTTTTCTTTTTGCCCTTTTTCTGATTTATTCATTTTGATGAAACTTTACCTCACAGCCTCTTCAGACTACACAGCTTTCTGTTCAATCGCGAGTACCATTTCCAGTTTTTTCTTCCTTATACACAACATAAAGACTCGAAATCGTCGTGCATTTCCTCTTTAGTTACATCTATATGCGTTCATGCACGGCGCAAGCCTATTAACTGACACAGCTCCCCCAGTCTGGGCTTCTGTCTTTCGGAGCGATGTTGACAGCAGACATACAGGCGTAATTGCCGGCTTCCGCGGTGAGTCCCCGGCAAGCTTGCCTCGCCGTACACACCCACCGACGAGCTAAGTGATATTCAATAACAGTCCCGAGCCGGCAGTGGCTGTCCTTGCTCACGACGCTCAAGGATTGCAGCGGAAAAAGCGCGCGAAAGCGCGCTGATCCCTGAAAGCGCGCGTGAAATAGCCCTTCATAGAACCGCGCTTTCTCCGCGCAGTGTTTCGTGTCTGGAGCCAGAAAAAGGGCCTGCGTCCGACGGTTATACAACAATCATGAACCCCTAGGATTATCTGTTATATAGTATACGAGCTGTAATCTCGAAAGCCAGGGGCGAACCTCCAATTTTCTTAAGAAGGGACGAGAGACGATCCATAATTGCATCGCGACGCGGGTGCGTTTATTCTTGATGCGTACCTCGGAGGATCGGATGAACCGGCGTAATCAAATCAGTCGTCCCAGGAGAAGCACGGGGCCGACTATTGTAACGGACGCGTGCACGCTCTCTCTCTCTCTCTCTCTCTCTCTCTCTGTCTTTCGAGACGCGTACTCTGTCATTTCGCAAGGGAAGATTCTGTGGAAGCGACTACTAATATCCCTTCTTCCGGGTTAACAGGTACTTGAAAGACAAAAGAAAAATTATATTGGCCAACTCACTTCTACACGATCGACCGACACAACACCCCTGAGGAAACAAACTTGAGAAAGCGCGAGCCGATACGGAGAATGAATCAGCATCTGTGGAGTAAAACGAATGGCTAAGTTTCACGGTGGTTCCTTAAAGGGCACAGAAGATATATCGCACGCTTCATTCGAGCCCCACGATCCCACCTTTGTCCGTTCTGTCTGAGCGCTTGATCGAAGAGATCTAAAAGACGTTCGTCGGAAAAGGGATTTCTCAACGCCTTGGATAGCTTTAGGACCACCCTCCCAGTCAATTATGCGTTTCGTCGTGGGCCGCATACGTCTTGTGAAACCCGAGTAGCCGTCTCTCGTGCGCGTTGCTGGTACCACAATCGTGGAATCTTATTGATCGATGCGACTGAGCTGCACGCGTGTGCGGACGCTTAAATGGCGTCTCTTAAGTGCTTATGCTTGTACCTCCGTTATCTCTATGCCACCTTTCACCAAGATTATTCGTGGAGCTTTGGCTAGCAAGATGCGCTCCGCTTTCCTTACGGCTTGATTTTGTTTTCTAGTCAGGAAAGCTTGAGTTTTTACTATCTTCTCAAAGATATACGGTATTAAGAGCACTGGTTATTTTTACTTCTAAACGTTCTTGTGCTCTGTTGTTTCTTTTTTTTTCTGTAACATATATATTCCGAAGCATCAAACCTTAAGAAATATTTTGGAAGCACTGTTTTCCTGTAATAATACAAGTCTTTCGTTGTGGCTGCAGTTATAATGTGTTTCCACAAAAGATACACTAAGTGAACGGCACAATTTTTGCAAAAAATGATGTTCTACTTTATAGAAGTGGACAAGCGTTTCACGTAACCAAGTTGAACAAGGTTCTCGATGCATATGTGAACAACATTTTTTATATGACTTATAGATCACGTTGGAGCAGTGTTCCAAGCAAACACTTGAAAAAGGTTTCTAGATCTGTGGTTCTAGAAAATAGTTCTAGATATAAATCTAGTTTCGAATTGATGGGGGACTTGTGCCTGAACCGCCGTATTTAATTTCTTCAGTTATTGTCATTAGAATTGGCATACGTGTCTGGTTCATTACCTACGTTTGTAATATTCAATCAGCTTCTATTCGCAAAAATTATTTGCAATTATATCAGAATTTTTATTCGTTTACACGTCCGGTTTATAAGTTCTAATTTAAAAAAAAAAAACTTAACGAACTCCTTCCCATCTGAAGCAGAGATGCCCCGAAGCTTGACCTCAGTGAAAACGAAAGCGACCAACACCGAAACGCAGTGACCGCAAAACGAAAACGAACGCCCTTCTCCCAAAAGCAAAACGCAATGATCGGAACGAATACCCAAAGATATCGGTCAAACACAATAAAACCATTTGAATTCGCTGAGCTTTAGTCGTACGCAAATGTTTGGTATACGTTATTGTAGATCCTTCTTCTGCTATTATCAGGGACGTTTGCGTTCTTCAATGGCAGCCCGCCCTTCCGCGGAGCGAGGCATGTGCGGCCTGCCCATGCCGCGCTAGAGGGTGAACTCCCCGACGAGAGCGAGTAACCGCAACTGCGGTGTGGCGTGATTCAAGCGATGACGCTCATTGGCTCCCACTGTGGCGGGATATAACGCGACACTTGTGCGCACGCGCCCTCGCCAGCTGCGAACGGAGAGTTCCAACCATCGATCTGTAAGGTCCAACAGGGGCACAGTCAACCCTTTATCCCTGGCCAATACCCCCCGAGTGGGTGCGGGCCAAACACTACAAGGGCATCATCATCACCCTCGCCATCGTCATCGTCGTCGTCCTCGTCAGAAGAGCCCGTGGATAAAGTTGGCTTTGACGCAAGGTGTTCCGGCGTAGCCACCACCGACGGCGCAGGTTAGCCAATACAAGCTTCACTTAAAAAAAAAAAAAAACCGCAGAACCGGCGCTTTAAACTCGCATTCTGTTGCCATCTCGAAGAAACAATTGCAGGTTGGCGATTACTTCCAGCTCTTAAATCAAAAGATATAGGGTCTCTAAACTTTGTAGTTGAATGATAAAAATCTTGCCTTTAGGCTGATTTCATAAAAAGCTACGATGCTGAAGAATAAAAATTTAACGTTACGTTTTCTGTTGTTGAACTGAGAATTTTTAACGTTCTTAAACATAGGTGCGCCTTAGATCATTGATCGCTTTGAGACGTTAACGGGGGGAAATAAATATTAAACTAAGCGTGTGTGTTTAGACTGCACACAGTTGAAAAACAAACGAAGAAGACGTACGCCATTGTAGGCTCCCATCCAGGCTCATCGCTCACTGCAGAGACGACAGTTTACCCGGCGCGATACGACGCTACTTGAAAAATTATGATTCATCGTGTCAATTACGCGGGATTGCCGTGTCCTATCAGAAATCCAACATCAACAAAGTCCCGTGGTTCTGCACAAAGATCCTTGATAAAGGACGTCTTAAATGACCGATGGAGCTACATATTAGAGGCAGCACCGGATTCTTGGAGTATAGTCTTGCTTGATAATAGCTACAAGAAAAAAAAATCGCGGGAAACAATTAACGTCCGGGCCCCTCCGCAATCTGCAGGCTTCATTGCGAAAGGGTGCAGCCCAGCTCGGCAATCTCGTTGTTTCCCAAGCAGAGCCCACCGTGCGATCTCAGTTGGTGCTTACGCGGCTGAACGGCTCCCTATTGTATACGCTCGCTCGCCACGTGCTTTTCTAACCTTGTCCCTGACGCTGATTCGTTTCGGCACACTACGCGCCATCGCACCCCATTTGAAGTCCCGTTAGCTTGCCCAAGCCTACCGGCATTACAGGCAGTCGCTTTCGGATCTTGTGACAACTGTGCGCTCCTAATCGCCCGCTCCCTATCAACTTACGCAAACGAGACGCGTTTGGCATCGGCGGAGATGAGGGAGCGCGGAGAAAAGGCCGCAAGATAATTGCTCCTGTCGGTTTTCCATCTTGATGAAACACGATGAGGTTAGAAGACAATTAGTGTGTGCGAATGGCTGTTGCGTTCGGGGTGCCGGGCTTGCTTACGACGACGAGCATGACTGGTAAAAAAAAAAGGGAATAGTAGTTTCTCTCCTTCAGCGTTCTTTTACGCCTCACTGGGTTTCTTTGGTATGACGTTGGTCGTTCGTCAAGGCTTTACTTTATGTCCACTGCTTTTACAAAGCTACGATAATTAGTTACCCATGCGAGTGTCTTCCTCCGTCTATTTTCATCCGGACCACTCCGTTTTCCATCAAGGGTTTTGTAACGACGATACAGACGTCAGTAAGACTGATTTACGCAACGTTGCTTTCTGCTGCAACTCCTCCATGATAAGGGCAAACACTGATGAATTCAAAGTAAGTCCTCAGCTCATGCATTTGTCTAGGCAATATATACGCGCTGAGCATAAATCTGAGTATCATATTGGCATACGAATGCGCGTATGAGATCTTCGTCAACATGATCAACTACATGTTAACGTAAGGATTCGGCAATCCTCCCCGTGTTTCAGGTACCTTGATTTAACTTCATGGGCAAATAAGAATACTTTCCTCTGAAAACTGATTTTCCATCATTATTTAAAGAAAATTTCAGCCCCCTTTAGACCCTAGCCATTCTATTGCATTTGTCTGCATAGGCTCTCGAACTAGTTCATCATTAGTTTGTTTAATTTACATCACTCATCGGAACCCGATATCCGGCACAGCTTCAACAAAAATCAACATGTCGATACCATGCTTGCCTTAACATTTAAAGGTTCTTGTTCCTTTTTAAATGAAGTTTTGATTCATCAGCCTCAGAATAAGTAGTTTATTTCATCGCCTGCGCATTGCTTTACTCCGCAAGATTTTTTTGCCCAGCAAGATTTTTATTGATTAGTTCCACAAAGACATGACGATTGCGCAGGCATTAAATGGATTTCCGGCTACCGTCTGATCCCCGCTCCGGTGCGCACCAAGATGTATACTCAAGGAAGGCAAACTGGCATTTTCTGGCCTATTTTCTCTCCATTTCTTTTTCCGGAGTGTTGTCCGCATTTCGTTTTTACATTCTGAATTCCCCTTTATGTTTCCGTGAAGCCGCTTCTACAGCATGACTAAATTTTTACTCTTCGGGTATTCGTGACTCTGTCGCCGCTACAGCGTCGTACATTTTGCCCGTCTGGGGCTGTTACACATTCACCTTGTTCGCTGTCCTTACACGCTGCATAATGACTCACAAGCTTGACCTACAAAACACACTAACGAAATAAATAAAAATTGTTTACAGAAGAACAGCGAAATGCTGTGGTAACGGCGAAAGCGGTCACGCTGCCGTTGGAAGCCTTTTCGAACCTTCTCGACCCCTTCAGAAAACCCGTTGAGTTTTTCTCTGCATTACATTTTGTGGGGAGCCCATTGCGTTTTACACCAAGGAGCCCCGTCTGCAGTTTGGAGATGTTGCGCTGCCGTACGGCAAAACTTAATTCTGCAGGGGGCTGAAAGCAACGAACCGGAATTTCGTCTTCCAAGTTTTTGTCCACGTTTCGCGCAGCTATGTGTTCCATGGCCAAGTACGAACTTGCCCAACAAAGCATTCTTTCTGCAGACGGAAGGTTGGCTTCAATCCGCGATAGTCCGTATATTTTCTGGCGAAACTTTGACAGAAAACGGAAGAGAAGCAAAAAACCGGACACGCCGCTGACTTACAACTGAATTTTTGCGAAATGAGAACACAGATATATGCAAAAACGATCTCCAAGTAGCCGAAGGATAAGGATTATAATGTTTCACTACGCAGAAATTGTTTTTCTTGTCTTCTGTTTTGAGTCAAAGTTCGAGCTGCTTTCCTCCAGAGTCTTTCTGCAGACACTGCGGAGTGCGCACGAGACCGACTTCCTCAGAACCGTTCATCAGCGTCGCTATGACACCTGAGAGAAACCGCCCAAAAAGACATGTCGCATTCGTATAACATCAGCATCAAGTTGCAGCCGAGTCAGTCTAATGCCACTCAACCTGAGGAGACGTTAGACGCCGAGGAGCAACTCAACGGCGCCAGCGGGTCCGCCAAGCCCTTTTGTGTTCAAGCACCCTCCAGGCGGCCAAGGGTGCCCCCGGCGCTTTTCGCCGAGCGCACTTTTGTTGCCGTACTGCAAGCGGCAGAAGTGGCAGAAGTTCTCACGAGGTCCTTCCGAAGGAGGCAAGGGACAAACCGGAGCGGTCGCAACTCGTTTCACAGCTCCGTGGCTTCTCGAGGGCCGTTTTGCTCGGCTCTCGCTTTATTGCCTGTCCCCGCTGTTCCTCTCTCGCTCACATTCACCGTTTCTTTCTTTCTTTACTTCTTTCTTTCTGTCTGTCTTCCTTTTTCCTAACGCGCACGCGCGCCGTTCCCAGGCGACTTCGAATACGCGCACTCGTAAACGGCCGGGTCGTTCCCACCGTAGCTACAGAACTGCGACAGCAGTACGGGAGATGCCAGTGGTCTTGCTTGACCTCGTAGGTTTGTCCACGCGTTGTCATTTCAAGTAATGAAGCCGAATGCTTTCACGGACCTCGGGGAGTTTTGATTTGTGCGTCCATTGAGTAATCAGAATTCATCCGAGTCTCTGCTTGATGTGTGCTACATGCATGCTAAATTTCTTTTGAATATCTTTGGAGCGAATCTTGTGGAATTCCGCTCCGCATTTGCTGCGCATGTCGAAGTGTCATCCTAATATTAAAGAAAAGCACTGGAAGCCCTGAAATACAAATGAAGTTGGGCCTAAGTTTCTTACAAAAATGAAACCCAAGATATGTATAGCGTGGGAACTTATTCATGCCGTTTTGTGGTTTCATTTGAGGCAAAGTGTATGAACCAAGCATGTTCTTCTGGCTCTCAGACTTCACTATAGACTTCACGAATGAAGCAGCCCAAAATGTTATTTTTTAAGCAATATTTTACGGTTGAGTGGTTATATTTCCCAAGTCCAGGAGTCGGAGCGCTTGTGCTGAATTCCCGGTAATCAGAAATTGGGCATAATTTTCAAATTCGGGCTAAAAACACCAAATGTTTTACAAAAATTTACAAATAAGTTGAATGTTACTAAAGACATTTTATATCCAGTGTTGATACTTACGTACAGTAAAGTTCTGCTACATGGCGTTTTGAATGCATCATCATTTATTACGATCTCACTAGCCATTTACAGTTCCGTCTGTCAAATGTTTGTCAAATCAATACGCAAAACTCCTCTGATGATCAGTAATGTACTCGCATCCGTATCTCGCCTTCATGGCTCAGGTAACGGGGGAGACGGTGAAAAGTGAGAACGACGTTTGGTCGGAATGGGCAAGCTCGCTGTGAGGGAGAGGGTTGGCATCATAGCTATAGGTGACCGGAAAAAAGCGCAAAGGCTAATGGGTACATTGTCTGCTCCCGCGGAGCCCAGCCACTTCCGGTTCGAGAGCTCTCCTGGCCTTCCGTAGGCCGGCAGCTTTCATGCGCGCGTGTGCTTGTTGTTTATCTATTTCCACCCGGGAAAAAAAAACGCTCATGCATCGCACATTCAATGAATAACAACGATGAATCCTACTAGGGACTCCTCTGAAAGGTAAGCACTCTGTGACAAATAAACGACACGCACACATGCGCGTGAAAGCCGCCGGCGTACGGGAGGTAAGGCGAGATCTCGAGCCGGAAGTGGCTGGAGCAGACGACGTACCCATGAGCCTTTGCGCTTTTTACCGGTCACCTATTTAAGATTATCATTTAGCTACTAGAGGGGTAAGACTCAGACCCATTGTCTGGCCTTTCTCTGTACGGCGAAGCCCTTTGGCGCCCGGTACCCGGGTTCCGCGGCGGCGACGGCGTAAGCGTCCGTCGCCGTCCGGTACCCCAGTGAGCGAACGAAACAGCGAAGGCAGAAAGAAAACGGAGAGGAGCGTCTGGCGAAAGTGTGAGGGGGAGGGCGGCACGAGCGGCTATGGCGTCATCTCTCTCACTTCCTACTCCTCGCACTTTCCCCAGAGGCGCTCCGTTCGCCACTCATCCGAACCACGTGACATTTGAGCGGGAGGTTCAAACACGATTTGCAACAACACGATTGCTGCTCCTCCGCGCATGGCTCATCCGAACCACGTGACATTTGCGCGGGAGGTTCAAACACGATTTGCAACAACATGCTCGCATACGGCGCCAACACGCTACGAGATAACAGCAGAGAAGAGCGCGCCGCCGTGCTTTTGCTCATCACGCGATCACTTCCTGAGACGCAGCAAATATGCGCCGTCCCGCGGTGCGCACAAATTATGCATTAGGGAGTAAACTAATAGTCAGTGCATTTTTAAGGTCTTCGTTTCTTGTTATAGTAAAACAGGGCGATGTCTGACTCCGAGAGAACATTCTTCCGTGCATAACTATGCATCCCAACGCGTACTCATCGTCATAGTTATCATTCTTATGATGACTAACATGGGCAGAGAACGGAAGAGCAAGCTCCAGATTCTGCATCCCACAACAGGCAGTACGGCTCATCCTGTTTCTGGGATGTACTATACAAAACTAAAAGCGAAGTTTCGGACACGCTCTTCTCTAGAGAGGGGGGCGAAGGAGGCCGCCTAGTGCTAGGCACCACTTTCTCTGCCCAGCCCTCATGGTCGTCGACGGGAGGAGCGGGGGGAGGGCAAGCTACATTACCACTTGCCCCCTCCTTTCTGCCCTCTTCCTCTCCCCCGAGATGCAACTGGTTTGCCCCCTCAAGACAAAATCCTGCCGTCGCCCATATTTGCCCTATTTCAAGATTCCTCTCGCTGTAAGGGATAGCAATGGACCATGGGTGCATCTGTCGCCATAATTCATTTCTCCAACTGCTTCGGAAGAAGAATTAGCCGTGATTATTAGCGAGCTGTTTTTACCACGGATTTGTGCCAACTTGCCCATGTTTACCACGTTGATTCATGTGAGAAGCATTTTTGCCAAGGGGGCGCAGTTCGCGCCAGAAATACGACTCCGCTCTAAGGTTCGTGTTTGGAGGAATGCGATCGACAATTGCCCTTCCCGAAGGCCAAGCTTGATGTTCCCATCCATAAATTTCCTCCCTTATAAAAGCGGGAAATGATCAAGTGCCAAAGGCGCGGTGAAAGTGCCAACCTATTGCCGCCGCTTAGTGTGCGAAAGCTCACAGAAAAACCTCTCGGCCCGCTCTCAGCGTTACGGTATTCGCTGTAATCTGAATTCGACGCACAGAAAAATAGCTCTCGAGGGGAAATGGGTTGTTTGTGCTATCGAGGTCAAGAGAGGCTCAGCCGGCCGATCGTAAATCGCAACCGGGTTCGTTTATGCTCGGCAGCTGTAAACAAACGTGACCTTTCAGCGGGGCAACAGACGCCTACCGGGCTGCATGCCGTTTGGGTGCGCTTCGAACGGGCAACGAGCGGGCTTCGTTGTCCGGCGGGAACTGCGATTGATTGATTGATTGATTGATTCATTCATTCATTGATTGTAGGGTCCAACGCTCCGACGCTACACAGGTGATGAGCCGCGCCTTAGTGGTGGGCTCCAGATTAATTTTGACCACCTGGGGATCTTTAACCTGCGCCTAAATCTCGTTCACACGGGCGTTTTTGCTTTTCGCCTGACGGGAACTGGAAGTGGGCTGGCACGACATGAGGGTTGGTTTGAAGGTGCCATGAAGAGAAAATTCAAATTTGGTTCGTTAAGAAGACTGATGTGTCCCGATAACATTGACGCAAAGTTTACCGCAAGCTTCAAACAAATAATCGCGATATTAAGTAAAACATGCGAATCAGTGGCGACTCCCTAGCCACTTTTCGGCAACTTTTTTATGACGTCACAAAACCTTGTTTGTGTGATCGGCGGCCGCCGATGTAAGTCACCACCCAAAAACATGCTTGGACGATTGTAGCGGACCTATACTTACGTCTGATCGCATCACTTGAATGCTAGCGTGTAGTTAACACACCGATATCCTTGTTGTTACTTAGAGGGCCCTTATTAACCCACTCCTGCCTATACATTACGTCACTCTAGCGCAGAATTTGGGAGTTTTCATTTGCGTTTTTTTAAGCAAGAACGTCACCCGCGTTGAAATGAAACTGAGTTAGTTATCAAAGGCTAGTTGCATTTTGTCTTTAAGGCCCCTTTAAGAAAAAAAGAATACAACGGCTTGAATAAATTAAAAGTAGGAAAATGAGAGGTCACTGTTTAGAAAACTTATGGCTAGAAAATTAATTAAACAATGCACACGCGAATTTTTGCATTCTTCAGTTTTCCTGTCTTCCTCCTCGGAAATATGCCTGGGGAGATGCCAACCAGATGCGCTGAGTTACAGTTGAAACCCATCCTTTTGGGAACAGATGTAGAAGATTTTTCGTTTTTATGGATCTGTCTAGCTGAGCAGGCGCTGTAAAAATATATTTGTGGGCACCTGGAACTGGCCTCTGTCTGGTTCTTCTATGCCACCAGTTGAAGAGAGATAGAAAGAATAAACATGATTCGAAGGATATTCAGTGCATCCTCCACACTAGACGGAGGCTGTTTCCTCTTCACGGGAATCCATATGCTGCTCTCGCCTCCCGGCCCCTGGGGACCAGCCGTAGATGATCCTCCACCAAAATCCTTCATCTATCGTTTCAGGTTAGGGTGGGGATCTTGGAGCGAGGCGCAGGTAAGGGGGGCGGGTTTTTCCGACTGAACCTACACGCAAAATTGAACATGGTCACCAATTCAGTGCGTCAGTCAAGAAATCGACAAAGCACCGCAGCCAATATCGTTCTAATAATGCTGTGTTAGTCACGTGGGGCCACGTAAGACACTGGCTTGAGCGTCGATGCTGCAAAGCTATACGCTCATGCCGGAGTCACCGCGCGTAGTGCAGCAAAACAGCCTATTTATTCATTCTAATCACGCGCGTTCGACAGTGGCTGCTTATACAGGCGGTTCTGTCGACTCTCACATTTCTTCGGTGCCCCGACAAAGCTCTTGAGGCCCACGCCCGCTTAATTGATTGCTAAGCGATCGCTTGGTGGCTTGTTTCTAAGCTTAAGCCTGTTTTCTTATCTCTCCGTGTTGCAATAACGGGCCCCTACAAACAGGGCCCCGTTGGCCAGCCGCCTGGACAGCCCCCCCCCCCCCCCCCCCCCCCCCCCCCGAAGCTTGCTGCGTCGCTCGTCATCGCCAGGGGCCTCCTGTTCGCCCCGTCGGTACCTTCACACCTCAAGGCGGCTCGTATTGCAGGTGCGGCAGTGAGTGGCCTACACTTCTCCAGCGCAGTGAAGAGCGCTGGTCCCTGTGGCCGACCCTGCGGTACACCACCACAAAAGGCGTGCTGTAGGGATCCCTGTAGAAGAATGCCTATAACCCCAGTAGCCAGTTATACTGGAGAGAGGCCGACTTT
Source organism: Haemaphysalis longicornis (assembly GCF_048455015.1). Lineage (NCBI taxonomy): Eukaryota > Metazoa > Arthropoda > Arachnida > Ixodida > Ixodidae > Haemaphysalis > Haemaphysalis longicornis. The sequence continues at coordinate 1,165,334 of NW_027526340.1, forward strand.
GGTCGACGAACGACTTGTTACGGAGCCCCCTCTGTTGGAGCATGGAACGAGAAGAAAACAAGCTTTAAGCGCGAGACACATGCACGACTACAGCATGCGATTGGCATGCGACTGATCGTTACGACGGTCTTCAGGACAAGTCATACGGCGAGACACACGCACGACTACAGCGTGCGATTGGCATGCGACTGAGCGTTATGACGGTCTTCAGGACTAGTCGTACACGTGAATTCGAGAAACATGCTCCAAAGTGAGCGTGCGATGCGTCGTCGGCGTCGCTCCGCCCCCGGTTTTCGCTCCATGGTTGCCTCTCTGTTCAGGCGCACTCCGGGCAATTTAGATATGTGCAAGAGAAATCCGAGCAGGAAAAGAAAACATATATCAACAGGAAGAAAAATGAATAGCGCTATTACGCTATGTATTGCATTTTATCGTTCAGTAAAATGGTGTGCGGACGCTTAGCACCGACGATTCCGCTCGTCTATGCTGCTGGTACCGCTGGCAACATGTGTCTACCAGGTGTCTGTATTGTCAGCGGGAAGCGCGCGGGCCGGCGGATACCGCGCGAGTGGGCTCCCTTCAAAATACTCGAAACTGCCACTAGCGCCTCCTCGAGGCTGTCAAAGAAACCTTCACAGTGACGTCATAATGACGACACCTCGAGCTCTCATTGGATGCGGCCGCATGATTGTCGCAGCGGTGGTACGATTGCATCTGGCTCGCCAGTCGCACGTCGTGAGCCTCCTCCGACGAGCGTACGACGCCAAAACCGGTCCTAAGGATCAGTCGTAACGATCAGTCGCATGCCAATCGCGTGCTGTAGTCGTACATGTGTCTCGCGCTTTACTATTGATGTGTGCAACACGCGTAAAAAAACAGGCCGCCACATCGCAGGCGCAGCTACTTGCTTGGCTTGCTCTACTGGAATGTTCGTTTTTGTAGTTCATGAACTGGACGGAAATGCTCAGGGAAGATCAATGATTTTCGTCTCATTTTCATATAAATATCGTCCGAAACTGGAAAAAGACCCTGAGGCGCAACGTAGTGAAACACCTAATTATTTAAGACAAAGCGATAGTGTTAACGAGGCCGAAATATTTATGTATAGAAGTTTAAATTTTGCCTCTATGGATTTTAAATGCACCTGCCATCGCAACCCAGCTCGAACAATTACTCTTTTGACTCGTAAAAGCATAGAACTACTAAACAAATTTATAAAGTGCAATTGCGAAATGTGTACGAAATCAGTATAAGATCAGTGCTGCAGGTTTTTCTGTGCATTATTTAGGTACATTGAGATAAAATGAAGTTCGGTCTATAACTGATTACCGGAGCGAACTACCACAGTATCAATACCTCGGGTATTTGTTAACTAATTGTATTACCGAGTCTATTTTCGTCAGTTTGAAAGCTATTCGATTGCATAGCATGGCGCCCCTTGTCTCTTTTTTTATGAATTGCTAAACACTAGAGAAGCATCTGGTCAATAACAATAATGCATAATATGAACCGTAAAGAAAAACATATAGGACGCTCGCACTCATACAATAAAAATAACATTTCTCCGTTTGTCAAATCTTTCTTCTCATTCCTCTTTATCTGTATCTCTTTCTGTCTCCCTCATTCTTCATCATGGAGAAGCCTAAACAACCGTCGTTTCGGTAACAAGGCCGCCTCGTCACGTCATCTGACACGCATCGTTTCTAATGCCTACGCATCCGCAAAGAAGTTAATAACTGTTCCAAAAAAAAAGTGCTGGGTGACGAGGAGGACCGCAGTCATTGTCAACCAGGTGCTGACTCGCCGTTTGAGAGTGTATGCATCTAGCAACGCGCTAAACAACGCCGACACAGCGCATACAGCCTTTCGAGTAGCCCCAAGCCGGTTTCTCCTTTATGGCGCTTTCTTAACGCGCGGAGACTTATCCTGACCGCTCCGCGGGACGAGCAACGAGGCGCCGCCACCTTCAATTTTCTTTTTCGCCCTTCGACGCCGCGGCTGCCAGCAGGCCTCCGCGTGGCAGGCCTCTCGAAACGAACGCATGCAGGGCGCTCCAGTCTGCATGCATTAGCAGCACACTCCCGCCCGGCAGCACGGCGCCAGCACTGCTGCTGCTGCTGCTGCTGCTGCCGCCGTTCCACTGCCTGATAGGAACCGGCCGGCACGCGCTAAGGAAACGTCCCGCTGCGCGGAGGAGATCGCGCAACACGCGGACGGGGAGTGTCAGCCAAACTGCAGGCAGACGGCGCAGCAGTAAAGAGCGCCGGTTCCAAAGGCCGACCCTGCAGCACACCACCGAAAAAGGCGCGCCGTAGGGAACCTTGTAGAAGGAGCGGGCGTGGTCGAAGTAACCCCGTAGAAGAACCGGGTCATCTTTGTCGTCGATATGGTGTTGCCTGTAACACAAGTACTTCTTTTCATATGCCCCTGTGCACTCTACGACAGGGATCGGTTCAAGAAAGGGGGTGATAACACAGCAATGGCAGTTGTAGCTTTCTTAAATCTGTTATATCAGCTGGAATATAGGCAGGAAGAGGGTTTCATTGCTAAATTGAATTACAACAATTGCGCTAAATTGACAAACAGAGGAAGGAAGGCAGACAATGCGCAACGGACATTGCTGGTTATGCTTAAACGTAATCAGCCTGTAATAAATGTGTCGCTTTACTTTAAATTAGACTTTAACTGATGAAACATTTTATACAGTCCGGTTTTTTTTTTTTTCAGCGCGTCGAGGCAATTTTAACGCCATTAAACCCTTGACCTTGATATGAACTGACCGTTTCCCGCATAAGGCACTGACCAACTTGTGGGCGGAATTCCTCGCACATTCAGATTTCGCACTACGAAGCGAAGAATAAAAGATTCACAATCAGCTGGACGAATGGCGAGTCAGTTACTCTTTCTTTGTTATATTCTGCATACTTTCTTGCCTTTTCGCATTTGCGCAGCCCTTAACTTCGTCATTGCATGGGTTGCTTATTGCACTTGCCTTTCATTCCCATTTTATGTTCGACCAACGTTATCGGAGCTTCTTGCTACCATGTGGTGGCTGCATAATCCCTTCGACAATACCGTCGCAACGGTTATGTGTATGAGATAAAAGGACAATATATTTCGAAGACTAAAAAAAGCAGTTTGCAACAAAAGACCGCGGACACGTAAACACTTCATATTGATTGTGAATGCGAAAGTACGAATTTCTAAATGCACGTCCGAGACGCTTTTCTTGCGCGCCGCGCTTCGATCTATCTTCTACGCGTTGCGCTGCTGCTCGGTCCTACCTTCGTGGAAAGAAAGAGTTGGCAGCAACGGTTAATTTCGCTGTTAGTCTGTTCGCTCGTTTAGCTACGTACAGTCGGTAAAACGCTTGTCTATAACAGCGACTTCAACTTCAACCGGCTGCAACCGAAAACTGCCGAAACATACTCGTTCCAAACATGTCGGAGGCAAAAGCGAAGGGCTAAGACTTCAGAATTCCTCAGTAGTTTTATTCAAATCCCGCTCCGGCGGGGCAGGATAGGGCTGAGAGTGCGAAAGCTGTGTTATAGACAAGCCTTTTACCGGCTGTGCTCCTGCTTTCTTCATCTGATGTGTACTGGCGGGGCGTCCACCTCTCGTTACTACTGAGTTTAAACTCGCGCTGTAGAACGCCTCGTGCTATAGAACACTTCCCAAAAATCTGACTTTTTTAACTGAATGGGTCATTTATTGCTTTCTAATAAAAAAATATTAAGTTATTGCGTGAACATACTTGAGCGAATTCCAAGCAATGGTGCTGCATGCGTGAAACATTCGCAATTTGCAGTTAGCCATTCACCTCACACATTGCACGACATATTGCCACGTCAGTATGGGCGCAGTTCGCATGAGTTTAAGTTTTGAAAGTCATTAGTTTAGAGAACCGGGGTTTTTTTCGCCGTTTAGCATTTCGGCGTGACCGGCGATACACGCTCTCAGTTGGATACCCTCATAGCACCAACCTCAAAAATTTCCATCAACACGTAGTGACGCATTTTGTGTCAATACTGTGCCACGCCCTCTTAGCCGCGGCCTCGGCATTAGGAAGAGACTCGCCTCATCTTTTGTAGTGTTTCCAGACGACAAATAACCGCAGCGCCAGCACTGTCGAGCCAGCCGCATTGAAGAGGTGTTTTGGCCAGCTGGCCCTCCGACACCGACCCCGCTTCCGCCACTACCATGCCGAGAATGACCACGGGACATTGCTTGCGACGTGACCAGAGCTTTTCTCATCTCCCCATCACCGACGGCAGAGCGCGCTCCCAGCGTTTTAACAGCCGAGCTGCTCAAGCTTGAGCTTGGTCCGCCTGCTCTCGCCTAAAAAATAGCTAGACAAAAAATAGCTCACGTGACCGTGCGTCTCGTCGGGAGCACCCGGCGTCGTCCAGGCTTGCGCATGGGCTTCCGCCACGGGAGGGGCTTGCAAAAAAATACCAAGAGAAATACCGAGTTCAGGTGAGCGTGCGCCTCGCGACAAGCGCACGGCATCGTCCAGCTCGACCTTCGAGAACACTCTCCCCAGCATTCGAGGCGTGATCTCTGGCTTGCTCTTCTTCTTGCCAGTTTACGTGCGTTCGCGCCTGAAGTGGGGAGCGCAAACACCGAGTTTCGCGCTGCAGACGCCGAGTTCGCGAAGCCGGTTGCCGCGGGCTCTAGCGCGTGTTAACGCGGTCCACTTTGTGGGAGATGTGAAAGGCTGCGTACAAGGCTATCCGGGCCTGGCAGTCATGGAGAACTTTCAGCGGCAAGTTCGGAAATCCATATGAGGTGCAACAGCCGGGCCTCCGGCGAAGAGAGAGGGGTCGCCAGCTCTGCTGTTGCTCCAACCTTGCACCACTAGTGGGGGACAGTTCAAGGTCACTGGTTAAGGCCCAGTGCGGTGCCGCATGCAAAAGTCGGAGAAGTACCCTGAAACGTTTCGCAATGAAACCAAAGGTCCTTTTTCTCCGACAATGTTTTTTTTCTTGTTTTTAAATACGAGGAATGTATTTTAAATAAATACTAAAAACATTCAAAGTGCACGTGTAACGACCTACTTTTAGGTTTACAACCATAAGGTGAATTTACAGACACATGTGATAGCGAAGCCACAGAAGTAAGCCGTCAAGTAAAACAACGTCAGCGCTAGCAAGATGCTTCCCCACAAGTCGCACAAGCACTTGCAGGGTCCATGGTTTGGGACAATGCACCGGAGTGCGACCACGAAAGCTTGCGAACAGACAGGGTGCATCCAGAACGCACTACTTAATTCACACGGCTTGTACCCTCACCCCCCCCCCTCCCCTTCCCCGCCCGCTCTCATATAAAAAAAAAAGAAAACATCCTCCAAAAGCCCAAATTAACCTCTAGCAATAAACCTGAGCCAATTGTGTTCCGTGCAAAACGGCTTTTGTTATAGTTCGTTACGAAGTTATTGAGACCCCAAATAGGGCTCGTCTTGGCGTGCCTTAAATTAGGTTGTCCTTGCCCTCGTTGACGTTGTTGTATAAGAGTCCTCCCAAAAATAGCGCTATAGAGACGGAAATAGGAACGCCTCTGCGGGGATCGCATCGCCGGCAGCTGACTACAGTGCGAGCTGCGTTATGGTTTCGCCGTGAGGCTTGGCAGAATAACGGGGGTGGGTCAGTAAATACCGCTATACTGTCCCTCCCAGATTTCTTTTATTTAATCGTATTACAACTCTTTCTTGGGGCCAGCGGTGTCCATACCTATAAGAAGGAAACATATTCGCGGAGAAAATATGTTCGTATAAAATAGCCGATAGGCGAAAAGAAAAAAACAAAAACAAAATAAAAAGTACATACACCCAGCAATATTCTACTCCAGCATGTAGTTAGACAGCTTATTTGTTTGTTCTAAACTTGTTTGTTGCACGGGATTCAAGTTCGGCGCGCATCTCAGCGACTAAATGTAACGTAACACTATCAGCGCCTTGCTTGGACACGCACACGCAGACACCCACAGGCACACACAGACACACGCACACACATTCACGCGCACACCGATTTTTCGAAATTTTTGAAAGAAAGTGTATGAAGGAACAGAAGTGTAAGGTTTGGGAGAAGGGGTAGCACATGTCATACGAACTTTCTCGTTATTTTCTTGAACAGCTGGGTGCAGATCGCTGTGCTTTACGGACGGTGCGTAACGGTACTCCATCCATCCCGTCATCTCTTACGCTGGACGTTCAAATATAATTTGAATTTAGGCAAGCTCTGGAAGCGGTAGAGGAAAACTTCTTGAATACATAGTTGGCGGAAAGGAGAAAAACGACTTCTCGGTGCGATGTTCGTAGGTACCAGAAGAATGAAAATTGCCGTGTCAGGAATTCTCAACGACGACCCCGTGCCTTTAAATCGAAGTAAGACGGAAGCGCACAAAAATCTATCGACCATATTTTTTTACAATGCCTGTCATAAAGCCGACTGCTGGCTTGTCTTCCGGTGTTATTACCGATCAAAAAAATCAGGAAAAGTAACGAATAGGAATAACCACAGATGTGCTTCCGATTATCTAGAAGCAGCTAGGTCATCCCCTGTCTTTTATTTATAACGGCAAAAAGTAAGAAGAAAATACGTTTACGAATTGATGTATTGACGGCTCGACATACGTTCAAAACCATCCGTTTTCTCCACCCGGTGACACCTCATCTGAACGTCCGTCCCCCTGCTCAAACACCAGCTGTGCAACCAACAGTCTTGCACGTGCCTCTGTACATACGCCCTGCCACGCCGGTGGCTGCCCTACACCCCCTCCTCCATCTTTCTCGACGTTTCCTGACGTTAGCGCGGGAGGGAACGGTGGGATCGGGCAGGGATTTACCCGAGTCCAACCTTGGCGCGGCAAAGCAGCGGCCTTCCGCAACGGCTCGACGACTGTGCCAACTACACGTTGTGCAGCGGCGCTCATACAATGGGCTAAGCTGCTTGCCTACCCGCGCTGTGTTCCTGCTCGCTGCGTGCCATCGATGATGCAAAGTCCGGCGCACGCGCCGCCGTTGCGTTCGGTATCGATTCGAGCGGAAACAGATCGCGCGCGCTTCTGCAGGCTTTGGTGCGCCATACGACACTGAGATTCCGATGCCGAATAACAACGCCTCTTTAGAGAAAACCGATTGAAGAAAGTGAAAGTTAAAAAACAATAGTTTTCTACGGTGGGCGGCTTACGGCGTTAAAACGCGCCAGGGAGAGGACCGCATGCTGAGTTTCCCAAGAAACTGAAGGTGGCCCCGGATTGTTCCGAGCGCTTTTCTCTCGGAGTTCATAGTCCGCCGTTGCATTTGGCGAAAACGTGATAGAACGGAACGTGACTTTGAATCGTGAGAAAATGCGTAAACAAGAGCCGCTGTTGCTACACAAGCGAAGAATGAAAGAGTGAACGCCAGAGTGTCGCTCGCAACAGCCTCTCTTTCCCCCTCATTTCGCCTTCCAAGGGTCACCTAGGCTTGGTGGTAATACCGCATGCGTCGTTTTTGCCTTCAGAGTGAACATAGATCTGAACAAGGCGGTCAGTTTCTATTTTTACAATGTCACCTGCGCTACGTCGTAAGATTACAGCTGCGTTGTGTACCCACAGTCCCACTGGCTGGCTCTCGAATAGATATGGGCAGAATTGGGGTCTGATTAGTTAAGCGTAGGCCTTTTTAGTCGGACCGATGGCACCCTGCCAAAAAACTGATGCATTTCTCCATAGACCGGTTGGTCGACCAATGAGCTCTGCTAAGATCTCTGGATTCACGGCGCAGGCGTGAAACCAGGCTTCCATTGTGTCAAAAGGGTTACTCGAACATCGCGAGAATGGAACGGTTCTAGATAAGACAATACATGCATCGCTAATGAAGTAGGACTAGGGTAGTATACCATTATCTCATAAACCCCATATCGGTATACATTTTGGTCGTTCGTAGATGCTTACTTAGTGCGCGAAAAATAGTCGCATGGGTTCGTTCTTCAGTTGCGAATTTGGGTCTTGGAATGTTTGACCATCGACTGGATGCACTTTCAGCGATGACTTGGTGCACATTTAGCGAAGCGTTTGACGCAGTTTTGATGTGAGGAAGCTTTGGCGCTTCTCTCAACTTTCTTTTAGGGAGGGATGGTAAAATTTTCTCGGAGATGATTGTAATGCGAAAGATGCGTAATGTGAAGTGCGATCATAGAATTCTGCTGAGGATCACGGGAGCAGTTGATTGCTCATATTTGTGTATAGTTTGTGAGAGATGGAAAGCGCTAGCTTTACAGAACAGGCTGTTTTGCCTTCCAAGTGAGGGTCGGAGGTCCCTGTATCGCAGCGATGGGCGACATGACTGGTGGTCATCGGATTTCCTGAAAAAAGCCACCAAACCTCCAGTCTTGCTCAGGGTGCGTGTGGTGCTTTCTTTGGCCTGATATAAGCATATCGTCATCATCATCAGCAACAGTAGCAGCCTACTCAGGTCCACTGCAGGACGAAGGCCTCTCCCATTGACCTCCAACCGCTCCTGTCCTGCGCTACTCGAGTCCACAGTTTACCCCTGAAGTACCGTATTTCAACCCTCCATCGGGTTAATGGCCTTCCCCTTCTTCCAGACCCATCTCTTGGTATCCACTCTGTTACCTTAATTGTCTACCGGTTGTCGGTTCGTCTCACTACATGACCAGCCGATTTTCTTTATTTGAACTACGATATATTCTACTCTAGTTTGTTCTCTGATCCTGGCAGCTCGTTTCCTGTCCCTGACTATTACTCCTAACGTTATTCGTTCCATGATCAGTTGAGCCGACCTAGGTTTGCTTTCTAGGTTTTTTTTAAGGTGCCAGTGTATCAACCAAACAAAATAGCATATACCACCACTTCGTGGGCTAAGCAGCGCACCCTCAAATTCTAAGCATTTAACTCCGCGACGAGCGTTAACTGTCCTGCGTTCCCGAAGCCAATGGAATAGCTTCGTTTTTATTACGCCGACACTGCACGGTCCGAAACAGCAGCAAAAGGCATTACCGCCATGTGAAAACATCCTGGCTGAGTGCAGAGAAAATTCCTAAGTGAGGGATGTTTAACCGCGCGGGGATTGAACTACGGCAAGTGACCGACGGAACGCATCAGGTGGTTTAATGCAAAAAAAAAAATAAAAATAAAGAGACAAAACTGCTCACATGTATGGATGCGAAAGTAATATATTCTCGTGGGTGAAATGTTTTCAAGTGGTGTTCCAAATTCCCACAACTATTACCTTCATATAGGACGGCTATCCGGGAAGGCTACTGCGCTGTTGCAGTAGCCTTCCTGGTAATAATTTTCTGGTAATTTTTGCGAGCAGTTCGTGAGCACTTCGCAAGCTCCACATCTAAGGCTCTGGCACTAAAACCCGTTCTAACTCCGTAACCAAGCTAACCGGATCGAACCTGTTTAACTACAGGTGTTATTCTCGGAGATCGGATGCCAAACAGCTCAGAAGGCGAGCTTGGCCGGCCGACCACTTTCCGCCAATCTTTGCTACTCCACGTGCTCAGGCGTCACCTAGCAACGGTGGCGCCGTCTTCTCTCGTAACGGGACAAATACAGCTCTCGCTCCAAAACATGCCGGGTCCTCCTACATCCCGCTCCTGCTATTCCGCGGAGCTCCGTTTTCTTTTCCTGGAGTGAGAGACTGAAGTGGGTGAGCTCTTATCTTAGCCGCATGACTACACCTCCAGAGACGTGGCTGAATAATGGGCAAACCATAAACGCTCTTTTTTTTTTCTCTACTTTTAACGCACGCGTATGTTGGCGTCCTTCTTTCTCTATAGGTTATGCAGACAAGTATAACCGGTATACACCCATCCACGTTTGCGGCAAGGGCGTATACCACCGTCGAACGCGCGGGGGCGCCGTGACGTGCGCGCAAAGGCTCCGCTTCTAGAATAAAGTGTTCCGGGTTAGCTACTCTGAAACCTCTTTTGCCTTTCCTTTCGGACGGCGTAGGGTGACTGGAACACTTCAATAAAATTGAAGGACCATCTCACTAGTGAACAGCTTATTTAGCATAGGCTAAGTGTCATGTGTGGCAACTACTGGTTGAATTATAATTACTGATTGATGGATTGATAATTTATTTATTTATTTATTTATTTATTTATTTATTTATTTATTTATTTATTTATTTATTTATTTATTTATTTATTTATTTATTTATTTATTTATTTATTTATTTATTTATTTATTTATTTATTTATTTATTTATTTATTTATTTATTTATTTTCTACTCTCAAGCACTGGCTGTTTTTCTCTTAGCGTACGATAGCTTTAAAGGGTCAACTGCCAATATGCCGCACCTCAGGCTGATGATTGGTACTAGGATTAAGATTGAACGAGGCTAAGACTTCCGGGCTAAGACTACGCGTCCACTCACGCCGTCGGTGGATACCCACTATCGCACGCGGAAAAAAGTTCGAATCGGATTTTGTGTGCACAACGTACACCCGTGTTCCAAGGCGCACGGCTTAGTGGAGGGTTTCGGATTAACTCAGATCACCGGTCGACGAGCGCTGTTGTGCCGTTCACTCACTCACTCACTCACTCACTCACTCACTCACTCACTCACTCACTCACTCACTCACTCACTCACTCACTCACTCACTCACTCACTTACCTTCAGTGAGGAAGTAAACAACTGAACGGCAATATGCAACTCTGAAATCACTTCGTACCCACCGTATCGGCGTACCGGCATCAAATGTTTGTTTCCGCTGTTATTCTTAGCGAACGCCTAAAAAGATGAAGCGCTTCCACATTAGGGGTAAGGCCACCATGGTGAGCAAGCGTCATTGTGCTGACGTTGGTCGTATGAGCCAATACAGAATCGCGCTGAAAATGAGTCGTGCTGAGTTTGGCCTCATGTTTTGCGATCTGTACGTTCTGCCTTCAGCATCCGGCCTTTGTTTTCGGGGAGACGCAATGCAATGCCGTGACGCAAAGCCTCTTATGTCGATTTTCGCTACGAGACTATACGCGCAGGTCAGCGAAAATGGCAGCTAAATTGATTCGGGTCATATGCAAAGCCCGCATTTCCCTTTGCGTTCAGTGGCATAGGCTTTCTGTTGCTGAACACCCATGTATTACCGGTCCGATATACGGCCACGGTGCGGGCGAGCAGAAAGACTTCACCTGTCGTTTGTTCGTCCCTTCACTGATATCATATGCATACCCAAATGAAATTTATCAATATGGAGGCCCTTGCGACCCCAATCCCTGTAGGCAAAGTATTCAAACCTTAAAGTTTAGATTTTGACGAGCGCGGATATCGCCCTCACGTGTTTACTGTAGCAGCGAGAAATTGATGTTCAACACTCAAGCATTTGTATGTAGATAGAACGAGGGAGCCTGTCTGTCCGTCTGTAACACTTGATGCGTCGCATTTTCGCCGCATACGAATACGCTATTAATGAAATGTTCCAGAATATTTAATTTCCATCTAAAACCACTTCTATTGCGCTTCCAGAAATCTCTTTCTAGCAATGCACTAATGCATAATAACAAAGCCTGAATTAAAGGGGCTAGATTGGACATGGGGGTCCAATGGAGGTATTTAGTAAAAGGACCCTGGGCCTTTTTATATGGACCTGGACTTCCCAAAAATTGGCCCTAAAAGTGTCTCACCAGCAATGCATTTTGTAAAGTAGTGAAGCAGACTTTAATGGTCTCTCAATCCGTAGTTATCCGCCGCTCCCCAGTTGGAAGTTTCTGCTAAATTGTGCTTCTTATTTTTTGTTGTTTTACGTTACATTTTTATTGCGATTAATAATGACAAGCTTTAAGTAGGACTAGTTTTCCCACGCACTACTCCTTTTCATTGTCGTTCGACCCGTCAGAAACCCCCTTACCTAATCTTGTCTTTCATGTTGTTCTTCTGAGCGGTCCATCAAATTGTGCGGGTTTCATTGTATTCTGGTAAACCTGAATGCTTTTTGGTGCAGGAACTGAGCATTTTCGCATTCATTCCGATAAGAAAAACAACATTTTTCCCTTCTTACTCGAACTTTTGTACGCATACATACGCGTTTACTTCGGTGGCGACGCAGCCTTCTTTCAGCGGGGACGGTACGGTCAGTTTTAAAGGCAGCAACCTCGAGTCCGGCGATGAACGCGTCAAACGGAGTTGAAAAGATGAGAGCAAAAGTTTCTGAAGTTTGTGTCAATCTTTTAAGAAAGCGCAAGTGCCGGTAGCCGTAGCCAACAAGCCGTAGAAGAAATGTGAGAGCTTACATTTGCATTATTACCCATTCTTATCGGCTTGGGTAATTCTGTTAGAAACGGCTATGCTAGGCGCCCGACCAAGTGGTCTGTGCCTGGTTTTTATTCCTTGCGCGGTATCGTTCGCCGGCAACTGGTAAGCACCGGACCATTTCAACATAGTGATGTATAATAGCGCCTTTGGGTGAATGCCAGCCGCTCCATACCTCGAATATACAAGCAGCCCTTTTCTGAACCGCTGTCTGCAGGAAGCTCATCCGAATAAATTTAGCTACGCCCCCATTCATGCAGCGATAATAAAAGCCTCCGGGCTTTGGTTCACGTGATCTCTTGACGCCAATAGGTTACACCATTCCTTCGCCGATGATTGGTTGAGCGTTACTCTACAAGGGAGAAGAAATCACGTAAAAAATACCCAAGCGTTAAAGAACAGTTAGGCTCCTTCGCAGCGAACCTTAGGAAACATACCGGCCCATTGGAAATTATCGCTTTCGATGAAACGTGAAGGAATGTGAAAAGGCGAGGATTTCGCTCTTCTCTTCAGTTCTTTTGTCGCGGAAAATTCAAAGCGCCTCCAAGGATACTTCTCCGACTATGAGCGGACGCTGAAAATCAAATCAGCAAATTACGACGCCGTGGGGCTCTCCACGGCAATAAACACGAATTACCCTTCTTAACTTGCAAACAACAAGGTACGTGTAGGGACTCGGGAGGATATGTACGTGCAAATTAGGCTTAATTTCAGATTACGCATCACGCGTTTTCCCCCACCTGATCACTGATCGCGTGGAGGCGGAACTGCCTTTCCGCAACCCACAAAATTATCTGCGTATGTTGTGGGATTAGAATGGTGAACATGTCGAATTGGCGACACCTTTAGCTTCCGGCAGTCCCCTACACAATTCCTATGTTCTAGCATGATCGGGCTGTTGGTTGGTCGCTACCCATTTAACCGTTACCTTAGCGAAGTAGAGATATTAGAAGAAAGTTTGATAGATCGCTTAGCAACCGTGGTAGCCCCGACTTCAACGTCTGATGAACGTCCGAGTATTTCAAGGACCTTGATGCTGTCCTCGAAGGAGCCCTCTGAGTGGACGGTTAGGAACCTCGGTGGTCTTCCGAGCTGTGGCTCGTACAAGGACCGTTGCGTCACATTTTAATACTAGAAGCTCTACTGGAGCTAATGGCGAAAAGTTTGAGATGTGCGCCTTTAAGGTCACCAAAGTCTTCGCCTACGTCTCTTCCCCAAATTAACGGGATCAGTAGAGCCACGTCTAGCCTGCCCACCACCCACTTCTCATTATACATACGTGTATATATATATATATATATATATATATATATATATATATATATATATATATATATATATATATATATATATATATATATATATATATATAAGATAATAGGGTTTGGAAATGAGGGGCTCGTTAGGAAATACAGAAAGAAATGCCGGCAGTCTACAACGCCAAAGAAGGCATAGGGGAATGGTTAGACGATTTTTTACCGTTAGTGACGTTAAATTATTTTATTTTATTATTAATTACGTGAGAAAGAAAGAAAGAAAAACACGCGCCCAGAGTGGGGACCGAACCCACGCCTTTCGAACCCACGCCTATATATATATATATATATATATATATATATATTACGTGCAGATTTAATATGGGTTGGGCTGCATTCGGCATATATCGAGAAATTTTCAGCAGTAATCTGCCTTTCTCACCAAAACTACCAGTGTATAACAAATGCGTTCTTCCGGGGATAACAAATGGGGTATAAAATTAAGTTTTCACTATGCGCATCAAAAGAGCAAACTTATGTCGGCACAACCAGTCATAAAAAAGGAAAATGCTAGGGGATAAGATTTAGAGACAAGGAAACAGCAATGTGTATTAGGGAAAAAATGGCGGGAAATATATCCTGGTTCAAACTGAGCGAAAGAAGTGGGGTTGGGAAGTTATGTAAAGCAGATGAAGGACACACGTGGACCATCCGTTTGGCGTTGCAGTCTGTGAGTTCGGGACCTCCTTTTGTATATCCTAACCATGTACTCAGCCTTCTGAAGGAATGGTTACCAAAGGACGGCAAATGAAGCAGGACAACACCAAGGATTCGATGGAGCGATGAACTCAGAAAATTTGGGGACAAAGTATGAACTCTATGAACTCACGATATAAGCAGCTGAAAATCTTTGGGAAAGGCCTTCGTCTAGCGGTGGACATGGCCATGACAACGATGACGATAATGATGATGATGATGATATTGTTAAAAGAAATTACCCTTAAAGGGACCCCGAAAAGCTTTGTGAAGGTGGCAATCAAATGCATTCAGGTGGTAGAACACATAACGGGGGATTTTTGAGCCAAGTGTGAGCCCCATACGTTGTACAGATAATTTGTAAACAATTTTTGAAGATCGCCTTTCTCAACCGATGAGTGCGACGCCGCAGCGAGCCGACCGCGGGTGACGCAACGGCGACCGCGGGTGACGCAACGGCGATCGCTGCTGACGCAACGGCGAAGGCGCCCCCTGATTCGCCCAATCGCCGGCAAGGTCGGCCGCCGGCGGCGTCACTGCCATTGGCTTCCGGCTGCTCTTCCTCCTTCCTGCGCGATCCCGAGGCAAAGGCGGCAAAGGCGGGTCCGCAGTGATTGACGCGAGCCTAGGCGGAGGAATGTAGCTAGCTGCTTTGAAGGAGGCAGAGAGGGAGGAGGAGTCGATCGGCAAGTGGGGAGAGGTGCATTTAATTGCTTCTGGCGCAGCTAATACTGAATGTAGATCAATAATTCCAACGGCATTGCGTCGCTATATTGGTGCTACGTGACAATACAGGCCTTTTATAACTTTTACAGAAGGCTTTTCTGGGTCCCTTTAACGTGCGCTCTTACTCTTCTAGTCGATAAACAAGACAACGAAGAACAATGAACTAGGATGGGCCAGCCCTTTCCCTTTTTATGGTGCCATTAACCATAGGGCGGTAACCTTTCAGAGAACATGACGGACAATCACATCCCCCCCTGCTCCCAGATGGAGAAAATACAATACTCGACGCAACTGTAAAATAAACGCGCTGATTACATTTATGGCGTCCGTATTTTCACAATAACAAAAATAGTAGATATTTAAACGAAAGATGCATGGTTCAAGAGAATTGACGGGGAAAATTCGCCGCGCGCGCGCGCGCGCGCGAGAGAGAGAGAGAGAGAGAGAGAGAGAGAGAGAGAGAGAGAGAGAGAGAGAGAGAGAGAGAGAGAGAGAGAGAGAGAGAGAGAGAGAGAGAGAGAGAGAGAGAGAGATTTGGAAAACCGCCAACTGCGCACGGGTCTCTGCGCTAGTCCTTACGGGCTCCCCAATTACACCGGGGCAATGGGTGTCCTCCACTGGGCGGCCCAATTCTTCCGGTAGAGAGCGGTGTTGGTCAGTCAGGGCGGCCTCCCCTGACGACGCTGAGGTGATGCGATGGATGATAAAGAGGTCTAGGTGCTTGCGCCCCGACGGGATGGATGGGCATGTCGATAGGATGTGTTGCAGTGAGGCTCACGGAGAACAAAGCAATAGCTGCATCAGTAACACCGACCACCCTCGTTTTTCAAAGTCTCAGCACATTCCCGGTTGCTTGGCGTTCATGTACATACATTAATCCAAAGGGGCATGCCTGTGCTTCGCAATCAGGCAACTCTGCGTAAGGGTATCGAGTATACCTATATTTTCCTCGTGGGGTGCGGCCACTGCAAAATTAAAGTCCAGGCACGTACGCGCGAATAAAAGATTAAGTACAGAAGTGTCTTGATATAGTGCGATCCACTTTCTTCGTTTGGTGCCAAAGCTGGGTTGATTGTCTGCATCCATGACTTGATTATAAATTCCGAAGTGACATGATACCTGGGAAAGGTAGGTTCACTGCATTGGGAAACCACTCAAGAAAACTCCGAGACGGTAGCACTACTGGCTGTCGGTAGAAAAATATATTGGAAATGAGCACTGTTACTTTGGGTGAAGCTCAGCTCAAATTTCACAGTGGCGTCAATTTAAGGCCGTTCAAAACCCATTGCTGCATTAGCATGAGCATATTTCTGAAATGAAACATGTTAGTGTGCTTCCTGAGTGTTTAAGAACTCCTTAAGCGATTCGTTTTACTCAAAAACGAGGGAGGGAGGGAGGGAGGGAGGGAGGGAGGGAGGGAGGGAGGGGGGGTGATGAAGAGAAAGGAAAGGAGGATTACAGAGTAAAACGTATTACAGAGTAAAACGAAGTAAGGGTTGCCTACATGCGTTCGCGCACTGACCACTCTGCCTGATAGGGCAGAGGAAAAGCGGCCGTCGATGCAACAAGAAGAAAAATTAAAAAAGGAGAAAGGAAAATAAGAAGTAACGGAAAGTTATTAGTACCCAGTTTGATTGTGACATCTTTACTCAGTTGCATGATAAAGACAAATGTATACACGCCACCCCTTCAACGAACGTACGAGCGCCACGTGACAACCTAAATGGCTTTAAAACGCCCAGCGTGGGTTACGGCTATTAGAATTGCTGAATTAACATCACTGACAGATGTGTTTTTTACATCCAAAAAGAAACAGCTTTTGTTTCAACTGAAACTCCAAAGCATCGCATATTGTTCCATTTTTTCAAAATGCCATAAGCTTTGTCTTGCCAGTGACAATAACAATTTATTGCTCGCCGCGTGCGCCCACCGAAAGATAAAATACCTGGGAGGCTTTAAACGTTATAAGAATATGACAGCGAAATCCTGGAGTTGGTCCTTCTGTTCGTCTATTCTTTACTTTCTTAAGTTTCCGCTGAACTTTGCACTCGCGCCCGTTCCCACTTGACCAGCCCCCTGCACCTTACGAAATTCGTTCCTCTTTCCCGCCATCGCCAGGAGCCTCCTGTTCCCTTCCGCCGATGAACAGGAGGTTCCTTCCTCTCAAGGCTACAGGTATTACACTTGTGGCAGTGGCCTACTTTCCCCCGGCGCTGATGTTTCTCTCTTCCGGCGCGCGCCCTTCGGCTCGCATCGCTTAATGGGGGACGGGATGGCGGAGGGAGAAAGGGTGGTCTAGGTTTTGCTTCATTTTGAGAACTGTAGTTAGAACATACGACAGAATTTCGGGGCACAGAAGTCAAGCGATGGAGGAAGGAGGAATGAACGTGTCTCTAAATTCGCCAGCACTCGGGAAGAGTCCTCATTTCAAGACCCGTTGAGTCCGTCCGGCAAAGTTGGGCGCCGTGCACCAGCCAAAGCTGGTCGTCAGGGTCCGCGCTAGACAGTGCTCTCTCCCAGTGCTCAGGGGAGGGGAATGAATGAATAAACATGCTTTATTTAAAGGAGGCACGAAGCCTTTTGGGG
The DNA here is from genome assembly GCF_048455015.1 of Haemaphysalis longicornis. NCBI lineage: Eukaryota > Metazoa > Arthropoda > Arachnida > Ixodida > Ixodidae > Haemaphysalis > Haemaphysalis longicornis. The sequence goes on from NW_027526340.1 coordinate 1,182,921, forward strand.
GGAAGGAGGTAAGTAGGGAGGGGATGAAGTGGGATACCACTAAAGTTAATTTTGGGATCATAGGTCCTTCCGAGGGCGTCTTGGTTCTTGGGTGCCGCCTAAAAAAAACATATAATCAGGCCCGCTCTATACTGCTTTGTAGAGACCACTCTCTAGTGCGTATCGGCCTATTGCTCCGAGTAAGGATGCGTTACTCCGGAGTACCTGTAAGTGCGCGTGAGCGTCAGATGACAGTGGCCATTTATCAAGCAGGGCGGCTCTGCCCTTGCCGAATATCGTACAGTGCCAGATTAAATGATACAGGTTAGGCGTCATAGCCTGCCCACAAAAGATACACGTTACCACTTTCGGGTTACGTCTGGGGTATATGCCGCGTTTGCGTAGGCCTTGTTAATAAAAATTTCTTCTTGCCGTCTGAGGGGGATTCCAGCAGGCAGGAAGCCATGAGGGGTAATGTCTTGGAGCCGCTTACGGCTTTCTTGTAGCAAGCGTTTGCGCTGCAAATACCATGTTACTGGTGTGGGAGCCAGCGGAGGGTTGGAAATCATGGGAGGAGGGGTTAGGAAGCACTCCCTTGCAGCGTCGTGGGCTTGCTGATTTCCATCTGCTCCAACCGTGTGACCAGGTGTCCACGCAAGTCGAATAATCGTGCCATATTGCTGGAGGGTCTGTATTAGTGCTATGATGTGATTGGCAGTTGCATTGTGAGTGTAGGCCTCGTTGAGCTCGTGTAACGCTGTATGAGAGTCCGTAATTAGTCTGAACTTGGTGACGTTAGTTGGTGCAGAACGTTGCAGTTGTTTAAGCGCCCCGAGTATTCCAAGGAGTTCAGCTTTTTTGGCGAAGCCGTAGTTGTGCGCAATTTGGCGGCGGCCATTGAGGGCAGGGTGTTCAGGGCGTACCCAGGTAATGGGCGCTTGCGCACCGTTAAGTGAGGCATCTGTGAAGATGTCCCATTCATCAGGACCCTTGTCTTGCTTAAGTTTGCGCATATATCGTTCCCGTACAGCCGTGTTTCGTCTTGGGATTGGTTTCCGGCGCACGATACCAGTTTCTCGACAATCCAAGGGTTGTATTGAAGGGGGTATTAGCGTGGGGTCGACTTCACTTCTTTGCAGATCCCATCGTCTGAGTGCTTGGCCTTCCGGTATGAGGTCAAGGCGTTGCTGGTGCCTAAGTTGCGTTTCCTTCACCATACTGGTGAGTACACTCTAAACTTTTTTTCCACCCATATACTCCCTAGAGGTTCTTTTTCGCCTGTCCTCTAGTGATCCTCCTTGTAGGAGTTTTTTTACTACATGGAACAGGGAGGTTTTGTTTACCTCCTCAAAACAGGGTGTTTTTAGGTGATAGAAAGGAGGTAGTTAGGGAGTGTTAAGAAATGTTAGGGAGAATTTAAGGAGATCAAAATGGAGTATTCTTTACTTCCTCAAGGCGTTTTTAAGTGATGTTTATGGACTTTTTAGGCGGTTGAATAGGAGCCTATTATGGCTCCCTTGGGAAGTACTTATGTTATTTTAGGGGCGTTTTGAGGAGGTTCAAGGGAAGCATTTACTTGTTTTGCATGGAGTTTTACGTTTTGTAGGCCTCGCGAGGGAGTTTTTAGGAGGTTCAAGGGAAGCATATATTTCTTTTGAATGGAGTTTTGCAAAGTTGGGGCGGTTTTGTAGGCCTTCCGAAAGGAGTTTTTTCAAGGCCACAAGGGAGAGTTTCTAGTTCCCTGCGGGAGTACTGATTTCACACGGTTTTTCTCGGTTTCAGGTTTATTTCAAACGAACTTTCGCATACAAGTTTACATGGTACATGGTGTACACAAGGAGGCTCCGAAATAAAAACTTTGGGCGACCTCCTATAAGAAAGCAAAAATGGTAAATTGCTAAAAACACGCCAGTTAGGAATGGAAGATAGCAATAGAATGCTAGTTGAACAAACCGTAGAATTAATATTACTACAAGAACTGGAAATACGCGAAAAACAAAGATAGGCGCAAACACAACCACATGGTAAGTGAAATCATTATATAATAACAGCGGGTCGGGAACGCGTCAGTACTTATCAGAACTTATCAGAACGCATCAGCACTCAGTACAGAAAGTGAAAAAAATGGTTGCAGTGGTTTACAACAACAAAAAAATTTCAGTTGGTGGTGAAATGAGCGATCTGTGTGCTAGTTGAACAAACTGTAGAAACAATATTACTACAAGAACTGGAAATACGCGAAAAACATATAGGCACAAACACAACGGCATGGCAAGTGACATCATTATATAATACTAGAGGATTGAGAACGCGTGAGTACTTATCAGTGCGCATCAGTACTCAGTACACAAAGTGAAAAAAATGGTTGCAGTGGTTTACAACAACAAAAATTTTTTTCAATTGGTGGTGAAATGAGCGAAAGCTGTGTAACGATTTGATATTGAAAGGTAACGAGCATTTTATAGATGGTAAAGGCACAAGAGATAAATGATGTAGGAGACATACAGCAATGAGATGGCTATGGATAAAGGAGTAATATAAAGAACGAGAAATATGCTGCGGAAAATACCAGTGCGTTTTGATAAAGACACAAATGCGCCAAGAAAAGTGACCCAGTCTGAGGGGTTAATTGCAAGGGTATAGAACAGAATGCGTGGTTTTGCGACAGCTTCTTCAGAGTGAGAAGAAAAAGCTATGTAATTCGTGTTTTTCCGATAATTTTAAGTTGATTCATCTGGCACCAGTTGCCAACATTATTTAGATAATTGTTTCAAGTTATATTAGTTGGTTAATATTATTGCTCACTAAAAGATAGCTGTATTATCAGCATACTGAAGGGCCCATCAAATATCCCCTGTTCAGTAAAAAAAAAAAAGAAAACGTCTGAAACATAATACGAAATTCTATCCAATGATTACAGGATTGAAAACAAATAAAATATTGGTGAGGGATATTGATGCGATAAAAGTTAATTAGTTCTAAATCCTTCACACGTGGTTTGGTGCTGGCAAGGTCCAAAAAGGCATGTTCCACAAACGTTAGAGCTCTGTGTGCCTTCTTGGGATATTGAATGTTGAAACCCCAGAACGATGCAAACAGACTACACAGTCCTCCCAGTAAAGATGATGCAGTCAAGACACTCTGGCCATCGATGCGGAGGCTAATTTCCCCGTTCGCGGAATGCAGGCAGGGAGTCAAAGGAACATCTACCTGAAAAAGCAAAAAAGAAAAAAAAATGACCCACATGTAAAATTCAAAACAGACACTATGGTTAAATGAACTTAATAATTCGGTACAGTAATAAAATTGTTATGCCAGGTTCCCTGCGAAGATTCAGTACTTAAATTAGGAATGCAAAGCCTTCATAAAACCAAGTGCCAGTACATTAACCATCGTGGCTTTTGCAGCAATAAAAAGATATTACTTCCGCACAATATACTCGAGCACAACTTTAAATGACAGTGAAGTTAAAATGCAAGTCTATCTAGGTTGATAGATTAGCTCACGGAGAACACTATGATACCCCTCTTACACCTGGCATTTTTTTAAAAATAAGGTTGAAACTAGCAAAAACACGTTTTCACCGGAAGGGCTTAAGTGGCCTGACGAGCACAACTTCTTTCTTGGCTGCCGCTGGATGGTGCTACTCGTCCATACTTAGGGTGGCCGTACCGCTTTCCAAGGGAGCATGCGAGCTACGCATGAGAAAATCGTTCGACGCCAAAACTTGCGGGGCCTCAAAAGGCTAATGTTTTTCTTCAGTGAAGCGTAAATACTGATCACAGGTCCAATGGAGAAACATTTTGCTGAGTGGTCTCGAACGGCAAATGACAGGGGAGTTTGGGGAAGCATGAGCGATTTGACCGGAACTGACCAAACTGCTTGGTACGTGGTAATGTTGTATTCAGTTGCTTGTATACTGCTATTAATCACCGCTGCTTCACTTGCTTCCGGTTTATCCTGATGCAAACAGCGACTGCAGTCGTGTTTGCGTCACGTTTGATGAGCAGTTGAACAGCGATTTCTCAGCACTTAAGGCGTCTTGGCACTAAATCAATGCTGAAATGGCTATGCGGAGGTCCGACTTCCGTTTGAAATCAACTTGCTGGTTGTCTTCAATGACCCTTTAACAACAAGTTACCCTTATGCTTCATCACTGCAACCGATTGTTCCTCCGTGTGGTGCAAAGTGTGCTACTGTGAGTATTTTCAACATGAAACGAACCGTTTCTGTGATTTGTAGGACTGATTCTGCTATTAATTACTGCAGTGACAACAAGCTATGAAAGAAAATCCCGCCATCTCCACGAAGTGAATGATGATGAGAGGGGCGAATCTAAAATGCTTATCAGCAGACAATGTGACGCATTAAGTGCAAGCTGCTTTCATATTGTGTGCATTGACATTAGGATATGGCCCCCTGGCAGAATGATGCGCTGCGCGAGATTTTGCCGTACCTAAAAGGACAGGCAACTCATTTTTACAGAGTATAGGATCTGTAAAAGGGTTGCGAGTTGGGCGAGTTGGTAATTATGCATTGCGAAAAATAAACTGCGCGCAAATTAACGAGGACAAGAACACATGAAGACGGCACAAGCGCACACTCGCAACTAGTTTATTATTGCACAATTCAAAGCTTTATATGCCCAAGCGCCCAATTGCCGCGCCCCCAATGCGTCACAGTTCTCAGCGCACTCAGCCGAAAATACTAAAAAACCGTAACAACAAAACCACAAAACGAACTTTGAGGCGCAGGAAAGGCGAAAAATCAGCAAAGATAACCGCATCATACATGGATTAAGACCCCCCTCCCACCCCCAACACGCATTCCCAGAAGAAGCACCGAAATAGCGCTCAATGTGCGTCTAAATATGCGACTTCTGATTAAGCAGGGCGATAGAGGGATGACTGATACATTCGGAACCAGCTTTTCTGATGTCGGTGGCTTCTACAATTTCTCGCGTTCGCTGGTTCCATGGAGGAAAAAAAAGCTTTTCTTTCCTCCATGGCTGGTTCTTATGTCGCAAAAGGATGGCTGTGCGCTCAAACACAGGGACACAATCAGGTCTGCATGCGCGGTAATGAGAAGATAAGTGGCTCAGGTCACGTTGAAAAATGAAAAAAAATATACGGTACTTTTAGACGTCGTACGCTCGAGTTTGTGACAACGTACCCGTGTGCGGCTCTGTCCTGAAGTTCGGAGAAATGCAGGCGCGTTGTGTTATATTTCTCGTCTTGCATTACGCTTTCTTTTATATATTAGCGCCCTCTTTCCTGATCTCTCTACCTTCCTACCCGCTTCCGTCTGACTGCGCTGATTTTCGCCAGCACGAAGTAACCGTCACGTTGCTTTGAAACGACGCCGCGCGCGACAAACGATTTTATCTCGAATGCCCTGTTACAAACCGGCCTACAAAAGAATGCGAACGCATACCCCAAAACCCACAAACAAGTAAAATAATACGAGTGTGCGCTTTTCTCTTTGCCCGTGCGTGTACGAGCTGTGAGCGGCACGGGTACCCGGGTACTTCGCTGTTAACCCTATCCAAACGTTTGACAAACGAAAGACCACTTACCAGCGAGCTGTCCACACCTGTCGCCGTATCCAAATGCTGTTTGCGGCCGTTCCTCGTGTGACAGGGGCACATGAAAATCTTTCCACCAAATGGCACTACTAGTCCTTCACAAATAAGAAAAAACGACGGCCCAAGGCGAGGCTTGAAGCTCCGGCCGCGCCGAGTCACCGGCCGCGCTGCGTTGATAGTTGTTTACATCCGGGCAGCCAGTCGTGCCGCCAGGGCAAGTTGAGTCGCTGCAGTCGGGTGCGTTGGCGCGCTGGCACGAGAATTTAAATCGTCTATGTATGCGCAAGCAAGCGAAGCAGATGAACATTGCAATTGTTTGCAACGGCGAGAACTGCATCTTCGTTAGCAGCAGAGTTTGACAACACCTATCGCCAAAATGAACAGATTGAGACAACACGGCCGCGCTCTCTGCCTGTGATCGCGCTGGTTGAAGCATCTATACGGGTATACGTACGGTATTGGTTTTGTAGCTGCGTGCAACCGTCGCGTCCTGCTTACTCGTTCTAATTAGCATTAGGCCACGGTTGAAGTGCTGGTGCACGGAGACAACAGAAGACTAACATGGCGACCGCCCGCTTGAGATGATTACCTCAGATAGGGCGTTTATTGTGGACGTGGTAGTATACAAGGAACGGAACGCCATCTCACAAATGGTGTTAAGTCGTTCTAAATCCTCCCTTTTGCTACCCGGATGGGCAACGGTACTACCATGGAGGTTCGTCCACTTCTTTAGATCATGCCTAGGGAGTACATTTTTTGCTATAGGTACTTTTCAGGGCACATTACTTGATTAAAACTCCATTTCCGGCTAGTTTGCGTTTACAGTGTAGCGGCAGTTGAGTGGCCTGTTCGAGGATATCAACGCAGGTTATAAGGAGCCCAGTGATTGTCCGGATAGTTGCACGGTACAGGACATTCAGGCCCCGTATATGTTTTTAGATGCGAAGCATCTCATGGTCGGGGCTATGTCCCTCCCTTGTCGTTGTCGTTGTTGCGCCGTCCACACCCCCACTGCGCATGCTCGGCTTGCTGAACGCCCGGTCCCTTCTATGGCTCCTGGAGCGACAGTGCGGCCGGTGTCTTCCTGGGCCGGCATGACATGAGCACGCTTCCCCTTTAAGGGCTCCTGGAGCGACAGTGTTGCCGGTGTCTTCCTGGGCCGGCACGAGACGAGTACGCTTCACGCGCCTTCGACGTTTCATCGTCGTCGGCAGCGGCGTGCATCGGCGAGTCTCGGAGGGCCGTGATTACAAGCAGCCCACAACCATCCGGGGAACGTGCATCGACCTCATCTTCAGCAACGCCAGGGTTCATCCACTACAACAGCCCTTGACTTTACATGTCACAGACCATAAAGCGGTCATAATCAAAGCGGAACTCCAACTACAGCTCGACGTCACCTACGTTGAACATTATGATGATAATGCTTAAATTAAGACAAACTCATACCACGTACAACGTCTCTCTCTCTCTTTAATGTCTCTCCACTCCAACACCCTTCCCCCTCCAATAAAATTACACCATCTTCCCGTAGGGGAACCCTGACTAGTATGCGAAACAGCCATGGGGTCAGCGCAATTTACCATTTCTTAGTTCCGGTAAGTGAAAAGTGGGGTAGTTTCCATGGAAACCAAAGGGTAAATATAACGGTATCTACGTACCTCAACCTCACGGAAACGATGAACTGAAAACTAATGGGTACTTGAATCGACCCCATGCCTGCTTCGCATACTACTCAGGGTTCCCCTACGGGAAGATGGTGTAATTTTTTGTGACAGGATGTATGCTGGTATTCCTTAAGTGATCCTGCCGACTGCCACCGCTCGCAGAAGCGTAAGACAGGCCCTTTTGCTGGATCCGCCGAATTTGCTTGATATGAGGGAAATTAGGTGCATTGTCTGTCGCTAGGTTGTGCGTAGGGTACGAATCCATGCGTTGGGACTGTTGCAACCGGCTGCTAACCTGGACGCCGAGTAGTCGGATAGTGCCGTTTTTCAAGGTTAAAGTTTCGGTGCCCATTTGGTGTCAGGTGTTCGGCCGGGTTTGTTAGTCGCTGTCCATCTATACTCAGGAATTCTGTTTTGCTGGTTGAAAGCTCCAAACCAAGTTCTGCGAGGGAATTTTTAAGGGTGAATACTGCTGCGTGTAGTTCAGTTTGCATACGCTCTTTGCAGTTGTAATCAACCGCTACCATCCAGACGACAATGTCATCGGCGTAAATAGCAAATCAGGATGAGGTGTCTCGCTCTAGTGCGTGAGCCACTCTGTTTATGGCCAGGTTGAAGAGAAGTGGGCCGAGTACTGATCCTTAGGGAACTCCCCTATCAAGGAAGAAAGTTTGAGGTGTCCACTGGGAGCTCTTGCTGTGGAATCGAATTCGTCAGTGCTCCAGGAAGCTGCATATCTAGTTCTGAGCTCGCTGACTGGCGAACGAAGCTGCAAGTTTTGAAGAATGACATTCTGGCTGACGTTGTCAAATGCCTCGCGCATATCGACGGCCAGAAGGTAATCAGGTAAGTGGTTTCGAGATTTTCTATTAATTACTCGGCGAAGTAGCCAGATGTAGTCGTGGGAACTCAGGGTGGGGCGTAAGCTGGTTTAAGATGGTTGGAACCAGCCCGTTTGCTCGAGATGGTATTGCAGCCGGTTGTTGATGAGTCTCTCCGTGAGCTTGCAAATAGTAGGTGTGAGGGCAATCGGTCGAAGGTTTTTAGGCTGACGAGAGTCTTTTCCAGGCTTAGGAATGGGATGAATCATGGTTAGCTTCAGGTGCTCCTTCACCGTTCCTTGCTCCCAAGATCGATTGATTGTACAAAGAAGAGCTTCTTTAGCGGCTGTAGGCAGAATACGTAGATCTTGCCACGTAATACCGTCATGGCCAGGGACAGAGCAGGGTTTCCCTTGACCCAGGGCTAAGACAAGTTCGCCTATAGTGAAGGGTTGTTCCAGAATTTCTTGTGGGTTGGGGATTGTGAGGCGAGTTAAGCGGGGCAAGTGTTACGGTGTTCGAGTTGCGTGGGGGAAGAAAATACGGGTGAGTTTGTCATCCACTATGAGAGGCTCCGCTTGCAACATTAATTCTCCCATAATAGGAATCTTGATTTTTGACTTCCGAGCGAGACTGCGGAAAATGTCCCATAGTTTTGACAAGCCTTTTTTCTTCCCTAGACGGTCACACAGGTCGTGCCTTTTTTTTTTTGCATGCTCCAGAACGAAAAAAGGGAGGGGAACGGCAGGGGGGGGGGGGGTATTGGGGGGGTTCTTATCACAGCCCCACATGATATGATAAAGGATGCCCGGAGCCTCGCAGAAGCGGCATTGCGACAAGTACAAGGTGGGGCCCAAAATGGGGGCTCTATTGGGGTCGAGAAATGTGTTTGTTTGGATGCCTCAGAGGTGGCGCTCTTGTTCTTTAGTGAGGCTTTTGTGCGCAGGGGGATATAGTGTTCGTTCCAGACGGTAATGTAACCATCAAGTCACACGTGTTCGTACTTGTTCCTGTCTCTTTTCAACGTCGTCTTGGCCGTGCGCCACTTTTATGTTAGTCAGGCGACGTCACAAAAAGTGCCGTGCAAAAAAAAAAAAGTCCTTAGGAGGAAACTTTGCGACGTCGGTGTGTCGGAGCTACTGCGTAATGCCATTGCTGCAGGTACGGTGTAGACGTCGACGTCGAACATATCGCAGCGTCCGCTTCTGAGAAGTCTCTCATGCGACTCGGCCGTACGTGATCCCTCAGTCCGAGCCACACACCCACCATTCTCGTTTAAGGCGCTAGCGAACCAGCGCCGAGTGTGCTCCCTCCCTTTCCTGCTTCGTTTCATTCAGCGCTGCTCTGTTTGAACTGAAAGGGGAAATTAAATGACGTAGAAGGAGGAAAGTGCGGAGGTGGCAATTGTGGGTATTTCTCAGCGTTGAGAAATCAAGCTGCGCTACTCGATGGATGCTGCTGCACCAGAAGACATAAAGAACGTAGGCAATCGTTCTTTTTCCGTTATTGCGAAAGCGCGCCTCAGCTGACCGCTTGGGGTCACCTGTCGCGAAAGGGCCGTCACACGGTATACTTCACGGGCTCGAAAGAGCGGTCAAATGCAGACGGGGACAAGCCGTCTGCAGCTGTCCGTGTCTTCTTTCTGAGCGCTCCTGAAACACCCTAATGGAATGCCAGCTGGCCCGAACCCAAGCCCTCCCTCATGGGAGGGTTCATTCAAATGTCTCCCACCTAGCAGGTTCGGAGCTTAACCATGACGCTACAACTTTCAATTCTATGCTTGTCAAATTAGCTTGCGCAAGGTTTCACAGCCGCCTGTCGGGAGTTAATGTAACTATACAATAGATCCTGGACAAACGTCGACGTGACTTCTGCACTAAAAAGCTTTCAAAGCGTTCTGGCTTAGTTTTTTCCTTTACTCACTGGCACTGAAACTTCCGGTAATAGTAGCATGAAAGGGTCACGTTTAGTACAACCGTGGCTGTTAACAGTTTACTAAAGGAACTTTCTCGTGACGGCATGAGTCGCTGAGTGTTCGTCGATAGTAGGCGCCACCGGTATCATGGGACATACACCACTGAGTTACGTTGTCAATCGTCGAAGCTCCTAACTCGATTTATTCTCAGATAACGACTGCCAGTAATTATATTTTGTCGCAAGCTACGCCGGAACCTTACCCGGCATCGAAGAGTTTTTTTTTCAATTCAGCGACGCAGACCTTCCACACTATAGTCTCTGACTCTCAGCAGGCATGCCGTCTCTACCACGCAGGCCTGGCCCCTCCCCGGGCCATTCCTCTCCTCCAACGTCTAGCCGGCTACAGCATCATGATCATCTGGACTTCCGGCCACTCCGGCCTTCCGGGGAATGAAGCGGCCCCCGCGGCAGCCCGAGCTCTACGCTCCCGGGGAGATCTCCACCGATGACCAGGTGATCCCACAAACCCACACGAACTCCCCACCCCCACATTCCCCTTGATAATTCGTACAATGTCCCTCTATCCCACTACACCCTTACCTGACGCGTCTACCTCCCTCCACACTTCTCCCTAACCAACCAGCAAGTCATCACCCATTGCCGCCTTCCGAGCGGTGCCTACTGCAACCACGTCATCCTGCATCACATTGCACCCACTATCTATCCCAATCAATGTCAACACTGCGACAAACCGATAACAACATTTCACCTGGTATACTCCTGTCCCCACCCCCTTCCCCACCCTGGATCAGTGGGAGACTGAGCTGACCATCCCGGACCCGCCCCGCCAGAGGGCCTTGGTTTCTCGGGCCATCGAGTCAGCCATGTCAAAAGGCATCCTGGACTACGGACGCTTCACCACCCCCCTCTTCCCTTTTTATTTTTCTCCAATAAATCTTTACTACTACTACTACTACTACTACTACTACTACTACTACTACTACTACTACTACTACTACTACTACTACTACTACTACTACTACTACTACTACTACTACTGAAGGCGGGAAAACAAATGAACCAAACAACTGAAAGGTCATGTTGAATACACCAATTGTACGTCCAGGTATATGAACTATCGAATTCAAGTTTATTCCTGCTTAGACCAATCAGGGTATAAAAACTTTTTGTGTGTGACATTGCTATGCCAACATAAAAACTTTTTATAGGCAATTAACCAAGAGCGGTGCTTGACTGCCTACCGAGTGTAAGAGCACTTTGAATTAGTACGAAGAAGAGACGTCATTGGTGCCTATTTACGGTAGCGAGCACCGTCTGGGCTGCCATCACTGCAACATTTATGGTTTCCGGACGGCTCTAGGTAAATCACCGCTGAAGTTTGTAACGTCTTCCTGATATTTTCTTTCCAGTACACATCATAAAAAAGACTAGGTATGGCTTGCGACATAGACAATGCCTGGCAGACTTCATCGGAGCGTCACTTCCGTATACCGTGGCTCTTGAGAGCGACCAGAAGAAGCAGGCTGTGCCGGAGGCCAAGGACACGTTCTCTCTCTCTCTGCGCCGGTGATTCATGGAACTTGACGTCGAACAGTCCACCACGCGGCCGCCGCATCCCACGCAAGGCTCCAGGCACGCTGCACACCACGCGAGCGGCGTGGCACCGAGATTGCTCAAGGCGGGAATCTCTTCTATTTTCAACACTCACGCATTTCCCCTCGCGCTGCTCCTGCTCGCAGCGGGAGATTCGAATCTACATGATCGGTCACGCGCGGCCTGTATTGACGAAAGCGCTTCCGTGGCCGGCGGCGCCTCCCCCGCGCGATTCAGCCGTTCGTTGGCGGCTACCAACTCCGGCCAAGGTGGCCACATTACTTACGCTTCGCTGAAGAAATGGGCGTGTGCGCCTTCGCCATCTTTCAACGTTCCGTTTGTTTGCTCTTCGTTTGATGTAATACCGGATGGACTCGCACTGTGGTAACTAGCTCGTGCTACCTCCTCCGCATGTCTTGTCAACATCCTGATATCAAAATTGACCTCTACGGCTTACGTTTTGTCATCACTTAAAGTAATACTTACATATCGAATCAAGACTTCTAGTGACTGTGTAATAAACATTTGGCAATATCCATGCGCTACCAGGTTCAAGGGTTACTAATAACTCGTTACGTAGACACTAAGAATTTGAACACCATGAAGCACTGCAACCTCATCATGTATTTCAAACCCATGCATCGTATTTACATAAGAAGAGCAATCAATAAAGATGAAATTTATTGAATTAAGTACACACCTGAGCCACCACATTCGCGCTAACGAATAATTAGAAACATTGCAGGAATAGTCACTTTATATAAAATCGTGCGCATGAGTGTTTTTCTAATGCCCATAGATTCGAAATAACACCCTATGAGCAACAAACAAAAACTTCTTAGCCGTAGAGACGCCGCTCAGGGTACACAGTGACGCCGCATCAACTGTGATCCGAAAAACACCGAAACTGAAAATTCCGGCATTCCCGCTAAGATCTTTCTAAAGTTCTCCTTTGAATGTCCTCACTTGGCCCCCATGTCACGAACTGGCCAAAGAAAAACCAGGCCACTTTTACACTAACAGCTTAGATACAGCTTCCCATCTCACTGCTGTACTGTCCACCATTCGACGTCACTGACAGTCGCTGCTAACTTAACGAGGGATTGTTGTGGCGTTATGGTGTGAGATGCCATCGGGTGGGGAAAAATAGCCCTGGGTAGAAAATCTTGAATGACTCATGCCTCAAAGAAGAAAGTTGAAATACTTTTATCCGCTCCATGCAGCCGTGCACAACACCCGTTTTCTGTGGCGTTGTTCCGACGTTTGGGTGCCTACCTTCTTTGCTTACCATTGACCAGCTGGGGCTTGCTCTCCTGCCCTCCGGCTGTATGAATTCAAGATGATCTTTTACTGATCGGCGAAAATGCTCGTCTTCACAAGGAGCATCAGCAGGCAGCCACAGTCGCCCTGACATTGTGCCACAGCAATCTCAAATGCGTGCACAACTACTGAGTCTATACAGCGTAAACTTTTTGCCCCAGTACTCTCATGATTTCAGCGCGATTTACGAAGGCGCAAGCAACACAAAGTGCTCTACCATGGTTTCAATCATTAGACGTTAGAATCACTGTGCTGAAGAACTTAATGCCTTGTGGTGATGCAGTGGCCCAGGAACAGCACTCAAAAAAAAAATTCCCGGGCCATCTCCACTAACGCGAAACCTGCGCTGGGGCGGGTGCAGTTGTCGCCGGCGTTTCCCACAGCAAAATCGCTGCTAATGGGCCTTCCCTGCGTCGCTGTTGTGTCGGCGAGCGCGTTCTCGCTCCTTGCGAGCTTGCAGTTCAGCGTCCATCGCAGAAAAAAGCGTTTGTGGAGCGAATGCGCACCGTTGCCTCTCTCTTGGCACACGGAGCGCTGATTGGCTGCCGGAGAAGCACGGGTGGGTGGAGCAATCGCACACTTGCTGAAGCGGTGGCGCCCTCTCTTGCGTTGAACCGGATTTAAGCAATTAAATCAGACACACTGGCCGTAAGTTGTCTTCGTGTCACGCGCCGCAGCATGCTAAGAAGTATACTTTACAGGAGACAACCTGTCGGTTGAAACCAATTTGCAATTAAATCCTGATTATTCCTGTATTTTGAATTAGTTTAGGTCATGTTAGTTTATTTTGAACCGGTTTTATCCATACACTTGTTTTTGACCATGGGTTGACAACTTGATTTACCGTGACGACAGGAGACGCCTACAAACCGAGCCCCAAAGGTGCTTCGCCCCTAAAAGAACTCTCAAGGACATTCGTTGACGTGAGCGCTGCCAACCAGGCACTTGTCTAAGATGCATGAACCAAAGAGCTCCCCATACCACATGATGGCCGCAGTCGAGTGGCTGACAGCGGGCATTAAAGATACCCACAAGGAATTGTCTCAGGTAATAAAGCAGCGAGAAGAATCCAGTGGCGTAACACAGAAACTGCAAAAGCAAGTTAGAGAATTGCAGTGCAAAATATGTAAACTTTGATGTTAAAATTCTTTTAACAACTTCAAGGTAACATCAGTACTACCATCGAACATGAAAAACTGTCGTACATGTGGTTAATGATGATCACGTTCTTGAACGCCCACTTATTTCTTGTTATGTCTCCAGACGACTGGGGGAAGCATAGCTACTGTCGCCCAAAACTTGTGTTCTATTCGGCCTTTCGAAGCCAGTTGCCCTGTTGCTATGGAGATTAGGCACGCCCTTTCAATTTCAAACCGAATGACTCGCCCACTACAGCACCGACTGACCGTGGGGAGGGAACAGCGCTTTTCTACCAGAATAGGCTACAGTGTCTCAAAGGATATGAGCCCAGACCTCACCGTCCCGCGGTGAGTGTCGGGCACGTCGAATGGACGAGGCACGAGGACATGCTGGGTAGCGATCACTACACATTTTAGACCGATATTGACCATCGCAAGGCGCCTATCAAACGGGGAAAGGCAAACATCACGTACTGGGTCATCTCCCGAAAAGAGGGCCATACCGCGCGGACAGACGGAGGCTTGGAAGGATGGGCCGCATGCAGATCGTATGCACGCTTCACAAATTTTCGAAGGAAATTCAACTCACCACGGAGAAGCCGGCAATGGAACTGCACCTTCTACATCCTTTGGAGGCCCGCCGAAATTTGTTCAGGGGGGGAAGAAGTAGTAAAGAAATAGACGGTATCGCCGTTTTGTCCAAGCAGGCGGAAGAATACGCGGACAAGCTCAGCCGACAGAACTGACACCAGGCATACTACCAGCTCCAGCGGACCCTGAACAACCACGCTACCTGGGTCATAATTAAATCACTGATCGCGAAGATGAGGACCGAGAACACCGCAGGTCAGAACTTCACGCGTCGGATTCACAACTTCCAGGCCACGAAAGAGGACTTTCTAAAAGCAGTAAAAGAAAGGTATCTGGGCAAAAAACCACCTTCAACTAGCAGTGTTTACCTAGAATATGGAAGTGCGTATGTCGAATCTGGAGTTAAACCACTTATTTAAGCGAGTGGAGATGGACGCGGCCCTGGAGGATCTGGGCGGGAACGCAACGCCTGGGCCGTGCCTAATTAACAACAAGACGCTTCCAAATCTAGATAGCGGGGTTGCAGGCTACCTTCTTGAAAGGGTCACCGAAAGCTAAGAGATTCGGAAAACACCGGCGATTTGGAAGCCCGCCGATGTCAGCATGATACAGAAGCCGAAAAAGTCGCTAAGCTGCAAACCTACGGGACACCTTGCTCACAGATTGCGCTGGCAAACTCTGCGATCACATGGTGCAGAACAGGCCGTCCTCGTATTTAGAAGAAGACAACAACATCATAGAAAATACCACTTAAAAAACACCACATAGTAGTAGTAGCACTGTCGCCCGCCCCTCTCTATGCAAGATATTCTGCTCCCACTGAAGAAAGATGTCATCGACAGACTCATCATAACGTAAAAGAGCGCGATACTGGCCCTCTCTCCCGAAGCAAAGTTTAGGAACTTCGAAAACATGAACTCCGGCTTGAGAACCTACAAGTACGTCCTGGACTTCCCATCTAACAGTATACGGTGACTGTGGGCCTGGGCCACCTCCAGACAAGGAATATTCTAGTGCCCCCCAAAAATAAGCTTCAGGGCTCTGTGACCTAACCTATTTTCTTCAAGACAACGATGTTGAAACCTCCATAAAAGCTCAGGGAAATCACGGAGCTCCGACCCGTGATATACGCGGATGGCCGAACCCTGTTGACCACAAACGGATCCACAGTAGAACTGCAGGATGCCCCGCAGGAGATGGTAGACGAGATGGTAGACCAGACGGAAGGACTATCTGGGGGACTTTCTCTCGTGCGCGCCCGAGAAATCCGAAATGTTGATACGCGGAGAAGGACGAGTGGCTGCCCCCCCCCCCTCTTCCCCCCCCCCTCCCCCGCATTATACGCCGGTAACCGAAGTGAACTTGAACTGCACGAAGAAGGATACCCACAGTTGACGCCATAATGATCCTGCGACTCGTAGTGCAGAATGACGTGGCTGTGTAGGCAGAAGTTTGGGAGCTGCAAAAAATGATCACGCAGGTCAGCCACCTGATGAATAGGGTTTCAAACAAAAGACGCGATTTAAGCAAGAGGACACGCTGAGGCTGGTACAGGCCCTCGTAACATGCTGAATGATGCATGGCACACCGTGCTTGGGGCTGAAGAACATTGAGAAGGAAAAGGCTAAATGAACTCATGCGCAAAACGTACAAACTCGATTTGTGTCTACCGGTGACGTCATCGATGGAGGAGCTGCTTCAGCTAAGCGCCCACAACACCTGGGAGGAGATGGCGGAGGCGCTCAAGGCGAGTCAGTTCGAACGCTGAAAACTAACGGAGGCAGGCAGGGCCATCCTGAGGAGGCTAAATTAGGCGTACAGAATAGAAGAAAAAGACGAAAAGAGGGGGATTCCGTCGCACCTGAGGGAGCCAGTCACGGTCACAGCTACCTCGCAAAACATGCACCCGGAACGCCATGAGGAGAGGAGAGGAGCGATAATAAAGGCGCTGAAGAAGGCGTACGGAGATTCTGTTAAGAAGGATGACCAGCGAAGCTTGGCGCATACCAAGCACAGTGACGCTGCTCCGCCCGCACTGCCACCGCCCCTGCCCGCCGTTGTCTCTTGAACTGTGCTTCGTGCAGTAGCTCGCTGCGCGTGCGCTCTGATGCTAGGGAGAATTTTTGGCGCCCTCCGGCACGCCGTTCCCACTTACCAGCGTCGGTACATGCGACCGCCAGTCGCATGTAACGACTGGCTCTCTCCCAGTCAGCCAGCCTCTCTCCCCTTACTTGTGACTGCTCTCCAACCTCTTTTTTTTTTTTCGCGCATGCGCATGGGGTTCCGTTTTCTGCGCTCAGGGGACCGCCGGATTTTCCTTTCACTTAGCCGTGTAAAGTTTCGCTTTACAACCCTAAATGGGTGCAGTGGAAGGACCGCTGACAAGCGACCCATGTGAACGCCTGATCGACCTGGTGCAACGGAAAAACAAGGCAGCAGGGGTCTGCCCGCGACCGAGGGTATCCGCTCCTGCTCAACTCCGTCGGGAACTGAACCATCACGACCGAGTAACCCGGGGGAGTATACCGTAGAACCCTGTAAAACACAGCGCAATTAATTGAGTTGCCAGTACAGTGCTGACATTTCCTCTTAACACATGCAAGCTTCCAAATTGTGTGCGTGCGTGCGTGGGAGCGAGTGGGGAACATAGTCTGGTTTCACAAAATTGTGTCGAAATGAAGCACCATTGTGGCAACCATCTATACTGTCAAGTTTTGCTTAACTGCTAGTTTTCTGGCTCATGCAGAACACTTGAAGGGTTACGCGTACGTCATTCAAAAAAAGAACGAAACCCGGCATGAAATTATCTTGATGTCAGGCAAAACATCACAAGAACAAAGGTTTGTAAATTTAGGCGATTTTTTTCTTCCAGCGCAGGAAGCAGTTTCAAAGCACTTCCTTTAAGATACGTTGCGGGAGCCGACGCCTCACAAGGAGTCGAAATTCGCTTATAACCTCAAGACACCGGGTTCTAATTAGTTTTGGGAGCAATGATACGTGGTTACCAATCTTTAACATGTTTTAAAAAACTGCTGCATCAAACAAATTTTCTTGAATATGCGAATACGTTAAATAAATAGATGCAAGGAGCGCCGCATTGTCATGCTGGGCATTTAGAACTTTGGGAAAATTTCAAACGGTATTAAGAGTGAGGGCTTGGTATTCGAGGTAGCGAAGAAAAATTGAAGGATACCACGTCCGGCAGCGTTTGAAAGCACGAAAACAAAGCGCGCGTCAATGCTTTTATCGTTCTGATGTGAAAGCATTCAAACTCGCTTTAAATTTCTGTACAATTAAACATTTCTATTGCGACGTGGCGGCAGGACACAGGAAATGAACCATGGAAGATGCGAGCGATGTATTTACAGTATGTACACAATGTCCTACATGAGATAGCCCGCACAGCTGGGTCTTCTTTTGTAGCGCAAGCTACCCTACGCTACCTCAAGCAGTCTTTGCGGGGTGACCAGTTTTGTCCTCGAGCGCTGGAGGTCAAGCCTCACCCCCCTTTCGCGAGCACCCGGCACGTAGAGAGAGAGAAAAAACTTTTTTGTTGAGCTAAGTTTAGGTGGGGCGGTTTCAGGTAACCATGTGCCCTTCCGGCTCGAATGGCCCTCTCGACCAGCAGAAGTTGATTTTGAGGGAGGAAGCTGGACAGCACTATGTCCCATTGCTCTGGGGTAGGGGAAGGAAAAGGGGCTGGAAGGCCTGGGTTCTTGACACACCCATATTATGCGCCGTATAGTGCCTGGTCTAGTACAGAATTTACATTGTGCGTCCAATTGTGTGGGAAATAACATGCATCCTGGCTGGATGTGGAAACGTATTTGTCTGTATTAGTCTGAGTGTGGTTTCTTGGTTCCTTGGGAGCTCTGGGTGTGGTGCCGGGAATGTTCTTCTACTGAGCCTGTAGTGTTGGGTAATTTCGTGGAAGGTTCTGAGTGGCGTGGGTGCCGGTGTCTTCTCCGCGTCCTGGTGGGCGAGATCTCACCATGAGATGGGCGTGTTCGTTGCTTTTCATGAAGGAGTGGGCCGGTGACCCCACAACTGCGACCTTTTTGTCCGGCATCATGCTTTTCAGGATCCGTAGCGTCACGGGTGACACCCATTTCGACATGAAGCTGCGGCATGCCTCTTGTGAGTCTGTAACAACGGTCGTGGTGTTGGTTTGCGTGAGGGCCAGAGCGATGGCAAGTTCTTCAGTTTCTTTGGCCGTGGCTCTTGGAATGGATGCACTGGTCAAATGCTTACACCTGTCCGTCACCACGGCCACCATGGCTCTTTTACCGTTGTAGTGGGCTGCGTCGGTGTAGGTCGCCGTCGGGGCTCGGGAGTAACTCTAATTCAGCATTTTTGCGCGTGCTTCTCTGCACAGCAGCCCGATGTGCGGGGAGAGATATATGGCAGGCGAGAGATAGGCGAGGAGGGAAAGGAGACGTGCGCGAGACATGGCGGAGGAAGGCGAGGAGGCCGCCGCCGCAGCGATAAGCGCGCGCCACGAAGGAAGGCCACGAGGCCACGTGCGGGGCAGAACCATGTGCGATTGAAGATTGCGAACATTTAGCTGTGGTCCCTCGTACAGCGGCGAGGCTTAAACAACGCCGTGAGGTGGAAAAGGGGAAAACGCTACTGTTGCGTACAGCTTAGCTACCTTCAAGTCTTGCGCATTAGTGTGAGCTTCCTTCATTTTTTTTTTCTCCGGAGTTTGGGCCGATAGCTGTCATGTTCTCCTTCCCGTGACATTATCAACCCATCTGTCTTGTTAGTTTGAGCCCACCGTATGCTGTACCTTCATTAATGTATGCCACTGTGTCTTCACTGTTCCGTCAATATTGTTTGGAGCATCTCTACCTCGACTGAGTGCAGGGGTTAGGAAATTTGAAGCTGCAGCCCGGGCGCCTTTCTTGTGCATTCTAGAGTTTAAGGATATCGTAAAGGGTTGTGCGACCATGTATCTACGGGCGAACGAGAAGATATTGCGAAATGATCAGAATTTCTCGGCAGTTTTCCACAGAGAAAATGCTTACTGAACGAATTTGCATCAGTTCTCAACGCACGTCATTGGGCTCAGATGCGCCCTGCGCCGGCGAAGCAACTCCTGCGAGGCACTGGGCTGTGGTATGTGCGCGTGTGCAAACGTTTCTAGAATACGTTAAAGGGGTGACGCTGAGGAAACCGAAGAGCCTGAAAGGCGGCATGAGCCACGATTCTCTGCATTCTACCCAAATCACGAACGCTTTTTACGCTGGGTATGGATAAGGAAAACATAATAATAAAGTGCCAACTCCATAAACCACCGTCTTGAAGCTAAACCTGCGACTACGAAACACTTCGTTTGTGTGGTATAACTGAAGGCCACTCACGGGCAGATTGAGACACCGCCTATATGCGCGGCGGCGTCTTGGATGTCTGCGATCCAAGGCTGTTTCGCGTCGTTCCTAGAAAAAAAAAAAGTTCTTTTTAAACTGTGATTCGCAGAATACTAAGCTTGTAAATTGTCCTTTCCAGAGACGGTTGTTGCCTTTTCGAGAACGGTAGGCGGTGGCTAACTTCGACGGAGACAACCTTGGGGGGATATTGGCAAGGGCGTATGTGCATGCACGTTGCGAGCGCTGATTTCCGTGTCGCCATCTCTTTTGCCCCTTGAGCACGTTTACGACATTGCACGTATTGTGCGCAGACTTTGCACACCTTGGGCCAGTTTTTCAGTGTTGAAGTTAGCATCTTCTGAAAAAAAAAAAAAAAAAAAAAACGGACGGGTATTTTGTTTCTTGTCTTTCTCCTCTCTCTCCTTCTCCTTTCTATTTCTGCCGACTTTCGTCGGAAACGCGGGGACTAAATGTCTTCTACTTTATAGGAAAGGTAAATTCTACGATGATGTTCCAAGAATTTTTTTAGATTTGCAAGTAATTTTTAGTTGGCGCAGGATAGAAGGTAACATTTCACACCTGAAAGTAACTTCTCAATGTAATATCGGTGAAAAATAAACACGCTTTTCACCTGCACTCGAATTCGAGCGGTGAAAACAGCAAAAAGCAATGTTGAGGGGAGAAAAATAAAGACAAAACTTGGCTATCACAGTCATAATCAATAAAAAAAGCTGCTTCGAAGTCAGATTGAAAATAGTTCGACGGGCACAACTGGAAATCGGCTAAATTAATTTATTGAGCCAGCCTCCGAAAAATACTATATTCCCAGAGATCATTGCAATGAATTCTCTCACAATTGCTTGCACAGTATTACAGTGAGAAATTTTTTGCATAAAACGCATATGAACACAAACACCACTCAATATCATGCGTAACAATGTGTTCTATGTTTTGTACGTAACACATAGAACACATTGAAAATGTGCTCTATGTAACAACAAAAATGTGTTATATGTGTGCTAGATAAGCACTATAAATAGCGACGAAGATCTTTGCAAGAGGCAGGGCATTTATTGTAAAAAACAATAAAAGGCAAAGCATTTCCTGTAACAAGGCGGCGATGATAAAAGAGGTGTGAACGATGAGGAGAGAGACAACAGGAAACATACACGCAGTCATCTGCGCTGTTTTTATCAACGGTGGAACACCAGATGTCCGAGCACCTACATTAAGAATTGATCGCCCTCTGAGAGTGTTTCATTAAGATTGATGGGGTAGAATTCGGCAATTCTGCCCGCGCTGGGAAGTCAGAACCAAAACGAGAAACAACACGCACATGTGGTTTGGTTGGAAACATGCTCACGAGGAGAACGCGCACAGCAATATGGAGTGGTGCTCCCAGCCGAAGCATGGCTGCCCATCCTTTTAAGAGTACAGCGAACGGCGACAATTAAGGGGAACCGCATAAAGAATCTCCCGTTGTTTTTCCATTTCTACTTCGTGACGTTGAATTTTAGAACATCCCTCAGTTCTCTTTCCTTCTTCCGACTCAGTGCGCGGAGAAGAGGGCGAAGGGAGCAACAATGCCCGTCTATGGAACTGTTTGTTTGAATTTCGCGGAAATTCAAGTGTGACGCGATACCTAACAGCTGTGTCGCGACACCTCGCCGACAGCCCTGAACGAATTCTGAGCATATGATGTTGCGTATAAATAGATGCCTTACAACTTAGGGCTCTAGCCACACATCTAGACCTTTTTTACAGCGAAGCTGTTAGCCTCTAGTTGGTAGGAAATTTTCGTGTCGTAAACAAAAAACCCTGGCAGGACCCAGCAGTTCTCGCCTAAGACGCTGAGCGCAGGTGTCAGGATACTCAGGCATACAGCATAGAGCCCAGTATTTGTTTAAAAAAACACAAAACAAGCATCGAAACAGCATTACGGATCATAAGGCGCCTGTGAACAATGGGACCCCCCCACAGCATGCGTTCCTAGTAAAGATTATGTTCGCAGATTATCAAGGCTAGTCAGGACTAGTGTCCCTAAATAGGCGTTCTTGCCCAAGACGAGGAGCGTATGCGTCAGGGTAGGCAGGACCTAGCCTTTGCCGCCAGTTCTCTTTACAGAACTGGCGGCAAAAAAGGAAGCCGTTCGCTTTATCTATCGTCGCTACTTTCATTCAGAATTTTCACCCAATAATGTACTTCGTTCCTTAGGACTAACACCTCTAGCTGTGAGTCGCAATACCGAATCAGCGAAGTTTCTTCATCGTGTTATCAACTTGCACTGTCGCCTTTCTGATAATCGTCAAGTCATCCTCGCTGAACCGTCCACCGCGCGTATTTGTCACCCCCTCAACGTTACCCCGTATTTCGCCCGCACAAATATTTTCAGGTACACTACATCCCCAAAACAATAGAGGAATGTAATTCGCTCCCAGGCTCAACGCGCTCTCTGCCCTTTGATTGATTTGTGCATGAAATTTAGAGTTGTTGAATATTCTTGTATAACGCTGTTTGCGAGCTCACCTTGTTGTGTTCTTAGTTCCTGACTCACTCCAGCGACAGCCCTCATGGGCTGCAGTATGTAAAACTAAAAAAATAAAATAAATAAAAGCCGGTCGATAGTGGCAAGGCCGCGGAGAGGATGAGGAACATTTTATACCCTCCCCCAGCACCATTTGTAGTGGTTTACAACAGCTTCGCTGGACATCCCCTTTAGCTGGGCGGGATGGCGACCTTTTTTATTCTATATCTCATAAGCCCACCGAGTCTATCTATTAGGTGGCGATGAAATACGAAGCCGGATATTACTGCTCTGCCCGCATGCGTAACTTCGCAACTCGCTTGTTACATTGTTTCTGGGTACCGGTGTTTGTCTAAGTCAAGACATACTCTGTGCTGCTTGTGTGACGTTACGCAAGCTCCATCGCCGCAAGCGGAAGCAGTTCATAGCCGCTAAGAAAACTCGATAAAGTTGACGATGGGCGAAATTTTGAATTTATTGTATTCGAATTCGATGTGGTTTAACGCGCCGAAACAACGCTTGGACTATGAAGGGCGTCGTAATGGAGGGCTCCGGACTAATTTTTGACTGCCTGGGGGACTACAATGCGCGCCGAAATCTCGACACAAGGGCGTTTTCGCTTTTCGTACCTCAATCAGAAAAACGACCGCCGCGGCCGGAATCGAACCCGCGTCCCTGGCTCAGCAGCACAACGCCTTACCCACTTAGCCACCGCAGCAGATAGTTAATATTTGTTTGTCTGTTTTTTTTCTTTGTCTCTTTGTTTGTAAAAGCCCACCAACAGCTCCAAGCCTTATACATCTAGGACTACGTATATAAGTTAAGTTGTGGGTACAGGTAAGCATGTGAACATCAGCGAAAATATTTGTTGATATGGAAGGAAAACCAAAGCGCGGAAAAACAATATGAAAGAATAAAAATTACAGGAGACAACTTTTTTTTTGCACGAAAGCTTATATTCGGGTAAAAAATATATACATCGATGTGCGCGATCCCGGAAAACCAAGCACGTGCGGATGCAAGACAATGAACACAGTAACAAGCAAATATCAACATGTAGGCAGATAAGACTCAGCCCACACTGAAGAAATACAGATGAAATGCAGCCTACAATACATGAGAAGTGCGACAAAAGAGCTTCAAATCAAAATTTTAGCCGCTGGACAGAATGCCTCAATTCCGAAAAGTTATCCAAGAAAACTTCCAGAGAAGGCAAGAATTACGTGTTGAATACACATATGTGATCGCTGACATCTGCACATCGGATATATTTTATCAAGAACTCCGACAAGAAAAAAAACTTTGGAATGGAGAGGTGCAGGCACTCGGAGACGCGCAGATTTTGACAAAAAATAAAAGTTTACAGACTTTTCAGGAAGAGGACGTCCTTTCTTCAGAGGAACTTCCTTTCTTCACTGAAGAAAGGAAGTCCTCTTTCTGGAGAGTCAGTAAACTTTATGTTTTTAATGTTTTCTCGTGTGTCTGTGTCATATATATATATATATATATATATATATATATATATATATATATATATATATATATATACACGTCGTAACCAAAGAGAAAGAGAGAGAGAGAGAGAGAGAGAGAGAGAGAGAGAGAGAGAGAGAGAGAGAGAGATATTCGCTTATAAACGCTTTCCAATCGAAGATGTGAGGTGTTGTTACTACGGCAGTTCTCCATTGCTTAAGCGAAGTCGAACTTCAGATGAATCAGGGCTCGATTAAAATTCGACAAAACAAAAACTGTGCCTGAGGTTTCTTCGTGGGCGCGAAATAGCGGCCTGTATACGAACACAATGACTAGTAAGGACGTTTTGTGAGAGCTACGGCGAGATAACCACGAAATGACGTTCTCTGCTAGCGGTTAAATTACAGCTTCAGCAGTGCTCTAAGGCCCGAAAGGAAGAGAGATAACCTTTATCAGCCGAACTGTAAGGCCTTTTTGAAAACCTGACGCATAAAAGGTTGCCGAGCCACTTGATGTTTCTCGTGACAAAGTACCACGGGCAGTATGAAAAAAAGATAGTAGATGTTTCCTGTAGTAAAAGAACCCTGTATACACAGAACATGAAACTGCCTCCCTTGAGACTGCACGTGAAAAGCCGTCACAAATAAAAAAGCAAGAGCAAAAGCAAAAAAAAAAAATCATTTCCGGCTGTAATGATGAATGTCACAAAAAAGAGGACACGACAAAGGACGTGATTCTGCACCGTTTAGTGCTGCACGTCGTAACCCAATGTACTTGGCAACTCATAAAGCGAAATGCACATTTCCCGTGATAAAAAGAAAGCCTTAAAATACAAACGGCCGGGAAATTATCATTGTACTTGCCCGCCTATATAATACGGCACGTGGCAAGCCGTAATTTATAAAAAGGCAAAACACTGAGATCCTTCAACCGGAAGGCAATACAAATGGCCTGCCATAGTCCCGAAGGCTCTTTGGTCAAAGACAATTTTTAAACCATAACAATTGAAAAATTGTTATTCTCTGTGTTAGTGGAGTGTCTCAATCGGCTTGGATGCAGGAATGTGTGCTGCTTTCGCATAGTATTCATGGGTTGAAGCAGTCATACCGTGTGGCGATTTTTGTCCTATCTTTCCCTCCCCCAAGTGTCAGCATTGGCTATGACTTGGCAGAAACTCCCCATTGGCTATCGGGTGACGTTGTAGCCGCAGCGAGATCAATGAAAAGACGTGGGTGATGAAAAGGATGAAAAGACGTAAGACTCATTCTCATTCTTTTCTACGAACACAACTTATTTTAAAGCGACTCTTTCAGCCTCTCACTAAAGTCGTCTGTAGTCCACCAAGAACGCACTGCAGGAAACCCAACTTTCTCTGACGATAATGATGATCATGGGCAAAGTGAAGAATAAAACACTCCCTGAGGTCATTGATTGATTGATTGATTGATTGATTGATTGATTGATTGATTGATTGATTGATTGATTGATTGATTGATTGATTGATTGATTGATTGATTGATTGATTGATTGATTGATTGATTGATTGATTGTAGGGTTCAATGCACCGACGCAACGCAGGTGATGAGGCGCGCCGTAGCGGAGGGCTCCGGATTAATTTTGACCGCGTGGGGATCTGTAACGTGCGCCGAAATCTCTTAGACACGGGCGTTTTACTTTTCGCCTCCATCAGAAAAGCGGCCGCCGCGGGCGAGCATCGAGCCCGCGTCCTCGTGCTCTGCAGCACAAAGCCTTACCCACTGAGCCGCCGCGGCGGGGGTCTATCCGATTTCGCCACTCCGGCACGGTCGACGCAGTTCGGATTTAGAGAGGGGTGCATGGACGTGCAAAATTGGAAGGAAAATGTACCCCTCCGTCTATGGACAACGACCACCATACTAATCATCATAAGTAAGTATGGTCCACTCGCTTATGGGTTAGTTCGTTTGGGGGTTGGGCTTGATTTTGAAAAGCTTCGCGTTCCCCCATCGTTGTCCTTTAGACAGAGGGGCAGTTGATTTTTTCCCCATCTTTCGCCTCGATCACATCCTGGGACCTCTGGCTGTCTCCCGCGCCGACAATGAGCATCAAGGCTGCCCAGGAAGCTGCGTGTGAACATGTGCATCGGATGCCCGCATGCATACCCGGACCCCATGAACTGAAAAAGATCCCCAGGACCTGGACGTGGGTTCTTAACATAATAAAGTTCATTTTTTTTCTTTCTTTCCTTCTTTCTTTCTTTCTTTCTTTCTTTCTTTCTTTCTTTCTTTCTTTCTTTCTTTCTACCTCCCTCTACATAGAAGCAACATTAAGCGCGTGAAGGCGTGACCATAAAATCGAATATTATTGGTGAAATCATTGTGCTGACGGTCCCAAGGGATTCCTTATGGTCATTCTTCAGCATGCCCATTTAAAAAGAACGACTGCTTGGCTACCGCAGACGTTTTCTTCACCTAACTGATTGACGTCACCAAGAGGCAACGGAGAACGTTGAGGGCATTGGCGATGAGATGTTTGAATGGCGCCTCCTGGCTCCTGACGTCAGCTTAGGGACTCGCGCCGCGGTTGTCTGCTACACTCCGCTTGAGAGGGACAGCAGAGTCTGGGCAGCGTTAGATCTTTAGTGCATTAAAAAGCGTATTTCCAGTAATTCAGTTATTTTGCCCTGACTGAACAATTTCAAGCTGTATCTTGCACAAGTTTGCAACACACGCGGAGAGAGAGAGAACAACTTTCTTCAGAGCATTTGTCAAAAGATCGCGTGTAACTCGTCCTTTCAAGCTTACTTGCGAGTTTCAGTGCTCAGAGCTCCTCAATAAGTATTGAAAACGCATAGGCTTCCCTAAAGTATTTTAGAGATGCTCTTATCAAGACTGAAATGAACAGTCTGTAACGATACGCACCAAGCAGCAGACCCCTACACGCGCATCGCGCGCACAGCATGAAATGATACGATTGTATTCTATTTCTTACGTTGTTGTTGACTTGAATCAGATGATTTTTCTTTTATGTACCCAATGCATTAATTTTTCTGCACCATCCCAAACACCTTATTAGGAGGTTTGGGAATGTTTGGGAGGCTCAAAGTTCGTGTGGATATTTTCTTCAGGCTCAATGGCATACCGTCCCTTCTTAATAAATTGGCTTTCGTTATGGGTGCGTGCAAAAAGGTGCATATCCGCAGCGTGCGTCGTTTATTCACATGTCAATACATTCAGAGGTTTGTCACTCCGCCACCGTGGAACGGCGCAGACTACGTCGTCTAGAGTACTCGAAGGTGGCTTTTGTGCCCCGAATTTCCATCGCAACCATCGTTATCATAACGAACTAGTTGACTTTCAACCAAAGTGGTTATGACATGATCGCGGTGTTGAAGGCTTGATATACTCGCTAATGAAGGGAATATATAGTAATCGGGCCAGTTTCCAGCGTAACAAGAAACGAAACCGATGAAAATGTCCAAGCAGTTCTTTGTTTTGTAGTCATTTCAAGCGTAAAGAACAAATCCTTGCCTACTCGGGATGGCATTCCACGAATTGAAGAAAATTTCTCTAGCTTTCTTGTTCTTGACTGAGTACACCGCCCACAAACCAGTTTGCTTTCATTTATTTATTTATTTATTTATTTATTTATTTATTTATTTATTTATTTATTTATTTATTTATTTATTTACAAATACTGCTGTCTCAACCAGAGACATAGCAGGAATGGTAAAGTTACACAAAATACATATACGCGACAGATACAAGTAAGAAAGACTATAAAATGTACACGTCCAGCAAAAAATGTGGCATCATACATATACGCATGAAAAACCACCTAAAATTCATAGCATCATGGGACATGTTCAGGCAAGTCTTTCAGAAACAGTTCAGCGGGAAAACGTCGGAGGGCTGGCTCTAGATTGTTCCATCGTTCAGTTGTTTCCGGAAAAGAAGAATACTTAAAAAAATCCAAGTGCGCCCTAAAGGGGACAATATTCAAGGAATGAGTTACTGTTAAATAAAGTTGCCTCCTCCTCCATCTCCTCCTCTTCAGTGTAGTTTTACTACAACGCAAATCGGAATATTGGAAAGATGTGACTGTGGGAAATGTGCCACAAATATCCCTACAGGCCTGAACAAACATAGCGTTCATGTATTTTTACCGTACACGTGACTAGCACGCGCGCGTGCGTGTGCGTGATACGGCGGAAACATGTTATGGCGGCGCACCTGCAGAAAGTGATGGAAACCGACTAGCACTAGCTTCTCCTCGTACTGACTTTTTGCACTCCATACTGACTTTTTATAAGGACAGAAAACCAGTAATGAAAAATGGGTGTGTCATTCCTAGGTCTCTATGAATTGGTTTACACCTACAAATATCAGACGAGGTTTAAAGGTTTAAAGCACGATTACTTTGTGGGTTAAGCGGTTATGACGCCGTGCTCTGTACAGGTGAACAGCCGCCGAGCTTTAACCGACCACGTTATTAGTATCGTGCTCAATTGCTAACGTATTGCTCAATAAGCCGCGGTACTGGTTCGAAGACTGGTATAAAACCAGCACACGCCTATACACATAGTAGGTTATTTGGAGCTCAACCTACATTTTCTTTGCGGCCCATTGTGCATGTATACATACTTTCATGCCGTGACAACATGAAGTGATGTGATACAATACTTTCGAGCGTTAGGGAAGGTTGCAAAAGCTGTTTTGCCTTCTCCTTACATACGATTATCGCGAATCGTAATGCCTTCGTCCAAAGCCGACAGCCCCGAAGGCCTGGAATTTGTTTTCGCCTTGCATTTTCGCTGTTGTCAGTTATTAGCAGCTGGCTGTTACCTTTGGAAAGATTGCTGAATTCAGAAGCTTACCCCTAGCTCCGACTGTTCGCGCTCAGCACACGACCGGCTTCGCAGGGAATGGAACGACGCCGGCACTGTTGTTTCTTCCGGAGCGATATCAAAAACTATACTTTAAGTCACGCCTCGTGCTAGTGTATGCGACTTTAAGTCTTTTATTATGATAAAAGTTACGCACACGCAAAATCTGGAGCGGACAAGCATCAAAAGTCAACCGAGCTCAAAGAAGCAGCAGGAAGAGTGAGCCCGAGTGAAGCAGACGACAAATGAGAAAATCCCTAAGCCGACATCACAGAGACGCGCTTCGCAGCGTCGCCCGTGGTCACACTCACCGCCAGTAGGGTGCAAGACGGTGCGTGGTTGTAGAAGCGGTTTTGCGGTGGATGACAGGGAACGATTGGGCCATTTCTCGAGCCCGGTATGCAGGAATGACAATGCTCGCCTCGTGCCACTAAGGAGTATTGCGTTCGTGTCCGACGTGGTATAATGAATGTTCTAAATGCCACCAAAACACGTCCTTACCCAAGAATAGCTGTAAGAACGCAGTCAATGCATCATTAAGCGTTATCAAGGTCTTTAAAAGGCACAAATACAAAATGCAGCCTTGTTTTTGAAAGGGGTATATAACTTGGAAAAAAAAAAGAACTCACTCAATTACATTCAAACCACGAAATACGTTTTTTTTTTCTTTGAAGGGAAAAAGTAAGCAATTTCAAATACCGTCGAATTTCGCGCTGCATGTTGCCAGCAGTCACGTAATGGAAGTATACTAGAGACATAGCTATCACATCGTTAGCTACTTGTCGGTCTTCTGCTTGTTAACATTTGTTTACTGTGAAAAAGGTAAGAAATATAAAAATATTTCTAAATATCGCGCGCTACTTCACCAGCAGTGACGCAATAGATAAATACTAAAAACAGAGCTGTAAGTGTGCTAATTTCTTGTTAGCATTCAAGTGGTACGACGAAATGGGCCTAGAGGCCCCAGTGCAATCACAGAGCCCTGTTTCTTCACTGTCGCTTTGGTCAGAGGCCGCAAATCGCACAAGTCCCTGTGCCACGGCTTGGCGGGTTATATAGCTAGTATACAGCGAACTCAGACCGGGACACCTAGAAGAAACCCAAGACATAGACACAGCGCCACTAGGTCTCGGCCAGGAAATGGCTGCCGAGCGCCGCTGCTTCATCTGCTTCCCTTATATATCCAGATTATTTGTTTGGTGTTTGCGTTGACATGGGTATAATTGTTATTATAAATGGCATATTTTTAATGAAGCCAACTTGTAATGTCCCTTCATGGCCCTTGTACGCAGGACATTTTCGTAATCGTGGCAGCACATTCCTTGTATGTCAGTTATCCGCATGAATGGATAATGCGGCTAAACAAGCAAGATACCTCCCCTCACTTCCCTAATCATCTTAGAAGGTTCCCGCATATTTTTTTTTCTATATTACTTGCCTTCAAGATAAACCCAATTAATTATTCCATTATTCAAAGTTTGGTTCATATTTCACATTTGAGTACGGATATATACCCTGAGTTTTGCACAATGCTGTGGGCGTAAGTAAATTCTATATTTAAATTACTTTAGTTTTGTATGGAAGGCAAAGTTTGTGACCATTTTTGCTACCCTGACATAAAAAAAAAAGTTCTTGGTTCGTTTTTTTTCTGTAATTATAAATTAGCTACTTCAGCTGCTTGTAACGTGCCGGTTGATGCAATGAAAGGCGTAACTTGGTTGAGTCAGTTTTATTAAAACGGAAATATTGTACTCGCAAAGCCAATTCAAGCGGCGGGCGTCGCATCAGTTAATGACAGGGTAGTGCTAGTGCACCCGTCGTGCCTAACCAGCTCTGCATTTTCCGCCGTCTCTTGCATCACTAACTAGGTCTTTCTTCCTCTTCCGGAGTGCCCTCGAAACCATGAACGCGCTTTCCTGCGCCACGGGTGAACAGAAGAGCGAGCGGCAGACCCGGCAAACTACTCTGCAAGGTCGAAGAAGCTAGAGCTGCACTGGCTGCACCAGTTCCGCCGGTGTAGCCAAATCGAAAGCCCCCATTTTTTGTCTCCTCGGGCACCTGAAATACTCTCAGGAATCGAAAGCATACATACAACAAATGTGTGAAATTCGGGCTTTTCGCTGAGTTTCTGTCTAAAAGTTAATAATAAAGTTAATGTGCAAACACCGTCTTCACTTTTGCCTTTGAGCGACGGGAAAATGAACGGAGAGATAACATTTCATTTCGGCAAATTTACGCTTTTCTTCTCCGGGCCTTTTAACTGCGGTATCAACAGGCCCGGGCGTGCTTGCCAGTCACGCACTACCTCCTCCCTGTGTGCGTAGTTCGTTGCTCCACACAGCCTGTGCCTGATATTGGCGCAACTAACCGCGCGCATATAGTTACACTTGTTGAGGTTACCCCTGCTTTTGCATGTGCCGTCGTCTGTATGGAACAATCAGAGCAACTCATTTTTTCCGGGATATACATGTTCGTTCGGCGAACACCTCGGGCCGTTGAAACTAAATTGATATTAGATTTTCATAGTTCAAACTCTTCAAACTTGCCTCCGCATGCACCACGTACGGTTCATTTACATTTCTCTGAAACAAAAAGAACAAATTTTTAAGAGCGGGATGACCTTATGGTTCAGGGGTATTAAACTTAACAGGTCCATGTGCCCTTTCATCATTTCCTCCTGCGTCTGATAATAATTCAGAGCTGTGTTTCATTGACCTTATCCCTATCATCCATGATCCCAATCCATAGCCCAATTCATGATCAGAAAGGAGAGGACCCCACTGCACTACGAAGGCATGATAAGGAAATAAAGGTAAACTGATTTCAACGAGTTACCAATTCGTCAATTCAACCCCCGAGTTGTCTCCTGTGGTTCGCGTTAAAAGGAATAAGGTTTCGTCCTCATTCGTGGGGCGACTTCATCCACATACGGCAATGCGTGCACCTGCTTCCTCTAGTGCTGGCACCCCCGGAACAACAACCACCACCACCACCACTAGCTCGTGAGTATGATGATATCAATACGCTATAAGACACTCCCGCAAGGTTGCCTGAGAAATGCGTTATAATAACCGCTCGCGACACAACGAGGGTATAATTTAATAAATGATGACCCTCAGTCAGTGGAGAACCTAACACTGAGAGGTTAAAAACAAACAGGCTCCACCCCACCAAGCCCCTGCGAAACTAGCGCTATCGAGCTTATAGTACGTTCCCCCCTCTGGCTCGTGTTTCAAGTATCGCACCCCACGCCACCCCCTCAAAAGGTCACAATACACACTTTTTTGGGAGCCGTACTGTGTATTACGTCATTCGCCGATTTGGCTCCACAAGAACCACAACAAAACCCCGCATAGTGGTCCTAGGCTTGGCTATCCTTAGTGAATGGCCTTCGATATCCATTGGGGAAGGTTCTACATTCGGGACCCTTTTAGTGCGCTGGGACACTTAGATGGTCGAGTACAATGACTCTTTGTTTACGTTCCTTTTTGGACTGGATTCCTAGGTTTGGATTAGTACGCTTACATTTACATTAGCCATAGTTAGTACTTCCACTATATAATTACACACATTCAGCCCCATTCAGCAGTCAGCCAACAAAGCAAATACCATTCGCCGTTCTCCCGTGACCGAGTCCAACGGGGTAAAAATTATGTCACCCTTGCAAATACAGCCAGCGCTATTGCGTGGTTCTTGCAAGAAACCTTACAAGCATTCAGTGTTCCGTCCTAAATTCCGCACGCGTCCGATAAAGGGCTTCTCGGTCGGATGGCCAATGCCCGGCGAAAGAAAAAAAAGTAACGGCAGCTGGGCGCGGTGTCCCAAATAGGTCGTCACCCCGACGCCACCGTACGTTCAGTCGGGACGGCGCCTTCTGACGTCAGCGGTGACGCCGGCAACGTCGCCTGCTAGCGCGTGCAGCGCGAAAGGCGTGTTTCTTTCGGGCGGCAGGCAGGCAACGCGTGCGAAGCGCTTCCGAAAACACGTTTCACCCAGATTCCCTCCGTGTACCCGATGCGCCGTGCACTGGCTCGCCCTTGTTCTGCGTTTATTTGTCTTTGTTTCCCTCTTTCTCATCCTTTCCTTTCCGTGCGTCGCGCGAGTTACTCCAAAATAAACAGAGAACACGGGGAGATGGAAGCAACGAGAGAGAAAAGGCAGCCGTCGTGACTGACTTTCTGGGAGCCGTCTCTTGTTAATGCACGCGCATGCGTTCGTACACCCGCTCCTCGTCCTACACAGGCGGCTCGGAGGCTTTGCTTCGAGGCGTGAAATACGTCGTTGATGATGCTCACGCTGGGTAGGGAGAGAGGTTCGAGCGGCGTGCGCCATTTGCATTTCACGGCCCCTCTGGTGATTGCCCTGGACAGTGTTCTTCTACACGTCTTCCTCAGTTGACTTTTCCGCAGTCCGAGTGGGTTTTAGACGTTAGGCGCTCACCATTCTCGCCGCAGTACGCGGCCAACCTACGGCTGATCGCGTGAAACCAATCCTGAGAAAAGTTCAGGCACAAGGCCTAGGCTTTAGCTCCTCTTACGGAGGTACACGCTCAAGTACTAAAAACCGTAGCTGCAGCCACAATGCTGAGCCTTCGGTGGTTTAAATCCATCGTGAATGTTTTCAATGCGCTAGCATTTCTGCAGTCGTCCAGGCCCCTCCTTCTGTGCAACAGCAACAACAGCGGATAGGAAAGCTGATGAAGGAGATGAAGAGTGCGCTATGCTTCCTTGCGTCCTTCTCTTTACTCCGTCCCTTCGTCAGAACGCATCTTCAATCATTCAAACCTTGTGTAAAGGGGCAAATCGCAAAAATTGAACATGAAATTGAACACTAAATGGCGAGGAAGTATACTGCACAATAGCGGACATTATTGGGAAAGAACTGAATATTATTACGTAGCGGCAATGCAAAATGCTTCAGAAAGTTGCGAAGAGAAAAAGAAGTAGCTCTACGTATAGATGCGTAAGGTATAGAGATTATATTCCTGAAATAGATACAATTAATTATCTCACGTGCCAAGCTGTGTAATATACATGGTTGCATCCCATTATACTTACAGACTCAGTGTTATTGAAGAAAAAAAGTATTTGGAGATGTCAAGATAAGGTAGGAAACTGTTATCACTGCCTACAAGATTTTTTATAGGAATTGACTTTCGAAGAAACACGATAAGCAGTTGTGAAAATCAAGCCCGAAATAATGAGAAACAAAATCTCCCAATTGTTTAGGCGACAGAACTAAGATGAATGAGAAAACTCCTAATTTTGGAACACAGCTATTACGCTTACGCTATTCTATAGTAGTACAGGTCAATAAGGTCAAAATTAAAGAACGTCGGAAGATAATTCAGATGAAGATGGCTCGTCAAGAGGACCGAAGCTCTCTCACGACCAAATGTTAGTAAAAAATGAACAAATGTGTCGCACTTTGTATTATTGTATATAAGCACAAATTAAGGTGATTCCCAGCTGTAGCACGCTAGCGGTAGTACCGTAGATTAAGTTTGAATTTTACTCAGAAATACTCACACTGGTGTGGTCGCAATCACAAGGTCACAAGCGTCCATCTGCAGTATTCGCTGGCAACGAACGGGGTGAGCCGTGAGTGGCACAGGTCTTGAAACTTGCGTTGGACGCCGCGCCAGAAACTAGCTTCTCCCCGCGCTTATGCGCACGCACCCACATGACAAGTAACTTTAGTACCCTTAGCTGACAAATACCTTGCACTGTATTTGCCAGCAGTGAGGAGAATGATCCTACAAGCAGGAACTTAATTCACTCACTCACTCACTCACTCACTCACTCACTCACTCACTCACTCACTCACTCACTCACTCACTCACTCACTCACTCACTAACTCACTCACTCCCTCACTCACTCACTCACTCACTCACTCACTCACTCACTCACTCACTCTCTCACTCACTCACTCACTTAATCAATCAATCAATGAATCAATCAAACAATGAATCAATCAATCAATCGGTAATTTCTATCTGCAATGACTGAAGCTGAGGCTGAAATTTGCCGCATGAGCCCTATATGACCGTTCTTCAATTTTCAAGCGAAGCTTATTAGTCCAGGCACAAACCGAGGAAATGCCTGGTAGCGTCCCTCTGACGTTGAAGCTACGTCAAGGTCGAGCAAGCGCCTCGTGAGATTTCGCGACGCCGACGCAAGCGCCACCGACCACGCTTCGGCCCCCAGCCGAACCGATTTGAGGCGGCGGCGGAAGCGCCACCGACCACACTTCGGTCATCAGCCGAAGCAAACTTTTGTCGCGTGATCTTGTGAGAGCAACGCGTCGCGTTTGCCGTCGGAGAGAAATACTGTGAGAGCACTTTCTGAGGGACGAATTAGGAATGGCATGCAATTGAAGCTCCGCCTTACGTCGATTGTCACCTATGCGTTGCATTCGTCACTTCTTTCGTCAGAAGCTATAGCGAGAAATTTAAAAGCTCCTCCATATTCTTTGCGCTTTTTCTTTCCTTTAAAAGACGTCTTTCGCGGCTAGAATGGGGCTGAACGTGTAATCAAAGGCTAGTTCTTTCCAATTGAACAAAGCTGTATTTTTTCTCATGCCCCCTTGGGGAAACCCCCGGCGGGCGCAGAGTTTTAGTGAGCACGGGATGCTTTAACCTCAAGATGACCGAAAATAGTGATTTATGATTCTGTTGACGCGAAAAGAGAAAAACAAAGTAACGTCACGAGTTGATACACGGCACGTGTACGGTCTGCACGCAGCCACAAACGCTGTTGTTCTAATGCGTCTGTTTCACACGTGTAAACGCCAAACAGGACGCGCTTCCGCTGCCCTGCTTCGATGTTTCTAAGCGGCGGCTACAAATTGTTTTCTACATTGCTGTTTTACCTTGTCGGGTAAAAAGCTTGAAATACGACAATCGCAGCTTTCGCCCCTACACGTGCGATACAGCTGTAATGATCAGCAAGTCATAAACGTTTTCTTGGTTTTCAGCCCGTATGATGTCGGTTTTTAGTGCAAATGTCAGCACTGCTCTACTTTATAGCATGGTCGTTTTCATTAGAGCAACCATTATAGTACTTCGTCAGTTGACATACATTTTGTTGCCGTTTCGCTCGTGTTACGAATCTTCTCTCGCAATGCAACCGTATTGCGGCGTGATGTGAACGGTTCTGGAACTTTTCCCACTTTCTTTGACTTTGGATACTTAGGTCACTAGTGTTTCAAGAATTCCAAAAACATACTTACGCCTAAGTTCTCCTTCGACGTCGGACCCGAAGGCTGATGGGAATTAGAGAACTACTCCTCACACGCCGCTGCGTAACTGGTTTAACCGCTCCCGTTAGACGGCGGGGAAAACCCGAAGGTGACAACGAGAAAACAATGCCCTAGAGAAACATAGGGTTACGAAAAATACAATGAAAAAACCACAGAGCCATCACGTCTCGGTCACGCTCTGCCATGGGAGCGGGTCGGTCCAATAGAGAGAAAGACGGATTCATGGCACAATGGCCGCACCCCGGTGGAGAAGGCGCAAGTAATTAGGGTTCAGGCAATCGAAATCTTCTTAAAGACGATAATCTTTCTTGGGCTACTTAAGCGCGAAAATTTTGGTCTGTCTGTCTCTGTCTGTCTGTCTCTGTCTGTCCGTCCGTCCGTCCGTCCGTCCCTCGATTCAGCCACCTGGCCAAAAGTTAAAACAATTCACCAAGAAGGAATGTGTGCAGGCAGAACCGTTACAAACGAATGAAACTGGTGGAATAACCCATACAAGTCCCCATTTCGTAGCCCATAGCAAAACCTCAGGCACATGGGAGGCAAAATGTGAGCATGCGTAACCTTGAGTTCCCGCGTCCTTTTATTTTTTTATTTATTGTACCTTCAGGATCAAAGGCATTGTGGAGGGGAGGCACATAAAAAAGGCATATAAAATGAAGTAGCATGGTTAAAACAACGTGTTGTGCATAAAAAAAGAGAAAACAAATTAGTACTATCGCAACAATGTGGTCACATAAACACAGATGAACATCAGATATTTCCTGTGTATACAATACTGGCTAGGGCTTCACGAAACAATTGGTTATCAGAGATATCCGCAGTTTCAGCTGGAAGGTGGTTCCATTCTCGGGATGAGTGTGGCAAAAATGACTGAGTGGCAGATTTTGTATGATAATAGTTAATGCCCACCTTGTGCCGGTGATCAATGCAATGGGATAACCGTTGGCATGATTTTTATGACAGCAAGTGAAAAAATACCGCGCTAAAAAACTGGCTGCGGCTTAGCTCGGATAACTCGGGATATGCAAAACGAAAGCTTCGCTTAGCATGCTCAAATCATTCATTTTCAAAGTTTGCCTTTGTCTACGGTTGTGCTTCCACTTCCACCGTTTCGCGAGCCGAACGGAGAGCCGGCGATATCCGCGGAGTGAGCTGACGCAGCGTTGCCAGATTGGAAAAAGGCTCCGAGACCAGCTTCTAGACAAAATTTCACCAGATTTGACCAGCCCTAAAAAATGGCGGCTACGACTTATTTCTGACTACTTCACTTTTTTAATAATCCGCTGCAGATCACAACATCTCTCATTTTTCTATTTTATTTTTTTTTTGCAGCTCTCCAGCAATGGAAAATCATGTAAATGAAGAGGTGAAACTACGACAACCTTCTTAAGTATGCAGTGGAAAATAGTAGCGTGCAAGATGGTGTTCTGTTTTCTCAATGCGATGCATACTGTCACGGAGGGGCGATATTGGAATTACTGCATGAATTAAATTTGTACATTCGCGAAATAGGTTTGGCAGTACTGAAATTAAATTACTTAATTATATTCGTCACAGGCCTTCTCTTACAACACATAGATTATCCAGTAGGCGCCAAATTAACACTGTAGTGACAGCTTTTCTCTTTAATGATATAGTTTCCCCTCGCTGCATAGAAAACCAGAAGCCAAAAAATTCCCTCGCACTTCCCCGAGGGGGAGAGTGTGTAAGTGCGAATGCACGGTTGTTGATTGCGCGATTACGGTGGATATCGTGATCTTGGAGTGGAGAGGAGGCGCCCAACACCCGCAGTCACTGAGCGGAGAGAGGAGGAGGAGAGTAGCGCCCGCCGTTACGGCGAGGGCTACACGAGCGCCCTCACGCGTCGGAATGCGGAGCGCCCGGTACGCGAGCGAGAGCTCTCCCGCCCGAAGTGGAGAGGAGGCGCCCAACACCCGCAGTCACTGAGCGGAGAGAGGAGGAGGAGAGTAGCGCGCGCCCATCTCCCCCCGTTGCTAGGGAAGACGAGGAGCGCGCGCACCCGCAGCTGTTGCTATGCGGACGACGGCTGCTGACGATTCAGGCTCGCTTAAGAAGTTCATTCGCACTTAAAACACTTCATAGACATCGAGCCAACGGTACCATGTTATTTGTATTTCTTTACTTATATTGTAAATAGGCACGGCGGACATGAAAACACTTCCTCTGTTCATGCGTTCAACTTGAATACTGCGGGAACGCACGCACAGAAAGTTCGTTCGCATTCAATGGAGTACTCGCTGTGCTTTGCACCACTGATGTTCAAACACCCGTCCTGGGTGAAATGTAAGTTATATGTGGGCGTTTAATATATCAGGCTGGTTATTGCACAATCATGCCAGACAAAGCTGTTGTAAGTAGTAGTTGTCACAAGTTAGGAAGTAATTGGTTATGGAAGGAATACTAGCGGTTCATCATGCATAAACAATTTGAAATACGTGCCATTTACTGGTGGTTTATTGGAAATATAAGATGTCACATTTTAGTTTTCGTCACTTTCAAAACAAAAATGCTTATGAAGCATATTACAACCAAAGTGAAGTCTAGCAATTTAAGTGACTCTGGTGTTTAGGAGCATGAAAGGCTTCAATTCGTCGGGAAGCAAGCATTGTTCAAAGCACTAGCTCATTGCTTAT
Organism: Haemaphysalis longicornis; assembly: GCF_048455015.1. Taxonomy (NCBI): domain Eukaryota; kingdom Metazoa; phylum Arthropoda; class Arachnida; order Ixodida; family Ixodidae; genus Haemaphysalis; species Haemaphysalis longicornis. Next base: position 1,221,698 of record NW_027526340.1, read on the forward strand.
AGCTGTGCATGAATTAAATGACAGATTAAAATATATTTGCCTTTACTATTGATATAATGCACTGACTGGGTTTACAAATTAGCCTAGCATGGACAATTTCAGGAAAACAAGGCATTTTTCAAAATGCGATATCTTTTGTATACAAGCAATGAAAATCAGCTCAAAATATTTCACCTGTTTTCAACAGATTTTATCTGGTGCAGCAACTTGGGTACGTCAACACAGAAGCCCCCAATTTCATCAGATTTTTATAATCTGGTGCTGGATGTTACCATGGAGCAAGAAAGAATTTTTTTTACAACCGATGGACGTGCACACAAGGCTACTTTCAATGGTTCGATAGGGCCATATTGTGGAGTAAACCCTAAATTAAGGAAGAATAATTGTTACGCATGATGCCATGTTATGTTATGTTATGTTATGTTATGTTATGTTATGTTATGTTATGTTATGTTATGTTATGTTATGTTATGTTATGTTATGTTATGTTATGTTATATTAAGTTTATGTTGTGGCGACTTATCCCCTACTCTTTCCCACTGCCCCTACGTTGTCACGGGGACAGGTATGTATATCTGACGGCAGCTGGCAATAGTGGACGCCAATAAATATAATCGTGCAATTGTATTGGTGCCCGTGGTTGAATGTTGCTGAGCTGCTTGCATAACACATGAAGTTAACACACCGACTACTTTTTCGTACGTTCCCAATGCTTATACAGCTTACGTTGGGCACCTAGAAATCTTAAAATGAGGGAATTTTTGTGTGTGCGAATAAAGGGTCCCACGGGTCAGGAAGATTATGTGATGTTATGTAACGTTACGTTACGTTATATAATGTTGTGGTGTGTTGCGTTGCGCTGTGTTCGATTGTGTTGTATTGTATTATGTTGTGGTATGACACGGCTTCTACGGTAAATCGCTCCTGTGGAATGGGATGACTCATGTTATGTTAGGTTATGGCGACTTATCCCCTACTCTTTCCCACCGCTCCTACGTTGTCACGAGGACAAGTACGTATGTCTGACGGCAGCTATGCAATGTTATGTTATGTTATGTTATGTTATGTTATGTTATGTTATGTTATGTTATGTTATGTTATGTTATGTTATGTTATGTTATGTTATGTTATGTCATCTCACGAAATGGGAATAATCAGCCGAATACACCAGATGGGCTACTTTTTTTCCGGTTAGACGAGGTTGTCTGTGTACCAGCCTACAGAGAACCTTAATTCTCAGTGGGGCTGCACCTATCTAGTGTAACTTCTCAGATATCCGTTGATGTTATACCTTCCCGGACCAGCCAGAATTACAGATTTGGGAAGATGATGTAGGGCGATACCTAAAACAGATCTCAAGATATTCAGGGGCAGAATGGATGGCACACTCCAACTACGCACGGAGTGGCACCTAGAGAGCATCGCTTCTGAAAGCTGCGTTTATGTGGTGTGAAGGAGTGTCTCGCCAAACGTTCGGGCAAAGGTTGAACTCAGCATGTTCACGATACAAGTGACGACTTGGAATTTTTCGGGGAGGCCTTCGCCCTAATGAGGGCAAAACATTATGATGATGATGATGATGATGATGATGATGATGATGATGATGATGAGATAATAACGACGACGACAACGACGATGATAAATATAAATTACTTTACAAATAATGAGCAATTTTAACCCATCGATCAACTCCAGTCAGCCAACAATTTCACTCAATAATAATTTCCTCTGATGCTAAAATTGGTAGAACCCCTGGGTACGTCCATCAATTTTCTTTTTCTCCTCTTCTCACACGTCCGCCTCCCGTCATCAGAAGCGCTATGCATCTTAGACAATTTTATCCGTACACAAGATGGAAAGGAACAAGCGGTGAAAGGGGGATAGCTGGAGAGGAGGAACAAAACGAGAACAGGAATTACGATTTCGTGACGACGTGGACTGGCGGGCGATTCCAACGAACTCTGCGCTCGTGCCCATACTTGCACAGTTTCCTTCTGAGCCCTGAGCAAACCTCAAATGCGCAACCGAGTCACACAATGGTCTGGCTCCCTTCACGCGCACGCAAAGAAAGCTCTGGGTTGTCGTTTCCTTTCGATGCCGCCGAAATATGAAAGGCGAATTCCTTCCGAACGATTCGAGAGGGAAAGCCATTACTCCGTCCGAGCATGGCCGGGCATTCGTCATCGACGGTGCATCAAGTCAAAGCCTATTTACCTGCATTGAGTAGTGCAAGAGAAAGAAGTACGCTGCCCCTGGCTTCGCGGCGATGACAGGGAAAAAAAATCCCGTACTGTTTAAAGCGGTGGGGGACTCTCTTCATGAAAGCGCACTCTGATGCTTTCTGACTGCTCTTCCAAATCGTGGCGTTGACTTCGTCTGGCCGCCCAGAGGTTGGCATCCGAGGCTTGAAAGGAGGCAACGAGCGACGCTGATTTTGAGCCTCGCCGCTTCTTCTCCGCTCCAGGCAAGACCCTGCACGGGCTGGCGGCTTGCACACGCAATCAGGTGCTCGTTATTGCCGAGCAGGCTTGCTCCTCCTTCCAAAAAAGAATCGCCGCCACGGCATCCGAGAAGGCAGGCTGCTACAACACCTTCGAGGCCGCAAGGTCCGCTAGTGTTCCCTCGTCCACTGCTTTCCTTTTTGTGGTTCCGTACTAGCCGTTACTACTGACGTCTAGCCATGATGTTCCTGGACCTCGTTTACTTGTTAGGGTAGGGTTCGTCCTATCGGACATGCTGTGAGAGCGCAGCCCTGCTTGTCTCGGCGGAGCGAGGCTGTTGCCACCGCCGCTGCTGCTGTTGGAGGGCTTCCGATGTATCGGCTTGACCGGCGGCAATGACCAATCGTCCGTGGCTCTTTCACTTTCCGCTCTCGGCCGCTCGGTCGCTCCAGAACGGAGGCCACGCCAGGCGGGGTGCTCGACCTCGCTTGCTTCTCGAACGAGTGGACGAGGGACGGGGAAGAGGAACGAGCAAGGAAGAGGGGCTCGGGTTGTTGGGTGGCGAAGAAGAAGCAGCAGCAGCAACAACTTGACTGACCTCGGGCGCGTCCCGGGAATTGCGTCGTCGTCCGAGCGCATCCGAAGCGCGCCTCCTCTCTGGCCGCGCACCAAGCCAAGAAGAAGACCCGCCGGGCCAATTTTCGCCTTATACCATGGGCCGATGTCTTGGCCGAGCATTGCGTGCGGGTCTTCCAGAGGCACGTCACTGGCCTTTGTGGTTCTTGCAGGCTTGCTCCTCTACTTGTGTCGATGGCGTTCCTTGAACTTTTTTACCCTTCAGCACTCCTAGAAGGGGAGGTCGTCGGAATGAAAAGAAAACACTGTTTCGATCCCCAGCAAAGAACAAAATTCGAGTCATAACTCAGATGTGTACTCGGAATTCGGACAACTGTGCCAGAGCTTATCTCAGCGGCTTCCCATGGAGGAACCGTGATCATCGGCGGTCGCTCGAAGCACGCAGTTGCATTTTGCGTTCAGCTACCGCAACCGACTCTAAGCGACCTGAAAGGTTTCCTTTTTGAAAAGGGATGATCGCAGCAGCCCGATTCAGCAACTACCTTTCCAATAATTCCTGTTTCGATTGTGAACCAAGTGCATTGAAAGTGTGCTTTTTCAGCAATACATTGACCGAACTTCAGTCTTTGTGTTTGCGTGCCTGTGTGTTCGTGTGCACACTCATCATTTTCGGGCATTGACCGCTCATTTCAGGAACCCAGAAGAACAAAATTAGGAAGGCGATATTTTGCATACACCAAACTTTTCCGAAGAACGGTAACGTAGCCCGAAAAATGAGTGTAAATCCCAAGCACTGTCGTGTAACCAGGCCTCCGAACATGCTGCGTACACGGCGTAAGGGTATACGCAGAAGGTTTGGGATCTCTCAGGGGCCAACCACAAGCCCCTCTTTAATATAGGATTGAACATAAATCAAGATTGGGCCTTTATATCTACATCTACATACGATTTTAGTCTAAGAAGTTTAAACTGGCACTGCAACGTGTCCTTCTACACGCACTACCACATCCGCCGGCCAGATCGGCTCCAAAGATTTCTCCCGCGATACATCAACGACTCCATACGTCACGAAAAAATAAAGCTGCGAGAAACAGCTCAATGGCTCCAGTAAGCCTCCTTTTCGTACAATAGTTTCACCAGTGCAAGGGCTGCTTCGCATCCATGCACTTAAATGACCAAGCACTGGCAGTCAACTGGACGAAGAGCGAGGCCCAACTTGCTATTTGACTCGAAAATTGAGTTCATTAGCTGATATCACGAATTTCCTTGCGTGACTTTCCAGCGGGTAGCAAATTATTTGTTATACTCGATTTCGGATGCCCTTATTTCTTAGCTTAGAGAATCCGACTGGTCGTTCAGGATTCACGACATTTCTTTGGGTACACACCCAGTAGAATTAACTTAAGTGCAGGACTGTTATTGAATGGGTTCAACTACACCTCCTGCCCCCGTCATCGCTGCAAAGAGAAAAAATAATCACATCATTATCTACATCGAGCTTAACCACTCTATATTAGCTCATTAAAAAAGTGTGTGGGCTCCATGTATCCCACCCTGTGTACCATTACCACAAACAATCGTATTAACTGCAGACACGTAGACAGCGAAATTAACTAGCGAAAAGCCGTGCGAGTAGGGTATGGTAACGTAGAACTGGAGTCCTTCATATTTGCTTAGGGTCTGCATATCACAAGAACACTCTATCCGGCACCGAAAAAGCTAATTCGCTGAATTTTCGCGGTGCACCTTCAGCGATAAACTGCACGCGGCATGCGATTAATCGATTGGGCATCATGATTATCTTACCCACCCTTAAACCTCATACTAAGCACATTCACAGGAGTGCAGCTTCAATAATCCATATCGAAAGGAAATCGTCCACGACGGAAACATTTCCAGATGGAGCGACGTGTTTGTATAACCAACCACATTTAAAATACACCAAACAATGTCAAACAGATTACACTTGGAAACGAAACAAAGCTGAACAAGACTTTCGCGCAAACGCTCTTGCAGCCCACAGCAATACTAAGGCGTCGGGAGCGGACCTCAGGCCGTATTCGCTTAAACAAACTACTTGAGGGGATGTATAAGCAGATGTAGTCAATCCTTGCCATTGTTCGCGCGTTCTGCTAGAGGGAAATTCATCTGCTCCACATTCAGCCGTGATGCACAATAGTCTCAATGCCTCAGATTGGTCGGACCTGCAGAGCTCGCTCGGCGGGAGCTCAGAACTTTTAAGGCCTCGGCCGCGCGTTCACCCAGAGAGCGCGCTCTCACTGGGCCATCCGTGGACGCGGGGCGAGCGAGCAGAGAAAGATCGCTTGCCCAGAAGTCACGACGCGCTGCCGGGCTTGAGCATCCTGCTCCTTCGTGCACGCCGCCGCCTCTGGCCCCAGCGACCTCGGCGATACTTCCACGAGGGCCCCCCGCCTGGGCACCCCGTTGCGGTCTCGCGCCTTGCCCGGGAAGCTTATGCCTTCCGTGTACGTACGTCCTCCTAAGCGTGCACCGGCTTCTTTTCAATGTGAAAGCATTAAATGCTCCATTGAGAGAAAAAGTCGGTGTCGGTGTCTGGGACAGCAAGCTGGCTCCTTGGAACGCGTTCCATAACATGAGGGGTTCCATAGCACGGGTCACCTTTTAGCACGATCAGTAGCGAGAGGTGGCCGTACACGCCGACGCACGTGGATTGGCATAAAAGAACGCTGTCCAACGAGCGAACAAACAAGCAGCGAAATTCCTCGTCGTCGTCAACTCTCCCATTACAAGACGGCAGCAGTGGCGCCGCGGGTAGGAGATAGGTCGAAGTCATTCGAAATGGTTAAGGCGGACGAAAGCGAAGCGTCTCAAGAGACGAGTTTACGAAGGCTTTCGACAACGCGAGGTGTAAGCAGAGACTCGAGCGCATTCTTAAAAGGACCGTGAAGACAAAATACTAGTTTGTTCATTTTGAGAACTCTAGCCTTTATTAACTTAATCAGCTCCATTCCAGCCACGGAAGACCTCTCTTTAACCGAAAAAACGCAAAAATATATGAAAATTTCAAATTTCGCGCTGCAGTGACGTATTATGGGCAGGAGTTACGTCATAGGGGCCACCACTAAAAACGTAGTTATCAGAGTGTTAACTGGGCGGTAGATTCAAATGCTGCGATCAAACAGAACTAGAGGCTCTCCTACAATCACCCAGTACTGTTTCTTGGCATCTCCGTTATTTTTTTTTTGTGGCTTGCGATAAAATAGTACCACTGTTGTCGGGGTAAAGCAGTGTTTTCAATTAGCCAAACTCATGTTTTGTCTCCATGGCCCCTTTATGGATTCTGAATGTTTTCGCATCCATAACCCTTAAGTGCTTACAGGTGTCATCCGACTTTTTCAATGGCGTAATGATGAAGATATAAAAAAACGTAGTTTTCGGGGAGCTTGAATTAATTCCGGAAGTTGAGAGTCAGTAGCTTGATCCCGGCGGTTTCGACACTTACACGACAAGGAAAAAAACTACCTGAAGCAGTGCGAGCACGCTACACGAATTGTCTTCAACAAATTTTATTCAGGCCGCAAGGTTTAACATAGTGGTTAACATTGCAGGCAAAGCAACAGTTTTGTTCAAAATACAATTCGCACTCCTTTCTGTAAGGCCAAAATAAATATGCAAAGCAACAGTTTTGTTCAAAATACAATTTGCACTCCTTTCTGTAAGGCCAAAATAAATATACCGACGTACTTTTGTTCAAAATGTTTTTTTTCTTCTAGCGACTGATTTTTTTTTTTTGCAGAATAGACAACTACAGGAAAAGATGCTACAGCCATCGGCATATTGTGGTGACAAATGGAAACCTTCAACGTTTACAGGGCCTCATGTGCAGTGGCACTTGTGAGAACTTGCGGGCATAGCGCTCTACGTCCCTAATACTCACAACTTTTCAGATTAATACCCAAAACAGTGATTACAATTACGGGCACTCTCCTCTACAAACGTAGTACTGCGCTTAAAGCTTGTACGCAATTACCTTTAGAAAAAACCGAATGACGAATCGACGAATCGACCAGCGCTATAAGTGCTCATCGCAAAACTACTAACGCCGCAGGGTATACGGGCAAACACTCGCTGAGAATCTTAAACCTAAAAAAAAAAAACATTAGAATCGCAGGGAAACTTGAGGGACCATCCCTCCATTACAGTCTATACGCATGCTCGGTGGTTTGCCTTACGGAGGAATAGCTTGCGTCAGGCAATGCCAAGGAGATCGAATTTGTACGGGCTTCATCATTGGAACATCAGCCGAGAGCTACGGCGTATACGACATTAGGTGTTCTTTTAAAAGAGAAAGGCAAGATCTTCTATGTGGCATGCGTAGGCCTCTATCTATCACGGCGCATGTTAATTACTGAGAGCGGTGAAAGGTTCTGTCATTTTAGTCCCGCGTTCTTGTGATTTTCTAGGGCACTCACACAAATAAAACCCGCTGTCTAAAAAAAATGAGCTTGATTGGATTTTAATTGCGTGGACATGCAGTTGCTTCAACGCCCTCAGCTCATCCATCATGCCGCGTCTGGAAACCATATCCCATACTGCCCCACTCTCGCTCTTCATAGATGTTCACCTGCAGTTTCTCGTGCTCGAAAGAAGTTTGCGACCCGCGCTAATTTTCCGCTTTTGCCTACATGTTCCGAGTGAGATATTCCTCTCCTAGTACCAGCACCAACGTAGAGCCATGCCCCGAAGTGGCCTTGGAAAGCTTATTATTTTTTCTGTTCTGTCTAGAACATTATTCTCAGAAATGATTGAAAGCCTTACCTTCTCCTCTGTTTCTGGCTGAAATAAAAAAGAACGGGGCAGGAAAGCAGACGCAGACATTCTTTCGGGAACAGGTCATTACGTCGCGAATTTCCCACGCATCTAATGGGTAAAATACAGTCCCACGAAGGGCATAGTCTTCTTTGGGGGTGATGGATCGCTTAGGCTGGGTTCACAAGGTGTCGTAACTTGGAGGCCTCGAATGGGGCTGTAACCTCCCTCGCAACTCCTGGCGATTGATTTAGTAGCTCGCGCTTTCACTTCTTCTTGGAGAATTTGCGTCGGCGTATATGTATACTATTGCTGTATAATAAGGAAATGAAGACAAATTTCATGCGTATCAGCGACGTATGACCAACGCCATCTTGGTGAAAAGGCCGAAGAACCCGTGCCACCCAATTCGCCTTTGCGGCCAAGCAGTTGGTTGTGTTCTTCCGCAGTAGTACGTCTGCTGCCGTGCTGAGAATTTTTTTGTTCTCCAACTTTTGCACTCTGGTAAGCAGGTTAGCCAGAATCACGGAATACCTATTCCCGCATTTAAAACACGCAGACAGGCCCCGGGCGGATGGAATTGATGTGTGCGAATTATAACCTAAAAGCATGACAGTTCCGGCTAGTTGGTAATCCATGAGCTAAACAGCGCGAAAAAAGACCAGGGACGGAAAGAAGACTACAAACAAGCGCTGACTTCCAACTTATTTTAATGAAAAGAAACACACACATAACTCTACATTCTATCACAATTGCATGGCAGATACCGCGGCTTCAACAGAGTCACGTGTACAAAACCGCCTAAAACCCTCTGTCGGCAGACATCGAAACAAGTAACAAGGAAAATAAGACAAAACAATCATCCAAGGGAAAGTTCACAATTGGGTGCCCAAGTAAGTAATCTTATTTTTTGACAACGGAATGGACGGGACACTTATGCACTTTTCACTTTCGGTTATTATCACAGTTGCCTCGATAATCTCTCGGGTAAGTGCATGACCATGACGGCTGACAACTAGACACTCGTCAAACAGTGACGTACAACCTGGCTGGTCACACGAACGACAATGCCGGCTGAGATTCCCCTTCAAACCACGCCTAACATTATTATCTTGCTCCTACAACGTGCGTACTATTGCGAGCTTGCACTGTTACTATTACAACTTGCAAACTATAACGACATACTATCAGCGTTTAATCCGACTCGTATAACAGAATGGGGGTTCCCCACGTATAGCCGGTTCGGATTCAAACACAGAAATTGGGACATTGCATTCACTTGTAATTTTCCTCTCTATCTCATATATATATATATATATATATATATATATATATATATATATATATATATATATATATATATATATATATATATATATGTATTTATATATATATATACAAATAGAGAGAGAAAGAGAGAAAGAGAGAGAGAGAGAGAGAGAGAGAGAGAGAGAGAGAGAGAGAGAGAGAGAGAGAGAGAGAGAGAGAGAGAGACGCTTGGTAATGCATGCTCCTGCGCAGTACTCACACACGTTGTTTACGTTCGTAAACGTATTTTTCACCTCGGTGGGGCACGCGCACCTGCCAGGAGTTTTTCTTTACTTTTTCGTTATCCTTTATCTTTCAGAGACACGTGGACGCAAATATTTCGTACTTTTGCTGCCTTCACCAGAGATGACGCTGCTGGAAGCCGACTGCGAGCATTACGATGAAGGGTCAGCTTAACGCCGTCAAAGACCTGCTCCTCTGAATGCCTATCACGTGGCTTGCGTCCAAACCTTACCGTGCATTTTCATTCGGGTTCCGTCTAGCCAGAGCCTCTATTTTTAATCCTTTTTTTATTCATTTCTGCCCCTATCTTCAGTAGGCCTTCGCTCTAGCTGTGTTTGGGACTTAAGAAACTCGCCTGCTTTCATGGTATCTCTCCCTCTTTCTCTTAACTCTTCTCTCTTTCTCTGAGATTTTTATTCGCTGCATTCACTTGTGATATTTTATACAACTCCTTCCTCCGCACTGCTTGTAAGCCATACGGTAATTCCTGTAAATAAGCGCTAATACATAGCCCCCCATAATTGCAAAGATATTGTGAATAAAATAATAATAACAAGAAATATAATAAGCAATCTTTTTACCTCATTAACACCAGTGTTGGGCAGCGTGGACAAAAGCCACCAAACGGGCTTGACGGGGTCCATGATCCCGCGTGAGCATAACCAACCAACCAATCAATTGATCGATCGATTGATCAATCAATCAATCACTCAATCAATCAATCAATCAATCTATCTATCTATCTATCTATCTATCTATCTATCTATCTATCTATCTATCTATCTATCTATCTATCTATCTATCTATCTATCTATCTATCTATCTATCTATCTATCTATCTATCTATCTATCTATCTATCTATCTATCTATCTAACAAACGAAATGACGCCAGTTATTTGTCACGTAACGCATAGGTAGTACTATAGGGATTACTATAACAAATTGATGATGAGTTGACAATATGAACAGTGACACAACACAATACAAAATAATAAGAGGCAAAATAATGCACTCTGTACAAGGAAACACATAAACATCTAAGGAAGGACATTTCGCATGTTGAATCATCCCGTTCAAATGCAGTGGTGAAGAGCGAGTGCGGAATGAACGAATGGATAAAAATCTGCACTCAACAACAGGTACTGCTGTTAGGGCACCCGCCCGGTGTAGGTGATCTTCAGTCTGGGATCCCCTGGCTATGGCTGGCTGCGCGGGCGCTGTTCACCAGCTCAAGCTAGATCGCAGGGTCCTTGCAGGCCGACCCCGCCGTCCACTTCTGGATGAAGCGATGGAAGATAGGCTGTAGACCTGGCGTTTTCTGGCAGTCCCACACCTGATGGTATAGGGTGCCAAGTGTTCGGCAGTAGTTACAGGTGGCTTTATATTCGGTCGTAACTTTGGCATGGAGGAGGGCGCAATGCGGATAGGTGTTGGTTTGGAGTCCTAAAGCTGGTACCTTCTTCTCTTGTGAGTTGCGGGTGTGGATGGGGGAACATTCACCGTTAGTAGTCTTAATTTTAACTCGAAAAATTTCAGGTGACGTATTTTTGTTTTTGTTTTCTGAGCCAAGGATGAAACAAGCAGGTTAATCTTTTTCTCATGCTGGTAACCTGGCAGTGAAAATGGCAGTATCATTTCAATATTACTACGTCACTGTTGGCCGAGGGAATTGGCACACGGTCAATGTAACAGAGCCGACGTCGTACATTTCCGCATTCTTATCCATACCTGTCAGCTTTGGAAAGCTACGGCGGGCATCAGCCGATAGTTACAATTGACTCAACAGCTCCACCCAATGAGAGCTGAAGAGGCACCAATCGGAATGCTTCTCCTTGCCACCCGGTTCCCGAGGCTATCCCTTTAGAAGGAAGCATAAACCACACCTTGAAACTTTATTTTCTGGATGGCTTTTTGGGATGTGTGGGTCCGGAACATATAACCGAATACACGCAGTACGGAATGCAAAGCGTCTGTTCCGATATTACAGTTGCGGCGTATAATCGACGAGGCTCCTGGCTTTCACTGTCACCTCTTGGCTCCATCGCATATATATGCTTGAAATTTCCAAGAGTTGTGTTCATTAAGACAACCATTGTACCCGTTAATTACTTCAAACTTTGGAACAGCCAGCTACTCTTTAGGTTGAAGCTTAACGCTCCAATAAATATTCATTTCTCTCTGTCTCTCCCAGCGTTGTGGATATTTCGGATATTATTTATGTCCGTGCCAATATCTTAATCATTGAGGCCTGACTTTAAAGCGTGCTCCACAGCAAGCCCACTTCTGCTGCGGTGAAGGTAGCAAGACAGGGTTAGTAGCAAAGGGCGCTATTACAGTGTAGGTTTATTACACCATTCCTTTGCGATAATTGCAATCATATTTATAATAATTTGAGGTAATTTAAGCCGGTGGAGGCAGAAGCTGCACGATCGCATTATGCCATGTTCCGACTACCGACGCGAAAGCCGTGTCGTCCGCTATGAACGTAAAAAAACGGCGTTTCAAGCAGTTCGGTTGCGTGAGACGTAAACCGACGTTATTTTTTAAAGTTATTACTACAGTTGCGGCAACATTCTGAACCTGGCATTGCATTCATATAATCGTCTCTCTTACATATGCTTCCGCGTGCGACATTAAAAAAAATCGCACTCACGGCTGCGGTGATGGCTTGCCGCAGCAGTGCATATGCACGGCTGACTGAAACAACTAACATCGCACCAGGTGACAAATGCTGTTTGACATGAATATAGTAACCATATAAACAAATGAGCCCTGTCTGTTCGGGATTTTGCCATCGCTAGCGTTGTGTTTGAACCCCGTTTCTTTGCCGAAGCATGCGGTGCATTTTGCGAACTTTCTTCCTTGGTGTATAAGCAAACTTTCTCTCTTGGTGTAGATAAGCCAAAACTACCGAATATAAAAAGCTCCAGCACGGCTTAAATCCTTCAGCACGTGTTGGTAGCAGACTTTTCCCCGCCTGCTTCGAAAATGTCCGCGTGCTGCGCGCATTCCCCAACGCTCGGAGAGGATATGGGAAGCAGTGAAGCATGGACAGAATAAGAACGAAGGCCTGTCTGCACATTTTGAAGAGACGTATAAGCCACTGCGCACTCCATGTACTCCTCCAGGCTCAGGGTGGCGCACCCCAACACCCTAAGCATCCACCCAAGATTCAACACAGGATCTTGTGGGCCCCGGCGCGCTCGGGAATGGAGGGAAACACAGAGGCGGACAGGGTAGCTCGAGGCTATACTACCAACCGAGCACCCGGTGATTCGTATCTCGAAGAACCCACGCCAGTCCCCTCGGAATACTCGGCACCATTGGCATACTATAGGGGTATTAGGAACAGCTACCCTCCGCCACACGAATCCCTGACGAGGGCAGAAGCCACCGTCTGGAGACAGCTGCAGGCAGGCACTTTCCCAAACCTAAATGTGCTGAGTAAAATTTATCCGACTCGATATGCACACGCATGCCCATTGTGCATCAAGAAAAACCCACCCTCTACCACACCACACGGGAATGACAAAGCACAACGGCTGTCCCCAAAATCAGAAACCCTAATGCGGAGCAATGGGAGGCACTGCTGGCCAGCGCCTGCTGTGAAGACCAGATCGGTCTCATTCAGCGGGCACGCAAAGCAGCAGAGGCCGCTGGAGCCCTGGGCCAAGGGTACCACCCATGCTGACCCCGTCGGGAACTGTCGCACGGGGTACGAGCCCTCGGTGGAGTGCAGCCTAACCACTAAAAAATATAAATAAACGTTTTCCCCCCTCCCTCCCTCCCTCGGTGTGTTCGTGCGCGCGTGTGCGCGTGCGTGTGTGTGTGTGTTCTGGTGGGTACGGGAGAGAGAAGAGAGATAGAAGCCGTGGAGAGAAATAGAGGGAGGGAGGGAGGGAGGGAGGGAGGGAGGGAGGGAGGGAGGGAGGGTACTTCTTTGAGCCCTTAATTACGATCAAAGCCCCTCCGGACGACGACAGCGTTGATTTCGCTGGAAACACCAAAACTCTAGTGAATATCACAATCAGGACTCAAAGACATGTGCGCTACTCAGTAGTAGGTCCTAGATTTAAATATCCCTCCGTACATTTGTTCCCGAGGTCTGTAAACTAACACTGGCGCAACGAGCACCGATACAGGCGACTTGAGTCGTGGCACGGCCGCTTGATGAAAATCGAGTGGCCGTGGTTGTGGCACAGATGCTGCAGATGAGCAGTAGTAGCCTTGCACACGGGACACCTGTCCACGCAAGTGAAGCTTGTGAGAGAGCCATGCAGAGCTTCCTTCTAAAAGTACGGTGCTCCTCTTTCCACCAACTTTCTCTGCCTCGCAATGTCGGTGGGCTCGTAGCCCATGCGGACTGCACGTATATGTAGTACTCTGTGCATATAACGTTTCTGTGAGGACATGAGGCGCTTGCCACGTGAACACGAACCGTTCCTTTCCAACCCCTTCGCCGAAGTCAAAAGGGAAGAAAGTTTAGAGAGACAGTCAATGCTGCTTACAGGTTTGAATGCCAAAGCACTAGATTTTATTTCAAGTTATGCGATTCCCTGTGTCAATAATGGTAGGCCTGTCGTGATTACATCTCCTGTTGCGACAATGTCTTCGTCACAAGATCGATATTTGTTCGTGCGTAATCTTCGAGTCGTTATATCGGTTGCGGCGGCGTCAGCTGCTGGTTCCTACGGCAGCGAGCGCCTGTATCTTTGCTCACCGTGCGGAATTTATGTGTTCCCTTGCATATTCTTCCGAGGCGTACTTGAACGGGGTGGCACGTTTCACAACTACCACTGAAGTAGGCGCTTCCGAGTCCATCCCACTTCACAGTAGCAGTAGTAGTAGTAATAGTAGTAGTAATAGTAGTAGCAGCAGCAGCAGTAGTAGAAGTAGTAGTAGTAGTAGTAGTAGTAGTAGTAGTAGTAGTAGTAGTAGTAGTAGTAGCGGCAGCAGCAGTAGTAGAAGAAGAAGAAGTAGTAGTAGTAGTAGTAGTAGAAGAAGAAGAAGAAGTAGAAAAGTAGTAGTAGTAGTAGTAGTAGTAGTAGTAGTAGTAGTAGTAGTAGTAGTAGTAGTAGCAGTAGCCCCAGTAGTAGTGCTAGTAGCAGCAGTAGTAGTAATACCAGCAGTAGTAGAAGGTAGTAGTAGCAGCAGCAGTAGTAGTAGTAGCAGCAGCAGCAGCTGTAGTAGTAGTAGTAGCAGCAGCAGCAGTAGTAGTAGTAGTAGTAGTAGCAGAAGTAGTACTAGCAGTAGTAGAAGTAGTAGTAGAAGTAGTAGTAGTAGTAGTAGTAGTAGTAGTAGTAGTAGTAGTAGTAGTAGTAGTAGTAGTAGTAGTAGTAGTAGTAGTAGTAGTAGTAGTATTGGTGGTGGTGGTGGTAGTGGTAGGGGTTGTAAGCTTTATTTTGGAAAAGAGGTGAAGGAGAGGGGGAGAGGTCAAGGGTGGGGTCCAAATTATAGGACCCCAGGAGCCATTTGGACAGCCCTGGCCCAACTAAACAGCGCAAGCTGCTGTGCAGAGTCCGAGCTGGACAGGGCTTCCTCCCAGGACTCTATAAAGAGGTTCTGTGGCTATTTTCATCCCAAGTAATTGGACAATTCCAAACTGTATGAATAAATCGGTCTTCCGGTGACATTGTTTGCAGTCCTCATTATATTTTTCTGAGAACAAGTGAGAGTCTGGACTTACGTGGAACGTGTCCACTGGTGCGATTGTGCCTTCTCATTAGAATCGTCATTATCATTTTCCCATTGCGTCGTTTTCTACTCTCTGGTACTATGAATGAGGGGCATGTCCAATCGTCCTTGTTAGACCTGCAGATACGCCATTTATGTCAACCCGCTTTGTGACTTCTGTAATAATCATATTCAAATTTCTTTTCAGGCTTCCTGTGGTGGAATCGTGTCCTCTTATTACCATCTTCGTATTCTTTTTCCCTTCGCGCCGTTTTTTTTTTCTTCTGTCTTCATCTCTTCGTCTTTTCCCTTGTAAGCCCTACATAATCGCTATTCGCGTAAGCCTGCTTTGGAACTTCCTCAATGAGCGTGCTGAAATTACCGTTTCTAACTCGAAGGCCGCAACTCATTCACTAAGTGGATCTTTAGTTGTAGTCAAGGATCGGCAGTGGTTACCACTGCCGATCCTTGACTCTGACTAAAGGTAGACCTATCAGAGGGGCTGCTTGCCGTACTGGCATTCCTTTGGTTCTGGATTCGAATCGCGGACCCGAATTCGCCCAGTTTTCTTTTCTCCAGCGTTATTATCTTCGCGCCCAAGGCCATTTGTGGGACCATCGCTCAGGCACGCCGACACCCGACGTCGGACTGTGGCGTAATGGGGCATTTGATGCTTTCACTTTACTGAACACCACCGGTCGTTAGAGGATCGCATTATGTTTCTGTGAAAGAGGTCTGGTGAAGATTGCGTAGGCTACGTATAACGCTAAGCGACATGACACGATGTCACTGTGCATAGAAGCCATAACCATTGTCCGTGTTTAAAAAACGACACTTCTGTATCTGTCACCATAAACCATGTGAAGGCCACCCGCTCTTTTAAACGGCCAATGAAGCCTTGGCTAGACGCCGGAAGCCTTTCTCTTTTATATGCAGCGCTGGCGCGCTGGCGCGTGTTGTGAGATTGGCGTGGCATGAGCCAAGAACACCGGCGTGTAAACGTTGGGCTCACGGACGAACGTGCGTAAACAGGTGGGCTGAACAGCAGTGCTCGTTTGTCAGTGCAACGGCGAGCGTTATCTGCGGAGGCACAAGGTAATTTAGTCGACATATATAGAGTACAGCGAAACCAACGTTGTTTCTGGGGCCATTTGTTTTCTACGGAAACACAACGCACAGGCAGTTGTCAGCTACAGCTTGAATGGTTTGGCCTTCACTGACGGTCTCAACTGTAAGCAAAGGGACCAAGGCAACCAAGCCGAGAACAGCAAAGCAGCAGCTGCCTTGGCATTAATCCTGCTTACACTCTGTCTGTCAGTGTCCCTATGTACATTAACTTTAGTCGCATGTCAGACGGGAATAACAAGCTAGTGCTACCAGTTAGCAGAAATTGATTATTCTATTAAAAGGGTGATGCACAGATGAAGGTAGAAAGGGAGTAGGGGACAGACGCTATCGTGTTTCTGTCCAGAAAGGGAATAGAAGTAGATACAAGGAAAGACGAATTAGAAACTAAAAACAAAAATTGGCGCGGCTTGCACAAGGGGTGCAAGGCTGGAGAAACACCAGAGCTGGCGGCCCCTCTGCCTTTATCAGAAACCCGGCTGTTGCACCTCACATGGATTTACGTAGCGTCACTAAATAAAGGCTTTTAGAGTATCGGCACTCTCTTCTCTCATTGTTATGTGCCGCCGGGATTTCCATTGGTCGGTCGGCACCACGTGATGTTTGTTCAGATATGGGCGCAGCCATTTTGTTTTTGGGCGCCTCTCCTCTCTCTCTCTCGGCTGCGCGGGCGCTAGAGCGGCCGGTCGCACTCT
The DNA here is from genome assembly GCF_048455015.1 of Haemaphysalis longicornis. Classification (NCBI taxonomy): domain Eukaryota; kingdom Metazoa; phylum Arthropoda; class Arachnida; order Ixodida; family Ixodidae; genus Haemaphysalis; species Haemaphysalis longicornis. The sequence continues at coordinate 1,238,551 of NW_027526340.1, forward strand.
GCCCGTCACAACCGGCGGCGGTTTCGTTCGGAGAGAAGGCAACACTGCAAGCCAGAAACAAAATGGCCCCCATGCGCCTCCGGGTGCGCGAAGTGGCGGTACTCTTAAGCGTAGCTTATTTAGTGACGCTAGATTTACGAACTTGCCGCTGAACTTTTCGCCATGACTGGAAGGCCCGGATAGTTTTGTCCGCATGCTTCCATATCTCCCTCAAAGTGGACCGCGTTAGCACGCGCTAGAGCCCGCGGCAACCGGCTTCGCGAACTCGGCGTCTGTTATCCCCACTTCAGGTCCGAACGCACGTGAACTGGAGAGGAGAACAGCACGCGAGCGATCGCGCCCCGTGCGCTGGGAAGAGTGTTCTCGGAGGTCGAGCTGGCCGACACCGGGCGCTCCTCACGAGGCGCACGCTCACGTGCGCTCAAGATTTTTTTTGAAGCTCCTCACGTGGCACAAGTCCACCCGCAAGCCCGGACGACGCCTGCTGGTGCTCCTCAACAGGCGCACGCTCACGTGCGCTCAAGTTTAATTTTCTGGTAACGTTCCACGGCGGAACAAAAAGCTTAAACAGCTCTGCAGTTTAAAGCTGAAACGCCATGTTATAAAAAGAACATGGTATTACAGCGTTCATATTCCTGCAAATTGCAGGTTAATCCATCAATCTCTATTTATGGCGGGGGAGACTAGGAGCAGAACATGCACGTCGTCTTCGCTGCCTTAATTGGGGTCAGCTCAAGAGGTAATTTCTAATGAATGCGCACATTAGTTGACGAACGGTAGTGATTGGTGTGTAAAGCACCAGTGCTGGCTTTTCAAAAAAAAAATAATAAAGCCGTTCCACTAAATGTGAAAGCTGTCGGACATGCAGAGCAGTGATTCGCCATAATGGGCTGCAGAGCCGTTATCCACTCACTGCTAGCACCCAATGCAATGCAAATTTCCCGAGTTTGCAGGGCTCGCGCGATCCTGCCTGAAATTGCGCCAGCGGGAGTTCTGTTTCTTTTTTGTGTGCGTGTGTGTGTGTGGTTGTGTGCTTGCTTTTCCTCCCGCACGTACCGGCGTTGCACTGCCACTTTTTTTTTTTTTTCGCTTACTATCGTAACAAACAATCCAACGAGCGTTCCTGACTAAATGAACGCGGGCGCTGGCTGTTAATTACGTATATTCTGCCTCAAATGTGCGTGCAGTTTTCTTCGCGCTAAACAACAGGGAGATGTATGACAAGCGCCAGCGGTTCAGGAGTTTCGAACGCTTATGACTATATAAACCGCTTGGCTTTCGAAGCCTCTGGGGTACGCCGTGACGACAGCCGCTACGACGGAACGCCGTGTGGCTCTACTTGGGTCCAGCGAGCGAGCTACGACGAAAAGGAGAGCCCCTAACGTGCTCTGCACTTAATACATCGAGCCCGTCATATACCCATGTTTAAAAAAAGTTTGTGGCGCCCAGGTTAGACTCTGGTCGCCGGTGCGCTACATCTCACGTGCATTTGTTATTTCTCTTTTGACCATCCACATCAGGCGCAGCCCGCTCAGCACTTCAGCTGTAGGCTAACATTGCCTGTGCCTAACATTCCATCAATGTCTCCCTCCGTCTAACTCAAACGTGAAAGTTAGTTCGATCGCATCTATTTTCTTTTTAGGCCCCTTCCATATTAGCAACCCTTGGCCGCCCCTTTCTTGAAGGCCTGACTTTACTTTTCTTTTTTCTCTCCCCGACTCATGGGGCCGACATTGTTTCGAAAGGTTGTTTCTCCCCGCGCGAGAGCCCGATGTTTGGGCGGCGTCTGATCGGCTCGTATCAAGGGCGACGGCACTCACAGACGGGCTGAACCGCTATACTTAGGCCCTCGATCGCTTGGCTCAGGTCTCGGTAACAAGCCCCGCTTTACTAGGAAGGAGGAATAGGAGGAGGAGGAGGAGAAGGAGAAGGGGGGAGGGAAGGGCTGCGCGCAGGATCACCATGGGCCGTCGGTGGCAGAGGACGTCGTCTGCGGCAGCAGCAGCGGGCAAGAGTCGAGCCGGACAGGTCCCACAGAGTTCATTAGCATGCGCGCGCACAGAAGCGGCGGCGGCGGCCCGGCGGGTCGACGCCCTCATCGCCCATGCGAGTCCAGCGGCCGCGGCAGCACCACCACCGATACACTTCGGCACCTGTCTCCGGAAGTGCCCAGCTCCGGGGCTGCGCCGCCGCCATGGTCTAGACACCATTGCCTAGCACCACACTCTTTTCGTATCACAGACAGCGATGCGTGCCTGACTAAGGCGAAAAGTTTGTCCTGACATCCGTTCGCCCGTCCCGAATGCGCTCCACCACAACTGTGTCCCCGCTCTATATAGTTCGTGGCACCTAACCGAAAAGCATTGAAGGCTGTTGAGGCGCTAAGCTGCCGCAGAAATCTCTCGTGAATCTTGGTTACATTGCTCGTGCAAACATCGTCGAGGAGGATGTGTTGCCTTGAGATATAATGCGGGAGAGCCCGTCTTGCATTGGACATAAGAAGTCTGATGATGATGACCAAGATGATGACGACGGTGATGATAATGATGTCATGTTGGTGGTAATTATCACTGTTTCTGATAATGCTGCTGTAATGGTGCTGATTATGCTGATATGAGGATGATTATGTTGATCATGATGATGGTGATGATGATGACGATGATGATTATGCATGTCTGGCTCCCAAAAAGAACCTCCTGCCTACGTACGCACCTCTCAATGGTGCGTAAGAGCCACAATCATAAACTCCAGCTCACTCAGGCGAAAATTCGAAATTGATAAGCACTACCGAGCTCAGCTATTGTGCCGCCATTTTCGGGCCGCCCCAATCATTGGTGGCTAAACGGTAACATGGCGCGCCTTTTACACGGCCTGATATGAATGCTATTCCGCGTTGTACTTAGGGTGAACCAGTTCAACATGCAAACACTTTAAGTTTGCAGCTTTTAACGAACCCGTAAGGAACACTCCTTGAATAGTTTAAACCAACCAGCATTTTTTATGTTACAAATGTCACCCGCCCTCTTTGTTTTTTTGCATTTCACCTCAGTCAAAAACGCAAGGGAAGCTTAGCCGTTATTGCACGCCTTAGCCGCCGCTGCGCTACCGAGACGGGTGAACGTGTGAACGTCAGGTGATGTGCACTGATATGACAGCGATGGCGAGAACGCACAAGCGCTTTTACAAAGGCATGCGAGCTAAAACAAATACTCATCGAGCAGACGGTGACTTGAACCCCAAATTCTATATGAGTGTAGCGACAATGCTTCCATCGTTAAACGAGTAAAGAGTAAAGGGAGCAAAGGACATTAATAAAGGAAAGAGAGCGAGAGAGATCATTGCAGCAGAAAGCATCAAGGGGTCCCGTGAAGTCCCCATCGAGCTGTCGTTTCCTGGAATGGTCAGCCAACCATTCAGACTTTCCTGCTTAACGGAAGCCACGTTACGCGGCTGGACCTTGGCGTGACCAGCCGTTGCCTGCATGCGTGCCGCCCGAGAACATGATATGGAAATTCCGGGGTAGTCGTGGGCGTAGTCAAACCGGTCCCGTCAGCCGCTCCGAGGCGCAGCGTTCGCAAAACTGCCTGTTACATAGTGGCAGCTGGTACGTAACTCGTTCAGGCTGTCACGAGGGACACACAGTTAGGAACCACGGCAGATCAGAAGGGCCATGAAGGCAACATACAACTTTGTTCAATTTTAAAGAATTAATTCTATGGTAGGGCACCCAGATCTTTGTTATTCGAAAAAAAAAAAGCAAAACGTACTGTAAAGTTTTCAAATTTCGCGCTACAGTGACGCAATGGGGGCAGGAGTGACGTAATATGGGCCGGCACTAAAAGTTAAGTTATCAGTGCGTTAACCACGCGTTAGCGATGGAACGAAACTAGAGATCCACTTTTATGTCGCCCATGTTTTCTTGGCGGAGGCGTGGTCGGCGGCCACGCACGATTCTGTGACGTCATCAACCAAGCAAGATTCTGTGACATCATTGAGACTTCTCCAAAAAGTGGCTGGGTAGTCCCCACTTCAACGTATGTATTCCTTAATAGCTCGTTTGTTCGGTTGAAGTTTGCAATAAAACTAGTATCGCCGTTAACCAAATTTTTTTTTCTTCATGGTTCCTTCAACACTGGCTTGTCTCTACGAAACGGTTGCGATTTCTCAATTGGTGTATACCAAAAACAAGGCCATTGCTGCTGCCCGTATCAGCAACAAAATAATAAACAGGGTGATAAAGTTAACTAATGCATTTGATTTTTCGCTTATGCAAGCAACGCCGGCTTCGTCTAATGCTCCTTTCTCGACTCAGCATAACAGTTCTAAGAGGCATTATTGATTGAGTTACGAAACAGGTGCATGGCAAGGAACGTGAAAGAGGGTGGACAAAGGACGGAGGGCGGTAGTACGTAAACAAACTTCTAACACTGAGCATGGCTTTTGTTTTGTTTTATCGACCCAACTATCGTTCACCGCATACTTTGGCGAGACACTTTGTTTACTGCTGTCCGTCATCTCCTCTCTCTGTCGCTGTCTGTCACTTTATTACTTCTTTTCTTCGCAAGCTCGCAAGCGTCGTATGCTTCCACGCAAGGGCTTTTTGTGAAAGAAAGCGTAAAACGTCCGCAACATTTACACTTTTGTAAAGTTGAAAACCCTCTGCAACGTTCCTTGAGTCCTCCTTTCCCCCCGTAAACTGCTGTCGGTGACGCGAACCTTTTTATCTGGTGGGAACTCGACTCATTAAAGAGGCGCGACAGTACATGGCCCGGTATAGAAAAGCCAGCGAGAGAAGACGCTGGGAACTTCTTGCTGGGAAGTTGTCCTTTCGGCCGCCGCCACTCGTCCTCGGAGCATTCTACACGGAAGCATCTTCGGTCGAGTGTCGCTTTTAAGCGCACGTCACTTCAATCAACGAAAGGTCCCTGGAATGTTGCGGGTTTGGGAGGAGAAAGTGCTTGGTGCCGCTGATACATACATATGAGCGAGAGGGAGGGAGGGAGGGAGGGAGGGAGGGAGGGAGGGAGGGAGAAGGTGAGGGAAACAGAAATTTCAACATATCAAGACCGAGCCGCGATATTAGTTCCAAAGATGCTCCGAGGTCCTTCGAAGGTGTCCCACAATAGATCACTACTTAAGCCACCCGTGGACACAGAGAGGCTTATGAACTGAATTGAATATCATTTATTGAGATAGGCGATATCAGATGGCCATGTTTAGGGGAGGGTAAGAAGGAAACAGAAGGAGGAATTTCACTGAAAGTGCCCAGCTTTAACATTGTTTGGAAGATGTTTGTCCAAAGGCGTGGTGCTGAATAAAGGTGAAAGAGAAAGAGGCTGTGGCCTGACACTATACTGCAGAGGTTGCAGAAGGTTTAGGCGTTAGGCGATTGTCTGTCATGTTCGACTCGTTTAAGTTAGCGACTCCCCAGGGCTGGTTTCTTTGAAATTCGAGCATATCATTACGGGACTTCGTTGGAAATGCGAACACGTGACAACTTCGGTTGTTCTCCATGATTCAAATGTATGTCCGAGATTCTTGGGGACTGTAACATCGGTATATCAAACTCTAAAGCACAGTGGTTATCCTTTGTACGAAAAAACACTAGTCATGGTTCTGGGCAAAAGCCTCATCCTTGGGTAAGATTGAGGAGCTATTTCATTACTTGTTAACATGTTTGTTCGAAGGAGGAAAACCATGGCGTCCTAGTTAAAAGTGGCAGTGACGGTATAGTCGTTTAACGGGAAGATAAGGCTTGCTGAACTTTTCCACGTCTGCTCGGTCCTAACATGTAGTGGGATTTGAGAGAGGGCTGATTCGTCACAATCCTACTTCCGGCCAGTCGCCTGTCAAACCCCAGCCCTCGTCATTTCAAGCGTTGCGTTGGTCTTGCACAATGGCTCAATGCCGGGTAACTCAATGCGTAAGGCGATTGTCAATCCCCAAGCTTAATGAAACTTTTTTTTTTTTTTTGGCAAAGGTTGGACCATCTTTAGTCGTACGTCTGACCTTGATTCAAGTTCATGCCGAAGCTGTTTTTGTCACTCGGGAATACTACAATTAAGCTGTTTACAGAATGTTAAGAGGTGTGTTGTTGGAAGGTTGAAAAGTACTTCTGACAAGTATCTTTTCAACTTTAGCGGGTAACAGTCTTATAATTGGCTTTCACGCGCCTCCATTTGTAGGGCAAGGTATGGTCTGCTGATCAGCATTTACGTTTCTTTTTTTAATCGTTTCCGACTTCGTGAGAGCTTTCGTGGTTCTGATGTATAACTGTAAAGTCGTTTCAGCAGCATATCGCTGAACACGACCCTGTTGATTGTCTCAGTTTCTCTTGAAGATCAGGAGCAAATGCTAAAGCACTGTGGGTACTATTATTGTCTGTAAGAAGCGTTCGTCAAGACCAAGCGGGCAAACTCAAAGCGTGTGAGCGATTCTCTAACGAACGTTTCTCTAGAAGCCGTGGCTCGCTGCTCTTTCAAGCAGGAGGACGCCATGCTCTTTCGCTAAACTCACTTCGAAAACACACCGCAAGTTCGTGAACAGGGGAGTTTATTTGAACTCAAAACACAACCTCTAATACAAGCAAGAAATGCTTTCACTGGGGATGTGAACAATGCTTCGAGTGAAGAAACAAAAAGGAGAGTAGAAAACAAGATTTAAAAACAAAGTAGAGTCAATGCATATGCACAGCACTGCAATCACTGAAGACACTTTTTTTTTTTTTCGGCAAGAGGGAGGACAAAGGTTTTCGCAAGACAGCATCACCCAACCATGAGAAGAAGACATCGCTCGTTTCGTATATCGCTATACGGGCGGGCGAGAGCGCGACAAGATGCAAAACATCAACAGAAGCTGTCTTCCGGTTCGCGTTGACAACGGCGTCAAGGCAAACAGAGACGCGGTGAACGCCGCAAGCGAACGCGACCCGAAGTTACTACACATGCATGAAGGCACAGCGATCGAAAGGCACAACTCGGGAACAAAACCGAACAGTCTTTGTACATTGAAGACAGAGATACTTCGAAGAAGGCTCGTACATGGTCAAGAGTGAAACAACGAACATGCGATGTCGCTAGAAAGTCCCTCCGGAGTTGGATTCGCAAAACCCTGGCGTGTAACAAAAATAGCAGCAGCTATACTGGTGGGAGGACACGAAAGTGGCACGCCATTTGAACGAATGCCGTGGCGACAAACTATTCTACATTCGGGACGTGTCCGTGGGGACTCAATCAAGTTATGTTTTCGCCTGGTTACGTTCATTACATTCCAAATGACGTCATCACAGGCAAAATCTGTGTGTGACCTTTATAACTTAAACCTCTCGGATTTTCGGGACTTCTATATGCGGCGCTGGCATAACGCGTGCCGCGAATACAAAAAAAAAGGCACATTTTCTTGCCCGAGGTTTCGCTAGGACTCCCTGCACACATCGCTTCCACACGGCACTTCATAAACTAGAGCGAAAGCTCTCACTGGTGGTATACAACAACCGAAACAGCGCAAAACAGGCACAAAAGAGAACAAATCACAATGCAAACACCTTCGCGAACCCAACCTCTTTTTTTCCTTTTGTTGCCACAAAACGGCTTGACGACGATACAGTACGATAAATTTATAATATATATTAAAAAGGGGGGCGGGGTGGGGGGAGGGGTTGTTCGTAGAACATACTACCCGCCATATCACGGATATGCGGGATTCACTTTCGCCTCAGCGCCTGGATTTTGGAAGGGCCGCCCCGGGTTCGCACCCGGCCGCGACCGCATCCCCACATAGGGCGCGGTCGCGGCTCGGGCGTCGTACAGAGAGGCGTGACGACCCATCAAAAACCCGGTCGGAGGGACCGCGGGGGGAACTGGAGGGTTGGAGCGCGCATCCACGGCAGGTAACTCCTGCCACGCGACTCGACACCCACGCTTCACCGTTCTCCCGGGTCCACTCGCGGCGTTGGCGAAAGACTGAGTACATGAAAGTATGGTTTAATGGGGGCAGAGCTCGACACAAATACGAAAAAAAAAAAATGCGGCGGTCATGATGAGGTCTGCGCGCGCCGGCTGTGAAGCGGGGTAAAATAAAAGGGGGTATACGGGGGCGGGCGGCTTGGAGCGTTCCTTATTTTCTTTCCACCCCTTTTTTTCCTGTCTTTTCGACATTGCGAAAGGGGCAGAGCGGTGGAGGCGAACGCTGAAGTTAAGGCGGCGGGTTCAGCGCCGTAAGCGGAGATAAGATCTCTGACGACTGATGGTGCAAATAAATAGATGCTCGAAAACGACGAATGTAACATCACACGAAGTAAAATTAAGTAATAAAAACGAAGGCAACATTTTCATCTCCCATCATCTACTGAGAGAGACGTCGGCGGATACGCGTTTCTAGGGGGAAAAAAGTATCACCGCGTCTTGCTGCTTCTTTGTTCATTTCTGTTTGCAAAAATCGAGATCCTTCAAAAGAACCGGTGTCACGAAAACACATGAGTTCTCTACAAAAAAACAACAAGTCCGCACCGAGGGCACTTGGCCGCAAACGAATAAATAATAGACAAATAAAAAAAGAACACGGTCAAACGAAGGATTACACCATAAAAGTAGCAGCGTACGACAGACAAAAAAAAAAAAAAACAGGAGAGAGAGGAGACATTGTCCGCGCGCAAGCAGTCAATGCCGTTGGCCGGCGCAGGAAGACCTCAGCATGCACGCTCGGAGGCAAGAAGGCCCCCGCGATATTCCGGACCAGCCGGGAGGCGCGGGAGCAGAACGGCACAGGGAAACAAGAGGCAGCACAAAAGCGCGAAAGCACAGATAGGAAGGCAAATGGCCAACAAAGCGGAGGCTTTCTTAACGCTCAGTTTTGGATTTTTTATGTACACAAACAAAACTTCCTACGATCGCGGAGAGCGCGCGAGAGGGCGTAATCGCTCTGATGTTCATTTTCACGGCGAGAAATGTTTTTCTTTTCCCGCTTGAACAAGACCGTGTCACAAGAAGCCTTTGTGACTCTTATTCAACAATTTAAGTACAACATTATTGAATTATAATTTGTCGAGGACAGACTGAATGGCCGAAAACGACTTTTTTTTGTTCCTTCTCTTTTTTTTTTTTTTTGCATATTCAAATTTTCTGCATTCGTATTAGCGTTTGTACAGGCGTTGCATAAACGAATTCCGTACAATTTAGATCTTGCCGCTCAGCGCGCTCTCCGCAGTTAGGGCACCAGACGCGTGCTCCACAGGCGCACCACGCCGCAGCCAGCAGGTAAGCGCGAAGCCAGGAGGTAGCCGGAAAAAGATAGCCCGGAAGCGACGGTTACTACACAAGCGCGGAGCAGGAAGTGACAAGCGACGACGACGTAAAGGGAACAACCGACGCAGACTGTGTGCGTCTTCTTTTGTGGGGGGAACCCAGGCGGCCCGCACGGTCCCGGCCGAGGCCCAGAGCCAGCTGAGCAAGCCTCGGGCGGGCGCGGGCCGCCCTTACAGGGAACCGGGATCATCAGCAGCTGTAGGGCGCGCAGAACTGGTAGACGAGCCGCTGCGAGCGTTCCGTCTTCTTCATGATGCCCTTCTTGTAGTACTGGCGGATGGAGCGGCTTAGCTTGTCGTAGTTCATGGCCGGCCGGTTCTTGCGCTTGCCCCAGAGCCGGGCGACGCGCACCGAGTCCTCGATCTTGAAGACGCCCCGGCTGCGGTCCAGCCAGCGGATGCAGCTGCCGTACAGCTGGGGCTGCGACAGAAGCTCCTTGAGGAACTGCCACAGGTGGATGTGCGACGAGGAGGGCGCGCGACTTGCCGCGGCGGCCGGGCTGGCGGCGCTGGCGCCCACCGGGATGCCGACGGCCAGGCAGCGCTCGGCAATGTCGCTGCTGGCGTCGCTGGCGTCGTCTGAGAGAGAGAGAGAAGGGGAAAGAGCGCCAAATTAGCGACAACGAATATTTAATGTGAAGAATATGTAGACGCCTGCAACGAAGTAACAAAGAAAGCTGGGCGACTTGGTAAGGGTTCGTGGTGAAAGAAAGCGCCAAGAAAAAACGACAACGACAACGGGACAGAGTCCCGCTGTATTTGTTTCTCCTGGTTGTCGTCGTTTCTTAGCGCTTCCTTTCACCATGAGCCTACAACGAAGTAATGTACATCCAAGTCAGCAAGTAAAAGTACGTAACGTACCACCAAGTAAGTAAGTAAAGTACGGTTATTAATGAGGTTTAAGACGGCGGAATCGGAGGCAAATCGAGCGGAGCGAGGGAAAGAGGGGGACGCAGTGGTAGTGATCCCTCCTCCAGTAGGTATTCTGAGCTATAAAAACCAACCCTACACTTAGCCTTCACACATGTCCCATGCCACGTTCCTAATCCTTTCAGGCCTCAGGATGTTTCAGCCCACCACACTCAAGACAAAAAAGAAACGATGTACGGTGGACATGCAGCTGAAAACGCTAACGGACGTCTCTTCCTCCGCCTAGTTCATCGAGGTGTCGCTAGAGTCCCTCCTCTCTCTTGAATCGCCACAGTTCAGCGCCTCTCAGCCGAACTGCAATAAAGCAGACTCAGCTCTTGCCAGACGTTGCATTCTGCCTCGTACGCTACGATAACGGCGCAATCTACAGGGCCTTGCGCTGTGAAGCGCAACGCGTAGAGTAGTCGGAATGAAAACAACTGTGCGTGCGGGGTGTACAGATAAGCAGCCATAAAGAGGAGCCACGCGCGATAAGGAAAAGAAGGCGACGGACCGCCAACGTCCAGGAGATATTCCGCGAGGGTTTTCCGAGGATTCCGCGATTCCCACCTTGCGTTCGGGAAATGCAATCGTGCCAGAACTCAGGCCATGCGTGTCGTTATTGCTGCCGCGCGAGATGACGGCTATAACGACCTTTAGCGCTCCTGTCCGCGGCACGTCGACGAGTTCGCTCATTCAGCGCACGTAAGCAGAGTGCACACGGGAGGCGTTGAAAGACGAATCGCAGCACTTTTCTTAGCAGTCTCCCCTCAAAGCGCTCAGCACGATAATTACGGATGGGCAGTCATTCCTCCTCAAAAATCAACGGGGTTTTATCATTCGCTTGCTTATTTTCCTCTCTAGTGTCTTCTGTTTTCTGTACTGGTTGAAATCAGAATTACGGGCAGACGCAAACCCTAAACTGTGAACCTAAATCTTGTGAACTCCAGTAGATGGTATGGCAAGCTTGCACCTGTATTACAGCTTCCCTCAGTAAATGTTTTCCTATGGCAATGAAGAAATACTAAGCACACACAAAGGAAAACACTCAAGCCAAACACAGCAATTACCGAACATAAAATTGTGTTCGGCTGGTTTAAACCGCAAAGACAAGCGATATTCAGACCATAATCGTCGACAAAGGTAACGAAAAAGAAATAAGTACTGGAGCGGGGAAAATATTTCCTACGCCTACTATGTCCCCCGAAACTGCTTCAGCGTAAACATTGAGACGCAGGAGATTCCTAGCCTTTCGTGATGATGTTGAAAGTGACGTTCATTCGAAAATTAGATGTCCGAATGAACGTCGTTACGCTCTCATAGCATCAAGTGAGCAAAACCGTTACATTGGCGAGGGGAAGACAAGCTTTTGAATCGACTATCACGTATGGCTACTTAAAAAAAAAATCAGACGGAGGCACTAGTAAAAAGAATGCTTAAATCAGATGGCAACAAATATTAAAAAGTATTTATTACAAACTAATGAGTGTTCGTTTAACGCATACGACTTGTAGGCTCCAAAGGTCTACAATGCGCGACAAAACCGACAAAAACTAGTTCTTACGAAAATCTCCTTTCCGGAGTTTCCTTTTCGATGAGCTACAGCAAGACGTTGGAAGCCACCCTTAGGACGAGCAAAGCGGCGGTTTGCACTTTTTCTAAAGAGTCCGACAAGCACACCAGAATCGCCAACGCATACGTTCGCTACTGTTCGTCGTGAATGGCTCCGTACACTATCAAAGGTTTTTGTTTTTTTCTACCTCGGTAGCCACGTCGGCCGAACGCAACTGCCCCGCCGCACGCGAGAAAACGGTCCGAGAGCCGTGTACGGAGGCAGGTGTGCTACCGTCCAAGGTCCACTGCCCCGGGCGACGGAGCGTGCGCGCGAGGAACGACCCGCGGGGCCCATCAGGCACTCAAGTCCGTCCCTTTTCCGGTGACGCCGCGGCGTCTACACCATCCAGTGTCCGCGCTTTGTGCATGATTGCTTGTTTTCGCCGCAATGACCACGTTTTCGTGAAGGAAGAAAGCTTCTCACAGACTCCCGAAGCAAAGGCAATGAGCCGTTGTGGGGACAATGCGACTGCGGCGGTTTCACCTTTCAAAACGCGCCCTACGCGGCGTAGATTCAATACTCTAACGGTTATGATTAGAGACCGGAAGTTTAGGCACTAAAAAAACGGGTTTTAGGCGCCTATTGAAGGCGCTCAAAATTGAAATTTAGGCATATATAGGCACTAAGTACTACCATATAGGCATATATAGGCTCGAATAATATTTACTCAGGCGGCGTATTTCAGTGCAATTTTTCGGTTTAGAATAAACACAGGCTACAAACATCGGTATTTTGAAAATGCAATTTTATTTTCTTCATAAAACACTCAAGGGTGACGATTTCAAGATATCTAGGGTGACGCAACACTGTGCGAAAGGCTGTGGAAGCAGTGGCAAACAAGCACCATCTCCAGGTTTTCGGGCTTGAAGTTGTGCCTTCTGTCAGTCAATATCGTCTTGTACGCAGAGAAAGAACGCTCCACATCCACTGAGGTTAGCGGAGCGTACTTGTACTTTGGCACGTTGGATGTTTTGATTCCATCTGGAATCGCGGTATGTCCGCCGCTCAAAACCTCAGACAGTTCCGTCAGCGTCGAAAATCCGGGATTTCTGTCCAACACAGACTTAAGCTTCTCTATAGCTCTGTCAGCAACCGGTCCCCTGGGAGCACTAGCGAACCTTTCCTGTGCGTCCAAAATCAGCTGAATATTTTCAGTCAGCGTTGTGCCCGAACTTTCAAGTTTCTGTATTGTTGTTGCCAAGAACGTGAAATGGGCACACAAATAGGCCAAGTCACATGCAAGTGTAACATCATGTAGAACCTTCTGGGCCCTTCTCACGGCGACACTCTCATCTTCAGCAAAGCTGCTTACAACAGCCTTGACACCGTTTAAGTGTTGGTTGTAGTATTCCACTGCCGTCAGCCAAGTTCCCCAGCGGGTAACAACAGGCTCCGGTGGAAGAGGTACACCCGGCAGCTGCTCCCTGAAAGCACGAACGCGGGAAGGAGCCTTGAGGAACACCGCCTTCCCTACAGCTATCAGTTCGTTGACCGAACTGAACGACTTTCGTAGCTCTTCACACACCCGATGAATCCCGTGAGCAAGACAAGTGACGTGCAATAGTTCTGGGTAAAAAACCTTGAGAAGTGCACCAGCCTTAAGCATATAAGCTGCTGCATCTGTGTAGAGCAGCAGTACTCGGTCGTCGTGGGCTCCGGAGGGGTACAGAAGCTTCAATGACGAGTTCACGAAGCGGGCGATGGTCTCTCCGCTAGTTTTTTCTAGCTCTTTTGAGCAAACCAGGAAGGGTGTTGTTTTCTCTTCTGCGTCAAGCTTTCCGACTACAAAGTGACCGAGTACTCGTCCGGTGACATCTGTCGTCTCGTCCACAGAAATCCAAATGTGGAATTCACCGATTTCTCTTCTAATTTCTTGTAGCGTCTTCTCGTACAGTGGTCGCAGGTACTCCTTGCGAAGAGTCGACTCTGATGGTACCTTTTGTTTGCAGTACTTTTGCAAGAAATTCTTGAAAGTCTTGTTTTCGATTTTCGCCCAAGGGATGTTAGCAGCGACTAATGCTTCGCACAGGTCAGCGCTGAATTCACTTTTTTTTCCTTGAGCAATACTTTCAGCCAGGAACGATTGTCTTGATGTCGACGGCTGGTTGCGCAGAGCATTGGCTTGATGCAGTGCTGTTCTTTCATGCTGCTGCAAGTGGAACTTTTTTTCACAGGGTACCTGCGCGAAGAAAACAGTAACGAAAACTAAGATATTGCGTAAGGCACGTGAAACGTTGCTAGTGTACTTTTGCTTTTAGTCATGTAGAGTTGTAAACCTGACAATAGCTCAAGGAATGGCGAAGTTGGCCAGCTGCGCAATAGCAGGTAACCGTTTTTAAAATCATGATGCTTATACAACAATCCGACCAACACTGTGCCGGAAATTTTCAATAAGGAAGCCAGTTCCCGAATTAGGTTGCAAACATTGCACAACAATGAATAGCAGTTACCGTAAAAAGTTCTTAAAACGCACATTATTGGCAAGTTCTGAGCATTCAGAATAAATTTAGCGTAAGCACTGTTGGAGGCGTCACGTTTACGGTTGGTCCAGTGTTCACGTCAAGTGCATGATATCGTTAATTAAGATCAAGTGGAAAGTATTGTATTCTCACCTGCTTTCCGCAGGGTTGGCAGAATACTGTTTCTCCGTCGACGGTGTAGCACTGCGATCCACTGGTCCATTGCCGGATAAGGACACTTTTCGGCGTCTTAATCTTCGGCATTCGTCGGCAGGCTTCGGACGGATTACGGAGAGAGCAGAAACGCCAACTACGCTGACGTGCTGGCTGTAGTGATAGGGTCAATAGGTTTTCTCTTAATCTTGCCACAAGCTAGCCTCGCGCTGCCTCTCTAGGGCACGCTCTAGCCTCGCCCGCGTGCAATCTGCGCTGCAATATTCTCGACACCAAACAAATCCGACCTTTTTTTTTTTTTTTTTTTGGGGGGGGGGGGGAGGGATTCGCGAGCAATTTGTAATTGTTTTGCATTGTTTAGAAAGGCTTTTCGAAATCCCGTCCGAGGTAAATAAGTGGGAAAGGGTTCAGATTTATTTGCAATTTTTTAAGCAGAAGGAAAGGCGTGAAAGTCAATGTTGCGCATCTTGCCGAGAGAGTAGCTGTGCTTTCCCGCAGTACCGTCCTGGCCTTGAGAGGTAGGGCTTCCATTGGCCGGCTCCCTCGCAGGCTGGCGCTTGCGCGCTATCGTTGGGGGCGCTAGCAGACGACGCGCCGACGGAACCCGCAAGAATCTTTTTATGCCGCTAGCATTCAATAAAAACCCTTAAAAATGCTAAATACAACGTTTTCAATTGCTCTCTTGTTTTCTTCCAAACAAGCCAGTGCGAACCCATTTCCAACGCCAGCGCGCCTCGTCATTTTCATTACTTCATACCCCCATTCACAAACATACTGTTTTCTATACTCGCTGCACGCCGACTGGTTGGGGGACAACGCGTACTCTTTATTTTCACCTTGCATGCCTTGCAGACTAAATTCGACGAGACCATTCCTCAAAACACGTGTTCTCCTGTCTGTGACAAAACAATTTATGCCACTGTTAGCACTGTATTATTGCGCGAACAATATATAGGGCATTTCGGGTAATATTTCCGTCGCTACGCGTCACTCTGTCAAACAGCCAGCGACATAAACCCAAAAACGGTAAAGTGAGATAGCGCTTAGAGATCGCCGGCTGCGTGAGTGACGAGAGCGACGGTGCTAAGAATACTTTAACAGGAGTGCGACTGAGCGGCAGCTGCCTCTGCAGACGTGCCCGTCAGTCACGGGGAGTCTCGGCGGGTCTCTGTGACTCCTGCCACTGATTGCCCGCGTTGTATAATTATCGAGCACGCAGCCAGTTTAGGGTGGCAAACGAGGAAGAAATGAAAAATACTGCGGCTAATGGCGATACTGGCAGACTACAAAAGGAAAGACAGGCAGCCAAAGCCGCTGCTAGAGCGAGAAAACGAGACCGCTGAGATTATTAGAACGCTAAGCATGGTTGGCATAGTGTAGGAAGAAGATGATGATATTTTTGTGGTTATACGCTTTACTGAGTGGGGTGAAAGAAACTCTGCGTGGCGGATGTCTGAAGAGAAAGGAATGAGCATCGGGCGAGGCCTCAAGTTAGCAATGGAGAGAGACAAGATGCTCATGCATTCCCATCAGTCCAACAATAGATTTCCTTTTTTTCCATCGAGATATACGACTGATTGAGGCAAAGTCTGTACTCGACAGCACAAAAAAGGCATTTATAGGCGCTTAAAAGCTTGTATAGGCACGAACCTCAAAATAGGCACGTATAGGCACAATCAACTATTGCTTAAAATGTTCCCCTTCCTTTAGTTCATGCTTATATGTTAAATAGGCTCGATACGGACTGGAATAAAAAATAGGCATTTTGCCTAAAGTTCCGGTCTCTAGTTATGATTGAAAGGGGCTTGAACCCCATGCCTCTCAGCTTGATATAACGTATTTTAGTGCGTGGAAGTCGATGGGTGCTGCAAGTTGTGCAATTCTTTACGGAAAGCTGCGTTTTCGAAACTTGAAAGTGGCAGCTTGCGATAGTTTGCGCGAAACAACAACCGTTTAAATGTGAACTGAGCGCTCGAGAATTTCGGTGATTAACAAAGTGCGGCCAAGCCTATCGCCTTTGATATTTTTCAGTCCACCTGTAAGGGACAATAAGAAACTTGGCAAACCGCAACCCGATGGCCTGTGCTCCCAGACTTCGAGATTCCGTTGTCGGACATTACAACAGCGGCAGTAGCTGGAATGCTGGATGCATCGCCTGAAGGCAAAGAACCGACACGGCTAATCCTCTCGAAAAGCACGACCACGTCTGGTCCTGCCGCCCGACCCACATGACAACGAAAGCGTCCCCAAAAGCAATACGTCGTCGTAAGTGCGCCGAAAGAGTAGTGGGAAAAAAACAAAAAAACTTCGAAGTCTGACACGATGCCGATGTCCTCTAAGCTTGGCTTGGTTGTTCGGAATGCCTCTACGGTGCAGAGAAGCTCTTGAAAAAGTTGAAAATAAACGCGAGAAGAAAGAAGTGAAAATAACAAGAAGCTGGCGAGAAACGACCGGGTGCAGTAACTATCCCCCCAAAGCCGTGCCAAGTTGGGAAGCAGAAAGGGGGGGGGGGGGGGGGGGGAGGAGAAGCCTATATGCATGCGTTCGTTTCCAAGCGCAGCGAGGCAGAAGAGATAATGAAAGTCCGCTCCCGCTTGTTTCGGAGGCCCCAAGAAGAAGAGGAGGGAAGAAGCGCCACCAGCATCGGAACGACGGGCAGGTGCGCCGAAAGCCGGCGATCAATTCGGCTCGGCCTGTCCCGTGCCAGAAGAGAGGCGGCGATAAACGAAACGAGGAGGGGGCAGGAATCAAAGCAAGAGCAGCAGAGCCGGGATGGGACCGGCCGGCCAGACCGTTGCCCCTGCGACTGACTCAACGAGCAGCACAAGATGCGGAGGAGGAGGAGGTAAGAGACAAACAAATGAAGATGCTGCGGCGGCGGCGACTGAGTGCTCGCGCGAGCGCGCTCCGAAATGAAACTTTTCTTCCTCCCCCCGCCGGGCCGCCAACACCCCACAGGTAGGCGGCGAGGGGGCTCGAGTAGCCCCGGAGTAATCCACCACGCCCTGCCCCATCCTCGCAAGCGCGGCAGAGACGCGCCGAGGAAGCAGGGGGGGAGCAAAAGTGGAAGCAGGCAGCCGAGCGAGAGGAGCAGCCGACGCCCATCGGCGAGGCTGGCCGCGGTGGCTATAAAGATTCCAGGCCCAATCGCCGGCAGAACGGCCGCATTCCAGTGCCGGGCCCCTCCGTGCAGAGAACCTGGCAGCAGAACCGCCGCGTTCGGTTCGAGCCAGTTTTCCCTCCCCCCTTCCACGGCCGATGGGCGGGCAGTGGAAGAACAGGTTGCCGTTCGGGAAGACGACCGAGGTGGTAGCCGGTGCGCGCCGGCGGCAGCTCTGACCCGAGTCAGGTTAGGCTTCTGGAGAAGCCGATGCCGGCGGTTCCCTCCACCAGGGGGGAAGAAGACAGACCCTCCCCTTCTTCTACTTGCCGAGCGGCTCTTTCTCTTCTTTTCAGCTTGCCGCTGGATGCGGCAGCAGATCCAAAAGCTCGCCGGCTCCAAATTGGGAAATTTTCGTGCCTCTCTGAACTGCGCGTGTTTGCTTTCGCGCGCAGGATACTTTTGACGGCCAATAGCTCCCTCTCCCCCCGGCACTCAGCTCTCAGTGCGCCGTCTTACACCAACTCCACCTGTCTCCCTTCCCCCCCTGATCGAACTGCTGCGGAGCTTGCGTTACCTCATCCCCCCTCTTTCCTCCCTTCTCGAGAGCGGCTATCGCCCACTGTCTGCCGAGTTTACGGGCGCGAGCTTGGGTCTGCAGGCGTTCTTTGTTGGGAGGGGGCAGCGGGAGAGAAAAGAAACGATGGCGAGACCGGCGTGACTGGTAGCCCGTGTTTTGAGGGGGTGTTGAATGTGTAATTTGGAAGGCCTCAAGAAAGCGACCGAAACGCCCGCAAAAGGGAATCACGCGCGTCTGAGAAAGCAGAGCTCGGTAGCGGCAGGTTACGCAGCCTACGCAGCAGGCGACAGTGAGCCTGCAATCAGCGCTCGTATCAGCAGCGGAAACGCGAACGGCCGCTGTCGCAGCCGCCAACGGGTTCGCCTCTTTGTTTTTCCTTTATTTTGTCGTTCTTCCTTCATTTCTTTGTTGCTCTGCCGTTATTGCGGCAAAGCTGTAACAACTACGGCGGAAAAGCGTCACGTCCCGACGTTGGCCAATTGTACGTTCGCTTTGCCGCGCTTGGCTATCTTATGACTCATGGCCCGACAGCCGTTCGGCGGCGATGATGGCCATGTCGTTGACAGAAGCCGCCCTTATGAGCTCCCCGCCGCGATGTGCAATGTTGGGTGCAGTCGATTCATCCTCGCGGACAACCGTCCCATTAGACCTTGAGTTTTTTTACGAAAGAGAAAACTAGCAACTTTCCTCTAGATGAGTGCGGAATTCGATATTCGTCGAGAGGAGGCCGTTGAACGAGAGCACCAGCACGTTCAGATTTTGTCCCCTAAGCTGCACAAGCCGAGGGAATGTGTAAAAACACGGACATTGGGAGATACAAACTTCAGAACACCAAATGAATAACAGCAAGAAAAAAAAAATCTACCAAGCACTAACTTGATGTTGACGCTGACTGGCTGTCCCACGACAGCTGACGCAACTATTCGCCTTTGTCATGGAACATGTCTGTCCAAGTTAGTAACCATAGCTTGAAGACAATGTTGTATAAAGGCCTCCCCATTAGCAGGTTGGTGGCAAATGCCGTCCCGATGGCCATGGTTATTTACTGCTCCTATTATGTCTATGTACTACAGAATAACTATAGTTGTGACGGCCCAGCCACCACTTTGCTGTCGAATGTGCCGCCAGGCCTAGCAGCGGGTACTGCACATGCGCAGTCGCGAGTCGGAGCACCCCGTCTGGGCTCTTTGAAATTCCAGTGCAACTGCTCACCATCGCTGTGGGTGGCGTCGCTGTGGCTGTCGCTGTGGTGGCTCAAGGGGGAGGTGCGCGGAGGGGAAGCGTCGGGCGCCGCCCCGCTGCCGGAGATGGTCTGGCCCAGGAGACTGGCCAGGTCGAGGACGCTGTCCTCGGGGCAGAAGTGCGCGGAAGAGCGCCCATTTCCAGACTGCTGATGATTTTGTTCGGACGTCCGCAGATGAGCGGCTGTACGGAGCAACAGGGGAGAAAGAGACGGTGGCGTTAGTCAAATTAGGCCTACTTTCCCCTTGGCACGCGTGGTATACGAGTGACAACAGCGACCGAAGTGGTTACCAAGTTGTGGATTTTAAAGGAGCCATGAAGAGAAAATGCAAGTTGGTTTTATTCGAAAGATTTCGTGTTTTATAGTGCCCCCAGCGCTTGTCCGGATACAAACGGTGCTTTATTCACTGAGAAATTAAACAATTTAGGTTAAAATTTTGACTTTCCCGCTCAATCGTGCGTTTTCGTGGTCCCAAGTGACATCACGGGAACCGACCGCTCTGCAGGCTAGAGTACCTTCATTCACGCATCCGCCGTACAGGGTAGAGGCACGTAACGCTGGCGCCGCCATGTTCGGTTGCTCACTCGCCCCCGAAGCAAGTCATTGTGTCAAAACCGCGCTAAAATTATCGCCGCAACGCGGTTTACTGAAGAAGTTTGAATCATATTGTCTGTTTCGCGTTGCTAGGTCTCGTGGGAAACGAAAAGAATAACGCATTGAGCCCGTTGGCCCAATTGCGGCGGCACGGGACCGTTCAAAGGTTGTCTCCACCCTGTACAGCGGTGTTGGTTTGTTCCCGCGTTTCTTTACGTTCCGTAACCTAGATGGCGCCACCATACCGTGGCAAGCGTTTGGTTTGTTTTTGCCCGCATTTAAACCTGGCTTGTTTTTGTTCTGGGAGAAAATTTTCGTTCCCTGAAACAGTGCTCGCTCGACAAATGGGGTCACGTAAGACACCGTTGCTTGCGTCAATCGGCCAGTGTCGTCTGAGACAACCCCAAGCCCCGTAGTGCTGTGCAGCTAAACCAAAGCATGCTGTTCGCAGTACGAACAGCAGAACGCATCAGCACTTCTATGTTTACATGTGCTTTCGTAACTTCCACTGTTTGTCCCATCATTCTTATTGCTTTGTAAAGAATGTGCCCTAAATTTAAGCGCAAATCGCTCGTTCGTCTAGTTTGTAAGCTCTACCTAATTTGCGTCTGCTTCTGCCTGCCTCCGCCAATCGCAGAGCTTAGCCCATGTGACATCACAGGTTCTGTTGCGGGAAATGAGCTGGTGGGTCGCATGACCATTCCCGTTTTTCCTAATTATGTAGCTTATTTGAGCGAAGTTTACGTTAAAAGTGGTGTCAGTATGATTCTAACGACACAATCTTTTGAATGAACCAAACTTGTGTTTTCTCTTCATGGCTCCTTTAAGCACCGCAGCTGCGGCTTCAACATTTTCGCCATTTTGAACACTGCGCGTGGGTAGAGCGACATTTTCCGCGCATTCCACAGTTTTGCTGGAGTGCATCACAGCCGCGTTTTACTCCTGAGCCAGCGCATGGCGCAACTATTAGTTGCCGTTACCAAAGTCTGCGCTACGTACAACCTCCGAGAAGTACAACAAATTCTGGTTTGAAAAATGTATCGGCGAAGTTTCTCCACATAGCGAGTCTACGGGAGCAGACGGGCTTCCGTCGCACTTTTCATCCCATGCAGTCCCACTCAAAATAGAACTGATCAAGTACTCCGAAGTTGACTGGTAAAAAGATAGAAAAGAAGGACCGAAAGATTGAGAGAAAGAAAGGGAGCGACTTCAAAGTCCATCTGCCAGGACGCATGCGAAGCAGTTACAGAAGTGCACAGATAGCAATTCTCCGCGAGCACGTGTTGAAAACGTTCGGTGTCGTAATTCGGCGCGCAGTGATCGAATCTTATCGTGTGCCCCTTGCACTCACTTTTCTTTAGAAAATGCTTCATAGAGTTCGCCAGAACTCAGCGTTTGCGCGGTTACAGCATGCGATTGGGAGGCGTAATAATCTTCATGCGACTGACTGCATTAGCGAGCGAGTACCGTCGAATAGAAAAAAAAACGCACTGTGATTGAGCTAGTAGGAGTTGTGTAAGTCTCCTTTCTGTTTGTTGTGAGCACCGGAGCTGAAGGCTTTGCATAAGCTTGTTTATATAATCCACCGCATTAACCTGCTGCATTCTCTTAACTATGTGGCCTGTGTATGCCTGTTTAGTCGCTGTTAGATTAAACGTAATGGAATGACGTCTTTCAGCTTTCTTGTCGAGCGGCCGTTTCTCGTTTTATGGAAGACCGTTACACAAAAGAGGCCATGCTGACGTCACGGAGCCGAGAGCTTATGCGCCATAAAAGGCTCTTCCCGTGCGTCACAGGTACGCGCGCTGCTTGTTTACCCGCTGATATGGCGGTGACAGTGATGCCTCCTTGCAAGAAAGCGCGCAGTGACCTCCCAAATAACGGTTAACATAAAGTGGCTTGCGCATACCATTCCATTTTTCTTATTTTTTTTTTTTGGGGGGGGGGGGGGACCTAAAGTTCTCTCATCCCTTGCCCACTACTGTTCTCCTTGCGTACAGCGCTACTTTCCCCCCACGGCCACGGCAGTCTGCTGTACTAATAACGCAAGCGCGATTCATGGTTCTGAAGACAATTTAATGATAGTATGTCGTCGGGAAACTTTAGCACTACGTCTTTCGTCTCATTGTTCTAAGTATTTCAACTGTTGGAAATCAAATTATCGCTTTCCAGCAGATGACTTGGAGAATAACAACCCGCGAACAGACGTGTAGCCTACAACCGCTTTAATTCAAGGCTAAGACCCCTCTTTTTCCGATTTCCTGCCGAGAAAATCACGTGGGAGGCTTCCTCCGCGCGAACGGCGACGCATGGAGTGCGTACCACAGCACTTGACTTACACAGCTGCGTTTAAATTCACCCAGAGACGGCGACTTAGACTTTCGGACAACATAGAAGGTAACTATGCACGTTGTCTTCAGTGGCATGGACGGCCCAGTGACCACAGACAATGCACGTCATGCCATATCAGAGCAAT
The DNA here is from genome assembly GCF_048455015.1 of Haemaphysalis longicornis. Classification (NCBI taxonomy): domain Eukaryota; kingdom Metazoa; phylum Arthropoda; class Arachnida; order Ixodida; family Ixodidae; genus Haemaphysalis; species Haemaphysalis longicornis. The sequence continues at coordinate 1,261,002 of NW_027526340.1, forward strand.
CCGTCGGAACGCGAGGTTATCGTGCTCTTTGATGCCATTATTCATTCGGCTTCTATCAAAGAGAGACACTCACCGGACTTCCAGATTTCCAACTGCGCGCTGAAGATGTCGCCGGACCCTGGCGCCCGGAGACGGAAGTCGTCCTCGCTGAGCGAGCACAGGGTGGCGCCGTTCATGTTGAAGTAGTCGGTTCTGAACGACGGACAGCCGTACTGCTGCTGGGTCCACACCAACCACGAGTGGACGTTGGCGACGCTCCACTGGTACGGGTCTGGGGAGAGCACGGCGGGAGGAACAGGAAGAGGAAAAGAAAGAGGGAGAGAGAGAGGGAAACAACGTGTAAGTATACCTTCTGAAGCCGATGAGAATGCAGTTTTTCTCTCGTAGTGGTAGCGTATACACAGGCTTATTTGCGTACATGGCCATTTCGTCCTAAAGCCCTATATATTACGGCAACGCATCTGATGGACTTGGAACAGGTACAGCCATCGGTTTTCTAGCTTCCTGCGCACCTCGGCATTCGTAACCGAGATATACTGTAGCTTCAAATGGCGTTTCACACTCCAAGATTCAACTCTGTGCATGGTCTTCCGATAGCGACTGTATATGGTAGCATCACAATGGCTACTACATTCAAAGGTGTCGGCTCGAGGCTTAGGTTTGCTGTCATTAATTGGACGTCCTCACCCAGTCTTTCTGGTTCAGCTCATCTTCCAAAGTGTGGTTGGAGGATCCTGCTCTAGTATGTCCCTGGTGGCCCCCTTTTTTCGGTCCCGTTTGAATGTAAATGTAACCTCCCCCCCCCCCCCCCCCCCTTTAGGGTTAACCACTCGGGAAACTCCTGTCATCCTTCCTGTTATTAAGTGTCTCAACCTAAATTTCATTTATGCTGCTATAAATAACAGTTGCAAGAAAGCTACACAGTGGTTCCTAGAAGCGAACGGGCTATCTGGATTGTGACGTGGCACCTTGAAAATGTGAATCATCGGAAGTAGTCTGCCCGCGAATGATAACTGAAGGAACAAAAACGGAGCCTGGAACATTAAATTACGAAGCAGACCCGTGTAACGAGAAGTGAAATCAGAAACGACATTAAATATGATGAAATACCGGGTTCGAGTCCCGGCCGCGGCGGCTGCTTTCTGATGGAGCCGAAAAGAAAATACACTTGTGTGTTCGAGATTTCGGCAAACGCTAAAGATCATCACGTGGTGAAAATTTCTCAGGAGCCCCCCACTACGGCGCGCCCCATCGCCTGTGCGGCGTCAGCGCGTTAAACCCCATAATCAATCAAATCAAATATGAACAAATACGATCGGCATTAATGCGGCATTCACCAGAGAGCCCGTAGCGGTCCTACATGAACCATCAACACCAAGCCGGCATTCAATCGACTGCGGTGCTGTCCTCTTGGACGGCAAGATTACGGAACCGAACAGAAATGATACGGCAGCCTAAGTACTGCCCCACATATTGCATAAACATTTCTGCGAAAGTGTAGGGGCCAGTAGATTGTGTCCTCTTGGACGGCAAGATTAGGGAACCGAACAGAAATGATACGGCAGCCCAAGTACTGCCCCGCATATTGCATAAACATTTCTGCGAAAGTGTAGGGGCCAGTAGATTGGTGACAGGCATTTAATGGGATTAAGAGGTTCACAAGTCAGGTGAAGCCTACTCACTAGAAATTACGCAAAGACTTCTCCCTGGCCCCACATGCTTGTTTTCATCGACCACAAACTTTGTCGAGATTTTGTGTGGTATTTCGTTTGTTTAGTTGGGAGTGACGTTGAGTGTGCTGACAGAGCTTCTAGCCAGCATCCTTCGCTAAGTTCGCTCAGTTCCTCGCTCTAAATCAGGTCCAAATTGCGAAAAGACTGTTCCGACCAGAAGCTGCAGCTGCCATTGAAACCTAAACTATACTCGCAATAAGCGGTAGGCAAAACAAACTTGATGGCATTCCAGCTACTTGGGAGACAACCTTACTTAGACCAGTGAGCGTTTACTATTCTTTCCTGAGACATGATGCGAGAAGTAGGTCGTTTACCATTCACGATGTAATTGCAGGTACGAAGATAGTGGCGAAATTAAATGACTCGCTTAAAGTGTTTGCAATGTATTTTTTCCTGTACCGTTCAACTTGTACAGCGTGGAGACTTCGAGGCTACCATTTTTTTTTTTAATTCCGGGAGGACGTGGCCCCATCGCGGTCCACGAGGAAGACACTGAAGATTGATTTCGCGCATAAGGTTTCTTTCTTTTCCCCCGAAGCCTAGCCTATGCAAGCTGTGACTTGCTGTGGAGAAACCGTGTACGTGCATAACACGTATGATCGATTGGCCCTAACTAGTCGTACACCACGCCTCGACATGAGGTGTGGGCATTGCTCCGTGTGTGCATCCTGCCCTCAGAGACTGTTTTCAACATGCACTAGTTGCTTGAAAAAGCTGTAGCAAGAGACCTCAGTTCCGTGTTGCCACCAGTCAGAGGATTCTTGAGTGGCAGCGAATGATTTACACGGCAGACAATTTTTAAACAGAAAGGTTGGCTGCATGTTTGTGACCGTGTGAATCCTGTTACAAGAGGAAATTTGTTTCTACATGTGAGGGAGACTGAGAATAATATTAGCGTGGTGGCGATACAGAACCAACAGCTTTTGTACTGTTTAGGAAATCAACGACCTCCTGTTTTTGTCAAAATGTACTTTTGAAATAGTCTGAACACAACATCCCAAGTAGCCACCACGTGCTTATTGACTTGTTCCGTAACGTCCCACTGCAAAGCTTCACTTAAGAACCCTTTCTGTAAGTGATAATTCTATGCGTTGTACCATTATAAACTGCCATAAACAAATGAAATCAAACTATTGACAAGGACAGTTTCATACGAAAGCTGCTTTCGCGTGAGACTTCGTAGACAAAGTACATTTTGTTTTTCGACAGCGCTTGTTCGTACTTATCTCGTCATCTAGACCATGGGAAGGTTTTGCAGTCATGGTAAGTAAAAAGCTGTGGATAATATGTGTGGCTAACGTAGCGCCCAATAATTTGAATAAAAAACGGCAGCCTTAAACAACGCAGGATAGTTCGAAGCATCGGTTAGTTCGTAGAATTTCCATAATTCTTATTTCATCCGACCGTCATCCTTTACAAGCTAATAATACTGCCCGATCACTTCTAAGCGCTTTGCGTGCGGACGGACTTTAGCATGACCAGGTTCAACTGCAGTAAGCGGTACGTGCCGCTCCCTCTTCCCGACCGTAACGAAGCACCTTGTCCTCCGTTTCATGTTCGTCAGCATTAGCATCCTGAACAGCCGCTACCACGCATGCAATTTGCGGGGCGTACAGTGCTCGCCCAAACGCACGTCGAGTCTTTGAGCACACCGATATGAATAGGGACGAAACGGCGAAGGATTTGAAAAAGGACACTCACTCGGTGAGATGTTGAGGATCTGGCAGGCGACGTCGATGTCCTTAGCCGCCTGCTGCATGGCGAGCAGCCGAATCTGGTCGAGCTTGTCCGCCGACAGCGAGGTGCAACAATCCGCAGCAGCGTCGCTCTCAACACAGTCCTCAGTTTTGATCACGAGCCGCTGGTCGTACGACGGCGGCGGTGGCCGGCACTTCGGGGTCCCACCGCCGCCGGCCGCGTACATGGCTGCCGCGGCGGCATGGGCCCCACCGTGGCATCGCACTAATCCCGCGCACGGTTCGTCGTACATGCTGGGGCTGCCCGGCTGCGCCACCAAGGTGGCAGCATTTGGAGCGGGCGCCGGGGCCGCCACTGGAGTCGGCACCGAGCGCTGCGGCTGGGCCACACAGTTCTTAGTCACATTCACCAGTTCCTCAAGCAGCGACGGGTAGTCGAGCATGCCGCCGCCGCCGCTGTTTTGGTTCATCATGCAGGACGACTGCGGCGAGGAAGGGGCCGACTGGGGCTCCTGTTTGATCCTACACTGAGGTGCGGAGGTGGCCATGACGGTGTTCTCGTCGAACCAGACGCCCAGCTCGTTCATGCCCCACGTGTCGGTCATCGAGACGGGACTGGCGGCGCCCACGGAGTGGCTGGGGCTTGGGACCAGTTGGTGACGCTGCGTGCAGAGAAAAGGGGACAGACGGTTAGGGAGGAACAGAGCCAACTCAAGCTAACCACCAAAGGGCAGACATTAGGACTCATGACGCTTTGAGGAAAGGAAACGATGGTGTCCGTCACGGTCGATATACTAGTCGAAGCAAGCTTCTTACCGGGCTGTTCATGGGAGACGCCCTGCGCACGAGCTAAACGGACAGGCCTGCTTGAAGCGCCTCAGAGTTCAACGCAGCATCGGGCGTAGGCTGTCCTGGCGGTCGGCCCAGCGAGCAAGATGGGGCTGGTGCGGTGGACGGCGGTCTGGCCAGCTACGCGAGGGGATGGGTGTGCGCGCGAGACGAATTCGCCATTAGGAGAAGGCCACCGCTCGCCGGGCGCGCAGGTAGGCCCTTTCGAGCTGTAACGCCGCCACTGTGGGTATCTCCTCGCCAAACCGGTTGGCGCGACCCTCGTCGTGTGATGCTTGCTAAGCTGTTGCTGCCACTCTCGGCACGAGGCTGGCGGTTGCAAGGAGGAGGAAAAAGACTAAAACCAAAGGAGGGCGTAAAAGAGGGCTCCGCTCATTCCATGCGAGGGACGATGGAAAACAAACAGGCGCAAATAAACGCGTTCGAGACGGTGTATGAGAAATGCCTCCAGGGGGTCCACCGCTGCCGAACCGGCCGACGGTACGACTGGTGGTCTTCTGCCGTCGCTGTCACGCCGGTGGGAGCGATCACGTCTGATGCCGCAGGACACACGTGTCACGCGGTTTCGGCGGGAATAATAAACAGACTCAATGGCAAGCTTTTTTACGACACTAGTGAGATAATATACACAGAAAATCAAGAGGAATCCATGCTCAAATTTCTCTAAATGTTTAAAAATTAAACAGGAAAGTAGGGTTCCAATAATGCACGCTGCCTTGCTCCAAAAAGGCCAATTTCATTTTAAGAGCTACACCAAAAGCGACCTGTCTCGTCACTTAGGGGTCAATCTGCGCAAGGAGGTAAAAATGACTTAAGTTCATACCAAATAACCAGCTTAATTAATCAGCAGGGGAGCAATAACAATCAAGTTTTCTCCTTGCTAAGTGAATATATACACTACAGAAAAAGAAAACATGGCACGTTAAATGTGGATCACAAGCCAGCGTGCCGCAGGTGTGTGGGCGGGCTATAGTCGGCGTAAGTGTAATGCGTCTACTCACAGGTTCCACGGCAGGGTAGTGCGGGGAAACGAGAGATTTTAACATCGCTACCTCACGCGCACATCACGCACCAGAACTTTGGCGCCGACCGGCCGCGCAAGTTTTATATGGGGCGGCGCACGCACGTGACTCCGACACGGCGTGACGTCAAGCGCGCTGGCTGCGCCACCCAACGACCGCTGCTGCAACGACGAGCGCGCGCGCGCGCTCGAATGGAACAGCGAGAGGGCGCCTGGCGCGTTTCACATCGGCGAGCTGCCGCCCTGTTCGGCTCCGACGCTCCGACTGCGACGAGCACTCGAGCGGTGGACGTGGGGTGCAAGGCTGCGAGTGGTCCTCGTGCTGAACGATGACCGCCGTGTCGGGAGAAAGTTCACGCGAGTGATGATCACGCGAGACCTCTTTGTACCGATAAAAGGAAGCACAGAAATTACGGATCCTTATCCTGAAAGACCCTAAAAAAGAAGTCACAGCCGCTTTCTGTAACCATACCCCTCAAGTAGAAGTCCATGTATTGACAGCATGCGGGAATTCTGCAACGCTTACAACTTAACTGTGACGTAATTATGACATATGTAGATTAAGCAAATTGAATGTGTTTTAACGAACCGTCCCAATATGTTACAGCTATTGATTGCTATTTTCCCACTTCCCTAGTTACTTCTGGCGTACCAAAAGGTTCTGTGCTTGTACTGTTGCTTTTTATCATATAAATTTACGACCTCTCTAATCATGTTTGTTTCTCAATCCGGCTTTTTTGCAGACGACTGCGTTATCTACCGTCAGCAATCTAATCCTAACGACTGCTTGCAGACCTGGAGAATCTTTCAGAATGGTGTTTCGTTTGGTCTATGCAGGTTAACTTAACTACGTGCAAACTAATGAGAATTTCCCTCAGTCGCCACAGTGCTGGTCTCGTCCGCATGTAATCAGCATTACTCCGCTTACAACAGTTGACACGTACAAATAACTTGGAATTCGCATCAGTAGCAACCTCACATGGCAAACGCACACAGCCTATGCAACTAACAATGCTGACCGCAGGATTGACTACTTGCCTTGTAACTTTTCATTACCTCCTGTTTCCTTGAAATTATACGCTTCTGCTATCTGAGATCCGCATTTTATCATCGATTTCTTTCTTACCGATCTATTCAGAACCGTCCCTCTCGTTTCATCTTTTCCAATTACTCTCGAACAGCTAGCGTGTCATCGATGAAAGCAAATCTTAGCCTTCCAAATTTAACCATTCGCAAAAAAAAAGAAAAGAAAAAATGCACGTTTAAGCCTTTTTCACAAAATGTGCCCCAGTAATCGCGACATTAAAACTGACATTTTTTTGGCACCCACTTACATTTCCTTTCGCTTCGTACAGTCCCCAAATCCTGGACCCATTTACGTTTCAATTCATTTTTGCCGAAGACAGCGACAGGAACACCTTCCCGCCTCCATTGCAAGCAACTCCGATCGTATTTCGTTTTGGCGCTCTTTGCCCTCAGTCGGCCTTGCACCATAAAAAATCCAGACATCATCATCGTGTTCCATATAAAACAGCCATACCTTGCACTTGGTAAATTACCCCACTCTCCTGTGTAAGTTTTGATAAAACAAGTTGCAGCTGTTTTCTGTACCCATCCTCCCCTCGCATATGATATATGCCCTTGTGTACAGCTCGCAAGGATTCTTTAACGTTTACAACTCCAGTGTTAACAAGCTATAAGCATGGCAAGTACATGAAATTCGGAGGAATGAGAGAGACTTCTTAGTGGCGAATTTTCGTGCAGCTTTGATAAAACAAGAGTTACAGCTGTTTTGTATAAACATATACCACCTCTAGGTGCCCATCTATTGGCAGCAAAGGGGGTACTGAAACGTTTGCAATTTCCCGAGAAGCTAAATAATTACGACACACGACGGGAAAATTAAACTCGGTGAAATGATAGGGGCTTCTTAGCGGCCAATTGTCTTATACTCCTGCTACACTAGCATCCGAATGTCATTTGAACCAAATGTCATTTGACTCAAATGCCAAGTTGTGCTGCTACACTAGGTTTTGAAATTCCATTCGGCTCAAATGACATTCGAGCCAAATGAGCACCGAGGGAGACATTTGGGACTTCAAATGCCATTTCTAGCACTCTCGTGCAAAGCGTTCCAAGTCAGCATAAACAAATACATTACTAACGTGCTTAAAACGAGCAAAATATTCTTAATTGTGAAACTTTGTTTACTTCTCGTTCACTTAAATCGTGATATCAAGATATAATAATTCTGTACTCTCAGCACCAGTGCGAGTAAGCAACGAACCAGTGTGGCCAGACCGCACAAAAACCTCGATTGGGATTCAGAATTAAGCGAAAACTGTGTCAAAGTTTACATTATTGGTAATTTCATATTATTTTAATACGAAAGACTGCTGCTAAATTTGATTGTTGCATTATTGTGTAAAAACAGAACTCGACAGCAGCAGCGCCATGCAGCACGGCGAGCGAATGCTAAAGCTTTCAAATGCCATTGAAATTGTAGTGTAGCACGGCGGATTCTGAATGGCATTCGAAGCACCTCATTTGACTCAAATGACATTTGGTTCAAATGACATTCTGACCCTAGTGTAGCTGGGGTATTACAGTTATTTTTTTGTTGGAGGAGGGTGGAGAGTTTCGATGAAACATGAGTTACAGTCGCTTTCCGTAACCGTACTCCCGCTGCAGGTAGATGTTTACAGCAGACGGGATTTCTGTGACGTGTAAAATTTCACTGTGAAATAATTATGACAGATAAAAAGTAAATAAAATTTCGCGTAAATGTAGAATCGTAATCAGCCAACTGTGTTCTAGTTCTTGGTGGGAATGTTTTGATAAAGCAAGAGTTGAGCCGTTTTTCTTTAACCATACTCCTCCTGAAGATGGCCACATATTGACAGCGAACAAAGACTCTGGAACTCTTACAACAATGTCTCTGTTTATAGACATTGAAATGAAACTGGGAGTAACGACAGAGTCGTATTATCGACCAACTGTCGTGTAATTTTGGGGAGGCGGCTTTGGTAAAACGAGAATTACAGCGCTTTGTGCCTATCATTCGAGAAAAAGTTGGCTATGCCGCAAGGTGTTCTTGGTCATGACGCAGAAAAATGTGAGAAAATTACACAAAAACCTAGCCTTATACAGGTTAACTGTAGAAATGCGCGAAACACTAACCCTATCCAGCTACTCTGTAAAACTTTGTTTCCTTGGATCCTTTGTTCTGAGTTACCGCGATTTGCTTCGACGTTCAGCTTAAGGTCCTCTCACCAATTCTTTTCATGCCCTGCCAACGAGCCAGATCTCCCAGGGAGGGATGGGGGTGGAGGACTGTAGCGGTGCTTGATTTGCGTGCTCTGGGGCATTCCCAGTATGGGCATGTTTAACAGTAGAATGCTATCCACATATTTGGTGTCTGGTTAGCCGATGTCACTGTGCCCGGTTCGCAACGCAGAGACTGCACCTGCCAACCGCTCTCCGGGAACTCGACAACCAGCCATTAACTGCGCAAACTGTTTTGTGTCACAGGCGTTGCCCATCACAGTCCGAAAAGGCCACAAAAGCATTACTTCGAAGGACACAGGCCTGTCTGAACGATTGTAGAGACACTGTGCACCATTGTTCATTTGTCATTTGGTTGGTTTACCGTTTCAGTTTAGGCTTTATTGTCGCCTATTGTTTTGTTTTCGTAGTTATCTTTAATTTTTCTCTTCTTGCTCCTCAAGCCCTATTCCCTGTCTTTTCATTACCATTTCTTTCTCTTTAAATCCCTCCTTCCCCACTTCCCGTGCGTAGGGTAGCCAACCGGACTGCACCTGGTTAACGTCCCTGACTTTCATGCACTGTATTATCCTTCCTTCCTCCTTCCTTGCAGCTCGTTTATATGGTGCACGTATGTATGCATGATCACTGTGGCTAGATGTCGGCTGACCGAGATTTGTGAGCCGTTAGTGTTTCTGCCCGGACCCAGAGATTCTGACAACTGGCCATGGCTGGCCATGTGGTGAGACGAACCGACAACCGGCGGACAATTAGAGTAACAGAGTGGATACCAAGAGATAGGACTAGAAGAAGGGGAAGGCCATTAAGCCGATGTAGGGATGGAATAAAAAAATTCATGGGCAAACTTTGGACTCGAGCAGCGCTGGACAGGAGTGGTTGGAGTTTAATGAAAGAGTCCTTCGTCCTGCAGTAGACCTGAGTAGGCTGATGATGATCATGATGATGATGAGACGACGACGATGATAATGTGGTGATGATGATGATGATGGTGGTGGTGGTGGTGGTGGTGGTGATGTGTTTCTGGGTTAGGCCTAGTGGATGTGCTCACTCCTGGTAGCGCGCACGGTGCTCAGGAACTCAGGGGATGATGGCACGGGACGAACGTTTACGAAAAACATTCTACGACAATCCTTTGGTTCAACTTCACCACAATGCCTTATATTGACCAATCTGCCCCGCCGGCGATGAAATTTTTGCGAATGACGATGCCGAGCATACGATTTAGCTCGAGAAGTTCTGTCTGCGCTGTGGCATCGTGCACGCAATGCACGCGTGACTTCCGGTATTGTGCCCTGCCACAGCGCATACCATATTTGTGAGCCAGATGCTAAGCACGTGGCAGCGCGGATTGGTCACGCGAGTGCATTGTAGGGAAGCGAAACCACGGGATTACCTTACAATGTATCGTCATCGCCCTGCGAGCCCTCATAGCGCTGACAAACGCGTTCTGTTCTTCATGTTCACAAACCGGCCCGCACGCCACACGATGCATTCAGCTTTCACGTGCGCGGGTGTTTTTTTTGCCCCACCCTTTCGTGGGCAGTTTTATCGTTCCAGATAAGGCGTTCTTCCAACAGCATTGCAGGTCGCCGGTATCAAGTGGTCCGCGGTGTCTACTTGTTACGACATCGTATCAGCGTGAAGCAATAACAGTGGAAACTGCCCCATTGGAAGCCTATTATGTACGGTGGGCGGTACCAGTGATGCACGGAGGGTCATGATGAAATAGTACCGCGAATTCTCCCGTGCTAGGGGCCTGTGTGTACCCCCCCCCCCCCCCCCTGAGCTGTGACAACAGCGCAGATATTTTTATTTTTATTTTTATTTTTTGTAGGGAAACCCACCTGCGGCGATTTTTCAGAGTGCACCTTGAAATATAGCGAATGCTACCGTCTATAGCGTTACAGAGACTCTGGCGTTACTTGTGTGTCCAGAAAGTCACGCGTATGATTTTCTGTCCCTTTGGGGGCCCCGAGTATGTTCAAGCCTCGGTCTTTTATACTTTATTCGCACAGAGCCCGGCAAAAATGGACCTCGAGAAAAGCGGGCAGAAAGCGTCGGGGGAAAATAAACAATAAGGAGAATAATTACGTGGTTTTGGTGTATGATGCCACCTGTAGAGTGCTTCTCCGTATTTTGAACAAGAGTAACAGAACACGAGAAGTTGAAATTAGGCCAATTTTATTCAGACAAGAAAACAAAAGGTGATTGGTGCTATGATCTAATAATATGCTCCTTTCGCTAGTGGGCTGTCTTACACGCGGACAGTACTAAATAAGGATATCCCGTTAATTAGCAGAAATCTATACTGCGCGGGTTCGCGAAGGTAAAATTCGCTACCGAAATCACAACTGAGAGAGAGAGAGATAACAATATTTAATGAGTCTGGCGATGTCAGCCGAGCTAAGCCGCCTGGCTTGCTACGCCAGATGAATGCGGTGACAATGATAATTGTAATGATGAAGAGGAACACAAATGATTTTAACTATTTACAAAGCCTGATCAAGGCTTGTGGCTTTCAGATAGGTCAATAAAGCTTTTGTAGCACGACCGGCACGTTTGGAAGAATTCCAGGGACCTAATACATCCCACAGTTCTAGTCCTGCAGAGAGCGGCCGGCCCAGAGACACTGCAAGACACACTCTCTGCGTACTAAATCGCGCACAGTCACATATTACGTGTTTCAGATCTTCACGCACATCACACTCCGCGCACAGTGGCGAGGTGTACTGGTTGATTTTGTAACAGTAGTATCGCGTGTATGCGACGTTCAACCGCATACGGTGGAGTACTGCTTTATCATGCTTCAATATTCCAGGTGGCATGCTAAAGTTAAAATGTGGGTCGGTAGAGTAGAGGGGCGCGTAATGATGGGATGCGTCTGTCCAAATCGATCGCTGCACGCTCCATGCTACTCTGGATGCAAGTGCTGAAACATCTTTCCGAGAAAATGGTACCGGTACTTGTGGTCCGCGTTGGTTAGGCGCTATGAATGGTGTAGCGTCCGCCTTCATATTTCCAGTTATTCCGCAATGGGCAGGAAGCCATTGGAGTGTTATTTTATGACGCGCCTGCTGAGATCGAAGATGCAAAGCATGTACATCAAGCACAAGCTGATGTTTCGGCAAAGACGCCAAACATTGCAGTGCAGCCCGAGAGTTCGTGAAGATGGCCCACACGCGTGCAGGCTGCTCGGTGATATGAGTCAAAGTTAGCCGCAGAGCTGCGGGTTCGGTAGCCGTAGATGAGGTTTTGTGGCTGAGAATGGCAGTGAGGGTGGTGTGAGATGAAGGTATCCACACCGCGACAGTGGATGATGTGGATGACACCGATCCGTCGGTGTACAGATGTGTGTGTACTCCGTATGTGTGGTGGATATATTCAAGGGCAAAAAACCGCAGTGCGGCAGGCGGAATATGCTCCTTGCATGAAATTCCCGCAACAGTGGTCACTATTTTCATGGTTGGGAACATCCAGGGCGGATGCAGAGGAAGAGCTGGCGCTGATAATGATGCGGAAAAAAGTCACGCACTGCAGGGACCGAACTTGGCGCTAAAGGGTGATCACATTGCCTTGCCACAATCCGCAGTGGCACGCGAACAAGCTCCTGCGTGCCGAGAGCCAAGGGTGACAGGCGTCGGCACTCCACGAATGTTCCCACAGTCAAGGTAGTTACACCAATGCAGGTCCTCAAGATCTGCCCTTGTATGGACTCTAGAGCCTAGAAAGAGGGACCAATACGGGGATGCTGAAGCGTATGAAGTCAACGCAGAACGCTTCGTACAGCCGAATGACAAAGTTAACAGAGCAACCGCCGGAGTTACTGGAGAGCATACGGAATATGCGGACGATTGATGAGAGCTTCTCTTTGAGATGGCGGACATGAGGTGACCAGGTGAGCGACCTGTCAAATGTCACCCCCAGAAAGCTATGGTTGGAAACGTATGGGATGACATTGCCTCCAACAGTGAGCCCGTAGTGCGTGAGGTCCCGCTTCGTAAAAGCCAACGCAGCACATTTGCTTGCCGAGATTTCCAGTCCTCGTGCTGCCAAGGACGCTGCAATGGAGTCGATTGTTCGCTGCAGTCGCGACCGTAGCACACGCCTGTTACAGCCAGAGCTCCATATGCAGATATCGTCCACGTACAGGGATATTTCGAACGACTGCGTCAAGCATTTCTCCAGGCCTATTGAGATGTTCAACAGCGTGGGGCTTATCACCCCGCCCTGAGGAACACCTCGGGTCACTCTATATAGTGCTGAGTCACCGCTGTCTGCTGACATGTAGATGTACCTATCGGAAAGGTAGTCTGATAACCATGCATACATGCGGCCTCTGATACCTGAAGATTTCATAGCAGAGCGAATAGCTTCATGCGCTACGCAGTAATAGGCTGATTTGATGTCCAGGAACACGGCAATGATAATCTTTCGCCTATACTGGGCTTGTTTGAGGCTGGTTGCAAGTTCGATGGCATTATCAATGCTGCTGCGACCTTTGCGGGACATCTGTGGTGGGTATGCATTTCTGATTGTCAGATCCCAGTCCAAGCGATAAAACACCATCTTCTACATCAGCTTGCCTACACAGGTCACGAGGGCTATGGGACGTTAGGACTCGATGGCAGTTGGAATTTTCCCTGGCTTGAGAACTGGCGCAATGCGAGCGTGTTTCCATTTTGGCTCTAAACGGTCAGTCTCCCACGAGCGATTAAAAACGTTTAGGAGGCAGCTTTTCCCCTTTTCACCTAAATGGGACAGGGTTGTATAAGTGACTCCGACCGGACCTGGGCACGTGGATTTTTTGATGGAGGCCAGTGAAGCCAGCAGTTCAGTCATTGAGAATGGCACGTCCATTGGAGATGACAACTCTGGGGAATCCTCACTCGCTGGTGAAGATGATGGTAGCACAGGTGTCGGCGCCATGGCAATTTTCATACAGAAGGCGTTCGCAACGTGTACATAAGTCGTGTTTGTACCGAGTGTTATGGAGTTAAATGGGTGCAGTTGAGTTGGTGGGGGCCGCAGGCTCCGAACCAGGCGCCATATTCTGGTAAGCGGCTTCCTCGGGTCCAGCTTCAAGCAGAAGGACTCCCATTCGCGTTTGGCAAGCTCGGCCATATGCCTCTGGACTGCCCTCTGAGCACGCCTGGAAGCTCGGATATCCTCAGGGGCTAGCGTCCAACGGGCTCGTCTTTCTGCTCGTCGATGCACTGCTCGAAGCCTCTCGAACTCTGAGTCAGCAGTGCTGTACTTATGCGGCAACCTCAACATCTTGGTGCTAGACTTTGGAGCTCTTGACATTGTTTCCACGAAGGACTCATATGAGCTCACTAAGTCCGCACACTCCTCCATCCAAGTTGTGAATCCTTCCCAGTTTGAGTAGCGAATTACACGCTGTGGGCAAATACCGGCAAGGCCATGTAGGTCGGCAAGTGGTCGCTGCCATGCCCTTCAATATCCGCTGTCCAGCTCGTCCTAGCAATAAGTTGCGACGAGACGACCATGACGTCAAGCGCGCTGGATATCTTGCCCTGGAAAAAGGTTGGCTCTCCAGTGTTGACGATGCACATACCGTGCCTTTGAGCAGTGTCAAGGAGCCACCGCCCTTTGACTGAAGAGTTTACCGCGCTTCCAGTGGTGATGCAGCCTTTTTTCTTGTGTTTGCTTTAAGTACAACAACAACTGTGTAACAAAAGTTTTACAGACGTTTACAAAAAATGTAGAAGGTTTACACTTTTATATTTCCATACACTTGCTCTACTGTTCATTTTAAAAACAAATCGCTTAAACAAGCTCAGCCAAACGAATTCTCCGTAAAGATTCATCACGTCGCATATTAAGTGCAGAAAAAAGTGCGCTGTGGGGCGATCAAGCTCATTCTGTGCTTTGCTTTTAGCAAGGGGTACGTTTGCATGTCGTGAGGCATGGCGTTCGGTAAACATTTTGAAAATGTTAAACAATTTACGAAGGGCACAATCTCGGCTATGTCGGAAGAAGAAATTATGTGCATTCGGTTGAATATTTCACCATCTGTCTCATAGCTTCATTTTCAAATTGTGTAATGTTTATGTGGCGATCATGTTGTCTGAAAATTGAAACGGAAAGAGAGGTGGGGCTCAGTTATTCATTGATTTCTTGGCGCATACCTTTGTTCGATATAAAGCAGATCTCAGTCTGTGCCGTGGTAAATGTAAAAAGAGGATGAGACTAAACTGGAGGTATTAAAACGAAAGCTTTCTTTGTGGGATCGATAACGTTCTGTCAACAAACTAATGCGTTTCCCCATAGACCGGTTGGCCGACCGAAAAGCTCTGATAAGATCTCTGGACACACGACGCGTGCGTGAAACCGGGCTTCCCTTCTGTCAAAACGGTTACTTGGACATAGATTAAAAGGAACGGTTCTAGATAAGACATGTGGTACCGGGGTTCTTGCACCCGGCCGCGGTTCCCCAGAAAGACACTGAGCCCCCTCGATCACACCTTTACTTGGAGTCCCGCTCCGCCAAGGTCCACTGCTCAGCCGATCCGGCTGCACACACGTAGCCCAGCCCAGTCCGCCATGTTCCATCCTATCTCATCTCGCGCCACCAACGACCAGCCGATGCCTCCAGGGCAACCGGCAGGACACGGGTCAACACGAACTCGTCCGAAGCACCCGACGCCGTCTTGTAAACACTGAGATCGCTCAGGAAGTCCGCCACGGTCTTGGGGTCATCGTAGCCCGTGAACCGTGGCACCGCAATGCTTGGCTGGAACGATGGCCCATGCTCGGACCCACCGCCTTCTAGCCCGAGACCCGCCAGCCGGTTCGTGAGGTTCTCGCCGAGGTCCATGATCGGGCGGAGCACGCCCACGAGCCCAGTGGCGTCCGCATCCCCTGCGGGCTCACGCGGAGCAACCAAGGGGCGCCGACGGGTAGAAGCTCCACGGCCAGGCATGTCCCTGGGAAGAAATGCTCTCGCGCGCCGCGAAGCGAACACGGGAAGAAAAAATGGTTATAAACAACAGAAGCCACTACAAAGGCGCCTCAAATCACGAGGAGGGCTACCGAAAAATCCCGAGAGCCGCTCAAAAACGCCAACGTAATTCGCCCCGCAAAATGCCCACCGCGGAACACCAAAACAAGGAAGAAGACCACAATGCCCTTCCCAGGAACCACGGCCGGCCCCACGTTCAGGGCGCCAAATGTGGTACCGGGGTTCTTGCACCCGGCCGCGGTTCCCCAGAAAGACACTGAGCCCCCTCGATCACACCTTTACTTGGAGTCCCGCTCCGCCAAGGTCCACTGCTCAGCCGATCCGGCTGCACACACGTAGCCCAGCCCAGTCCGCCATGTTCCATCCTATCTCGGACGCCACTGGGCTCGTCGGCGTGCTCCGCCCGATCATGGACCTCTGCGAGAACCTCACGAACCGGCTGGCGGGTCTCGGGCTAGAAGGCGGTGGTCCGAGCATGGGCCATCGTTCCAGCCAAGCATTGCGGTGCCACGGTTCACGGGCTACGATGACCCCAAGACCGTGGCGGACTTCCTGAGCGATCTCAGTGTTTACAAGACGGCGTCGGGTGCTTCGGACGAGTTCGTGTTGACCCGTGTCCTGCCGGTTGCCCTGGAGGCATCGGCTGGTCGTTGGTGGCGCGAGATGAGATAGGATGGAACATGGCGGACTGGGCTGGGCTACGTGTGTGCAGCCGGATCGGCTGAGCAGTGGACCTTGGCGGAGCGGGACTCCAAGTAAAGGTGTGATCGAGGGGGCTCAGTGTCTTTCTGGGGAACCGCGGCCGGGTGCAAGAACCCCGGTACCACAGACAATACAATCATGAAGAAGGAGTACAGTAGTATAACTTTATCTCATAAACCACGTTATCGGTATACGTTTAGATCGTCCGTAGATGCGTCTACTTCGTCGCTAAAAATTGTTGCATGGATACGTTCTTTGTTCACGATTTGGTTCTTTGAAGGTTGGATGATCGACTGGACGCACTTTCAGCGAAAATTGGACGCACTTCTAGCTGTAGCACTTCTCTCAACTTTCTTCAGGAAGGGATGATAAATTGTTGTTTCTTGCTTGTTGCGAGTGTAAATTTAATGTTTCGTGACACATCTTCAACAACGGTGTCTTTTTCCCGCCATATGTGTGCGTTTTCTTGCCATTGTGTGTTGATTCGCCGATCAGCACTCAAGGGCTGTAGCCAGCAAACCTTTGTTGGCTTAGACAGACCTTATAAACCCTCTGCATATTTCAGTTGTGGCATTAAAGATGAAAACAAGATTTCCGGCATTAGAGAACCCTCTTCAAAGACCTGTATGCTCGCAATCAGTCAAACTATAAAGCCTGGGTGGAAGTGAGTGCTGCGTGCTACCCATAAGCTTCTGGCAGTGCATTCGCTCTCGATCTGCCGGCAAAGCTGCAAGAAACGTGAATTACTTAGACAACAACGGCAACTCCACTGAGAGGTTACTACTGCTTGTACGCACCCTTTCTGCTCTATATTTCTGGTGTAAACTTAAGTAGGAATATGTCTGGGGATTACTTTAGCTGATTTGCCATGCTTTAGAAATAGATTTAGGGTGGAAAGAGTTTTATAGATGCTTAAACCGTATGCGACGAGTGAAGCTGATAAAACGAACATGATAACAACCTGGCGTCTGCAGATTCCTTCCAGACACACGCAAAAAAAGAGCATAAGTCTTTCAGCGATTGCGCCGTGCAAATAAATGGCTACCACAACAGCGCCGGCGTGACTCGATAGTCTCCAGACCAATATCCCATCGACTAGGTGCACCTGCACTCAGCATTTCAAGGACGTTGAGATTATAGCTCTACGAGGGCAAAAAGAAACAGGAATGTTAGTGGTGGGCGTAGGCAAAGATTTGAACTCCGTCAATCGGCCGCCTTTGATCGATCAACCTATCAATTAACTGATACGAGATCGGGTGTTCGAGATGTCAGAACTCAATTGCTCACACCTTTCTTAGCCCCTCCCCCCTCACCCCCTCGTTCGCTTCAGGTGCGTGAAATCTCTCGAAAGGAGAGAGATCGCTTTTCGCCACTGTTGAGACACGCCCAAATAATCCTCGCGGCTTCTTGATCCATAGGTTGGAGGCTGAAAATGTGTCGCCTGCAAAGGAGCATTCGCATTTTCATATTTTCTTTGCTCAAACTTAACATGACCTTGCGCTCATACTAAAAGAAAAACAAATCATTTTTATCTTATGCAGCGTGAGCGCATGTTAACACCACGTGTTTCCTCTTGGGGTGCACTAATTCAATACGGGATTTATATATCCCCGATAACTCAAGCTCGGTTCTTTTGGTTGGCGTGAGTTCAACCAAATAACTGCTTAAGAATAATTGTGGTTAAACCATTACTCGAATAAGAGAAAGGTTCATCAAACAATTTTCCGGACTTTTTTAAACGCCCTCGTCGTGTGCTAATGCTCGTGCAAGCAAGCGCACCGTCATTTTGGCTCACTGTAAAGGCAGGTCTAATTTTTAAATGAAGAAAATTTTGCTGGAGAAAATGGTATCGCCTATTGGTTCCTTTCTGTATCCTTTTTGTTACCTTTTATCTCGTTTTTCACGTGCATTTTGCACTTGGGAACGTCGACTTTAGTATGGACCATCCAGAAGACTCGCTCGATTTACTGTGATGCGTTTGCCTCAAATGACGGCGACACCGGTTTCTCGAAGTTGAAATCTTGTTCGAGTGGGGAATCACATGGAGATCTTGCACGCGTGCCTGTAAAAACTGATGGCATGCGTTAAGCACCAGGTATCCTAGCATCCACCTCGATAGAGCACATCAATTAGCATTCCCTATTATACAGTAAAAACGATGCAGTTTATTCAACTTCATATCTTCTCATTCTCAAGGGTGCCTATAAAACCTTTCGTGAAAAGCGGAAATGAAGCAGTTCCGCTTTGCGCTTTGTCATACAAGCGCTGCATGATAACAGCGTACTATAATTTAGCATAAATTGTGTACACGAACCACAAGTCAACAAATATACTCCGATGCCTGAGGCGTCTAAGTATATTTTTTGGGTCATTATTACTAAAAACTTTCATAAAGTGAGGATCCCTTTAAAGTTGAAATTATAGTTGTAGTGTGTGGCCGTGAATACGATGAAAATATTGATGGTACAAGCCGTATTTGATTTTTGTGGTAATGGCAAAGAACGTTTAGAAGTTCACGAGGCTGGCTTGGTGGGCTAGTTGGTGATGCATATTAACTCGGTTGCCAGCGCACGCAGACGAGGTCACGGAAGAAAGAAACGACAGGACAAGGCGCTGATCAGGGCCTTGTCTTGTCGTTTCTTTTTTCCGTGATCAGCGCCTTGTCCTGTCGTTTCTTTCTTCCGTGTCCACGCCTGCGTGCGCTGGTAACCCTGTTAACTTTTAGAAGCCCCGTCCCCCACGCAGGGCGAAAACGGACGGCCCCGACTCATCTCTCGCAAAATTATGAAATGTGCACGATGAGATACAGGTAAAAAAAAAAAAGCAGGTCAACGACGGAGATAACGCCCCCTGGCTGGCGCACCTTGCATTCTGATCCCTTCTCTTGAGCTATCTCTGAGCGAACTGCCTGCCCAACCCAGTCGCAGGGTCTGCAGCCTTATCTCATTCCACAGCGGGTTCACGAGAACCCTTCACAACACAGGTCAGACTAGCACGAACACCCACGCTTTATTCCAAAGTGCGCCCCCTCCGTATCTCCCCCCACCACACCCATGCATCTATCTCTGGTTTGCGCAACTGAAATAGACGTTAACGTTCTCGCGAATGGCGTGCAATGCCGCCCGGGGCAGGCAACGTGGGGACGGACGCACAATCGCAAGTAACGTAGAACCGAGCAGGGTGATACAATAACCAAAGAACCGTTGCGGGCTGCGTGAATGTATACGAATGTAGGCTTCACTTAAACGCCCACACATTGGCGTTGTCTTTGCAGGTGAGAGGTGAAAAAGGTAAACAAAAGATGGAGAGGGGGTTCTTTACACGGGCATTAATGGGATGTTGCACTGATTTGCCAGTAATTATGGGCCTCCGTAGCAGGAATCACCGAATCCTTAAATTCGTATGTTATCCAACAGTGCAATCAAAAACAAGGGGCACACTGTTTCCGAAATGTAAACCTTTTACTCGAGTACCCTTGGTTCTGCTTGAAGGGTTTTTGCAGCGAAACTTTAATGAGACTAAAATAGCTGGAAAGCGCTGCACGCGTGTTTTCTTCTACTTTGGCAGAACGAAACGATGCACCAAGTTTAAATTTCGAGGTAATAGGGATTGCGTGAAAAATGATGTGCAGTGAAAATTTGATAACAGTAGGCTAATTAGGCTCTTCGCAGACAGTTTCTAAACAAGCGCTTCGCCCTTTTTAATGAGTTTAACGTAATACGCAGAATGCATGTGACCCGGCGCTCTGAGAAAACTTAAGGCTGGGGAGAGCTTGAAATTTGCAGGAAACTTGAGGAACGGTATTAGTGACGCGCCGGCAAAGGTTATAAAAGTCCGTAGGTCTATTGCAGGATTACGGGAAAATACTAATTTAAGCACTTCAAAGCCGCTTAACTGCGAATGGTGCGATTTAAGTACTGCCCGTAGTTTAAACTTTGAATGGATAGATGTAATGGCAGAGAAAACTCGGTTAGAAGTTTCGAACTTGTGGGTAATTAAGAGGTCTAGGGAAAAATAAGTGAAGGTTCTGGTCCTATTCAGAGGCGATAGACGAAGTGCATAGAACTTTTACACAAAAAAGAATTAAATGTGGCCCACAGTTCGAACTTGCAGGCAACTTTTTCGAACTTTTTCTGCTTGACCCTCTGCTGGTCGTCATCAGAGAAGAAGCCGTTGAGGACTGCTTTTAGCTGCATTTCTTTCGCTGTTCTCCCCCCTCCTTACTTCCTATTTCATTTTCGACGTCTGACCGAGAGCTCGGGCCATGTCAAGGGGACTTCCCTTTTTTCAATAAACGCGTTTTCAGTCATTCATTGTTATGTGACCGCGTATACCATCATCATTTGCCTTATTTTTCTGCAGTGTTGACCTGCAAGCGGTTTTTGTGTACAAATACTGCATATATCATTGTGAAAACGTGCACCATGTTTTATTATCTCCCTCGCTGACTTGACCCCCCCCCCCTACACCATGATGATATCTTGAAAGGGACATTTTGGGGAAAGTAAGGAATGATGATGATGAATATGTGCATAGCTAGTATAACTGATGTTTGGTCTTGAGGGCATTAGGTAATCGTAAATTTTGAAAAAACTGAACGATTTGATTCTGGCTCGTTATGGGCGCGCAAGCACGCCTGATTTCTTCAATTTGCGTCACTAAGTTATCAATGATTGCAGCTTAAGACAGGCCGGCTGCAGCACCCCACTTGTTTCCAAGGAAAGGATTAGAATGTTTTTAGCCATCCCCTTCATTTCCTTCTTAGGGTGTGGTGTGTATCGGTGTCAGGAATGTCCGCCATCGTGCTCATTTTAATTATCGAATGAGATAAACCTCCGACTCCAAACAAAAGTTTACCATTACGTTAGTAACTATAGTTCATACCACAAGCTGCATGCAGCACTGTGGAGGCTACATTGTTGCCAATAGAGCGCCCACTGAGGGGCGCCTAATTCACCGTGAAGGGGGTTTTGAAAGGACCTTACAGTCTCCGCTCTCGGTAGGTGGAACCGCAAGGCCTCGGCGCCTCTTTTCGCTTTCCTTCGCGGAGGCTACTGACAGCAATGTAGCCTCCGCAGTGCTGCATGCAGCTTGTGGTATGAACTATACGTCAGGACATTCCAATCATTATCTTGATCATCATGCCGGCATTTCACCGACACAAGGAGCAGAATGACGAGTGAAGTTGCGATAGCGCTCCTATTCCCCCCAGAACTAAAAGAGGGACCACCATCTTGATCGAGACAGTGGCGGATAAGTGGACGTCCACAGTACGTGCACGCTCAGAGTAGCCATTGTCTTCTTTAGGGAGTGACCACTGCCCTGAAGAGGGTGTACTAAAGTGTCGTCTGCCCTTCAGATTAGTCAAAAGAGCATGCATTAAAAGAGCTCGCGCGTTCGTTTGTCTGTGAACAGTACATGCACGACACATTCCATCGGATCACCTTACCAATTTTTTGCAAAAATAATTAGCCCACGATATTCTTTTTTTCCTGAGGCGAGGTTTACAATGGAGACAACCTTCCGTGAAAACGACTAACTGCGACGCCTCCCCAGGGTTCTCGGTTAACTGGTCAAATAAATCATTAACCTGCCGAATGGTTTAGTGGCTAAAGGGTCGTGCTGCTGAGCGCGACATCGCGAGTTCAATCCCCTGGCCTCGCCCACAGTTTTGCTGATTGATGCGAAAAGCGAAAACGCCCACGTGTGGAGATTTCGGCGCAGATTATATATCCGCCGCCCTTCTATAATCCTAGCCCTTATATACAACGCGCTTCAAGCTCAGTTGTACATCTCCGGCGAGTAAGACACCAATTTAAACTTGATATAGAATAGCATAATTTCATTCCGTTTTTATCCTTAATAAAATAAATACTGAGGTGCGGCAGAACTATCTCAGATATCTAAGATACCTAAACGTCATTCGAAGAGATTCACGGGAACGGACGAGCACACGCAATAAACGAGCAGAGAGATAAGCGCAGGCAACGTGCGCAATTGACGAAGCGGCTGGCGCCGCAGATGCGCCTGTGATTGCACTCTTCCGGAGCGCTCTATCGGACGACAGTCTGGTAATCTGGGGCGGCACTTCTGATGAAAGCACTGGATTGACAACAAGAGAGGTCGCCCGCCCTTTTGTCCCCCGTCGTGAGCTGTTCACGGGAAGAGGTATACGCGGAAAGGCGTTTCCTAACTCTAGCACCACTCATTGGTCATCGGCAACTTCGCTGATACAGAGCCGCCGTACATCATAATTGTGGCCGTCGTGTTCGTCAACGTAATGAAAGCCAGCAGTGTTTCGATTGTGGCTGTAAGGTTTAAGTCGCCGACGCAACGCAGGTGATGAGGCGCGCCGTAGTGGATGGCTCCGGATTAATTTTGACCACCTGCGGATCTTTAACGGGCGCCGAAATCTCGTACACACGGGTATTTTTGCTTTTCGCCTGCATCAGAAAAGCGGACGCCACGGCCGGGAATCAAATCCGCGTCCACGTGTTCAGGCCAGCAGTGTTTAATGACAGGCGTACAAGCAAATATAAAATTTGAAAATTTACTGCCCTAACAGCCGAGTCCGGTTTAAGGAATGCTACAGTGTGTGAGCGTGTGTGTATGTGTGAGTGTGAGTATGTGTGTGTGAGAGAGAGAGAGAAACAAGACAGAGAGAGGGAGGGAGAGAAAGAGAGATAGAGATAGGGGGAGGGAGGGAGGGAGGGAGGGAGGGAGGGAGGGAGGGAGGGAGGGAGGGAGGGAGGGAGAGGAAACGGGGGAAGAGGAGGCCTAATAAAGAGATGAAGTCGTTTTGCTGCTTCCCAATGGGCAGCGTATGGGTGACAAAGGAAGAGTACACATTTCCATCATGGGGTAAGGCTCCATGAGGCTGGATTATTCGAAATTAAACTCCTAGCGGAGCAAAAGGGGATAATAGTGTTTCCACATATATTCCTGGTTATCTCGCTTGCCAGTTGATGTATCAGCTTGTTTTTGCTAGTAGAAATGTATAAAATGTACTTTCACGGTTTCATACTAACTAGTCCGTGCGGGGCTACTTGGGATAAAGCCGTGTGTTAATGTATCAAATCGGATTTTTTCCGCTAATTGGGAACCATATAAATGCTCACAAAAAGTCTAGAAATTTTGCCCTAGCGAGAGGAAATTTATATATACGAGAGGAAAGGCGAGAGGAAATTTATATATTACGCCCTAGCTTATCAGAGTAAAAAGGCGTATAGGTTATATGAACGCTCAGCCAAACTGCCGGTCGTAGAGGTTCGAAATTTAGGGAGTGCCTCACGAGCATTCTGCAGGAGCCCAATATGGCTAGATCATTTAAAAATTTCACCCCTAAGAGAGTTCAAACAACTAAAACATTTTCTTAACAGCTAAGCTGTTTATCAAATCGTTATTTTGCGTGTCCGCAGTTCAAAACGCCAAGAAAATGCCGAGCGCACGTCAGCGGGTCCCTCGCGGCGACCATCCGGCAATGTGAAAAACCAAAATGCCGAGCGCTCGTGTGTGCGTGCCTCGCGCGCGCACACACACACACACACGCGCGCGTGTGTGTGTGTGTGTGTTTGTGTGTGTGTGTGTGTGTGTGTGTGTGTGTGTGTGTGTGTGTGTGTGTGTGTGCGTGTGTGTGTGTGTGTGCGTGCGTGTGTTTACAACAGCGGAATATAATGTAGACAACCTAAATAATCGCGCGAACGAAGTCTTTCCTAAAGCCTACACCCCTGACATTAAATAGACAGTCCCTGCAGTTTCCGAGCTCCGCCTAGCCCACACTGTGCTAGCGATATTCACCAAATCGGTTTCATGTCGCCTGACTCTCTCCCGCCTTCGGTAGACGCCGTGCACAGCTCTTAGCGATTGGCCTTACCCTGAATCCTGCACATGCGTTGTGCACGCGAAGACCCACCAACCCTCGAAATTATTAATTCATGCGCTCTTCAGAATGGTCTCTTCAAACTGGCGTAGAAGTCTTACGACTCATCTAGTGGACACCATACATGTGCATGCTGCATCTGTTCGAATGAACTTTGTGTGACTTGTGAAACATTGAGTGAACTGTGAACAGCCAGCCTTTGCCTGAACAGAGGACTTTGTTTGAGAAGTGAACATCTACTGAACTGCTCTTTGCCCTACCTTTCTGCCCCAACCCCATAGGGCACCTGGCTTGCTTACCTCAATAAAGTAATTCTCTCTCTTTGCATAACCGTTACAAATGTCCACAAAAACTTTTCAGTGTTTACCCCAAACAATATCTAATCTGGCGAATGTGGATGTGTAGCAAAGTAGGCGCTTTATGGTTTATTCAACATGTGGGGTGTAGGCCCGTTCGTCACATGGCGTTTCGTCATAGGCCTGTTCGTAATAGGCCGTTCGGTCACATAGGATCATTCGTCATAGCCCAGTTTGTCACTGAGTAAGGTTCGTCACAGAGGCGAACAAACAGAGTCAACGGCGTATTTCTTGTTAATTGTATAAGCGGTGATAACCCTTCTATATGCTGCGTAATGTTTTCTGTGCAAAAAATCTTGTAATTATAACTAATTTGCATCCTCCATTATTAAATAACTAGATTCAACATTTGCAACAAACACCTAACGCATGACAACGAAACCGATCGTGATTACACGGTTAAAAAATTTATAAGCAAAGGCAATATTCCTGGCGTCTATACCTGAAGAAGTAAACGATGTGCGAAAGAGGGAAAGGATTTTAGGCTCGAACAACGTTGACATATCCTTGTTAACGTTGTTATCCGATCGGATAAGAATTCACTGCTGAAGACACCCGAAAGGTAAAGCAGAGAACATTTTGTCTGAAATCATGGGATGTTCTGGGCCTTTATAAGTAGCACTGAGTGTTCAAAAGATTCTTACCATATCTTTCTGTCCTGGTGTGGGGCTCAAGGCAACGCTAAAGGACGCACAAGCTTGCCGTAGCAATGAAATGGGGGTGCGGGTTCTTCCTCGCATCTCTTCGTAGATGTTTTTTTTTTTTTTTTGCGTGTGAGTTACGTTCCTGCCTCACTTTTCTCTCTACTTGTTTCGATCCACATTGCCCTCTGGCCATGGCAGTCATTGCTGACGTGCCCCGGATTTACAGCCGAAAGGAGGAAAAAAGAAAAGAAAACATGGTAAAGTTGAAACCATGTGATTCTCAGAATCCTTTCTGGGTAGCGTGCAGTGATAAAACATATGATACTATTTATTTCCGTACACGTGTGGGGTTCGAGGACATATAAGGCGACCGCAACAATAACGAGAGGGGCGCAGGTTATTCTTTCTGGACCCCCTTTCAAGTTGTTTTCCTCACTGAGCTGCATCCTTCCTCGCTTCCATTTGTTTGAGCCGTTAACCACCCTCACCTACTTTATTGAGGCCCATATGTGCCTCAAAAAAAAAAAAAAAAAAAAACACGTGGAAATTTTTTTTTCTGCACCTATGACGAACTTTCTCATTCGTCGAACGGGCATATGACGAATGTTCCGCTGTCCCGAACCGGCCTATTACTAAGCGGCGTATGACGAAACGCAATGTGATGAGCGGGCCCTATCCCACTCAACATGTGTTACACCTGTTGTTATACTGACATGCACGGGGAATCGCCTGGTACTACCGCTTTACACAAGTGGCAACTTCCTTGCAAACTATTTGCAAGCATAACATTCGGATGCCCGATAGCCCGCCCGACGCGATTGGCCCAGACGATGAATTTAATTTGGAATTTTTTCCTCGCGTTTTCCATTACGTTTTTCCATTACGTTTTTTTCATTACGTTTTTCAGGGTGATGACGCAACAATTCTGCGACGTTCAGAGGCAGCTGCAACGCCAGCTAAAAACCGCTAGGAACGCATGGCACACTGTGTCCCTGTGGATTCCAGGACACGATGAGCTGGAGGGAAACGAGAGGGCCGACCAGGCTGCGCGAGATCTTACAAGCCGTGCGGCTAACAGTCCTAGCCTTCTGCAGCCCCTCCCAAGTGGCTTTGGCGAATTACTCACTGTCCAGAGAGGTGAACGAGCCCTTTTCCTCAACCCAGAGAAGAACCTTTCTGGCGCCGAAGCTCAAACACTGAGGTAACTCGAGACAAACACTTACCCTAACAAATCCCGGCTATCCAAAATGTTCCGTCAAACACACACAGACGCATGCAATAAATGCGGAAACCCTTCCAACTTATTTCATGCAACATGGCCCTGCCCTATCATCTGCCCTTCAGGAAACACCACCACAAACACCGCCGCGCTATGGGAGGCAGCTCTGGCCAGCTACGACTTTGGGATTCAGAAGGACTTAATTCTTCGAGGCCTGAGAGAAGCAGAAGAGTCTGGGGCCCTGGAAGGAAGGCACCAACCTTAGGACAAGTGCTACACCTGCTTTTTTTACCTACTAAACGTCTCTCTCTCTCTCTCTCTCTCTCTCTCTCTGTGGCCCTGCCCAAAAATGCAAAGTTTGTTCGGAGTGAAGGCCTGCGTGTAGCTCTCACCAGTGGGGAACCCAGTACACAGGTCGCAAACGGCGGATAATTGTTCACGCGCCGTCCCTTCCAACCTTTACGTTTGTCCCAGAGACAACCCTTACCTTCCATTGCGGCAGGTGAGAAGATCAACGGGAATCTTTCTTCATTAAACAAAAACTGGCGAAGCTTGCCCTGAGTAGCGCGAAGCTTGAACCATAGCGAAGCTGCAGGATTTCTGTATACGTGAGCACCAAAGGACACATCGCCACGCATTTGTGCGAGTTTGGAATTGTTTATTTACATGCTCCGTCATCCCTTTGCACTATGCTAGTAGTAGTCATATCGTCATGTTCATCATGCCAAGTATTACACGCGGGGGAGCTACGACAGTGGTGGAGTTCTTTTTTTTTTTTCAAAGCCACTGCCGCGAGGCTCGCGCTCACGAGCGCTCGGCATTTTCTTGGCGTTTTTGCTGCAACGGAGAACTTACGGCTTGTACATAAGCTCAACTGCTTAAAGTTAAGTCATTAGAGAGTTTTAGCAGTGCGTATGCTCCGGCCGTTCCGTTCGTTACGTTGCTACCGGGTTTACCGGACCCGACTGCGCATGCGCCATTTGTTCCGTACGCGGCCGGCGTCTCTCCCGGCGCTCTGCTTCCGTGTTACCGTATCCGGAGCCCGCAACCGGCTTGCGTTGCTCCGGTCGGCTCGGGTGTTGGGAACTTTAGGCTTAGCGTCCTGGCGAATATTTGATCGCCGCTATCTGTGCAACTGCGAATGACAATCCGTAACACAACTTTTCACCACACTATCATCCCCTTTCTCGCATGTGAAACTCTATTTGAGCTACAACTGCCGTTTGAGCGATCGGTGACCGAGACATCTGCGTAGCCTGTTTCGATGCTTCCCCGCAGGTATCGCCATCTCTCGGTTGCTCGGCGCACCGCGCGCCGCGGCATCCATGGCCGGTCAGCATAGGCTTGCATCGCGGCAGATATCTGATCGCCGCTTTTAAAATAAGCCCTGAGAACAATCCCTAGCACAATTTTTCACCACACTAATACCTACTTTCTCGCAGGTGGAACTTCGTTTTAGCGATCAGATTGATTCGGAAGAGCAGCGACAAGCGGTTGCTACCGTGGTCTGCGCCGGTTCGAGCCGCTGACAGTGCCGAGCTGGCAGGCGCGACCGGCGTGTGCGCGGACTGTTTCCGATGCAGAAAACGCTTCACGATTGCCTGATTTACCCATTTCTTGCTCACAAACGCGTCGAATCTACAAATTCAGCTCAGCGATCGTCGTAGTTGACCATGGAGCAAAAACAGTGGGCGGAGCGGCGCCAACGAGGCATCGCACACCCGCATCGGGCCATGTGTCTCAAATTCACGCGTACGACTAGTCGTGGTGACAGTCGTAACGATCACTCGCATACGAATCGCGTGTACCAATCGTACATGTGTCTAGCGCTTCAATCGGGCAAGGCCAAGGCCATTCCTCCACGTGAACGGCGCGCGACCATGTCGTCACCTGCACTCGCTCTGGTGCCGTCGCCGCCGCCGCAACCCCTGCCTCGTCACAATGCGTCCGGCCGAGCGCGATTTATTTTAGATTTGCAATGCTTTAGGGGAAACTGCGTTGTTTATTTACGTATTTTTAGCGTGTGAATTGTTGCAACAACTCGGCTAATCAGCCGTCACACGGAACGAACGGTACGACGCTACGGAGTGCTAAAACACATTTTCCGCCTCACTACACGGAAAGAACCCGGTACGTGCGCGCGCATGCGCAGTCGGGTCCCGGTAAACCCGGTAGCAACGTAACGAACAGAACGGCCGGAGCATACGGACTGCTAAAACTCTCCATTATCGTAATAGAGCGCAGTTTACGTAACGGACCGGCGCACCGAAATAGCTCCCCGTCAGCGTGACGGGTTCGGGTGGAAAAGAGCCCAGACAACCCTCCTTTCCAAAGGAAAGGGAGCAGGTATCTACACTGTTCGCTTCGCATTGTAACCCCCATTCTCAGGACAATGCGCTATCGGTAAGCAAATGCAGTGGAGAGAGATGAAGAAAGAGGGCTGTTGGTCTGAAGCTTGCCATGTGATGCTGCGTGGTTCACCACATTACACGGTTACACCCTGAGGGCGACCTCTCATAGAC
This sequence comes from Haemaphysalis longicornis, assembly GCF_048455015.1. NCBI lineage: Eukaryota > Metazoa > Arthropoda > Arachnida > Ixodida > Ixodidae > Haemaphysalis > Haemaphysalis longicornis. The sequence goes on from NW_027526340.1 coordinate 1,289,891, forward strand.
GTTGCGTAACTGTGGCTTGAATCGTCATTTCAAGCTTCGCTGACTCAAGGGTCGATACCAGCGAAGACTATTGTTTACAAACGCACACGTCTCACAGCTTGCAAACACGCGGGGAGATCAGACGAACATCGCGCGGCGTAAACGTCATTAGCTTAGACAAGCATGCCCATGCTGCGCGCCGGAACAACGCGCCGTAGAATAAAATTTAAATTATTAACTCGAACGTTCAAGTTAAGGCGTGTCATGGCAAACTGGCGAGTAGGTGCGCGGGGTACTGTGCGAAATGAACTTATATCGTTATTATTTAAAGGAGCCATGAAGAGAAAATACAACATCGTTTAATTTGAAGAACTAGGATTCAGTATCTCACTCAGCTCCATTACAGGAACAAAAGATGCTTTTTTAACGAAAAAAAAGCAAGAAGTATTTAAAAACTTTCAAAGTTTGCGCCACAGTGACGTGTTATGAGCAAGAATGACGTCATACGGGCCAACAATAAAATAGTAGTAGTAAAGTCCTTTATTGGGATGGGATGGCCGGTTGGCCAGAGGGGGGAAATGGGAATAGCAGGGAGGGAGGATTAACACTACTTGAATCTTCAAGGGCCGTAGAGGATCTAATTGTCCATTGAGGATCTCATTGTCCAGTTTGAGGGACCGGCCCCGGCTCACACTACTCGAGCCAGACCGCTCTCAAGGGAAAAAGTGCCTAGCGCGGCAAGGAATTGGGGGTCATGGTATGGGGGATTAGCTGGTGAAGAACCATTTGGGAGTGCATTTTCGATAATATATCGATGGTCTGAGAATGCAGTGCAGTGCCAGATTAAATGGTTTAGGTCCGCGATAGAAGTCGCTGAACAGTGCGGACAACGTGGGGGTGGTGACGTCCCAGGGTGAATCCATTTGTATATTATGTGAGGAGTGACAGCAGCGTTCGCAAGAGTCTTATTAATGAAAATTTCGGCTGGGCGTGGTAGGGAAGGGACGCCGTGTAGGTAGCCAAGCGGAGTGCTTGATGCTAGGCGGCATCGGCGGGCGTGGCGAGCGTGGTCCAGCTGCAGGCGAAAGGAGGTGGGCGAGACAGCAGCAGGGGATTGGTCATCCAGCGGAGGGGTTACGAGAAGGCTCTCCCTAGCCGCAGAGTGCGCGGTCTGGTTGCCATGTCCCTGCATCATGTGTCCCGGTATCCATGCCAGGCGAGTTTTAGTGCCATTCTGAGCGAGTATGTTGACCATAGCTTGAATCTGGTGGACAGTAGGATGGTCAGAGAAAGCCTTGTTGAACTCGTCAATAGCATTTTTGGAGTCAGTGAGAATACGAATGCGGGCAGGTAGTGGAGCAGAGACGTTGTAGGCAAGATGATCCAGTGAATGGAGAATGCCACACAGTTCGGCTTCAGTGGGAGACGGATAAAGTATATGTTTCGTAATGGAACCATCAAATTCGGGTCGTGCTGGACAATGCCACGCGAGGCCCATTCGGTGGTGATCCAGGCTGGCATCAGTAAAGATGTCAGTTTCATCTGGGAGCTTCGCCCCCAGGATGCGACAAAGGGCTTTTTGGCGATGACACCTCCTTGCTTTGGGAATGCCAGGTCGCTGATGTGGTGATGTCAGAAGTGGCCTTTCCCAGGGGGCAGGCGGTGCCGGACTCAGTGGTGGTGGCAACATGGTTCGAGCATCCCACGCTGCGAGCGCCGCTCCCTGACCCGTAAGAGATCGACGTTGTTCGTGTTGGAGGGCAGCTTCAGAAAGCAAGGCTTCCACAGGAGGCAGAGGAGCGGCCTTTTCGAGGGCATCTATACGGGTATGTCGCGGCAAACCAGTTATTGTTCGGAGCGTGGCCCTGTGTAGTACTGCTAATTGCTTCTTGTGACTGTTTGAGAGGGTATATACAGGGGCGCCGTAGAGAAGGCGGCCTAGAGCCACTGCTCGTGCTAGGGTAATGTAAGCCGCTTGTTGGGCCCCTCCGTACTTATTTGACATTCTAGAGATTATATGAAGCATTGGCTTCCAGGTACATCGAAGTTGCTTTATCCAGCACTGTGCGCTGTTGTGACTGGCCAATGGGATACCCAACAGTCTAATTTTGCCGCACATAGACCTAATTGGTGTGTCAGACAGATAGATGGTGTGGTGCATATCAGGAGGTATCTTATGCCATCCGTGCACCACCAAAAACTCTGTTTTTTCAGGAGCCAAGTCTAGCCCTAACGTTGGAAGGTTCGACGTGAGGCTGTGAGCTGAGGCCTGCAACTCAGTGATCATGTCTTCAGTTGATGTGTAGTCTGCAGCTTCGGTCCATACAGTAAGATCATCAGCATAGATCGCGAAGCGTGCAGCAGAATCCTTTTCTAGTTGCCGTGCTACACGGGCCATTGCCAAATTGAAAAGCGCAGGTCCAAGGATAGAGCCTTGAGGCACGCCCCTGTCCAGGTAATAGGTCTTGGGGCTCCATCCTGGGTGCGTGGCGCTCAGACGTATGGGGCGGTTGTCTAGAAAGGACCGGATCCAGTTTTGGGCTCGCTGGCTTGGGAATGCTTGTGCCAATTCTGTAAGGATTGATTGCAGTTTGGCTCACGCGATCAAACGCTTTACGCATGTCAATGGCAAGGACATAGTCGGGGTTGCCTGCTGTGGAAGTGCGATTGATCACTCGTCGCAGCAACCATAAACAGTCGTGGGTACCCAGGTGTGGTCGGAAGCCAGTTTGTGATGGGTGGAGCCATGGCCGGACGTATTCCATGTAGTGTTTCATGCGATTATTTATGAGGCGCTCTATGAGTTTGCAGATTGTTGGTGTCAAGGAAATGGGCCGAAGGTTAGTCATGTTGGAGGGGTCTTTGTTAGGCTTTGGAATGGGATGGACGAGCGTGAGCTTGAGGTTGTCCGGAACGGTCCCTGTAGCCCAAAGGTCATTGATAACGTCCAGAAGCACTAGGTGGGTAGCTTCATCCAGGTTGCAAAGGTGCTGCCAAGTTAGCCCATCATGGCCCGGCGCCGAACGTGGTTTGCCTTGGTGGAGGGCAGCCTGGAGCTCCGCAAAAGTGAAGGGGAGATCTAGCTCCTCAACAGGCTCCGATACTGGTATGTTGAGTAGAGGGGGATAAGGAGTGACGGAAGCGTGGGGAAAAACGTAGTTATGAGCTGCTGTTCTACAGCTTCAGGGGTGTCCTTTAGAGTGAGTGTGGAGAACAGCGTAGACTTATGCTTGCGCTTGCCGGACATCCCACGGTACACCTGCCATAACTTGGAGAGGCCGCGTTCCTTGCCGAGTCTTGCGCAGAGGCTGTGCCATTGTTCGTTGGCGAGCGAGCGTTGGTATTCCCTAATTAGCTTGTATTGTTTTCTTATCTTGAGGAGATCACGGTGACGTTTCCCGCTAGCAAGGTACTGGGTGGTAAGAGTTTGAGCTCTCTTCCACAGGTTCGCCATGTGGGCGTCCATAGCCGGGGTTTTGTCGTCACAGTCAATGTATTCACCAGACAGATCTTTGGCTTCCTGGAAAGTAGTAATGATCTGTTCGAGTGATTGAGGCGTGGACAAAGAGGACATGTGCCGGTAGGTTGTCCAATTGATTCGGGATAGGCGCTGGCGTGTTCGGAAGCGTTTTCCGTTAAGAGTGATGAGAATAGGAAAATGATCGCTGCCCCACGTTGTTGTAAAGGGGCTCCAGTCCCTGACAATGCCAGGCGAAGCTAAAGTAAGGTCCGGGTAGGAGTTCTGTTGCTTGGGATGTAGGCCAATCCGCGTGTGTTGCATAGGATCATTGATGATAATGAGGTTACAGTCTTCCGAGGTTTCCTCGAGGCGGGCACCACGGCCATCTGTTTGAGCGTAACCCCAGGTCGTACTTTTGGCATTAAAATCCCCGCCGATAATTATCGGTGTTCCCGGATATTTAGATACCAAGTGCCGAAGCCAGTTGTACGCAATAGATTTTTGAGAGCCAGTTGCTGGTCTGTAATAAACCGAGGCTGCAATCAGTGGCTTGCCGTCCGGGAGGCGAAGGTGGACGATGACAGCCTCATGATGTTCTGAATTTTGGCCAGGGACAGAAATTTTGTAACAACCCAGGTCTGATCTGACCAGGACCGCCGTTTGTTCAATAATTGAGGGCGTGCATTGTGGTCTACGGCCTGGGCCCCTTCTCGTAATTGAAGGTTTTGTAAAAGTCGTAAAGCCATAGACTTGAGGAGTGACCCGCGTTTCCTGAAGTAGAATTAAGAAGGGTGAAATGTGAGGGGCGCGGTTTGAAAGTATGGAGCTGGTTTGAGTAAAACTACGGCAGTTCCACTGTAGTATCTTAAGGGAGTGCTTCATTGAGTCAGCGCGTTTCTTGGTGCGACCTTTCTAGGGGGCGGTTCAACCTCGTTGGGCAGTCCCGGGAGTTTACTGGTAATTAATTGCAGCATGGCCTTTGTTTCCGAGGCGTAACTGTCGGAAAGAGCACGGAGCCTTTCTATATCCGTTTGGCGTTCACGCCGTTCGTGTTGAAGATCCGCGCGAATGAACTTAAGGATTTGCATAAAATCCGTACTCTCCTTTGGATGCTGTTGAGATGTCGGGGTTCGTTTATTGCTAGCACTGCGACTACGGCGCTGGGTCGTCGAAATGTTCGGGCGCATACGTTGCGCTGATTTCGGAGGAAGCTTGGATGAATCAGTCTTTCGTTGTAGCTGCGACTGGTGAGGAGTACCCTGACGGAGCGTGGCAATCTCCTCCTTGAGTTGCGCGTTCTCCTCTCGCAGCTGACGGAGTTCAGAGCGCAGGCTGTCCAGCTGTGCCAAAATAGCCTCATTAATAGAGGTCGCGGCTGAGGTCGCATCTGACTTCACAGTTTGGGATTGCATCCCGCTTTCTGGAGCAGATTTAGATTGTCCACGTACGCAGTCCGCCCAAGAAACCCCGTCCTGAACGCGCTGAGTGTGCTGTCGCGGGATCGCCTTTCTGCTGGCACACTTCGGGTCTAGGGCCAAGTGGCCATCTTCTTTACAGGCCACACAGAAGAGCGTACGTTCACAAGGCTCTTCCTGATTGTGGGTGCGGCCGCAGTTTCTACAGACTGGTTGCTTGGGGCAGTATTTAGACATGTGTCCGATGTTATGGCAGTTGAAGCAGACCATTCGCTTAGGGGCGTATGGACTAACCCGTACGATGGCCATGTAATATTTGACCACTCGAGGGAGTGTAGGTGAATCGAAGGTGAGGACTGCTCGATTGGTCTTTCCAATGCGTTGGACAGCCAAGATGTCCGCCTGCTCGCAGCGAAGCCACTGAAGAATTGTTTCATTTGAATCACCTGCTTCAACTGTGATAACCCCGCGGGATGTATTGGGACGATTTGGAGATGCCTTGATTTCAACAGGGACGATGATCTCTTGGGAGTGATGCATAAAGCGGACATGAGTGGTAGCCTTTAGCTTGGAGGCATGTGCAGGATCGTACACAGTCAGTTGGATGCTATTACCTGCTACATCATATCGATGAGCTGCGAGCTCAGCTAGTTCCGATGAGGGAGCTGATAATTTTCAGTGCGTTAACTGCACGTTAGCATTCAAGTGATGCGGTCAAATGGAACTAGAGGCCCCATTACAGACTTCCAGTCATGTGTCGTCGCGACAGGTCAGTTAGGCGGCCGCCAATCGCACAAACAAGGTTCCATGACGTCATAGAAAAGTTGCGGGAAATTGGCGAGGGGGTCGCGACTGTTTCACACGTTTTCTTTAATATCTCCGTTATTTGTTCGAAGATTGCGATGATATTGGTATCATTGTTATCGGGACTAAGCAGTCGTTCTAATACCCCAACTTGTATTTTGTCTTCATGGCTCCTTTAAGGCAATAAAACACTTCTAGGTAATAAACGGCAGTCTTCAGCCGTCGTAACCCTGTTGTAGCGTATAGTCGCACGACATTTATAAGCATAGACAGAGAGACAGGCAGACGGGCCTACAGACAGACAGACAGACAGACAGACAGACAGAGAGGGATCCCTGCTATGGACCTTTTTCCAGTACTGGTCGCTCCTATAGCAGTGGTTATGGCGAACTTTTTATAAAAACGGTGCTCCGGCACGCCCTCCAGTCGGAAAACCCGTGCACAAAACTTCCTCGTCGCCTCCCACCCACTCGTCACCAGGAAAGCTCGCACATTTCGCACCTGCAGTGGGCGAAGTGCCTTCAGCTTTTTTTTTTTTTTTTTTGCTTTTGAAACTTCTATGTTTGCCCCTTTACTTTGTAAGCTTTGTGTGTGTGTTTGCGGCTGTACGGATTCACCGCCGTCTGTTGAAAAATCGGGGATAAAAAGGTGCAGTAGTAGAAAGCAATAAGCTGAGGGCGCACCTGTTTTCTTATATCGCCCGAGGCGCCCCCCGGAATGGCGGATTGGCAGCGAGCTCATGCGCAGATTGCTACTGGAAAAAAGGTCCATTGATTTTTCTCACTAACGGTCACCTGGTCGGAAGTTAATTCCACGCAAAGTTCGTCAGCATTTACTCACGAGTAATATATATGCTGTCAAAGGAAATTGGGGGATGGAATTCTGTGTCCATAATGACGGCTAAATTTCAAATTTCTGGCAGCTAGGACCCACCAAAAGGCGTTTTTTATTTGTTTCTCCGTTTTGTGTCGACCATGGTGCTACCGTGCTGCCTTGTCAGATTGGAGTGGGGTCACAATAGATTTCGCTACTTGTCCATTATCATGTCAGTGACGGCAACCCCAGGCGGCTTCCTCCAAGATCCTTAAGGCTCGCGAGTGCTTCTTGATTTGGGACGCCGCCCATTCCCGGACAAGGAAGAGGGGTGGGGGGGGGGGGGGGGGGGTGGCAATGGACTAATCAGAGTCCCAAGGGAGTTCTGAATTTGTATTTTAGCGAATCGTCATTGCGTGTTCGTGCAATAACGTCGAGGGAATGTTGGGAGAGTGGCTATTTTCCGTGCCTGTTTATAAACATCACCTCTAAGATCGTTTACATAAATACGGCAGTATGGCACGATATTTCCTAGCGCACCGGGCTAATACGATGCGCCAGCGTTTGCGTGTAGCCAGGCTGCTATCGCTCCCGAGGGCAGCGAAACACCTGCTCGCTCCCCGCCCAGAAGGTTGCTGCGCACTTCGTGGCGGATCGCAAATACCATGCGCCGGCCGTTCCAGCCAACCCTAACACCCCCTGGAAAGTCTCCCTTCCAGTTGGTGTTTCCTACTTCCGTCGGCCGTATTAGCGGGATGCGCCTTCCCAGCGCATTGGTTCCCCTCCTGCATGAATGATATATGCTCGTAAAACCAATACGATGTGATACGGTCGCAATCACGTAGACGTGCTTCTTGAACGGTTGATTGTTGTGGCCTATGAGAAGCCAACGGTGCGATATTTTAATGCCCCTTCTTGCGTTCGGCTGTTCCGTTCCATTTGGGTGGGCGGTTTTTCGAATGCAACCAAGCTGTTTGAATGTCTTGAAGAAGAGGGAGAGAGCCCCACTTGATGCTGGCTCTTGCGCTTTTACCTGCTATGTTATGTTCGTGCGGGTACTTGGGTATAAAATGCAAATATTGGAGTAGGCCGTCATTTGCCAGGTGCCGCCGTTCAAAGCACCACCATTATATCGTCGTCTATCATTGATCTTTTTTTTTTTTTTTTCCATCCTAACTCGGGTGCTCTTCTGTGCTTTAGAAGTAACGTCAAGTCCTAGCCTTTGGATAAATTGGAAAATGATGGATTGTGTAATTTGGGTGACAGAATTCAGCCAGAATAAATGAAGATGCACAAAATATTTTTCAATGTTCTTGTTAACATGTCATCATAAAACAGACTCTACTCATCCTCGGGAGCGCCACCACAGCTGTACTTCTGATATGGGTCTCCGCGGCGTCAGTGTGACGGCGTCATTTTATTCTAAGAAAGCCTGTGTTCTTGACGCACCGCATAACCTCCTCCAAACCACACAGTGGCTGATCCGAAGTCTCCCAGGTCTGTGTGGAAACATATGCAAGCCCTCGACAAGCCCGCTCCAATGGGTGGACAGCCGTACTTACGAGCCGCCAGCACTACGCCCCGTCGAGTGGCCTCGCTCGCAGCCGACTGCCGTTTCCTTGTAAACCCATTCCCCCGCCTTTCATTCACATTCTACCGGTTAAAGATGGTTCTTATCGGTTTGCTTCTTTCTAAGCTCATTATCATCACAATTACCTTCACCATCCACAAGTGCGGTATTGTATACTGCCTACTCTTCCATAATAATTGTGCTGTGGAGGCGTCCTGTATTCTCCTTGCGAAATACCCTGGCTAATTTTTAATGTTTTTTTTTCCTCCGTCCAGTGTATACTCTAAGAAGTTCCAGCAGGTCGTCATAACTACAGCGCTCCGAAATGAAGCGAGTAGAAGTAGTAGTAGTAGTAGTAGTAGTAGTAGTAGTAGTAGTAGTAGTAGTAGTAGTAGTAGTAGTAGTTGTAGTTGTAGTTGTAGTTGTAGTTGTTGTTGTTGTTGTTGTAGCAGTAGTAGGAGCAGTAGTAGTAGTAGTAGTAGTAGTAGTAGTAGTAGTAGTAGTAGTAGTAGTAGTAGTAGTTTAACGAAAATTTAATGGTTAGTTTAATCGTTTAGTTTAACGAAATTTTAATGAGCCATAAAGTAGGAGTGCTTGGCTAGTCCGGGAATCTAAGTGATGACCTGGTGATCGATGCCCTAGATACCAGAAGTTGATAGACGTGGTCACTGGTAATCGGGTTTGGAGGAGGAGGAGGGAAGCAAAGGGTGGGAGGTCGGGGTTATGTGCACACTATAGTGAAATCTGGGCTAGTGTGTCAGGCAGTAAAAAAGTGAATTGGGCGGGAAATTGAGTGGGTAACATGTGGCGTAAGCGAATTGGATGGGCTAAGGTATTCGTTTGGATGCGACGACGAAGAGTCGTTTCTTCTGACTTGGACAGTTTGCTGTGAGGTTGAGGAAAATATTGTCTGTCGAGTCGATAGTACTGTGTTATGTCTTGAAATGGGACCAGTGGTGTAGAGCCCGCTTGTTCTTCTGGGGCATGGGAGGATAGTGCAAAAGCTCGGTGATGGGCAAATTATTGCCCGTCAATGTACAGTGGGCAAGTGTCCAGACTTGGCCGAGGTTTTTTTGTGGCTGATGTTGTGAGGAGGCAGAAAGTTGCTGGGGCCATCCTCCCCCCTAGAAGCTCCGACAGGGAGCTTGGGAGTCGGTTAAGATGACCGAGCTCTTGGTGTGAATGAGTGCGAGTGCAATCGCCAGTTACTCAGCAATTTGCGTGGATGATAAGCGCACGTTACAAGAGCTGATTTGGAGGTGACAGTTGCAACTTTAAGCTGCCGGCTTGGATACGAGCTACGAAGGGTTTTCATGGATGTTCTCGTGGGCTTGACTCTGCGCTTGTGTTCTCCGCGGACGGAGATAAGTATGCATGTTCTCTGGTTTGGGTGAACCCGTATAGCAGACCTTCAAACCTCAGGGAGTACAAGAAGGACAGCAGGAAATGCTCAGTGCGTGAGTCGTGGGTGTTTGAGTAAACCCATGCCAGCAGGTGCTTGGGTGAACCGGACACGTTGGCTGGCAAGGTGGTCTTCAATTATTCTGATTTTGTGTAATGAAGCCAAAGTTGAAGAGGCCGCTGAGTTTAGGTGTTCATAGGTAGGTCCAATTCTTGTTTGAATGCCTTGCGCATGAGTTAGTCGCTCATACGCAAGAAGTCCCTCCTTTGGTGAGTCAGATGTATAAAGAAACATCTATACTTTACTCTAGAGATTAGAATTGCTCGGATCAGTCTTATCATATCTTGTTCTTTCAGGCCCCGATGGCGGTAGAGGTGCGTCGGAGCATGTGCGTGACTCGAATAAATGTCTTGGATAGTTTGGATAAGGTCAGATCGTTCCGTGTATTTGATTGTAAAGTGAGATCGAGAATTCTGATTGGAGAGCTGTGCTTGATGTCCTGGCCACCCAAATGTAAGCAGATGGACTCTATATCTTGAGCTGGTGGCTTTTTCCGCACAATTATTAGTTCTGAATTCTGAGGTGCGCATTGAAGACCCACTGACGATGAGTAAGAGAGCACGATGTCCGTGGCTTTTTGGAGAGCATCTTGAATATTTCTTATAGAGTCAGTATCTGTCCATATGGTGATGTCCGCTGTATAAAGAGCATGATGTATCTTGGGGATGACATCCAGTTGTTTGGTCAAGTCGAGTAAGGCCAGATTGGAGAGAAGGGGGGACAATACGGAACCTTGCGGCGTGTCTCGATCTCCAAGCACTATATATATAGGATCCGACACAAGATCACCAAGTTTGAGGATAGCCAGGCGTTCGGTTAGGAAATCCGAAATGTAGGAGTAGGCGCGATGGCCACATCCAGTCTGGTTGAGCCGGGAAAGAATAGCTGAATGTAAAACGTTACCGAAGGCGCCTTTTAAATCAAGTGCTAAGATGGCCTTCGCAGAGGGACGCGTAGCAGGCGCCAAGACTTCTTCCTCCAAACGAAGGAGGATGTCGAGGCTAAGTGTGCGAATTCGGCGAATGACGAAGCCTAACATACAATTTGACCAAAAAAGTGCATGTGCGTAGGGACAACACCCAAGGCGTCAATGTCGTTTTGCCCTACACAATAAGACGGTATGCGTTTTGCATTGCACAATAGAACAAGCTGCCAGATTCTGTTGTCTATGGACGCAATCCGGCTATATTTAAAGAATTATTAACTCACATCAGCCTTTAATTTCAAATTATCGCCCCGATTTGCCCCCTGCTGCCTTCTCTGTTTTTCTGTTAATTTTGTAGTATAAAATTCTAATGAACTGTACATGTATAGAACTGTATTTCTTCTTGTGGAACTATGTGCTACGACTATTCTAGCCCTCCCCCCCCACCTTATGTAATACCCCATTGGGGCCCTTAAAGGAGCCATGAAGAGAAAACACAAGTTTGGTTCATTCAAAAGATTGTCTCGTTAGAATCATACTGACACCACTTTTAACGTAAACTTCGCTCAAATAAGCTACATAATTAGGAAAAACGGGAATGGTCATGCGACCCACCAGCTCATTTCCCGCAACAGAACCTATGTCGTCACATGAGCTAAGCTCTGCGATTGGCGGAGTCTGGCAGAAGCAGACGCAAATTAGGTAGAACTTACAAACTAGACGAACGAGCGAGTTGCGCTTAAATTTAGGGTACATTCTTTACAAAGCAATAAGAATGCTGGGACAAACAGTGGAAGTTACGAAAGCACATGTAAACATAGAAGTACTGATGCGTTCTGCTGTTCGTACTGCGCACAGCATGCTTGGTTTCGCTGCACAGCACTACGGGGCTTGGGGTTGTCTCAGACGACACTGGCCGATTGACGCAAGCAACGGTGTCTTACGTGACCCTATTTGTCGAGCGAGCACTGTTTCAGAGAACGAATATTTTCTCCCAGAACAAAAACAAGCCAGGTTTAAATGCGGGCAAAAACAAACCAAACGCTTACCACGGTATGGTGGCGCCATCTAGGTTACGGAACGTAAAGAAACGCGGTAACAAACCAACACAACCAACACCGCTGTACAGGGTGGAGACAACCTTTGAACGGTCCCGTGCCGCCGCAATTGGGCCAACGGGCTCAACGCGTTATTCTTTTCGTTTCCCACGAGACCTAGCAACGCGAAACAGACAATATGATTCAAACTTCTTCAGTAAACCGCGTTGCGGCGATAATTTTAGCGCGGTTTTGACACAATGACTTGCTTCGGCGGCGAGCGAGCAACCGAAAATGGCGGCGCCAGCGTATACGTGTCTCTACCCTGTACGGCGGATGCGTGAATGAAGGTACTCTAGTCTGCAGAGCGGTCGGTTTCAGTGATGTCACTTGGGACCACGAAAACGCACGATTGAGCGGGAAAATCAAAATTTTAACCTAAATTGTTTAATTTCTCAGTGAATAAAGCACTGTTTGTATCCGGACAAGCGCTGGGGGCACTATAAAACACGAAATCTTTCGAATAAAACCAACTTGCATTTTCTCTTCATGGCTCCTTTAAGGGTTGACTAAATGATGATGATGATGATGATACCAGCGCACAAGCCCGCTTTCAATCGAATTGAATGCTCCGCCACGTCATTCGTCGAATTGGCCCGCTATAGGCCACTTCAATTGGTAATATGGAGCATTGTGGTGAATACGACAAAATGGGGGCTTCTAAGAGTGTACGTACGTACCTTCCCACAACATCAACACGTCAGCGACGCACGCTCCGAACGGCGCTGCGAGATTGCCTGGAACATTCTCACAGGAAGTGTTAATAGTGTGTAAGCAAGTTCTTTACCTTAGGCCACCGTCGTTTTACAACCGTCGCAGCGCATTCATGCCGCATGGGCGCCAACGGGGCCAGCAATAAACGTCGCAGACGTATAATGGCTTAGATAGCGCCCAATGGCGTCTGAAATTACCAGTCGACGGTTGCAGTTGTCTTCGGCGTGCGTTGTCTTGGCAATTGTTTTGTTGATGTTAGGGCTCCGAGCAACCTTGGAAAAAATAGTGCCTGCCGTGTGTTCGCTCTGAGTTCCTCGCTGCCATTACGGCAAATGGGAGCTCTCTCATTTCCTTCTTCTCTATGGAGTAGACGCGATGTTTACCACGGAAAATAAGTCCTCAGGCCCGTCATTCGGAAGCCTTTAACAAGCATTATTCAAGTGCCGCTGTTCTCTATACTACGTTTGAATACAAATGCTAATGTTTGCATACACCGCTAATCTCTGTTTGCAGGCAAAAGTACCATGCTTAGATCTCTTCGAGTTTCAGGAGGCAAATGGTTATGTTGCGCGACCTCGGGGAGGGCTGCGAATAATGAAGACCACGTGCGTATCTTCCTGCGCCGAATCTCCACAAACGGGAGTTCTGGTATCTCCCCTCTACCAGAAAAAAAAAGTGGCCGCGGAGGGATCGAACCAGCATCCTTGGGCAGGCTCAGCCGCATGCATACACGCCAACACCTTAGTCACTGAGCCATCGCAGCGAATCTTGCAAGATTCCAGCCTTTGTTGTTTGTAGGGTTTAACGCGCCGACGCAACGCAGGCGATGAGGCGCGGCGTAGTAGGGCTCCGGATTAATTTTGACCACCTGGAAATCTTACCGTGCACCGAAATCTCGTTCACACGGGCGATTTTGCTTTTCGCCTCCATCAGACAAGCGGCCGCCGCGGCCGGGAATTGAACCCGCGACCTCGTGCTCAGCAGCGCAACGCCTTAGCCACTGAGCCACCACGGTGGGTAAGATTCCAGTCTGTTTCTTTTTTCTACGAAACTAACTAAAGAAGAAATAGGTTCGTGGATACCGATCTATAAAAGTTGTTTCAAGTTTCAACGTAAAGATACCCCTGAACATGCTGGTCAGGACACACAGAAAGCTCAGGGCAATCTATTACGAAACAATTCTTAAGCACACAGACTACGATGGCAAGTGGCTCACAAGCAAACGCGGACCCTCCTCTAGTGAAATTGTCGTCTAGTGAAATTGCCCTCTAGTGAAATTGTAGTGAAATTGTCTAGTGGAGTGGTGTCATGTACCATTTTCAGGGTGAAATGTTCGCACAGGCAGCCGCTGCATGACCCCCATACGAGTATGTTGCAGGAGAGGACCCGCTACGCGCCGCGTGGATGTGTACCTATGGTGAATGCCGCAATACACCCGCGCACGTATGCGGCGAAAGAAGCTTATGGTGAAGAGGACGATATGGCAGTACTCAGCGTGCAGCGAGTGAGAGTCAGATTCTGACAGCTCGCTGCAACCTCAGAAGTTGCTTCGCTCTGCCTTCCCACTGCGTGACTCCTGCCTTGTGCTGGCCGACCGTCACCAACAATTAAACATTTTTGTACGTGCAACATCCAGCGGATGACAGGCCACTAAGTAGGACCATTACAACACTGGATGACCTGTCCCTCCGCAGGACAGGGATCCTCTCCTAACGAGGGACTTGTCAATTCACTTTACCGCCCCCTCATCAGGCGCAGTCTGTCGTTTGGAGCAGGATTTCAGTCTCGTGGATGATGAAATGAAGGCCGTTTCCGGGATAGTGATAGATGGTTTATAATTTGTGACGACGACGACGACGATGATGATGATGATGATGATGACGACGGCGATAATGGTGATGGTGATGGTGATGATGATGATGTTTTGTGGCGACCGGAGATTGGTGGTGAGATGAACTCGACCGGAGATTGGTGGGGACTTGCAATGTCACAGTCGCCTGATCTAGAGTATACTGAAAAGCCTTTACGGATTGTCTTTGTACAAATGAGGACCACGAATTCTTGGAGAAGTCCCGCTACAGGCACCGATGTAAAGGCGTCAGAGGAGTGAGGCATTCATCGACTTATCATTGGTATAGTGCAACTTCTCTTGCCAGACAAGCCTATAGCAGCTACAAACCATAGAGTAAGTACCGACTACACATTGTACGTAGAGGGACCTTGTTGTGTCCCGAGCCTAGCTTAATAAGTATATACCTTAACGAGCTGCTTGCGAGCCGCAGCTCATAGGAGCGAAGACAACAGAATGGAACGGATATGATAACGACTACATCCGAATAACGACAGATCTTTTTTGTGGTCGGCGCCCATTGTTTCTTGTTCGTTTCTTTCTGTAACACTCAAAATTACTCACGGAATATTGTTTCTCGTTTTCGTTTTTGTTTTCTGCAACACTCGAAATTCCCGACGCTCCAATGAACCTTTTTTCAGTAGCGTAGCCGCCTAGCGGGGGCCGCCCGAAGCTTACTTAGGGGATTATGAAGAACGCACCCCCTTTGTTTTCCGCGTGCCCGGCGAAGTTGAGGGAGCCGTCCGACAGGCGCCACGCATGGTTTCGGTGGCAGAGAAATTTCTCGATGGTAGCCATAGCGCCCACCTGTTGGCCGTTTCGGGTGTTTTAAGCTAAGTGAGAGCGGCACACCGACTTTAAAGGTCTACCAGCCATCGCCGCTGGGCAGTTGGAGCGTCATTACGACCCCACGGAAGCTGGTTCTTCATGCCAGCAGCAGATGCGGCGGGGGTGAAACTTTCTCAAAAATATCAAACCACAACCGCAGCTCAAGCGATTCGCGCAGTCTACTGCCGCACAAGAGTAACTCGGACATCCCGCAGCAGGCGCCCCTTCGGAAACGCTACGCACGTGCGTATCCTCTCGACAATGACACCGCGATAAACCAGTACGCAATAAACTGCACCATAAAAGATGCAAGCGAAAGCACAAAATAAACGACAGCTACAAAGACGAAAGCGAACAACGTTAAACCGAAAACTCCTAGGTAAAAAGAATTATGAAAATGATGAAAACAGGGAAAGGTAGAAATATAGATAGGTAGCACAGTCCGGAAAACGGAGCAGCATTTGGCTGGCTCGGCGCTAGCAACTGGATAATTCAATGTGGCACCGTTTTGTTTACATTTGGCCCCCATAATGGTGTATCGGTCACTGGGAGCGAGAGTAGCGCATGCGAATAGCGCTACTGGTAAAAGGTCAATTAGAGCAAGGCTTGTCACGATTTATTACACTCTCCAGCACACATAGTTTATGATAGTGCTCAATGTCTGACAATTTAGAAAAAGGCGGCTTTTACCGTTCTTTAGGTGCGCAGGCTCCGCGAACGTCCTAGGACAGCATCGTCTCCCAAACAGACGTCAGGGGGCTTGGTATTTATTGCTAGGAATTTTGTGGCTCACGGCACACTGGAAAAGTGGCGTGCTAAGTTGTTTTATAGTGTTGCATCTTCCCCCGTACGCATGATTATCTGCACTCATGCGGTAGTTGGCATGAGAGATTTTTTACGAGGCTTTCTCACACAGTTCGTTAAGATCGTGTTTTCAACGTTGTCCAAGGGATTTGAATACGGGAGTAAGTTTTTGTAAAATGCTTCATATGCTTCTTCATATTGCTAGACCAAGGCGCAGCCAGTTCAGTATCGATATCTTTCATTCGACATCAGCAACCCAAATTATATCACCGTGCCTTTTTATTCTACAACCACGTAACGCGCGAACGCTTCACTAGTAGTTTTCAGCGAGCGATAGTGCCGCGACATCACTGCAAGAAATGGGAAAGGTCTGAAGGGATCCAAGAACTAGTGCTGCAAATAACGGTTAAATATACAAGGAGGGGCTCATAGATGGAGATAATAGATCTTTAAGTGGGTGAGTAAACCCAAAATTTACAAGCGATACGAGTGATTTGTTCATGTGAGCGGCTCTTGTACTGAGCTGTTAGAAGTAGCTCCAAAAAAGCGGAAGTGAGAAAACATAGCGAGTGATTCATTTGAGTGATTTGAGGAGCACTAGCAGGCCAGTGGAAACGTTTAGAGGCATATGTAATTCCTCAGTCACCAGGTCAGCAGCAAGATGCCGTAAAAACCCGCAACACTGGAATGGTAAAATGTTCTCAACCTTCTAAGGTGACAGCCATAAGTCAGCATTCTGCGGCTGGACTGGACCGGGAAAACGTTTATTTGTCTTTTGTTAGTGGTTCGGCGACACTTCACCGGCGTCTTGTGCTCCGTGCTACAGTTCACGACTGGGTGAACAGGGGTGGTACACTTGGTCTAGGGCTTCAACGGCCTCTGCTGCTTTGCGTGCCCGCTGAATCAGACCGATCTGGTCTTCGCAGCAGTCACTGGCCAGCAGTGTTGTTGTTGTCCGGTCAAGGAAATGGCCGCCGTTTTGAACCATAAATAAAAATAACTTTACCATTCCATCCTAATGAAAGTTGGGAGAAGCCCGAAGGCTTACTCACATCAAAACTGCGTCAAAAAGGCTTCAAAACATTGGCTAATTGTGTGCCCAGCTTTCGGTGAAAGGGACCTCAATCGATCGTCAAACTTCAAAGACCCAAATCGTAAGCGAAGAACGACCCCATGCGATGATTTTTCGCGCACCAAGTAAACGCATCTACGAACGATCTAAATGTATACCGATACGTGGTTTATGAGATGAAGGTATACTATTGTACTTCTTCTTCATGATCGATGCGTGTGTTTCAGATCTGGAACCGTTCCTTTTTCGCGATTTTCAAGCAACCGCTTTCACACAATGGAAACCCAGTTTCACGCACGCCCCGTGTGAACAGAGATCTTATCAGAGCTTTTAGGTCGACCAACCGGTCCATGGGGAAACGCATACATTTTGTGACAGGGCGCCATCGGTCCAACTAAGAAAGCTTCCGCCTTAGAAGAACCCTTGTGTAATTCGATCATCATTTCGATGGGATTTTAAACCTTGTCTCCCCAGCACCAGCCCGATTCACTACTATTGTGCTATATCTGCCCGCTGCTAGCGGCAGAGCAAGAGTTGGTGTCGTGTTGTTCCTTTCGTCGTGGCCCATTGGCGGACTGGCCAGAAATATGCAGCAGCAGCAGCTCTGAGCGGCTAATGTTGCGGTTTCACGAAGTTCGCAAGTATGATTTCGGTATGGAAAAGTAGAAGAACAGTGTGTGCCGCCTGCCTCACACGTGAACGTAATGACCCGTGAGTAGAACAGGTGTGCAACAACCACGCGGAACCGTGGTTTTAAGGAAGCTGTGGCACGTGCCCCTCTGCTTGCTGACGTAATTTGCACCGTAAGACAAAGAAATAAAATTGAAGAATGAGCGCAAACGTGGTGTAACGGAAAAGAAGTCGGTCGAAGTGATTCGCGCCAAAAACAAAGAAACGACATCGATGACGGAGACGCAAATACGCAAAAAAGTTGTTAAAGGGACCTGCAAAACTTTTTCAGATTTTTTTTTTGATCTGAAATGCTAGCAGAACGTAGTCACCTAGCACACCCAGTACTTAGATTAGGAGGTCGCAAATTACCTCAGCCAAAAATGAGTGCTCTATGCCCATCAGATAGCTTAAGAACTCGATCAAAAAAAATTTCTCTTTCCTGGTTTTGCCGTTCTTCGACGGCCCTAATTACGTCACTAAGGGCATGTAGCGGCCGTTGGCCGGTTTTCCTTCACTTGCAACAATGAACGCTTTTCGATAGCAACGTTAAAAATAAAGCCACAAAAACAAAGCAGAAACGGAAGGTGCGACGAGCAAATCACGCAGTGCCGCTCCATGCTGGCGATAACTGTAGCTTTCGCAGTGCTTCCAAACGCGAACAAAATAGTGAAAACGTTTACCGAAAGTTTTTCAGGGTCTCTTTAATAGTATCGCCAGGCTGCAAAGCCCGTAAGCAGACTTACACGCCCAGGGGAATTTTAAAGACGATAGTCTTTCTTGGGCTACTTAAACCCAGAAATGTTGGTCTGTCTGTATGTCTGTCTGTCTGTCTGTCTGTATGTATGTCTGTCCGTCTGTCTGTCTGTGACTCGATTCAGCCACCCGGCCAAAGTAAAACAATGCCTGCGCAATAGTCTTACATAGTCACAGCTAAATCTACCCGTCTAAGTCCGGTGTAATGTTCATACTTGTCAACATTGTCGAAGA
Source organism: Haemaphysalis longicornis (assembly GCF_048455015.1). Taxonomy (NCBI): domain Eukaryota; kingdom Metazoa; phylum Arthropoda; class Arachnida; order Ixodida; family Ixodidae; genus Haemaphysalis; species Haemaphysalis longicornis. The sequence continues at coordinate 1,308,342 of NW_027526340.1, forward strand.
AGAACAAGACATTACGCAAATATAAGACAACAAATTAATACAGAAGTGATATTTGCAGTGCTCCTTTATAAAAAATCATACATTCTTGGCTTTTGCGAAATTAAATACTTCATCAACTGCAGAAAAAAAATTCCATCCGCGGTCGCCTGCTGTCGCCCGAGCCACTATAGCTTCTGGCGCCATTTTAAGAAATCAACCGGCAACAGTTACGAAAGGTTCCACTAGATAGGTTCCACGTTCTGCTTGCAACGCACGTGGAGTAGTGAAACGCGGTTCTATAAACGTTGAAGTAGGCCGCCTCGATCCACGCGCGTCTTCACCGTACGGCAGCGTTGGCATCGAGACACCCGGTTTGGAGCAGTGGAACGCGGGAAATTTAAAATGATTTAAAAAAAAACCTGTGGCGTCTTTACCTTGGGAGGAGCGCGACGTAAGAGGAACAACATGAGAGGTGAGCGGGAAAGCGAAGGGAGGCATTTACTTGGCAAAAGTCGATAAAGACTATCGTCTTTTGACGACATTTGCAACGAAAGGAGCAGATACGCGGCCAATTTTTTTACGACGCTCTGCTGTTCAGTAATCATGGTCTACGCTTACGGAGCATTGTTCCGCTGTCAATTGTGCGCGGCACAATTCTATGAAACACTTGTCCAAGACACAATTAGCTGTACCAGTGACGCTGCCATTTTTAAAAAAAACCATACAAAGTGTGCACTTTGTCTCCCATTCAGCGCCCTCCTCCAGGATGCGTCGAACGCTGCAGCTCCAATGGGTCCCGCACACTTTCTCAGTCGGCATTTCGTGCCGTGCACGCAGCAGCAAGAAGAGCAATGTCCCCGCGGTCGTGCATTACTCGGCACGCGTGCTTAGCCCAGCGCGCACTGTGACAGGGGAGTTTCGCCCCAAATAACAGCCTTCCCCGGCGTAGCGATGCGACCTTCGAGGCATTCCATCAAAGGTGGAAGCAAACAAGAGAGACGCACAAAGAGGCCCGCGCAATGACACCGGCGAAAACAACGCGAGACATGAAGCAAGATAGAGATGCCGCGAAGTGGAGGCATGAATGGAACGCCAGATAGAAGAACGCGGCCAGCCCAAGCGCATCTCTGCGGCGCAACAACACCGCAGCAGTGGCGCACGGCACACAAAAGCGGCTTTCTCCTCAAGCGCCCTCTCACTTCGGAGTAAGAAACCGAGTGGGTCGGGCTGTGTCGCGCCACATTCAAAATCTTCGCTGCGACCGAAAGAAAGAAAGAATCGGCGCGTGAACATCGAAACCGAGTGATAGAGGCGAGAGTAGATAAATACGACTGGAGGGGGGACGCAGCAAACCATGCGACGGCACGGGCGAAAGCTGAATAGCGTGCGTCAACCACTCGCGCACGCGCGTGCGTTGATTTCGCTCGGCCGAGAATGGGAGCATGACGCGTCGTTGATCGCCACGAGTGAAGCGCGCTTCTCCGGCGACCGGGGAGAGTCTTGTGTCCTCTGGAGTCTCTTCAGCAACCAGCTGACGCCGCGCTTGGTCCACCACCAAAGGGGGCCGTGGTCCGTGTCAGAAGGTTTCCATACTCCCCGCGAGATGTGAGACGCGAGCGCTGTGCATGCTTGCCGCACGTGGATGCGGGGCTTTTGAACCAAGATCGAGCACGCGTTCACTGAGTCTTCAAGGGTCTATAACTTTGGTGTGGGTGGCCATTCTGCCCTTGTTCTAACCTTCAGCTTGTTATGGAAGACCCGAACCTTTTTTCCCGAAGTCCTGGCCCCTGTCGTCGAGGCGCAATTAATCAGGATTGATTGTAAGAATTGCTTTTATTGTAGAGGGAGAAGGCGGGTGCGGCAAGAGCAAGGAGAATACTAACGAGGCGTGGTAGAGGGGACGTTGGAAGGCTTTTGTTCTAGAGTGGACAGTGAACCGATCATGCTGCCCCGACCGCGCGTAGTGACCACTCCAAAGTTTTGAACGTCTTCTCAGGGTTTTTGCGATACACCGTTTTTGAGTCCCGCCAAGCAAGCTATTGCCTAGGGTACAATTAGGGCCGCGTTAGAACCACGCAAATAGGGCCCGCACTCGACCAGGGACGCCTGTACCCATTAAAGAAACCGGTGGGGGCCCGGTGGTATGCGGTATCGAACCCGGTACCTACCGCATACGAGGCGAATGCTGTACCTGTGAGCCATCGCTGCGGTCGTTTGTTTTTTTTAAAGACAGAAATGCTTAAATTACTCGTGCGTGTTGCACGTTTGAAGGAGAAGCAGAAGAGACAGAATAATTCGCATTAAAGTACAAGATAAGGCCTAATTTTTGCATTAGGCTAACTAACCTTATCTATCCTGAAAAACTTCACACGGTCTATAGAACAATACTTGAGGAGGCTGTGCTCACGTTGACAGTAATCATTTCTCCCCGCTACAGTTTTGCCCATGTGTGTTGTAAAAGTGGTGCGCCAACCCCAGGCCACAGCCGAGACAGTTTTATACAGCACCGAATACATTCATGATTATAAAAATAACATGCAGTAATCCCTCGGTAATTCGAACTCGGTTATCTCGAAATATCGGTTAAGTCAAAACTGTTTTTCGCCGCGCATTTACCCCTCCCATAGGTGATATGTATATTTGTCCCCCTTAATCTCGAACGCTTTTTGGGGTGACCACGGATATCTAGAAATGTTGGCAGAGAGGACACAAGGCAAAGTTCGCTGCAGGCAGCTGATAAGGTCTCTGTTCGAACCCCTAGCTTCCACTACGCGCCGAAAGCGGTCTCTGGACGGCAAATTTACGCGCAGTACGCCCTGTACGAGGCTGATGCCCTCGTTAACGGAATGCTGCGGACGACGAGCTGATAATGCGGGCGATGAGGAGCCCCGAGAAGTGTTTACAATGGCAGAAACAAGAAGCATGCTGCGCCTACTTCGCAACAAATTAGAATGCAGTGGTGGCAACCTACAATTGATGCGATACGTTGAGAAGCTTGTGAACGCCTTTCTGTGCGAAATACAAACACCAATCTGTCGAGAATCACGCAGTTCTTTCTTCCACAATAATAAAGTTCGCTTTTCCTGCGAATTGTTTTGCCTTGATCACGAAAGCTGCCCTGTGGAGTTCAGCATTTCCTACCAGCAGTGGGTCTTACTTCCTTGACCTATCCACAAATTTTCGGCATTCCGCTTAACTTGACAATCCGCTTATCTCGAAATTTTCAGCGAACTTTACGACATTGAGTTAACGAGGGGTTACTGTATGTGCATTTCGTATGTGAAAGCCAAAAGATGCCCCCACTGCACTGTCATCAAGTTTACCGCTGAGACTGTGTCCTTCTGCAATGTGTTACCTGAGGTGTCTACCTGGAGCTAGCGCACCTGCTGTTTTAGTTCTGTGGTACTAAGACCCTTACTTCCGCATTTCGCCGATGTTTCCTTGTCTGTTTGGTCCTCTGTGCAGCATATTCAACCAATTACAAGACGCGCCCGTACGCGATACTGTCAAAAAATCCATTATTTTACTGGCGTATTCCACGAAAAAAAAAAAAAAGAAAGAAAGAACGGGCGCTTTATCGGCCCTTTAAATACGGAGATCTGCTCCTGCTATTTAGAGTAGCTATACCACTACTTGTTTGCCTTTAATGCCCGTCGTATTCGTACCTCTAGCACTGGTTGGTTGCTTGCGAAGGCTTAAGATTAGACCGCCATCAGAAGGTTAAAAATCAGACAGTCAATCAGACATTATTTGGGCTTCGCTAGTGCGCGCTAGCTTCTTTATGAATAACGAAAGTTGTCTGCCATTTCGGTTAATACAACTAACCTTTCTTTTTACAGGCAAGCCTCTTTTCGTTTGTCAATTTTAAGCTGTATTATCTGCTTGTAATGTGTATGATCTGTGACCTGAATGGATTTTAGGCGGCGTCATGCATGAGAACCTAATTCTGGCTGGTGCATTGATTCGCCGACCCCTTTGCAGGTTTCAGTGACCCAAATACACAGCTAGCGTGAATGAACTGTCAAACACAATTTTGTTCTGCGATTACACCTCTTCCTAAAGAAACGAAAATAATCAATCGCAAAACGGTAATTATAACACATCTAGCATCCTTTTCTAACGAAAGTTGAGAAAAGCCCGAAAGCGAAACTTTTTTACGCATTAAACAACGCATTTACGAACAATCTAGACGTACACCGATACGTGATTTATGAGATATATACTATTATACTCCTCCTTCATGATCGATGCATGTATTGTCTTACTGAGAACCGTTCCTTTTTTTGCGATTTTCAACTGACCGTTTTACAACAATAGAAGCTCCGTACCACGCGTGTAAAGTCAGTCGTCTATGTGGGTAATTGGCATGTAATTTGTTTCGTGATACTTTTGATAACAGGAATGTTAGAGCCGTTTTCTGTAATCATAATTTCTTCGCAGATGGCCATGCTTCTCTGCAGAACGGGCAATGTGGGAAAGCCAGCTTGCCTTACAATAACCACGCTTATCGATATTTTGAAAGTTGGATTCCCCTCTAAACACAAGTGCATTGCTAGAAAGACATTTTTAGGAGCAATTGAGGCCGGCGTCTTATATCAAAATATGAAGGCCCTGGGACCTTTTTAAAAAACGATAGTCTTTCTTGGGTTACTTGAACGGGAAAATTTTGGTCTGCGTCTGTGTGTCTGTCTGTCTGTCTGTCTGTCTGTCACTCGATTCAGCTAGACGGCCGAAGTGAAACATATGCTGCGCAATAGCATTATATACTCACAGCAAAATCTAAATGTCTAAGTGCGGTGTTTATGTTCATACTTGTCAACACTGTTGAACAAGAACAGGAGATTACGCAAATATAAGGCGGAATATCAATACATGAGTGATATTTTGAGTGTTCCTTTATTCAAAATTGACGGACGCTTGCTTTTTTTTTTTGATAGCAAATAAAATGCTACATCAACTGCAGAAAACCGTCGCCTGCTGTTGCCCGCGCCACCTGGCGGAATTCTAAAAAATCAAATGGCAACAGCAACAAAAGGTTCCACTAGATAGGTTTCGCGTTACGCTTCGAACGCTCGTGGAGTAGGGCAACGTGGTTCTATAAACGTTGTAGGGCGCCTCGATTCACGCGCGTCTCCGCCATACGGCAGCGCTGGCATCGAGGCCTTGGAGCAGGGGAACGCGGTAATTTTAAATTGTCTTGAGCAGACCTCTAGCGTGTTGTTTTGGGAGGAACGAGACGGGAGAGGAACAGCATGAGAGGTGAGCGGGAAAGAGAAGGGACGCATTCACTTGCCAGCGGCGCCAGTCAACTATCGTCTTGTGACGACATTTGCAACGAAAGGAGCAGGTACGCGGCCATTTTTTTTTTAATTTTTCATTAGACCTTTTCGGTCTGCCAAGCAGTCTCTGAGGAAATGCATTAGATTTTTGACAGGGTGCCATCGGCCACAATAAAAAAGTGTTCGTTTTGAAAGAAATTCAGTGTCTTTCCGCTCCGTGAAGAAGGATTACCAACGAAGCTGAGGTGCCGAGCCTCAACGTGAGCGACAATATGCTCTAACCGGGGTGCAGTCAAAGGAGTGGACACCATACACGTTTATTAGCAATTTGCGATTGAGCATACTTCCTAGTTAATTACCTGAAGGAAAACTTGGACGGACTAGACTTTTATTTCAGCGGAAAAACGTGGGCTGTCCGTTTCCCTCCCGTAGAAGCCCATCTATTCACAGCGGACGGGAACTTTCTAAAATTTACAACTGCCTGTGAAGTATGTATATTGACACGTAAATATTTCGCGTAATGGTAGAGCCGTAGCTCAGCGGCTAATTGTCATATGATTGAGTTTGGAATAGTTTCAATGAAACAGGAGTTATAGCCGTTTTCTATAATCATATTCCCTCCGTAGACGGATTTGCTTCACTGTACACCATACAATGTAAAAAAAAAACAACTTACAATTAAAGGCCAATTAAAGAAGTCTTCACCTCTATGCATAAATTTATTGCTGAGAAGACATCGCTTAAGGGCTGATTGATTGTAGGGTTTGACGCGCCGACGCAACGCAGGCGATGAGGCGCGCCGTAGTGGAGTGCTCCGGATTGATTTTGACCACCTGGGTATCTTTAACGTGCGCCGAAATTTCGTACACACGGGAATTTTTGCTTTTCGCCTCCATCAGAAAAGTGGCCGCCGCGGCCGGGAATCGAAGCCGCGTCCTCGGGCTCAACAGGCCAACGCCTTCGCCACTGGGCAACCGCGGCAACCGTGTGGTATCAAAATATGGAGGACTGGGACATTTTTATTAAAGGGGTCCTGAAATACCTTCCGCCGATGCATGGATGTACATGTAACCAAATAATACAATGTATTAGCAATCTCCTCCCGCAAGAATTTTGTTAAAGCGATGAGTATTAGCTGAGAAATCGTAAATCAAAAACCGCGCATTATCGACGCGCCGCGTTTCCTCCTCTTTTCAACTGTTGACGGCGCGCGATCACTCCCTCCCATGATGCTGCGCTAGTCAGCGGTGACGTACTTCCGCATTACGCTCCTCCGACTGCCGTCTGCTACGGGCAAGTTTTGTTAACACCATGAACCCCGCACTGCCCGCACTCCGCTCAAGGATGGATAAGCGAACGAAAAATCTGGCCGCGTGTGTGCGGTGGCCTGGCCTTGCCCTTTCGCGGTGTGCGTTGCTGCAGTGCAGCACGTGACTTTTAATCGGCGGCGAACTCGCAGCCGCTGGGGAGGATCTTGCGCTCGGTCCCTTTCATGCACCGCGCACTGTTTATCCAAAAAGCGCCGTATCAGATGTGGCCCCGCTGGTGCCGGGTCTTATTTTGCGGTGGTGGTAATTCCTGCCGGCGCCATGTGAAAAAGACATTTTAAACCGATCCAGAACCCGTGCACAAAACGCTTCAATCATGTGACCAGTTCAGCTTGGGGCGACGCGTGGTAGAGAGCGGCAACGTTGGCAAAACATGCTCCCCCGCGGCTCTGAGCTTTCTAGCGCTGGAGCGAGCGCCTTTCTTTGACGATCTCAAACATCGGTTGCCTTGGCAACAAGGCACAAACCGCCCCAGAGGTCAGTTACGCTTGCGTGATCCCGGTTCAGCTCGGAGCCCCACCTCGCGACATGTGGGCACTGCAGTCGTACCACTCACTCTCATTAGGAAGTGTGAGATGCGTTTGGCATTACAGGAGGCGATGGTGTGTGTGTTGTGGACGCCTTTGTTTCGCGATGAAATGCGACGTTGTGCTTCTGCGGGTGGATAGTGCTTCCCATGGTCTGGATTATCTTTCTCGAGTGACGTACGACTCAACCTCGCATGGGGTATGTCCAGTGTGCGTGGCTAAAAGCCATCTCGGCTTGCGCGCCAGAGTTAAGTGACTTGCTGTTCGTCCCCGCAAACCGCGCGCGAGGTGAGTGCCGAATTTACGACGGGCAGGAGGAGGCAACCCGTCGTCTGTCAATCGCGGTTCAGACTTGCAACGCATGTTGTGACGTTGTGTTCGTTCGAAACGCATCTCTGGATTGTTTTGAAGTGGAAAAAAATGTATCCGTCAAACCCGGGCATTCGGCTCAGGGCGTTCTCTGCGATTGCACGAAAGAAGTGCCACGGGGCTTCAACGCTTTCTTTATAGAACGTACTCCGGTAAGAGAGTATCCATGTCGTGTTATGGCCGTGTTGCATTCAATACGAACGGTTAAGCGTTTGTTTACACTTGTTTCGTTTGTCGTAAAATGTCCAAGCACTCCGGCACTCCGCTGGCAGATCAGCCAGCGAGTCGACGCTGAGCAGACGACTCATCTCTTTGCCGGAAGTGCGTGAAAAAGCCGCCCAATAGTAGGATGTCTAACTCATGACGAACATCGGGGAATCGATGACGTAGACATGTGAAGATGGCGGCGTCCAAAAACACCAAGGAAAGGGTGAGAAAAAAGCGACAAACTTTGCAACAAAAGTGTGAGCTTTCCGCTGCGCGTAAAAGAGTAATACTTGGCCCAGATGACCTTGACGACCCAATCTAACGATTGCGCTACTTCATTTAGTGTGCTCAAAATGCCTTTCAGGGCCCCTTTAATTTTTTAATACTTACGCTGAAGGTGTGGCGCACAGATTTACGATTCCAGGGATTTGAGTTGGCGCCGTAAAATGACGCTATGCTCGCGTGGTATTCCTTTCTACATTGCTTTGAAATCGGAGACGGTTCTAGATCCTTGCCATAGACAGCTAGCTTCGCTGTAAAGATGAGTTTGACGGGCTGGGGGGAGGGGCTTTGGCAGCATTTCGCACAGGGCGCTGAATGAGGTAAGGCCAGCCCTGGTGTACGCAATACCTTCAAGCCACAAAAATACTGAAACAGTTCCTCGGAGCAGAGCGCCCCACTATTCGGCTTTGAACCCTATGTCACGGTACTGAAACGGTACTTAAACGCAGAAATTTCGGTCTGTCTGTCTGTCTGTCTGTCTGTCTGTCTGTCTGTCTGTCTGTCTGTCTGTCTGTCTGTCTGTCTGTCTGTCTGTCTGTCTGTCTGTCTGTCTGTCTGTCTGTAACTCCGTTCAGCCACTCGGCCTAAGTGAAACAGAATCTGCGCAATAGTATAATATACATACAGCAAAATCTAAACGTCTAAGAGCGGTGTCAATGTTCATACCTGTCAACATTGTTGTCCAGGAACAGGACATTACGCAAATATGAGGCAAAAAAATCACTACATATGTGATATTTGCAGTGTTTCTTTATTTTAAAAAATATGGATTCTTGGTTAAACCGTCGCCTGCTGTTGCCCGCGCTACTAAAGCTCCTGGCGCATTTAAGAAATCGAACTGAAACAGCAACGAAAGGTTCCCCTAGATAGGTTCCACGTTCCGCTTGAAACGCTCGTGGAGAAGGGCAACGTGGTTCTATAAACATTGTAGTAGAGGGCCTCGCTACACGCGCGTCTCCGCCGTACGGCAGCGCTGCCATCAAGGCACCCGACTTGGAGCAGTGGTGTGCTGTAAATTTAAATTGCCTTGGGCAAACCTCTAGCGTGTTATCTTTGGAGGAACGAGACGGGCGAGGAACAGTCGACTGTCGTCTTTCGTCGACATTTGCAACAAAAGGAGCAGATACGCATCATATTTTTTCCTGCGTTATCTGATCGTCACTAATATAGACCTGTCTACAGGGCCTGCTGAAATTAAATCATAAGCGTGTTTACGGGCTCTATAGGGGGATGTTAATAACATATAAAACGCTCATCCGACCCGTCTTAGAATATGCCAGTACCATCTGGAATCCTTATAAAGTATCTGAAATTAACACACTGGAATCTGTTCAGAAAAAATCCATTCGTTTTATTTTTCGCCGCTTCGATTGGAGCTTCTCGCCGTCATCCCACCTTGCTACACTAGAATTACAACCGCTGTCGGAGCGCCATGAACGGGAATGTCTTAAACTTTTACATGTTCTTACGAATACTCCGCGCTACTCATTACAGAACAGCTATTTGTCGCCCGATAAACTTCAATCTACTAGAAATAGCCACAAACTCAACCTTGCAACTTTTCATCCACGAACTAATCTATTTAAGTACAGCTTCTTCCCGCGAACAGTTTAAAAATGGAATCTACTACCAGGTGAAATTAGGTCATTGCCTTTGGAAAAATTTCTGCAGAATTTAAATTGATTGCGTTATGTCAGTTTTGCATAATTTCAATGTCTTGCTGTACTTATTATCTATTATGTCTATACTATATGAATAAGTGAATTTCAATGTGTTGTGTTTTTATCTGTGTTATTCTGTGCAGAAAATTGTTTTGCATTCTATCTACAACCCACTCCTGCGATAGCCCAATTGGGCTGCAGTATGTATAAATAAATAAATATATAAAATAAATGTGTACTGATATGCGATTACGATATTTTATGCCCGTGAACCCATCGCAGCGTGGTCCAACGAAATTGGTGCCCTGTTTTTCGCTGTCATAAACAACGAGCAAACTTTGCAACTTTGGCTGTCTCGCTTCGACGACGTGAACCACAGAAATGATGTCGCTGGAAAGTGAAAGAAACTAGAAGATTCGTGTAGGGATAGGTGGACTTTTTCTTTCTTTAGGTTTATTTTCCCTCTGTAGTAAAAAAATTACAGAACACAAAGTACTTTACATATTTCTTCTCAGTGAAGTTGGAGCCTTCTTTTTTTTGGTTGATAAAAGTAATTGCCTCTTTAACAGGTTATAATTATTTCCTTTCTGTTCACGCTGGTATTCAAAATTTTTACCGGATTTTATTTATTCATTGGTTCATTGATGCCCTCTTAGAACTGTGCCTAATACGGTCACTAAAAAGAACGGATCGTTTTCTGACGGTTTGTGTGAGTGCAGGCAATACAGCAGGCAATACCCCTTTGTCGAAGCGACAACGATGGGTGAATGCGGAGCTTTCCAGCACCAAACGAACAAACCCAAAAGCGAGCGGTGTATGGTGAAATAGGATAGACTACGGCTTTCTATAACGCGGGGGACCTAGTCTCGATTGGTTGGTTGGTTGTTTGGTTGGACCTTTGAACCATGGCGCATACCCACGCGGGAGATTAGGCTGTGAACCGGTTCATTTAAAATAAAAAAAAAGAATAAAGTCAGAGGGAAAGATTGAGACAAAACAAAATGTTGGGTTATAACAGAATAGTCAGGAAAAAAATCAAGAATGAAAAATAGCTGTCTAACACGGCAGCCGGCCTGTTGCTTCAAAAAAGGAGTGAAAGGCAAGTACATCTCTGTGGCAGACTCCTACGACCGAAGATCCCAGGGAAAAGAGGAGGAGGATAAACATTTTTATTGTGCAGTAAATTTGTATGACGTCTTCAGGAGGTGGAGTCCTCAGTCCAGGACCCCATATGCTTTGCCAGCCGCTACAGCACGCTGAACAACGGTGGAAGATAACGGGAGATTATGCCGATTAAACGTGCATCCAAGGTGCGTGCGTTGAACAGATCACACAGCTTTTCAATTTTTCTTCACTTCACCCACGATCATCATCGTCGTCAGAGGAAGTTCGCTTTCCTGCAATGCGTTTTGGGCGGACTACAGACGACATCAGTGAGAGGCTTCATGCTTCGCTTTAACAACGGAACTTCTCACACTGCGGTGGACCCGCGGGACCTTATCATAAATGAACAATTTATCGAAACTGTGCTATTTTACAAATTTTAGGACTTACTGGTTGTTCCCTAAAAATTGGCTTCATAACCCACATAATAAACCCTCCCCTCCCCTCTAAGAAGACTGCCAGCCAGCTTTACACAGTTACAGCATCGCGCGACGTGGCTGCGGCCTCAGAGAATCCTACAATGTCAGCGTAATACAAGCCATGCCCATGGAGTGTCGTACCTTACACCAGAGCCCTTCAATGCTATTGAAGCATTGAAAGACTCTGCTTACAGTTAAGACAAACGAAAAAATCCTGTTTGAATGTAATTATCAACCAGGCCAACAAAGCTGTCGTCGGTGTTGCCCTGGAAGACGTTAAAGTTATTTTTTCTCTACGAATAAATAAATTTAATACTTTTGTCCAATTAAATCCGATCAGATCATGCGCCTACTCATATAGGTTAAAATTCTCTGCGCGGATTTTTTTCGTACCGACATATTACGACACTGATAATGCTTTTAATACGTTGCGGGAACTGCATGTGAATGCATGCCCTTGTTTCAGTGGTTTCGTTGCTGAGAACACGTTTTCCTGTTTTCGCCGAAGCAGGCTTTGCTAGGAGGTCTACGTGTGTTTTAGATGCGAACGCATCTCATTCACTCGCCTTGTCCCTGCATCCATCCGGCGTTGTCGGCGTCCACCCCTCCCCCATTCTCCTCGCCGCGCCAGCTGCGCTCTCCGCCGCTCATCCCCTCTCCTCTCCGATAGCGAACACTCTCTAGCGAGGGGCATTGGATTGGATTTGATTGACTTGGCTTGGCTTGGCATGGCTTGGTTTGGCTTGGATTGGATTTGGATTGGATTGGATTAAAGTGGGTTGTGTTGGATTGTGCTGCGTCATAGCCACGGCAGGCGCACTGGCGCCGGCGCGTCCCCTCACCGTTATGCGCGCTATAAAACGCGGTGCCTGCGCCGCTCCGCTCCATCGTTCCAGCGCCGTTCCTCCGCTGTCCAACGCTGCAACGTGAACCCCCTATGCGTCGCATCTACACAGGGGTTCCCGCGAGGGGAGCCCATTTTCATAAGCCCCATTTACATTGACCTGACGAGGGCGCGTTGAGTCGAAATAAACAGGTTTTTTGGGCTCAACCCTCCCATGTATAAGCGGACGGGTTGGGTCGCAGAGCCGTCGCGGCGAGTCCAGTCGACTCGGAGGCAGGGGATTCGTCGGGCTGAGTCGGCGGGCCGCGGGGAGCAGAATACCGTATTTGCGCGGTCTTAACGCGCCCCCTTATCATAACGTGCGGATAAGTTCGCGCCGGAAAATTCGAAAAAAAAAAATTGACACTGATGGTACTGCGCAGATGGAAAAGACATGACACCACGTACCTCGAAGAGGAAGATTTTATTTGGCGTATGCAGCTGTGGTAGCTCAGAACGATTGTACTTCATAAGATTGCTTATCCACCTCCTGCTGGAAATAAAGTCATAGCGGGAAACACTGAAGCTGTTTGCGATTTCAAGTGGCATGATCTTCATAATTCCAGGCGTTACGGACTAATTGCAGCAGCCCAAAAAATGTGCAACAGCTGACCAAGGTATGTGACATGCCATTGATGAATTAGCGCGCCAAAATTCACTCACTGTTGACGGATTGTTTTTATTGGACTGAGTTGGATTTTGCGGGGACTCCGTGTCCGTTCCGCATGGGAATGCTGCTGGCCGCTTTAAAGCCTATTTCGGTTTTTGAGCCCGATTGTAACGCGCACACAAATATTAAGGATGCCGTTTAGCAAAAGAGGGTGCGCGTTGGAATCGGGAAAATGCGGTAGCTCCTTTTCCAGGAACCCTATCGCTCCCCTCACCTCGAGGGGTCGAGGTAGCTGGGAACGAGCCAGTCTGCTCGACCCTTTCTCGTCGAGTCCATGTATCCGGGGCCATAGATAGGCGAGGGGAATGGAGGAACGGAAGCGCCTTCACAGCCGAAAGCTTTTGATGCTATGGGATCGCCATAGATTTTCTACGTTCAATTCTCTCGCATTTTCTTTTCTACGGGAAAACAGTCACAAGGTAGGCGTGGTACATCTCCAGGCGAAGTCCTGGGAAGGAGCGGGCAGCCGCAGTCCATCCACGCCGCCGCCCGTTTCCGCCCGCTGTTGCACACGTCGATTTCTTCGCCAGTAGGGACATGTGCCGGAGTAGACGACGAGATGCACCCTTTCCCATCTGCGTAAATGAAAACAGATGGGCATTCAAGATGGCCTCACGTTCGACATTGACGAGATGGGCACGAGAGAACTTGCAGAACTCTTTCCAGCCTAAATTGACGGAAGTGTGCCATGCACACCAGCTCAATATGAAGTCTTCCCATTCGGAGCCACTGGACATTGCAAGCCGTCCCCTCTGTTTTCTTTGTGCTAACAGACTGCGGACTATAATACGTTGCCGACCACAAGGCGCCGGGCAGGGAATTACGCATGAGATGGGAAGGGGCGATGACTTAGCACGAACCGCCAATTTTAACAGCGGAGCTGTTGTTGCTGGCCGTAATCTGTGCGGCGTCATCAGAAAAGACCGGGTCATTGTTACTCCCGCTGTTTAACGCGCCCGACGTCGTACAGGTTTGCGCGTGGCACTCGCAAAAAATACAGAGAAAAAATACCCGCATCTCCACGAAGTGAATCATGGCGAGTGGGCGAAGCACTGGGGATCGTTCGTACCGGAAATAACCCGCGGCATTGCCCACTCGCGCATGTAAATGAGTGACAACGCGTGTGTGCAGTATATACAATTCCAATCCAATACAATTCGATACAATGCAATTTAATCCAATCCAATCCAAATCCAACCCAACCCAATGCTCATCGCGCATGCGCAACACTGTGTACACGGACTCCAAGGGACAAACCCCGGACAAAGCGAGGTCCTAAGGTGCTTCGCCCCTAAAACAGTTCACGTGCGTTTGCGCCACAAGTGGGGAACACAAGACAGCTCGCGCTACAGACGCCCAGTTCGCGAAGACGGTTGCCACCGGTTCTAGCACGTGTTGACGCGTTCCACTTTGGGAGGAATGCGAAAGCCAGCGGACATAACGATCCAGGCCCGCCAGTCCTGCATGAGGAAGACGACGATGTAGATGGATATGGCAATGACTACTACCCCAGTGAAAAGCGACGACCGAACATGAAAATAAACAATTTCAAACCTAATGCAGCGCGTGGTGGTGTGTCCTTCAGTACCTTCACTGAAAGAAATCCTCCAGCTTCGCTGCGGTTCAAGCCTTGCGTGGCTTAGTGCAAGCTTCGCCAATTTTTTTGAAGGCGAGGAGGGGGGAAGGTGTTGGTTTGCATCCCCTCTGCCCCCTTCCTGGTAACGACTATATTGACAATTAACTAAATGGACTTTCATCATTGCCACTGTCGTCGTTGTCGACGCGAGTGTCGCCAAAAACACAAACGCCGCCGCTCCAGTATAAGAGCAAGGGAATAGCTGTAGGAACAGAGTGCGTCGCCAAGATCCTGCAGTTAATGTAGGCGAATCCAAAGAGCAGCGACAACGCTGTGAGGCGTAAGCCGATAGGGAAGCATACGCCGCTGTTAGCCGCTTCCACCTGGTTGCTGGAGTGAACCGTTTATGGGCAAGATTCTCGCGTGACACATTTGACCTTCCTCAGCTCAAAAGCGACCTGACTCCTCGTAGTATCATTCAGCCGAACGCCGTTAAGTCAATCAACAAATTAAATTATCCATCACTACCAACAATAACTTCAGCTTGTACTGAAGTTCGCAGCGCCTCTGTGGGTTCTTCCATGAATGCTTCTTAAAAATTCATCGGGTGTCTGAGGCCCAACGCCCCAGAAGTGCTCAATAATTCTTCAAGTATCGTCACAAGTCCCAATTTCGCGGTTTAATTTCATTCAGGCTGTCTACCCGACAAAATAATCTGAACTGGCGCTCTGTGGTCCCAATGCTACGGCGTAGCCGACTCAATGTATAGCAAGAGCAATGACAAGGACTGTTGAGCAACGTACATGCAGAGAACAAAAACACGAATAGAAGGATTCCTTGCAGAAGGAGAAAATTTGTGGGTGCCTTTCCGGATAACATGTTTGTCAGGAGCGCTTTTTCTTTACGACGGCGCAAATTGCCACTACAGGAGTAATAGAGAACTAGGCCGTGCTCGGTTCTGTTTCTGTCGTAACGCATCGTGCGTGCACCCTTAACGGCATCCCTACAAAATTGATGAACGTTTGCGCACGGAGCAGCCTAAGGGGTTAACTGTATACAGAAGAAGGGCACAGTGGGGCGAAATACTCCGGAGAAGGAATGCCTGTCGATCTCGTAGCTATGACGTTACTGCGCCGTACTGACCTGCAGAGGCACCATGGAATTATCACGGGCTTCGTTGGTGTACGCCAGCTAGCGAGGGTGTGATACAACCGTCAATCCATACGGTCTAAACGGCACTGTTCTTCCGTGTGCTCTCTCCATTCAACTCAGCTGCCACCGCCAGTTTCAATAAAGATCGTTGTCTCTCTCTCAATGATGCACAGTAACTGTTGCAGATACTTGCATAAGAACTAACATCTTCGTTTTGCGGTGGTGCTTGTTTTCCATAGTCCAATGCTGCCGACCAGACAATTTAGACAAACTACACAACAGCGTGCAACTTCACCCACGGGGTATAGAACTAGACAGCACATGCAAGGCCTGGGTTTTTTCGCGGGCAGCTCCATCTCGCTGTACGGAGTCTGTTTATTTCCGCGTCCTTTTTTTAACGCAAGACTTCGAGCAGCCCGTGTTGATAAATTCCTACCGTCTGGCTTTATTTCTTTATGAATCCTTTAGAAGCTTTACGGCTCGGTTTTTACGTCGTGCTGCAGCTTGTCAGACCGGACCGCAATGATTAAATCAACGTGCTTCTGCCAATTAACCCAAGCCGCGTTGGCCCTATACTGGTGGACCGGCGCACCAGGACGTACTTGACTTTAAGACACAGAGCGTCTGGTGCGAAGAGTGTTTCCGGGCAAATTGTTCAATGGAAAACAAGTGTGAAGAGTTGGGTGAGGAGTAACCGCCGTAAGCCACCCTCAACGTCATCATAGGCCGTGCCTGGGTGAACTCTTTCTATCCCGTGACAAGGCAACCAAACGACAACACGACGCTTCGCGATTTTAGCTTTGCTTGTTAACAAAACGCAATGAACGCGTTGTGTTTTACTGACTGCTGCAGACGTTGATCGACGATTGCCCTCGAACGGTATTAAACAAAGGATGCCTCTCCGCCTTCTTCGAGGTGTTCCTGAATGCACAGTGTCAGCCCTATCCAATCGTCGTTCCGCACGCTTTACGGGTGAAGGAGCTTCGCGTGGCACCCGCATGCTCCGAGCCGATCAAGAACCAGCGGCGCCCCGCGGCTTCGTTCTTCGCCGGGGCCCGCAGGGTGGCGATGGGGTCCCACCATCTTTCGGACGGAGCGCGCACCACTGGACGCAGTGGGGAGATGGAGAAGAAAAGCCTCCCCGCCATGCCCAGCCCCGGCGACTTCGGCGTGGCTGTCGCGGGCGAGCGCACGCGCGCTCGGGCGGGAGCCGCGGCGTGTTTTCGCGCCGAGCCCTCCCCAAGCCGAAAGGGGCGCGGGAGCCGGCGGGCAGCCAGGGTTGTCGCAAGATGGCGTCGTCCAGCCCGGCCACCACCGCCGACGGGGCCCCGGCGGCTTCCCGCGAGGCACAGGTGTTGGCCAGACGGTCCCCCGGGCGTGGCGACGTGCAGCTGCCTCCTGGGGGGAAGGGACCCCGGAGCGTGACATTGGAGCCGCCGCCGACGCTCAACGGACGTCCCGGCCGGAGGGAGAGGGCGGCGTCCTCAAGCGAGGGGGCGCACGGCGGCCCGCGGGGTCGGCCCTAGCGGGCGCCGCAGGAACTAGACCTCTCCTCCAGTTCCCAACATGGCGCATACGTCGTCCGCGAGCAAGACGCCGCGAGCCAGCCTCAGGAGCAATGGACACCGTGACATCGATTCGGACGCCATGGACGACAGGTAAGAAGCCGAGGCAAACTTGCAACACACCGTTGAGCGAGTGTCTTTGGGCGGCAAGCGTGGACGCACGGCGGTGCGCGATACATTTCTTGTCGGGCGTCGCGACGCCTTGTGGGAGGCGCCCTCCCATTGCAGCGTCGGAGTCTGTATCTACACGTCGTGCCCTCAACGCTGACAGTGCGCTGTTCGGATTTCGTTCGCTTGTGAGCTGACACGTGCGCAGGCAAACGATTCGGGGCGGCGCGAGCGGCTCGTACCGCTGCCATTCGGCGTCTTGGCATCGCGGCGGCGGCGGCGGCAACCCCCCGGCCTGCGCTGTCCGGTCGATGCCGTCGCTCGGCGGCACCGGTGAACCTTCGGGCCTTGTCGCGCGGGCGGCCGTCTCTGCCTTCCTCCGCGCCTGGGAGAGGGGGGAGCCCCGGCAGCGTGGCAGGGCTCGGAGCAGCGTGCTTTTCCTTTGCTACGCGCTTGTTGCTGCCTCCGCGTCGTGGGTGGAGTTGTCGCTCGGCGCGGTCTGCCACGCGCGCGCGCGCACGGGGCTTCGCAGCTGCCGCGGGAAGAGCCTTGCGCTTCCTGGACTAGGGCGGTTTCGCCGGTGTTTGCCAGTTGGGTCGGCGCTTCGCGCGTTCGTTTTTGAACGACTGAAGAACACGGTTCGCCCAAAGGCGGTCGCCTCGGTCTTCGCTCCGACTTCGCACTTGCGTACGCGCGCTGTCACCGCAGCCAACCCTTCCTTGACGGCGCTTGTCAGTCGGCTTTTCATTTTGTTCACGTGGGTGCAATATCATAAGAACTCTGTTTCTATAGTTTCGCGTAGACGATTCTGGATTCTGCGAGCACGCAGAAAATTCAACTTGCGAATCCACACCGGGCTGTTCTCCTGGTGGCATTACATCCACAAATCTCTTCTGAAGGCGTTCATAGTTTTCTGTGCTACTCGAGCCACGTTACTGCCGAAAGACGGACAGCCCTTTCATTCTGTTTTAGCAATGCAACTTAAACTGGAAGCAATAACATGGTTCTGGAGAGCGAATGCATGACTGGTTGCAGTCGTTGTCAGGGCAATGCCGCTTTATCGCGCTGCTTATTAATGATGTTGAAGATGAGCGTTTTTTTTTTTTAATTTTCGACTTTATGCCTCACAAAGGGACTTGGCGGCTTTATCGTTGTAAAGAACGTAATGGGAACTTGTATGTCTTGTTCTGCGTATACTTTCAGTATAGTGTCATTCTACAGAACTTTGCTATGATTATCCTTGTTGTTCTTGTAGTATAATCCCTACCATTAATTAAGGCTTGACATGTCACAGTCTTAGCGGTCCTGCGGGAAGTCGTTGCTATATTACCTGGTCGGGCCACCCGCTGCCGTCCGACAAAAACGGGCAACCGCTTTCTTGTGGCACCGTTAGGGTTTTTGTATGTTCCAGGGGGCTGTACTTTGCCCTAGCCTGTTTGTTCAAGGAGTACTGACACGAAATTTTCGTGTTACGTTTTTTTCGCTGCTATGCGTGCCTACCAGCCCACTAATCATAGAATGACAGATTAGACGGTCGAGCGCAGCGTAAACATTCATTTACGGCGTCGTTTATTCGTGCCAGTTTCGGTTTCGACAAAAAAACGCCGAGCGGCCGCCATGACAGGATGTATCACGTGACGTCACCATTCTTGCCGTATCGCTGCCTCTCTGGAAGCGCGCGCGAGCGAGCGCACGCGCGCGCC
Source organism: Haemaphysalis longicornis (assembly GCF_048455015.1). Taxonomy (NCBI): domain Eukaryota; kingdom Metazoa; phylum Arthropoda; class Arachnida; order Ixodida; family Ixodidae; genus Haemaphysalis; species Haemaphysalis longicornis. The sequence goes on from NW_027526340.1 coordinate 1,327,214, forward strand.
CAGACCGGCCAAGGTCTTCGCCGTCCCCACAGGCACGGGCAGCATGACGTCAGTCCCAAAACCATGACGTGTACACACGCCCGAGTAGCGCGCGCCAACCACAGCCAGCGCGTCGGCTTCGTCACGGGAGCCCCGACGTCGGCAGTTTGGGGCAAGTAGCAGATGATGTCATGTCGTCCGCTCTGGGCTTTCTCGTGCGGGCGAAGATTAAAATGGATTTTAAATATGTTTCGCTGAACGGTTGCTGTTAAAACTTGCTGGGAGATATCTCCTGATAAAAATGAAGCGTTTTACATAGTAATCTCAGCTTTGAAATTTCGTGTCAGTACTCCTTTCAGTGATTTAATCAGCGTCGTTGTTGCACATCTGCTCTGCAAGTCTTCGCTTATGCGGATGATCTCACTGTTCTGCGTCCCGTCTGTAACGTTGCTTTCCACCTGCGGCCTTGCCATGACCTTGATGCATCGTTCTCTCGGTCTTGTCAGAGGAGGCGTCCTCTAAACGTTGCCAAGAGATCAACTATAATGATGTCTCGCGGCCAATCTCGCACCCCTCACCCCAGTCCTCCTCTTAGCGTTACCTTGACAATGTGTTCATCGAGTGCACAGAGCATGCAAATCTGTTAGATGGCAGTTTGAACCACCAGCGTTCTTTGTCAGCTCTTCGAAGACGTTATTTTAATAGCATTCCATCAGCCGTGGATTTTTCTTCATGCTACAAAGAGCATCGGACCTTAGGCCTTCCTGCACATCACTGCTTTTGTACTGCTCCAACATGAGCATATGGAGCCCTCACTAGAAGACACCTCCTGACGTCACCGGAGGGTTTAAGCGTAGATCTCTCATCTGGAATAAAAAGTGGGTTCACTCGTTGCGCGCGTATCAAATGAAGGACATGCAAATTTCTGCTTATATCTGCAAACTGCAGGTTGATACTACTTGTCTTAGCGTCGTGCCGTAGCTCATAACGTGTTGTGCTGGTTGCAATAGGTTCCGTGTTCTCTTCTCTGTCGCAGTCCATGCATGTCTGGTAATGGGTGAGGTTAGCAAAAAATTTTTGTGTTCATAGTTAATAATGGTGGTCACTTATGTAAAAATGTTGACTAGGTGCTCATATGAGACGCATATGAGGCTTTTTTCGGCATCGGTACGCGTCAGATCCCTCAGCAGAAGGGTGACGGAATTCCTTCAGAAATGCCCGTCTTGTGAACCATGTTTTAAAGGTGCCCTGCAACACCAATGCCAACTTCTTTTCATAATCTGTAACGTTTTTAGGACGCAGTCAAAAAGCGGGGTTAGTGCTTCGATTAGGTGCAACTCAAGCCAAGTACTACTGCTCTACGCCCATTAATATTCTACTCTGAGAAGATTTTTCTCTTTCCGGCGGTCTAGGCATTTTTTGTGGCCTTGAGTGACGTCACCCAACCATATTGCAGCCATTGACCGTTTCCTTTCAGTTGCTGCCAATAAACGCATTACATGGTTGCCTTTAGAAATCGTAACAGAACCGGGACCGAAACAAGAAGAGATGTCTGCTACGACCGACGAGCTAATCGCGCAGTGCTGTCCTGTGCTGGCTATACTATATCTTTCGATGTACTTCCGGGAACGGCGGAAAGGATGAAAGCAGTAATGGGTTGTGCTGCAGGGGGCCTTTAAAGAATGAAAATTTTCGTTGCCCGTATATGACGTATACCGTTTATGCACGTTTCGTTTAACCTCAAATGACCATATGTTCGGGCTTGTGATAAAGACGGTTGACGTGTAAGTTGGAGTGATAAAAACAAAGATGCGGAATGAAAGTGTCAAGCAACCGCGCACTTAAAGGGACACTAAGGGTAAAAGCAAGTTGGCCGGAATCGACAGATTACGGTGCTGGGAATCTAAATACACCATTCTCGCGAATAGCAGTTGTTTAATAAGGCAGAAAACCCCAGAAGCGTTAAACCGGATGTCGACGCCCCATAAGATTTTGGGTACCACAGTTTGTGGTGTCACAAAAGTTGAGAACGGCAAAAGCGCATTGCCGAAACATCTAAAAGTGTTTTAATCAAATGAACGGTTCTCCCGTGGTTGAGCGCGTAAAATAAATTTAAATCAAAACATCACGTGAGCTCATTTTATTTAAAAAACAGAAACTGCAGCTTTTATACATTGCGAGACAGGCTGCTTCCCTACCGTTTCAAGCAGGCCACGATGTTTTCAGTTTCGTTTTGGAAAAGACGTGCTCTACATTGGTGCACAACTAGAAAAGTCAATTATCTAAGATGTTGAACGCCTGAGTTTCCGCAAGCAATAACCCCGGCAGCAAGCAGCAAAAGGAACAAGATGTCTAGGCGACCCGCTTGAGCTTGTAATATTCCGTTCTTCGCGCACCGATGTTGGTATCGGTATCGCGTGCCCGCGCATGGTTAGAACCTTGCTGGCCGTGAAAGGTAAAGGGGTAATTACCTTGTGATTATCCGTTTGCCTGAAGCCGCTGTTGATAATCCGTACACGCTGCATAGCTCTACATTTTGGCACAGGGGAGCCGGGCAGGTATACTCAATCTTAGTGTTCGCAGGCCGTAATATGTGCCGGGTGGTTTATTCAAGGAGCGTACAAAAAGACGTCTTCGCTGTCAACTTATCGAGTTCAACTGCTGGAAGCGTAGAGCGCGGTCGAAACTGATCGCATTTCACTGGCGCACTTTTTACCGCCCAAGAAGGCGCCAGCGCGAGAGCTCGCTAACGGCCTCGGAGGAAGAGCAGCGCCGTACCCGTTTCACGTATCACCTCTCAGGGATCCGGACATTCCGGTGTAGGACATTTCGGCGCACGGACTTTTCGGTGCACGGACATTTCGGTGCACGGCCTTTTCGGTTCTCGGACATTTCGGTGCAGGGCGTCTCGATGCAGGACGTCTCGGTGCCGAAATTTCGGTGCGCGGGATGGCCCAGGCATCTTTTTAGGAACATTTTAGCTTTAATAACGTAATTTTGTCAGTTGGTATGATTTTACGCTCGAGAGTTGTGTTTGCGCCGCCGTGCACGGAAACGAACGCTAAACCGATGCTAAACCGGAGCATCAGCGCGTAAAATCCAATTTCGGTAGTAGATGTTAAAAAATTTACGTTGTTAATTTACTTCCGTTCAATATTTTGCTTTATTTTGATATTCATGTAAACAATCCTAATACTTTCAGTGCTACCGAAGCCTTTTGATTTCACTTCACCCAACGCTGCAAGACGCTGCTGCTTTTAGTCCATTCCGATCTCTCCTCCCACCCCCATCCCCCCTTTCCCGCAAAACCGTCGCAAAAAAGAAAGGAAACGAGGTAGCTTAAGCGCCTGTGCATTCCCTTTTAATTACTTTATCAATCTCGCATTCGTTGCATTCAGTGTCGATCTACTTAAAAACTCAACGATCGCACTTACAGTGGCGTTACTGAAGGGGGGCGGGACTGACACCACCCGCTACCAGCCCCCTAGAGGGGGTGTCACTTGTTCTTGTCCGATGTGTAAACTGGATGCTGAAAACTTGAAGACTACTGTCCCAGCTGTCGTAAAACCAGCCTTTGCAATTTTTTCTTCTCATAATAGAAGAAAGCGAGTGGGGTGTCCATGATATGCGCGACTTGAATAGTTAATTCCCAACGGGGCGACTGAAGGCGAAGAAAGAGCGATTCCTGGAGAGGGGCGCCGTCTGTATGACCGCGACCTGCGAAAGGGCGTAGCCAGCAAGCTTGTTCCTCGAGGGGGAGACAGGCGCCAATGATACTGGTCATTGTGTCCTCAGCAGCCTCAAGTTCGGGTGGCTTTTTGTTGCGCATTAGAGAGGTTGTGTGAGCTCATAGTGAACGTAAAGCTTTCTCTTGCATCAATGCGGTGACGCTTTGGGGGCCTGGTTTTCAAGGGAAACAGAAAATAATGAGTGAAAGAGAAATGGGGGGGAGATGGAAACCTAAAGACGAGGGTGGGGATGGGGTGGGTGGAGGCCGGGACAAAAAATTAAAATGAGATGAAAGTACGCGTGCAAACAAAGCCCTAATCCTGGAGTCCTGGAATGAGTGGTATTTATACACACAACCCGTGCGAGCTTTATCACCCGTTTCCAAAAAGGCGCGCTCTTCCTCCACGACAATATCCTATATACTTGTCTGTAAAAAAGGTAGGGACAATAGTGTTTGCAAATTCATTTTAGCGTGACAGTGTAGCGTACATAAAACTTTTCATAAGATTTTCTGCATTTTGGGGGGCAACCGAATGTTTGTAAAGCTGCTTTCTTTGGATAACAAATCTGCATAAAAATGCGTTACCCCGTCTAATTGTCTTAGCTGATGTGCCTTGCCGCAAAAAGGAGCGAATATAAATTAACGTCTTGCCATCAATTTAAAAAAAGAGCAAAATAATTATTCAATCTCTTGGCTGCAAAACAGGTGTTCTCCGAACAAGGTAGTAAAGAAAAATATAGAAATTTTAATTTCTAACAATAGCGAGTTTTAGTATAGCGGAAAGCACCACTTTAGCGCGCCCATAGCGTTAGCGGGCACGCTAACCGTAGCATAACGAGGCGCTATCCGTTCGCGATTGCGGCCCGCAAAACGTTAACGCTACAGCTAAAACGCTATACTAAAACTCCCTAATAACTGGTAACAATCAAATACGGCATCAACGTAAAGATGCAATCACTGCGCTAATTATTGTTCATCACTTACGTTATGCTGAAATAAAAATTAACGGGTGTTTCAAACAAGCGAGGACCGATAATTGGGCCGCCGAAAAGTTTGCGCTCCGGAATGTCCGTGCACCGAAATGTCCGCACGAAACGTCCTGCACCGAAATGTCCTAGACCCCACCTCTCAGGTGACACGTGAAGCACTCGCTGCCTTGGGCAGTGGTTGAAGCGGTGCTGTTGGCATGGACATCACTGGTATGTTAAAAAGCATTACTCGTTCCGCCGGGGACAAATCAGAAAAGACCAAGCCAGCACCATCGGCCAGACGAAACGTTGTCGGCGGCGGCCAGCGTGAGAGCGCCTAGACCGCACAGGCGCAGGGTGCCTCGCTCCTAGTTTGTGACGCAATGACATGCTTAATGGCTACGTCACGAAAAAAAATAAAGAAAAGGGAAGTGGGTGCGAGAAATGCCAGCTTTAAAAGCTGGCAAAGCTGGCAACGAGCAACGAGACATTATTTGCTGCGAAATAAGCAAACGGTTTGCTTATTTCGCAGCATGTCTCGTTGCTCGTCGAACAAAAGCCGAGAGAGCTACGAAACGTACGATCTTTCAGTGAAAACAAAATTTCATTCAGCCTTTAGTGTATCTTTAACTCTTCTGTGTTTGTGCAAGTCCTAAGGCAGGCCAGTAGCCCAGACGAAGCCATGAAGATCGCTTTAGCCACCCTCTGAAAAAGTGAAGCGTGAGCCCGTCATCTACATACGGTCTACACAAGTCCCGTGAACAGAGTACACCGGGAGAGGGATTATTATGGGGCAAGCGAAACTGAAATTTCTCGAAGGCGACCTTAGCTTTCATGTGCGAACACACGTTTTGTCTACGGAAAAATGGATGGTGGATGTGTCGGGGGTTGAGAGGGGCGTAGATTTGGATTGTGTGCAAACGAAGACGATAGGGTAGGGGATTAGTTATGGGGGCTTTCTCGCGGGGAAGGAAGAGGGGGGGGGGGGGGTTCATGTCAAGAGACGCCCCTTCGAGGGAGCCACGGAGTAACCTGAATGCCTTCCTCTGGAAACGAGTGTTGAACGGGAGGCAGCCGACGCTCCTGAAAGTGCAAACGGAGCCTTCCCTCGAGGAGGCCTTTCTTCCACACCGTCGTCACTTCGCAAATAGCGCTGCGCGCTATTCCGATGAAAAACGAGTACGCCATTTTAGCAGCCACTTTCTAACCAGGCCGGACAAAGCGAAGGGGCTTTGTATTGTAGCATACCTCGCACAAGGGCACCCCCAAAGCGAGGGTCGCACCAAAGAGCACTTCGCTACCCGCTGTCATAAGGGAGTGCATCACCCTGGTATTCTGAGTTCTTCCTCCACTCCCACCTCCAGTGAGGAGATTCTAGAAATCGATTTGCCGATGCATTAGCATTGCGGAATTCTCCCTTCATCCAAGTGGAGGGTACAAATAGAGAGGCGGAGGAAGAAGCGGGCCTCCTGTCTGCCGTGTCTTCGCTCCGCTCAAACTGTCTTTTTTTTTTTTCTTATGCTGTTTTCTGTTCCTAACTTGGTAGAGCAGAACACATAACGGTTGATGTGGCATAATATATGCGTGACTTTGCCACATGGCTTGGTTTCCGTTGAAGTATAGTTTTTTTTTTTTCATTTATTCCTACTCTCAGCCCTGTTTGGGCTTTTACAGGAGTGAAAATAAAAACAAGAAGAAAACATGGATGCAGCTGAGTTGCATACAAGCCTTAAAGCACAAAGAAGGGCAACAATGAACTACTACATACATGTAAAAGTCAGCGTACAAATTTGCACTACGCCACCATAGACACAATAGACTAAACAATGCGCCTAGGGTTATTACACAGTAGTGGCTCTAAGAGCTTCCAAAAATACAGTTGTTGACCTTGCGCTTAGAAAAGAGTCAGGTAATGAATTCCATTCGATTATTGCCCCAAGAAAGAAACTGAAATTGAAGCAATCATTGCGGGGCAGAAGAGGGGGAAATATGCATACTGTGGCGGAGCCTTGTTGGCGCGTTCATGTAATAATTAATGATTAAAATCTTCATTGAGAACAACAGGTGTAGATGACAGGGCACCCGCCCGGTGGGTACGCCCCCCCCCCTCTCCTCACTTACGTCATAACGACATTTGGTACGTCATCGGGTTAATTTAGGGAGCAGGCAATCTGAGGTATTCCCCATTAATGCATGTTCTCGTCGCGCAAAGTGTGGGTGTGTAAAGCGGACCATTTTTTACTATAGCAATATGGTATACATTTATGCGGTATTTATGATCTCTTTGAGAGTGTGATTGTTCTTATTTCTGACCTACATTACGTAACAGCGATGTTTTCTCTGATCTCTTTGAGAGTGTGATTGTTCTTATTTCTGTCCTACACTGCGTAACAGCGATGTTTTCTCTTGCTGTCATTCGGTTCTTTAGGTCGTCCTCACCGGACCAGGGCTCGTACTCGCACCCGAAATACGAGAGGTCCCTCAGGAACACCAGGAAGTCGGAGCCAGAGTAAGTTGACGCACCAATCCACGTGTGTTCTTTGGCAAAGAACCCTCTCGTGCCTCATTTGGCCGTATTATGGATATGATATGCCGCGTTGGGTCTACACGTTTTTCAATCACATTAGCGTGAGGTGCTGCCCCGCTGGGTGAGTGAACCACAAGCGGCCGGAGCGCAAAACTCTTCCTGAAGCACGCTGCGCGCTTCTTTTCACTGCGCTTTAACTCTAAGGCACGCGCTATTGAACGTGTCGCTGCCGAAAGGAATTTGTCCGCGTTTCTGGGCCGCTACATTCCGCACCCAGATGGGTACAAGCCATCCACTTGATGATGATGCTGATTAGAGGCTGTCGTTTTGTACCGGGATCTCGGTTGTCAACAACCGCCTTGCCTGTTTTATTCAAGTTGCAGTCGTATCTCATTAATTCGAACTCGCCTAATTCGGATTTCCTCTTTATTCGAACTGACGAACCCGGCAATGTTATGTGTATTTGAAAAAAAAAACTTTCGTTAATTCTTTTAATTCGAACAAATTTTCGGGTCTTTTCGAGTTCGAATTAACGAGATTCGACTATTTGTCCTACCCCTAACAAACGTATCGCTTGGTTTCCTCCCTATCCCTTCTACCCCTCCACAACGGTTCTGAATTTCCGTCCATTCCTTTCACCTTTTTTCTGCCTTTGCACACTTTTTAATTTTCCCCGCCGTTGTATATTCTCATTACTTTGATTACTCCTTCTACGCCTCCACCTCTCCCTTTTCTTCCACCACCACTCGAGCCGCTTCTTCGTCGCCTCGATTTTGCTGAAGTTTAGGCTGCTCCTAACCCCGAATACCAAAGCTCCTTTAAAGGAACGGGATCCGATTTTTGTCGGGTATATATTTTTTTTCATTCCAGATGAAAGCGCATCACTTAAAACACCTTAACACGAAACGACTTTGCTGATAGCGCCCTAGAGCTTTTGAAATCGCAATTTTTGATGTACCAACCATACGCGTCCCGCCAGAAGGGATGCTGGCAACCATGACAGTCAGCCGTGCTGCAACATACTTTTTTTGCTGCACGTGAGATTACAAGGGGTGTTTAAAAACTTGTCTCCGGCTTGAACAACAATAATGTTCGACCTTTCCTATTCCTTCATACGTGTTTTCAATCACGCTTTGAAATCGACGGAAATATTTCGACATGTAAGGTATATAGTGTCACGACTAGCCACTAGGTGTCGCCACCTTTCAGATTTCAGAAATTGCAGTGCAAAATTACAGTTTTTCCCGCCTGTTTATTCAAAAATCCCACGTGGTTACCCTGGAATATAAAACGCTGGCTTTCAAATGACCACGAGGACACGTACTCCACAAAAATCGCTTATCTGTTCCTTCAACGTCCTGTCCTCATCGTCCCGCGCCGTGGTTGTATATCTGTGCAGTCCATGACAATATGCGGCTATGGTTTCCTGATCCCTGCCGCAGCATACACAGGTCTCATCCTGTTGCCTGTGGTTTCCCACGTATGTCCGTGTTCTCAGGCCCGTCCGTGCTTCAATACGCGAGTCCGTGCTTCAGAGAGAAATGCAGTGCCTCACGTGTTGCCATTGGTGTACCTTCATTCCTGATTGCCAGTTTTAACCGCAGACTTGTTCAAATTTTTAGCTCCGCCGTCGAGCCTTACTAGAAAACTCAGCCCAGCCGAGCGCACGTGAGCGTGCGCCTCGTGAAAAGCGCCCGCCGTCGTCCAGGCTTGCGCGTGTACTTCCGCCACGTCAGGAGTTACCAAAAAAATACCAAGAAAAAAAAATACCGTGCGCGCGTTACCATACGCCTCGTGAGATGTTCCAGGCGTCGGCCAGCTCGACCTTCGAGAACACTGTGCCCAGCGTTCGTGGCGTGATCTCTCGCGTGCTCTTCTACTCGCCAGTTCACGTTTGTTCGCGCCTGAAGTGGGAAGCACAGACACCCAGTTCGCGAAGCCGGTTGCAGCGCGCGCTAACGCGGTCCATTTTGGGGAAAATAAGGAAGCCTGCGGACAGAACTATCCGGGCCTGCCAGTCATGGAGAACTTTCAGCGGCAAGTTCTGAAATACATGTGAGGTGCTACAGCCGGGTCTCCGACGAAGGGAGAGGGGCCGCCAGCTCTGCTGTTTCTCCAGCCTTGCACCACTAGTGCGAGCTGCGTCACTTTTTTCCTGTCTTACCGGTCCCCAGTGTTTTTAACAGAGACGCTGTTCTTGGCGGACGCTTTCATAGGACGAGGCGTGGTAACGCGGGCGCAACGATGTGGAGAGGGCGTAGGTTAAAAACAGGGAGAGCAAGCGCCAAGCACAAATGTAGGTTAGTTGGGAGAGGACGAGCGGGTGCCGAGCGCAGGTGGGCGGAGTCGAGGACAAGAGAGCAGTCGGCCAATTAGAAAGCGCGCATCCGAAAAATGGTTCGGAGGAATGCGCATATATAGACGAGTGCGCTTGGTGGTTGTTACTCGAATGTTCAGAAAATGGGTAAACTCGCGCGCTCTCTGGAAGACGATGCCGCCGGTCGTCGGGAGCTCCAGAGAGAGTTGCCGGGAGAACGGGCGCGAATTGGAATTGATCTGCTGCTCCGAGAAGTTCTATGAAGCGTAGCCTTGCGGTTAGGGAACACCAGGCAGCTTCGGTGTTAACATCAGCGTTCGCGACGTTAAGCCAGTGAGGCTGGGCTATATATGTTTTTTTTTTTTCGTTTCCATTCTCAGAGCAAAATTCGTCGTCTCCGCTGCGATGCCATGCGATGCGATGAGGTTTTGAGAGAGGGAGGGGGGGAGGTAAGAAGGGGAGAAAAGGGCCAGAAACTGTCTGGCGTGGGGTGCCGACACCTTAGCAGGCCCGTGGGGGGAGGCTGCCTTTACCTTCCTTTTAACTGTCTCTGATACCCCACTTTCACCTACCGACTTTCCGTACCGTCTAAACGGCTGTCTGGTCCACTGTCTCCACCGCGTGTCTATGTTCCTCATATACAAGTACCTAACCACTGCCGCGGCCTTTTTTCTGTCGTCCTTCTTTCAAGGTCTCTCCTCAAATTCTATCCTGCTTTGTCTTCTACGCAGCACCGTCTACCGGTTCGCTTAGAACACTCCTACTGCGCTGAGCAACTGCTAAAGAAAATCCGCTTTCTGCCCCAGTAGTCCAGAGGGGGAATCACAGCTTTGGGTTCGAACTGCCTCGGTTTGATCCACAGCAGTGCAAGTTTTTTTTTTAAATGCGACGGCATCTCATTCACTCGCCTTGTCCCTCCATACGGCGTATTCGTTGTCCGTCCACACCCCTCCCCCATTCTCCTCGTCGCGCGAGCTGCACTCTCCGCCGCTCGCCCCCTTTCCTCTCCGATAGCGATCACTCTCTCTCGAGGGGCATTGGATTGGATTCGATTAGATTGGCTTGGCTTGGATTTGATTGGATTTGGATTGTGTTGGATTAAAGTGGATTGTGTTGGATTGTGTTGCGTCATAGCCGCGCCACGTTGCGTCATAGCCGCGGCAGGGGGTTCACGGCACGTTTCACGCGATGGGAGAATCAACCTAACGAAAACAACAACGGAACCCCCTATGCGTCGCATCTACACAGGGGTTCCCGTGAGGGGAGGTGGGAGTAATTTTGTTCCCCAAATGTTCTTTACTTCAATTCTACGTATTTCAGTAAATTAAGGGATTTGTTATCTTTTAACTCTGTTTAAGTGTGAGGCGCGGCATATCAACACGTTTAATCACCCTTCTGCATCGTACCGGAAGTACCGGGCTTTACCAAAAGAGAGTTATAGCAGAGCGGAGAACCGGTCCCGGTACGGTACCCGGTAACCGACCGGCGCCTCTGCGCGTGCGAGGTTGAGAGGAGGAGAGAACGGCTGGGCGCATGCGTAGGTGCACATACCGTGTACCGGGCGCTGTACCGGTACCGGTTCTCCGCTCTGCTAAAACTCTGTTATTAGAGAGTTTTAGCAGTCCGTCTGTTCCCTCGTTTACGTAGTTACCGTGCTGACCGGGACCCGACTGCACATGCGCGCGCGGGAAGGGCGAGAAAGCGCACCTCACCGTGACGAATGCAAGTGCATGGTGAGGGCCGGCCCGCGAAACTAATTCCCCTGTCGCGACGAATGCGCAAGCGCCCAGTCGGGTACCGATCAACACGGCAACTACGTACAGTACGGACCATACGTAGTGCTAAAGCTCTGTATTGCTTCTGAGACCACGGCGTTTGGTGCCATAAGCCACTTGACTCAACATCATCCTTGGAGAATGATTAAGTAATTGTATGGCGGTTTATGAACAGCTGCCATAGTAAATCAGCTTGAGATGATCCTGTTAACTTTTTCCCAGTTACTTCTTTTTGGTTGTGCCGCCAACTTGAGCTTGGGCATGCAAGCATGACCTCTTGTTTCCGCGGTGGAGGGTCTCTGTCGTCGCCAAGGAGGTCGGTCGTCGCGTATGTTTTGCATGTACCAGGACTGTATGGCTGGAGCGCGGCGTAATTCCGCATTTGCGCGGCAATTACACCAGCGGAAAAAGCTAGTCACCGTCGGGCCTGCGCGCGTCATTGCGCGCCGAATATAGGTGACGCGCAGCCTCGGGAAGCGTCTCGCGGTCGCCTTGTCGCCGCCGCTTCCGCTCTCTTATTCCGGCGAGTGCTGCTATCTCGGAGCCGGCGACGGAGAGCCGCAGGATGTGTTGCATGCAGTGTGAATTCCTCGTGGTTTGGTGTTGTCAGCTGCGAAGAGACGCGCGAAAGCATGCTATAGATGGCGGCTACCAGCGTCGGATATTGCGCCTTTTGGCCCCGCGTGGCGTGTCACGCATCATCCGAGCACTGACGCTAACTCGTTATCGAAGTTCCAGTGTGGTGTTTGCGTGAGGGCGCTGACGGTACTGCTTCTGTAATCGTGAATCCTGCTTCGTTTTGCTTCTTGATGACATCCGATCAGATTAAAGACGGCGTCTGAAGGATAAAAGCATTTATTTTGAAACCTAGCAGCGGGTCCCTGTGATAATTGCCTTAACGGTTGTTGCTTGGCAGTGTAAGCATAATTAATGAAGTTGAAGTACCTTAAGCTCAGGTATCTCAACTTTGCTCTTCCGGCATTGCGTTGAAAATAAACGCTCCCTACTTTACCGGTTGCTTCAATGTCAGAATCGATGGCACCTTGAACGGGCTTCCCTCGAGTTCTTAAAGCTAGATTTACCCTGGCATTTCACCCCCTCCTCCATTTGAGCCTCCAGTAAAGGAGATCCTTGAAATCGATTTTCGCGTTTAAAAGCATTGCGGTATCTTCCACTTAGCCGAGTCGAAGGAACGCATGGAATGGAGGACATACAGGAAATGCGGCCATTAGACTGGCGCATCGGAAATGGCGACACGGGAACCGGCTGTTATCATTGGTTGGCAGAAGTTGCCGGAGAAGCACATGCTTATCAGAAGAAAATGCGAAAGCTTGCGAGTATTGAAAGTTCGGGCGATGAAGAAGCCGCAGCGCCGACAGTGGCGCCACTGTTATACGATTCGTTTCTAAACGATACACTACGCGTTAGCTTGCGGCATTAGTAACGCGCCCGCGAGGTAGCCCCGAACACACCCTTTGTAGATGCTACGTTGGTGGCAGCGTCTAGTATTTCATTTCCGATGCATGCACTATGAAATGCGTCGCAGCCAATGGCAACTCTTCTTTCCACTGTGTTTAATTCTTGATGCACGGGGTGTAAAACGCGAATGCGTGCCCAGTGTTGCTGCGGCAAGTGTTTCGGGGACGCCTTTCGCGGACGCCAACAGTGTGCGGCCTTTCGCGTATACCTGACTGAGTAGCGCTTTCGCGTTGATAATAGCGGTTCCTGTCACGGCGCGCGAGCAGTTATAGCGGCTAGACCCACCGTGGGCTAGACGCTATCGGCGCTGTTATTGCCTTGTCACGTGTGTCGATCCTGAAGGTGGATCACTCAGTCAACGCCTAGCAGGTGCCCCCACCACCAGTGGCTTCGTTGCCTGAGTTGTAATGATGCACGATTTGTTTTACGTAATATTTCCGTCATTCGTCCTACTGGTAAATATTGAATCGCAATTTGTATAACAAGTATAGGGTCGGTCATTCGAAGTGGCAAGCGGAAAAGCCGGAAGATGTAACCGATCCTCTTCTTCCGACTTGGAATTCGAACCTTTCGTACACACGAACCCGACTGCGACAGGTAGTGCGGCTGCGTGAAGCCATCAAGCCACGAACCTTTCACGAGTACCGCGGTCGATCGAAGCGGTAACACTAGCACAATGACATCAACGTCGCAGCAAAACGATCGGATCAGCATGGAAGCTCGTGTGGGGAACGGGGAGATGTTGAGGAGAAAAGTCACGTGGTTATTTGCATCGACAGACGTGCTTTTGGCCTTGGAAGGCTTGGCCGGACTGCAGCCCTCCCATCGACGCTCCTCTGTGGAGGGGCTTAGACCTCACTGTTCAGCTGAGCGCACCACTTAACAGAACAGAAAGCCAAGGAAGAGGGGAGCTCTTCCTGCTGCGTTGTGGGGTTGCCGTAGTACTTTTTTTTTTTTTTGTGAATGCCTGGACCCCTCCAGCTCTGTTTATGTCTTAGCCATCCTCCAGCGGCGACATTCGACCGAAGAACGTCCCCTTCGGGAAGCACGCAGCTGTGCTGGGGTCTAACCATAGCTTGGGTCACTCCAGCCTGATTAAAAGGGTTGTTTCAGTGGTGCCGCCGGTTCCCCTGTACGGTTACCTGAAAAACCTATGGACGCGTTTGTTTTTTCACCTCCCGTCACCTATTTCGACGAAGTTCAGAGACCGTTCGCGCTTTTAGTTCGTTTTATTTGAACTGTTGACGAGAGGTCTGCGTGATGTCTGTGGGTGGAAAGAATAAAATACGGCTTCGCCTAGTTAAGAGGAGCACGATACCGTACCAGGTAGAGACTGCGTCGGTCTAGAGAAAGAGCTGGCCAGTCGTCTCGGCAGCGCGGAGCGCCTTGTCTTGTTCAGTTTTATGATGACCCTTGGCCGTGCACTGACCGCGACTTTCCTTACTTTCGCGCTTGACCTTTTTGAAAGCGAAAGCCTGACGTTTTATGTTTCTCCGGACGTTGTGATGTACAAAATTCCTAACAAAAAATGGGAGTGCGAGTTGGGGACCGCGAGTTGGGAAAGGGAAACAGCAGAGCCGGTGGAAGGTCACGAGAAAGGGCGACAGGCTCTATAGAACGTTCTGTACGAGCCCTGTATACGTCACCGCGCGTGCTCAGAGTTTCATTCCACATCGCTATGGGTGACGACCCGGGGCCTAGTCGCGGGCGGGAAAGACCGCGAAAGTACGTCACGGCGGAGAGGGTAGAGCATCTCGGTGTGCCGCTCGCCGTAACTGGCAACGGGAGAAAGCGCGTGTGGGTGGAGTTGCGGCGGTGGCCCGACGAGAGCAACATGACAGTTCAGAAGTTCCACAGAGGGTCCAACTACAGGCTTTAACATTCACATTGTTACAAAATCCTAAACATCGCCAGTACTTTTTTTACGTTCGCGATTGGGACTAAAGACGTCCTGTGGTCAAACTGTTAGATAAGCCGTCGGAGCTGTTGAGAGACGTATTGCATCGCGTCGCTTTAAAACCGTTACCAAACGTGTACGCCACCGGAACCGCATGCTTTTGCAAACGATATATGGTGCTGCGCGCAGAGTGTCCGGTGAATTCGGAAGCCTCGTGCCTTCACGGCTATCTACGATACCACGTCAGCCCTTTCAGAAGCCTGTATTCTTTAAGAACAGATAAGGCGCCCCCCTCCAAGGGCTCACGAGACGGAGGATGCGTACACGCCCACCTACGAGACCTCGCCGAAAAAATGAAAGAAGGGAAAGAAAAAAAAAAAACAGACTAGCAATGTAGGCCCTCCCGGCGACGTTCGTCAGGGCGCAGAAGCCACAAGGCGAGCGCTTTTCCAGACCAACATCTGGGCGTCGTGATAGCAACGAAACCGCATCGTCATCGCGTTGTGCACGTCTGTTCAGAACAGCTCGTGCTGGCGACGCCACGACCTGGCCGAAATACGCGTCGCGGACTATGAGCTGCTTGGTTTGGTACTGGCAGCGACTGCCTGAGGCGTACGGAACCTGTGCGCTGCGAATCCGGTGAAGCACTTCCGAGATGGTTGCCGACAAGCGGCCTAACAGCACGGCTGAAGAAGGACGGTCCCCGATGACGGCCTCGTCCAGGAAGGCCGACGAGGCGAGAAACTCGAGGTAAACGCGCGACTTTCCGCTGTGCCCACGGCCAAGTTAATGCCTGGGCTCGAGCGGGTTCACGCACGGGCTTGCACAGTATCGTGTGCCGTGTGCTTATTTGTTTCGCTTGGTGTCCCTGTACGTTAGCTTTCGATGTGAAGCCTCGCGTACTTCGGAAGTACGGTCCGGTACCGTCGCTTCTGTCGGGCAGTGTTCGGATATTTTTTCACGCCCCTGAAGTCTGTAGCCCATTCTTTATGTTGCATTTACAAGCATCGACGTTTGCTGGAACCTCTCGATCGAGAGCAGTGATCCCGTTGAAAGCAAGCGTCGTTGGTCGCTGGTTAGCGTGGACTGTTGTGTAGAACATGCCTGACGTCGTCTAGAAGCGTTTAGTCGTCTTTCACGCGTTTATTTTATTTCTTTTTCAAATAGAGTTTGAAAAGGGCTGCGTACGCTTCGGGTGATTTGATTTGCCGTATTTCAGGTCGAAACGCGCGGGGAGGAAGGGGGGGGGGGAGGTGGGTAGGCACTGTGTGGCGCTTTGTAAGTGCGCGCGCCTACATGCATTTCTAGTCCTTCATGCGGGATATTTCCTCACTCTCGCTGAAAAAAAAAAAAAAAAATGCGCAAGCTGCTCTCGCATATTTATTGTTTATTTTTCCTTCAAACTTTCGTCGCAGGACTTCTTTGTATGCTTATCGGTTGCAACGCTGCGGCTGTGCGCGGTACAGCCAACACTGTCCTCTATATAAGCTTAAAGTGACCGCATTTCTCGGGCCCCAAAGCAGGAGGCGGATGGGGGTAAGGAAGAACGCGGCACATAGCTTGAAGGGACACTAAGGCTTATTGCAATTTTGTTTTAACTGGAAGTTCATGCGTTCCGCCATTCTCTCGTTCTTTGTTCGACGAGCGGCGATGCGTTATTTCCTGAATAAGTATAGCGCCGAAGCACGTCCACCCACCGTTCGTCGAAGGCAGAAGGGTGTACTGAACGGTTTGTTGGTACACTGTAACGCCAAGAAAACAGGTCAGACACTGGGACTAAGCAGGAAACACACAAGTTTCTTGTCGTGTGCGCTGCTTTCTTGAAGCCTCCTCAAACGGTTTCTTTTGGCTCTTTCATTTCTCAAGCTTTTCATTAGTGACACTGGGCTTCATCACTAGTAGGTAATTGCTTGCGTTTTCCATATTTCGGGCCGAAGCCACGCCAAAACACCGTCCCACAAGCAGGCTGCGGCACAGCGGGACCACAGCCTCGAAACCGGGACGTGTCCCACCTAAATCGGGATGTCTGGTCACTTTATAATAACAATAATAAGATTGGTGCGTTTTCATTTTCACATCGCCGTCACAGTAAGATGTATAGGCCTCTCATGTTCCCAGTGGTTGTGATCGCAGAAAGAAATTCCGTTGCCTTTATTTAGATATTGCTTTTCAATCTCCACATTTCGCCACTACAGCTAAATCGACGGGCCTTTCGCGGTTTCTAGTGGTTAGAACGGAAAAGATTGATTGATTGGTTGATTTATTGATTGATTGATTGATTGATTGATTGATTGATTGATTGATTGATTGATTGATTGATTGATTGATTGATTGATTCTAGGGTTTAACGCGCCGACGCAACGCAGGCGATGAGGCACACCGTAATGGAGGGCTCCGGATTAATTTTGACCACCTGGGTACCTTTAACGTGCGCCGAAATCGTGTACACACGGGCGTTTTTTATTTTCGCCTCCATCAGAAAAGTGGCCGCCGCGGCCGAGAATCGAACCCGCGAACAAAAAAGAAATCACTACTTTTAGATAGAATTTTGGGATAGCGGGCATGCAACGCGGTCCTTTGTTTTACCTACGATGCGTTGTTGGCGCATATCCTGAACTCCCGGTTTCGTTTTCTTCCGCTGGGAACCTTCATATAATCAGTTGAGCGTACGTCCATTCGCTACGACCTCTCTTTCTACCAAATAAATGTCGCATGACCGAGGGTTCGCGACATGTATAGGTTCGACTAATTATGAAGGTTTTCAGCGGACGAAACCGAAAGACCAAGGTTGTCGCCGCTTTGGTTCATAATAAGCGAGCTTCGTTGTACACGCTTCGGTGAGCGATTACTCGAAACGCAAACGACCAGCGTTGCAATAACCGCCAACGCCTCCGCCCTTTGCATAACGGGCGTTCCCATATATACGCGGGAAAGTACTGGCTATCCCGACCCGTCTTTTTCCTCCTTTTGGATCGGCGGTGTTTCCAGCGCGTACGGCAACAGCGTAGTAGTTTAGAGCGTCTTGAATATGCAGCGGCCTGTCCCAATGCCCACGGTCGACGCTCGATATTACTGCCTTCTTGGCAGCGCTACCAGAACTGTGCGTTGTGACTTGTAAGGCAAGCTTTATCGGAAATTACTTGTTAGAAGACACATATACGCTGGAACGAAGCTACGGCTGCACGGTTTCTTTTCTGTCTCTGAATTTCCGTCTCGAGACGTTCCTGTCGGAATGGCGTACGGATTGGCATTCTAAGAGGGCTCCTCTAGTCTTTGGACCACGTCGTTACATCGGTCCACACTGGCAAACTTTCATCATCTAAGCGGTGGAAGCGCACATGATTCTTTGGGTATATGTAGGTTTACAGATTTTTCAACTGAGAGCGTGCATAGGATTTCTTTTCTTTTTTAAGGCGTCTTCTGCGCAAATACGACGCGTGACTTCTGCGGCATGAAATATTTAATTTCCTTTACGTTGTCATTAGCCTTGCTCCGTAATACTGCTAGCAAAGCATCGCGTACGGTGACTTCAGATTGCCAATGACATTTTCTGATTGCTCTCTACAACTCAAGTCCGCCCATTATAGTCTTTCGAAATGTGTATTTTGATTATTGGCATTACTGCACTCGACGTATGTTCGATAGCTGGTACCGCTGAAATTAATGTTACGGCCTGTTCTTCAACGAAACAGACAATGGCAAAAAGCTAAGGACAGGTCGTGTTTCACGAGAGCTCGCGCGTGTACAGCAGAAAGCCCGTCTTCTCGTTTTCATCGTGGACGCGTCAACTATATAGTCTTGCCACCACAGATTCAAAGACAGCCGAACGTCCCGGCGATCGTTCGCTGACGCGGGCGTCCACTCATGTCGGCCGCGTCACCATCTCTTAATTTCCGAGCCCATGCTGCTGCCGTGCCGAGTAAATTACCGGGTTGCCGGTCCGTGCGCCATGTCGTTCTCAAGCTTGGCACAATTCCCAACTGTGTATGTACGACCGCCACGCAAACCGCGGCTATGCTGCGGCAATCCGTGGGTGTGTGCGCGGGTAGCGAACGGACAGCGCACAAACAGCCCGCCGCCTCTTATTTTGATTGCACCGTCTTTGTCTCGAGCGCGTGGGCATGAAGTCGCGTCGACGATCACGCAAAAGCTATGAAGAAGTCGCGTTGTCGGTATAACGCTGAGGCATGGCCTCACCTCTGGACGACACCACGCCCCCTTCCTCCGGCTGCCGAGTGACGTCTTCTGGACGCCCGCACGCGCGCGCGCGTGCGTGTATCGTCGTATAAATATAGCAGCGAGGTGATTATCAGTTGGAGCACGCGCTGGAGCGCGTCAACCGGAAATTGTGTATATACGACAGGAACAGCGCTGCCGCTGCGCCTTTACACGGCGCGCGCGATTCCGGGAATTCCCCTTTTAGCCAAGGAGCGACTTTGTAGATCCCGAACGTGGCTCCACTAGCGCAATCGGCATAACTAGGCGCTTTCTTTCTGGAATTTGTTTTCGTGGAGTTGATACTTTGGTTGAGGAGAAGGCGTGACCGTGCGAGGTTCCCGTACGTCTCAAGGTGCCCCCGAACGTGGTGGTGTACAGAAAGGGACGAGCATGTGCTGCAGCCAACCTATTACATATTTTTGGTGTCTTATAGTTGGGCGTCACCGTATTGAGTTCCGGGACTGCTACTGTGCCGCCCGCGAGGTAACTGAGCGACTCTCTGGCGTCGACGTTAGACGTATACTTTCGCAGTCCCGAGAACTGGGATCAGCCAGTTTATATATCTATTCTCAAGGCCAAAACATTATACAGAGGTGTGGGGAAAGAAAAATAAACAAGCAATACCAATTCAGCAGAGTTACAAAAAGTAGATAGATATGACAGTTCTGAACGTGGCAGGAACAGGAACTGCCGAACAAGTTGTTGGCTAACGCGACAGATCCAATGGACTTTTTCGCCCATTTTCGGTTGATGCTATCGATCGTCGATTGCAGCAGTTATACTTTATGATATTGCAGGAACAAAGCAAGGGACCTCCTTCAGTGCTTGGCTTGATCGCACGTGATCTTGGGGGGATGACGCAGCGAATTGTAAGAGTCCAGTTCATATAGAAACTTACAAGGGATAGTTACGGTTCTGTACTGTCTACATAACTTCCCGTTTGAACTTCACAGGTTAAAATGCCAAAAACAAAAAAATGACCTTTGGTGTTCCCAATAGATAGCGCTTGCAGTTTGTTGTTCGCGGTTTGTGGGAAAAGGAAAGGAAGTACACTGTGGATGTTTTCGAGCTCGGCAGGGAGCTCACCTGCATACAACCTAGAGTCACTAGATGAGGTTTCAGAGTATCGGCACTCTTTTCTGTCATTGTTCTATGCCGCCGACAGCAGCCATTGGTCGTACCGCGTCACGTGACATTTGTTTACCCCGGGAAGACCCATGGGCACTGACATTTTGGTGCCTCTGTGTTGCGGCGTGTGCGCTCTTGGATAAGTCGTGATTTTCGGGGCGCAGTGCGGCTGTATGACACGTTGAGAGTGAGTTTTCAAGCCCCGAGACAGAGTAGCTATGCCGTGCTGCTCTGTAGTAAGCTGTTTCTACCGGCGGGTAGGTGGAAAACGCCTGCACCGCTTCCGGCTGGGAAAGAACGACAGTGACGTAGTGTAACCTACAGCCACTTTAAAAGCGCAGCTTAATTAGTGGCTCAGCGTAACCTAAAGCCAATAAATAAGCTTCGCTAGCGTAACCGAGCCTGACCCTATCGCACCAGCGCGCTGTCTCTAAATCTTCGAAAAGTAAACACAGCTGTCATGGTTGCCATGCGGCGCCCGGACCAATACCGCCCGTCAATGTCAGCCACGATAGGGCGCATAAAGCTGGCCACCCCGTCGTCAGGCACCAAAATGGCTGCCGCCGTGCGTCAGTGTCGTTACTTTTAAAGGAGTACTGACACGAAATTTTTATGTTACGTTTTTCTCGCTGCTATGCGTGCCTACCAGCCCACTAATCATAGAATGACAGATTAGACGGTCGAGCGCAGCGTAAACATTCATTTACGGCGTCGTTTATTCGTGCCAGTTTCCGTTTCGACAAAAAAATGCCGAGCGGCCGCCATGACAGCATGTATCACATGGCGTCACCATTCTTGCCGTATCGCTGCCTCTCTGGAAGCGCGCGCGAGCGAGCGCACGCGCGCGCCCAGACCGGCCGAGGTCTTCGCCGTCCCCACAGGCCCGGGCAGCATGACGTCATGCCCAAAACCATGACGTGTACACACTCCCGAGCAGCGCGCGCCAACCACAGCCAGCGCGTCGGCTTCGTCACGGGAGCCCCGACGTCGGCAGTTTGGGGCACGTAGCAGATGATGTCACGTCTTCCCTCTCTGGGCTTTCTCGTGCGGGCGAAGATTAAAATGGATTTTAAATATGTTTCGCTGAACGGTTGCTGTTGAAACTTGCTGGGAGTGGGAGATATCTCCTGATAAAAAGGAAGCGTTTTACATAGTTATCTCAGCTTTGAGATTTCGTGTCAGTACTCCTTTAAGCCTAGCTTATTTAGTGGTTCTAATACAACCCAGTGCGGCGGAGGGGAGGTAGAGGGGAGCGAAAGGATGCAGCACAGTGTTAAATAGATAGAGAAAGTGAGAAGAAAGAATAAAAGATAGGGCCAAGTCAGTCCAGGCACATCAGTCATTAATGTTTTAGTATTCCATGTGTTCCGTACATTCCGTATGTACCGTTCGTACCGGGACCGGACTGCGCCTGCGTGCACGGGCACGGCAAGGAGGGCCGAACCCCAACGGAACGAATGCGCAAGTGCCCAGTCGGGTCCCGGTGCATACGGTACGCACAGAACGTACGGAGCACAAGGAATGCTAAAACTCTCTATTAATACAGCAGTCCGAGCTACAGCCGCTGGATAAGGTTGTCTCCAGGTAAGGGATCAGGTGGTCGAAGACTTCCCGTTGGGTTGCCAGTTTTTGTAGTGTTCATTGTAAGCCTCATTCATGGTTGTTTCGATTGCGAATGATGAGGCACAGGTAAAATTACTTTCTTGAATAGTGATTAAGTTAAGATTAAGGCTCTTGTTATGACCGTGAGATGCAAAAGAATGGGCATCCAAAACAAAGCTACAGAAACAATAGGTACGGCGCAAGCGTTCTTACGTCGCTTCTCTGTTTCGCCAACCTTACGTTTCTTTGGTGGCATTAAAGGGACGCGTGTACCCAAACAGCGCCGTTTTCTTCGTTTATTTTTTGCTTTTCTCAGTTTCCTACTGCCTATATTTTCTTTTTGTTTTTGTTTTAATAATAGCGAGAGGGTGCTTTAATATATACACTGTGTGATTTCGGTGCTTCATTCCTTTTCTTTTTAGCTAATCGCGCGAGGGCCCTGGATGAGTTACATCATTCAGATTTCGTTACAACATATTCAGTTTTTATCTTGATTTTGTTGTTTTTGTAGTTTTGTGACAGACAATGGATGACAGATTTGTCTATGGAAGGCAAATTGCGGAATTCTTGTTTCGTTTCTGTTTTAGAGGCAAAGCCCCCCTTAGAGGCTGGGGCTGTTGGCGTCTCCTGTCGGTCGTCGTAATCGTCGTTTTATGTAGTCACGCTACTAAAACACCGGGGAACTCGGTTACGCCTCGCGCTAGCACGTAACTCGTACTAAAAAACACCGTGGTACTCGTTTACGCCTCGCGCTACGGAGCTTCGTGCTTCAAAGACAAAGGACCTTTGCAGCCAAGCTGTACACCTCTGCCGCAGAAGGCAACTTCCTTTTGCAGTGATAGCTGACACGAAAACTTCCGGAGGAAAGGGTGTGCGCCTACCTCCGAATAAAAGTGGAGCGAAAGTATGCATATATAAATCTTCACTGGAAAAGGAGCGGCCAGTGGCCTAAGAAGGGAGGGGTTGTATGGGAGGGGACCCAGGCCTCCTCTAGGCCCTTCATGCTACGCCTGATTCTTTTTCCAACTCCCACAGCGAGAGTAACGTCTCCTTGGCATGACTGGGATTCCTGGGCTTCGTCAACTATTCGTATGATGGCACTTGTGTGGCGTGTCGGGCCCGGAGTTGGCGGAGGCCCCCAAAATCCGACAGGAGGGGTAGAATGTCCTGCTTGACTTTCTTATTAAACGGGCTCGTTCAATCAGAAGCCCTTCCCGTAAGATTCCGAGTCACTAGATCAAACGCGTCAGTAAATCCAACGAGTCATTACATCCATTCGTGGATCAACTGACTCGTTGTATCTAGTGACGCGTTGGATCTAGTGGCTCGGTTGGATGTACTGACCCTTTGGATCTATTGACGCGTTGGATCTAGTGACAAAATCAAACCGATAACAAAATCAAACCGATAAACACAATGAGCACCCAACCCCAAGAAAGACAAGCACGCGCGGTTCTTCCCGTTAGATCTAACGACTCGTTGGATCTAGTGACGCGTTGGATCTAGTGACGTGGATGGATGTGATGACTCTTTGGATTCATTGACTCCTTGGATCTAGTGACTCGGTTGGATCTCCTGACTCGTTGGATCTTCTGACTCGGGCATCACGTGACCTAGTGGATCTCCTGACTCATTGGATCTAATTATCTGTTGGATATAGTGACCATAAGCGCGTGCCACCAAGCTATAACAGGGGAAAAATAACAAAAAAGCATTGAGTTTGAATGTTTCTATTTCAAATCGAAAAGCTACGTAAACTGTGGAGTTTTCGAAGTACGGGCAGGGGTACGGTGGGTCGGTGGCGCTTCTGGTCACTGCATCCAACGAGTCATTAGATCTAACGAGTCAGGAGATCCACTAGCTCACGTGATACCCGAGTTAGGAGAGTCAAGAGATCCAGAATGGATGTACTGACTCGTTGGATCTAGTGACACGTTGGATCTAGTGTCGCGGTCATTGCGTGCCGCCACTTTACGTAGAAGCGCCGCTTGTGCAGCACATCCTCAGTCAGGGAGGCTCCTGTTCGGGTCTTGTGGGTTAGAACTTTGCCCCTCTGGGTAAGCCTTTTGGAAAGGGTGTTCATTTCTTGAGTCATGTCTCGTAGGTTTTCCGTTCTTCGTTTGTTTTTCCGCGTTCATCCAGGCTAGCTGGTTCGACCTCAATCAGTGGTGGAACCGGGCGGTCGGGAAGCGAGTTGAGCGTAGAATTTTGCGCGCTAGCCATCACGTGAGCCACGTCGTTTCCGAGGCTGCCCGCGTGTCCCGGCACCCAGTCGATGCATATATACCTGTACGTTGGGTTCGTTTTCTAGTGCTCTGCACTCCTTCATGAGGTGGCACAGTGAACCATCGATGACTGGTCCTTGGCGCCGTTTGATGGTCTCTGTGTTGTCACATGTTATGGTGATTTTTTGTCGCGCCGTCCGCAGTCAGCACGCCACATTGGTGCGTACCATGAGTGTCGCCATCCACAGGGCATGGACCTCTAGACGTGTGCTCGCAGGCTCGTGATATTTGTAGGCCTGTGACCCTCTGTGCGATCCAGAGGGAGTGACCATAGGCGTGTGCAGGGTTCCCGATTAGAGGGGGCGAAGTCTTACCGCAGCATCCCCCCACTCCCCCCCAGGAACTCCCGACCTCTTCCCACCAAAGGCCTAGCGGTCCGAACGAAGTGCAAAGACGAGGAATAGTTCATCATTTTTTTTATTTCAATGTGACAGAATTCCAACAGATACAACTTTCATGTGTACCATCGGCAAGGTATGGGGCAAATTTGGCGGCCTCCCTAAGATGATTAAGAGGGGGCGCCCACCCTGTGCGCACGCCTATGGGTGCGACCACTGCAACGGTGGCCTCCCGTGCCTCCTTGTTCCAAGCGCGTCTGTGTAAACAGTAGTTGCCTGCAGCTTGGGGTCACTGGCGCTGCGTGCACGAGCCTCCCGTTTCTTCGTGTGGCGCTCCTTGTTGCATCTCGCGCCGCGGCAGCTGTTGCTGCGCGGATAGTGCCGCCTCCTATGTGACTCCCCCCATTGCGTGCACAGCTCGCGCGAAGCTTCTGGGCGCCTGCTTTCCACTTTTAGGAACATCACGTGCCTTTTCCCTTTGTGTGTGACGTTTCACGCCTCATCAGCTGGCGGAATGATGTAGGTTTTTGCCCACCCCGCGTCGACAAATACAGCGTGGACAATGATGGTAGGAGTTATTCGAGGCAGGGCATGTATTTTGGGAATCAAGAGATGGCAGGTAGTCTAGCTGATTTCTCTCTCGGAGCTCCACTTTAGTTCGAAATTCCAAACCGAAGGATTTTCGCTCGTCAAGTCTAGAAAGTTTGGCATTTAGATGCTACTTGTTTATGTGCGCTCTTATCTAGCGAGGAGTGCGACTCGTACGCATCATCATAATCATAATCATCAGTGGAGATAATGCGAAGGCCTGAAACTTCTTCTGAACCGCTGACGCGAGCGCTCGAACGCCAGGTTTGGAGAGAGATGAGGGACAGGGGAAGATGAAGGGATTAAACGTGCTGCGAGCGCCCACGTCAGTAGTTAGATGAAGTTCTGGGCCTTCGCGTTCTCTGCAATTACGACGACGACTATGATTATGATGCCGTCAACGGGTAATGCACGCATCCACGGGCGATTAGCCAGGGCTAAGACCGAAGATGCGTACAATTTAACGTACAAAAGAAAAGAAGAAAAGGTAGATGCGACTTAGCTAATAATGATCCAAATAAACCACCCATTATGGCGCCTTTAACTGTTACCGCGATGCAGAATTTCCTCATCAGTTGAAACTGCTCTCACAATTCTGGCAACAGCTTGTGGGGCTGACCTTCTCTCTCTGCTCGGCTCCCGTATACCCGCAAAGAGCTCTGTCATGTATTCAGCTGATTCTACCGCTTTGCACCGAAGGATCCTCCCTTTCCGCACCCGTCCCTTCCATTGTACCCTTTAATAACCGGCCTATGCAAGTCTTTATTCTATCAATAAAGGTCGTTCATCGTCGTCGTCTTCGCCACCACCTCCATTATCATCATCATCCTCACCATCGCAGGCATTATGTATAAACCTATAGGGGTGAGCGACATTTTGTTTCTAGAGGTACAAGAGCGGCACTTCCGGTAACTTCCTGTGCGCACTAGCGCCATCTGCCTGTCCGCGTGGAACCCTCCTTTTCTCGTGAGCAACCGACCTGATTAGTGTATAGGTATGCACAGACACGAATTTTGATGTCAGCGGGCTGGGTTCGAGCACCAGCAATTCCAACAATTTTTGTAGCGTGAGCTACACTGGCCGAGGTTGAGCAGTTTCGCGTGGCTCCTGGAGAGCCTTGCTGCGCAAGCGCGGCACGTGGTGGCACGGTCCACTTGATGATCGTGCAAGGGGTGGCCGGGTGTGCAACCGATGGCTCGTGCGTCGCAGCAACACCGGCGTGCGCGTGTGGAACTAGCTTAGCTCTGGGGCGATTGGTGACGCTGCGCCGGAGCCGCTTGATAAATATACATGCGTCACATAATGCGTGTACCGTGTGTGTGTCATTGAAGCAGCAGTAAGCACGATAATCAAGCTAATCCTGGACAACCAGGAAAGCTAAGAATAACCAGCTGAACCTTAATTCACGCTACGTATATCCTGGCATAGCCGAGCTAAGCCACTGCTAATTTTTTTTTTTTTTTGAAGACGCAGGATTTTTTTTTTTTTTGTAAATGGTCTCTTAGGTCAATTCAACGCATTTCTTTCGCAAATAGGAGGGTTTGGTATCATTTAGGTTGGTTTAATTGATGTTTTGTATCGCCCCGGTAGTGCCGGGCTTGTATCCATCTGGGAACGACATGTGGTTCAGCGTGGCCAATCGCGCCAAGATGACGGTGATTGACGATCAGGGTTGATCCATTAGTGCTGGAAACTTGCATTGCAAAACCTGCGGCTGGGGTAGGCCAAGGTTTACCTCGCGTAGAAAAATTTCGGGGATGCTCATAACTCTGTAAGGATGTAACTGCGAGGCCCAGTTGGAAATTCTGTTGATCTGCCCTTTTCCCGGCTCACGCTCGCTGCAACACGTAGCCTCCTTTTTTTTTTTTTTTTTTTGCGATTCTGTGCCACTCACAGCGATGGTTTGTGCCCCGCGCGTTCCATGAAGCATAGCGATCTAATTCTAAGGCTTGCGCCTGAAAAAACACAGTGAACGTACACGCGCTTTAACATGTATTTCCTTACCGGGAGAAATTTGCGCTGCCACCGTCGGCAAACTTTCTGGAACAACAGCCCGAGTTCCGTTTTGTTTATCAGCCCTTCGTTTGATATTTCTGTCATTCCCCAAAACGCGACCTCATCGGATTGAAATCAGTTGCGCTCAGAGGAAGACCTGTTCAGAGCTCCGTGAGACCATCGTACTGTTAAGAGCTCGTGCCGCGGAGGGCATACGAGAAAGAAGAAAAAAATGTGGTGGCGTGTTACACGATGGTGATGATGATTGTGGTGGCAATGATGTCCTGAAACGATGGGTGTCGAAGTGGCGGCGCCACTGACAGGTGGTGAGGTGGTGCCAGTGCGATGGTGAAACGTGTCCACTCAGGGGAATTGGCCAGGAAGAGTGCACTGAAGAAAAGAAGCAGAGAAGAGAACAAAGAAGTGGAAACGTGGAGAGTAATGAATGGCTGATGATGCACCTCGCGCCAACTTCGTCCCCGTCATTGCTCGTGGGGCAAACAGTATAAAAAGCCTGATCCCCTCGTCCGAACAAGCAGTTCCCTTCTAGAGTATCGTCGGTCATGGATGCAGCGCTCAGGGTCCTCCTACTTCCCAGAAGCTGCCGACCCTCACCTACCGTCGGGAGCTTTCCAGCCGCCGGATCCCAGGCCAGAGCTCGCCCACCGCACTCTTGGGCCCGCAGCGGGGCCAGCATGATCCGAAGACGACGAAGGGGCCGTCGCCACGTGGGATCGCGGCGCCGTCGTATCGTCTCGTGGCACCTCGCGTGGCGCCACGGTGGCGTTCCATTCGCGACCTCTACCGCCGCAGTCCGAGGGGCCACGACCGGCCTGCCGCCTTCGCTGGCCATTGTCACTCATCTCCTGCCAAGAGTCGCAGCCAGCATGCCCTCCGCAGCTGAAGTAGCCGCGGCGCTCGAGGCGGTCCTCAAAGGCGCCCGGAGAAGGTACGTCTCGTTGCATCGCCCCTTTTACGGTGATCGGGTTGACGGCATCGTTGGGACTATGCGGCTGCATTTTATTCATCCCCACCCATGATGTCCATCTTGGTGCAGTACTATAGGTGTGTGAGTTAGAATGACGTGGCGCTCCTGATTGCCCTATTCATGACCGATTTCTGCTAGTCTTCGTAGTACCGGGGATGGGGGCGAGTTAAGGCTGACGTGGCGCTTCCGGCTGACCGATTCGTGACCGATTGTTGCAAGTCTTGTCTTGGGTGGCATTTCGGGGGATTGGGGAAGGTCAATGAACGGAGAACTCTGAAAGCGTTGCCGGTTGGATCGCGAGCGTGAACGTGTCTTCACGTGGCCACTGGCTAATGGTGTTCCTTTCTATCAGAGCGAAGCCTAGTATGCGGCATAACTGGGCTCGTGAATGAGGGAACAAGGCTAACCTCGCATCTATTGTGTGCTGGTTATAGAAGGAATGTGCCTTTTCTTAAGCCCACGCTCGTGTTACAACGGAAGGCAGCAGAATTGGGCGCATCGCGAATTGTATTCTAGTGACTTCGCCTTTGCTCGTGTCGGGTACCAAATGAAATAACCCTTCCGCTTGTACTTGGTAGATATTTTAATGCGTAGCATTCTGTGGCTGATCACCCGGGTTGATAGGTTCGGACCAAATTTTTACGCGTGCTTGTTCGTTCTGTGGAAAACCACTAACGCCATCTACGTGTTTCTTTTTTTAAATAAAGTACAATTTTTTTTTCGCTCGCCGACCACTCTTACGAGTACATTTCGCCAATTAGGCATATTGTGCAGATGCAAGCCGTTCAGTTCGTTCTCGCGGGTTCTTGTCTTGGTGTTGTGGCGGTGGTGTAAACAAATGTTTTCATTTCTTTTATTGAATTTTTATTTTTATTTAATTGTTTCAGTTTTTTTTTTTTCAGATTGCGTTCGACCAATTGTCTCTGTGTAACGATTACGTGTCTTGTCTGGCATTTTTGTTTTTGTTCTCTTCTTGAGAGCAGAACCTGAACACATTTTCTATTTTGTTAGTAATTTTTTATTTCATTTATTTCAGGTTTTTAATAAATTGCCGTCGACCAATTGTTTTTGTTCACACTAGTACAACGATTATACGTCTTAAATTTACCAGTTAGGCATTTTTGTGCAGGCACAAGCCGTTTTCATCGACTTTTGTCCTCGACGCTGTATAGCCAATTCTTTCTATTAACACTATTATAATTACATGCGTTAACTTCGCGAAAGCATTTTTCTGTAGAGGGCAAGGTGTAGAACGATTGGCGCTTTTATTCCATGTTTAGGTTCGTTTTGAGGGTTTTCTGCACATGCAAGCCGTTACGCGGTTGGTGCTTTGCGCGATTTTTTTTTTAGCTTTTCGGTTTGGTTTGGTTTGGTTTTGTAAAAGTGGTATATAAGATTTGATTTCGTTAATGATTTTTTTATTGTTTATTATGGGTATTTAGTTTCAAAATTGGTCGCAGTTAGCACAGGTTGGGATAATTTGAGGTCTATGGGAGAGGCTTTTGCCCTGCAGTGGGTGTATACAGGCTAATGATGACGATTTCCTCCAACCATTTCTACCTACGCTATTATAAATAGATGTTAACTTTGCCAATTATGCGTGGTAATTATTTTGCGAAGTTTGAGCTTTACATAATTGCGGCATCTCGGGACCTTCACGGTGCTGGCTGTCACACACGCGAACCAAGCGATAGACGAAGACCCTCCTGTAGTGAGTTTCCTGTTTTCATTAGGATTGCGCGAATTGACAACGTTCAAAATTGGTTCAGGGCCCTTTAAATACCGCCATAGACGGCTGCCTAAACAACCGTGGACCGCTAGCTATCCCGGAGCATGTAGGCTTTCGTCAAAGAGGGTTCCCCGCACATGGTTCATACCCGGTGCGCGATTGGAACTCGGCAGCGCCCATTCAGTTTTCGCGTTGTTTTTCAAATTTTCCCGCGCAGCGGCAACGGCGAGGAGACTGACAAGCGGAAGCGGCCCATCCGCTTCTCTGGCCAGCACGACATCCGCCTGCTGCAGGAGGTGGTGAACCTGAACCCGTTTAAGGACACCCCTCCCACCACAACCTGGGCCTCCATCTCCAAGAACCTGGAGCACCTGTTCATCATCAGCTCAAGGCGTTGTCGTGAGCGGACTATCCTGTTGCTGGACCAGTTCATCAAGGGAGACTACCCGAGCCTGCAACGCTTCTGCACCAAGGAGGAGTTCGCCGTCAAGGAGCAGCTCCTGCAGCAGGTACACGTTAATTGCGATCAACCGCAATTGGGCCAGATACTGTACCGTGAACAATGCTCATGTTAGACGTACATCAGCATTGAGACGACGGCCTTCTTTATGCCCTGTTTGCGGTACCGTGCTGCAGGCGGTGCTCAAGATGGAGAAAACGCGGCACGTCCTTTAGGGAAGGCAGGAGAGATGGGTGAGACTGGGTATTGTGCACGATCGAGCAGACCGGCGCTTAGAAGAGCCACGCGAGAAACATTCGGGTTTCTTGTTATCGGCCGCAGTGGTCTCTAGGGCAGTGTTAAGTTACCTCCGCTTATTTCATGTCGAAGAGCTAGCTGTTCGAGGTACTGGAATAGGTGCTTGGGTGCCAGCGTCTATGGTGGTATGGAGCGTATTGTGTTAACAGAACGGAGTCGATAAAACGTTTAGGGGCACCGCCTCGTAGGATGGTCTCCAGTGGTGGTCTCGAATGCGCTGTCGTGCTTGGTTTCGTGACGGTGCATTTTGAAACTCATGTGGACGTCGTCTTGCTGTTCGCCCACTTTAAACTGCCGTTATACAGATCATTCCCAGTCACTGGAGCTGCGCAAAGAGTCGTTTTGTGCGTCAGAGGGTTTTTGCGTCTGTGTCGGTGTGAAGGGATGATCACCGTGTGGTTCCAATTCGTTTCCAGACTGACATCGTTGATTTAATGTGTATGATGACGGTATATTCGACTAAAACAATCAGTGTGGGGCATTCGGTGAAATGCGGAGAAACTGAATGAAGTGACCAAGCGCTTAAATTTCATGGACAAGGGTTTTACTTACCACTTCAGCCGCCGTTTGACAGCTGAAGCATTCTCTACGCAACAAGTCTGCCGCGAAATTTTATTGGAGCTCGCAAAACCTTTTATTGCCGACACTGTACCCTTTTTTGAACCATTATTTCGAATACTTTCGAGATGCCAAACATTTCTTCTGACATCTTGTATGCTAGGCGTTTTGGCTAAATCTAACAAGCCCGTCAGTGTGTGTGCATGTGCGTGCGTGCGTGGCTTGAATTCTGTTTATCACCGCGACCCGGAGACAATCGCTACCTATGGTCCATCCCGACGTCATAACGCATGGTATGCGTTGTCTTCCGGTACCCCCGGATCTCTCGTTATGTATCCCGTTGTTAGATGCATATCCTTGCTGTTTCTCTGTCGTACCACCGTGCGAGCTCTCCTTTGACGTCTTTACGTGGCGAATAACCGTGGAATTCGCGAAAGCGATGCCAAAGAATTATTCTTGAGTTTGACCTTGCCCCCGTGGTACGGCCAGGGCTAAAGAACGGAAATAAATTACTCCACCGCCTGCGGTGCTTCTTGGCCAGGTTACCTGCACGCTGCCTCCCCCCGCTTCTCCTCTCATCGGCCGCGGTGTTTGTGTAAGCTTTTGCTTCTGACGTGCACGGTCGGTCCGTGTTGTGCATCTGGTTTTCATCCATCATTCGCGTGCGCCCCGTTCGACTTTCCGGGATGAAAAGTGCCAGTAAAGTATGCCCGGTTTTCTAACTTAAGAAAGGAAGAGTTTAAACAGCACACTGCTTGCCTCCCTCCCGCCACAGCTACGAGTTATGTTTCGAATTCGCATTTTTAGCTCCATGCGCGTATAGTGAAAACGCATTGTGAAACTGGCTACTCCTTGATAAGTTTTGTGCAGACAAAGTGGCATTAGTTCAGCTAATGGTGTTTGACATAATTACCGCGTATGTTCTTTTTTTTTTTTTTTGCCACATGAAAAATCTTCAGAAGAACTGGTAGGTTCGGCATCAGATTACCTTCTGTCGCAATGCTTTTCAGGGCTGGCGAGATGGCACTCGTAGTTGCGACAGTTTTTCCTCCAAACTGTTTTTATGTTGCCCTGGTCAGTGGTCTGCATGGTGGTTCCGCAACTTTACAAAAATAATCGCGTTACGTGTTTGCCCATTACACTGCATGTACGGCACGGTGTGGGTCACTGTCGAAATTCTGTCCCTGCATCCTTCCAGTAGGGTAGCAGTACTATGCATGACACACTGCTGAAGCACTCAGCTTGATTGGTCTTTCTTCTCTGCCTTGAATACACAAGGTGCTGGGAGAGAGAGAGAGAGAGAGAGAGAGAGAGAGAGAGAGAGAGAGAGAGAGAGAGAGAGAGAGAGAGAGAGAGAGAGAGGGGGGGGGGGGGGGGGGGGGGGGGGGGGAGGGGGGGGGAGGCACTGAATGGCTTGTTAAAGCCGGGTATCCGGGAGTAGCTGACCTAATCAGAGTTAATGTATTTTAACAGGATCAGGAGCATGTTCAATCGGCTTAAAGTTCTACAGCCAATTTTGCTTTAAGCGTGCATGAGTACCGTAGGACCATGAAACCCAGCGGTGTTCGACAGCGGTGTTGGACAGTGTTTACTACGAAGCTGACTCGGTTCAAAGTTGGCATACTGCGACAACAAGTCGCTTCCGCGACTTGTCACTTCAGTAGACTCTAATTGGAGTAAACAGTGAAGCAAAGATTTGCTCCCCCTCCTCTCCCGGTTTTTTTTTCTTAGGTGCTCCAGCAGTACGAGGACGGCGCGGGGGGCTACAGTACCCGCATTGGCGGGGGCTTCGTGACCGCGGCTGCTGCAGCAGCCGAGGACGACGAAGATGATGAGGAGTTCGACCTGGAGAAGATCAGGCCTCGCGTCATTCTGCACGAGGACTCCCAGGCCGACTCGTACGCCAGTCGGCAAGGTGAGTTGGATTCATTTCGCGATCGGAGGCTGCGCGATAGTGCCGTGCTACGCACGTTTCTATGAACATAACGTTCGCTTTGGTCTGCTTATGAGGGGTCGTAAGCACGCGGAACGCCGAAGCAGTACTGCTGGAATCCTCCGTCTTGGAGCCTTTGTGGGAGCATGACGGGGAATCTTAGAACTTAACATGCATCGCAGCGACGCATGCGTGCGTGTCAGTGCCGATGCAACCTCCGCTCCCTGTGATCTTCCTTATCAGTGGTGCGAAAGATTCGGCCTTTCGTAAGAAGCAGAAAGCCTTTGGAAGTATCATGCTTCGTGCAACTAGAGAGAGGGCCGGCAGCGTTCTGAAACACGGATAAACGAAATTGATAAGTGCGGAGGTGCTCCATTCGCACCGGATACCACTGTTAACGCCGGTGCTGGGTTGCAGTTCGGCCACAGCCGCACTGTTCTAGTCGTTTCTAATCGAACATCCAAACGCCATCGAATATATAAGAACCTCGCGAATTCCCATCTGCCTTTCAATCTTATTTGCCTCGAATCCGCCTCCCTTACCCCCACAACTGAAACCGTACTGCAGAGAACCCCCGACTACTAAATTTGAGGAAACGAAAAGGCACACTCTCGCACACGCAACCCGAAGCGGCACCGCGCAGAACGTGTCTCCCATACGACCTCAAATGATTCTGATTGATTGATTGATTGATTGATTGATTGTGGGGTTTAACGCGCCGACGCAACGCAGGCGATGAGGCGCGCCGTAGTGGAGGGCTCCGGATTAATTTTGACCACCTGGGGATCTTTAACGTGCGCCGAAATCTCGTACACACGGGCGTTTTTGCTTTTCGCCTCCATCAGAAAAGCGGCCGCCGCGGCCGGGAATCGAACCCGCGACCTTGTTCTCAGCAGCGCAACGCCTTAGCCACTGAGCCACCGCGGCGGGTCTCAAATGATTCTGCACCTCAAGTACAGTCTTTGTCAAAATTTTGTAGGCCACGGCGACCGTGGCCAGAGCAGGCGCGCGGCCCAGCAGGGGCGCTGCGGTTGCCGCTGTCGGCTGGTTGCGCGGCTAAATAGAGCGAGGGAAACTGCCGCTCTTGCTCGAAGAGGCTGGCGCGACAAGTGCGGCGCGCCGTCTGTTTCTCAGCGCGGACACTTCGCGACGCACTTGTTGCGCCAGCCACACTACGAAAGCAAGAATTAAAAGTTCCCTCGCTCTCATTAACCGCGCAACCAGCCGACCGCGGCAACCGCAGCGCCCTACAAAATTTTGGCAAAGACCGTACACCTTTTTTCCTTTCATGCCCGCCAACTGAAGAACCAGTGTTCCTCCACTGCCATGGTCAAAATAACGCGCAGTAATTATAACGTATTTTCTTTGTGCAGAGGAACAGCCGGCTGCAGTGACACAGGGGCAACTCCTGTTGTCGCTCTTAAGCTGTAGCGGAATATAAAATTGTCACGTTCATCAAACGCGGTCCAGAAGCATGCCATCTCATGTTTTTAGGCACAGTTGCCCGGTGCAGGCCCCTATTGCCTTCATGCCGAATGTATTCCTGCTATTCCGAGAGCTCTCGTTTTTTCGAGCTTGGGGTGCCCGGACGTCATCGTCATAAAAGTTTAATGCTCCTGGGCCATTCCTTTTTTCATCCTTTGACCTTTTCCTTCCTTTCTTTTCCTTCCGTTCCTTTAATTCTATTCCTTTGCTGTTTTCTCTCTTCTTTCCTTTTTTCCCCCTTTATGTGCAGCCAACATTTCATCCCGCTCCTTTACATCTCTGGTTGTGCTTTCATGTCTTTCTTGATAACATTGCATTCCCTACTTTCTCTTTTCGTTCTCCTTTCCTTTCCGGTTCTTTTGTTCCATTAAGCTGGGAAAAGGGGAGTGAAAGGGTGATGAACGGGAGCCTAGCACCCTATGCGTCCCGCACCATCTCGCGGAGTGGAGAGCATAGTGACGAGGTGGTAGTGGAACAGTTCGACAAGGCACCGAAAACGCTCGTAATCCAAGCATCACCGAAACGCCGGAGGCCAATAAAAAAACTGTCCTGCGCCATGTCCCCAAATAGCATCAAATCCTATATCGTTTTTATTCCCCTCTATACTTCACATCCTTCTTTCCTTCCTTTTTTCACCCCGTAGATTTTTCCCATTTGTTCTTATTGGTTGCTTTCTTCGTTGCTAGTTTTTTGTCGTTTTTTCTTTGATGCTTTTCTCTACGGCTAATTTCACCCGTAATTCCTCTCGCGATAATATTTCAGCCCTCCTAGATCTCAAACGCTGGAAGCTTAAGGTGTTCGTGGGAAATATCGGACGTGGGCAGAGTTCGTTCAAATTCTCATTCTGTGAGCGTTGTCCCACGACACCTGGTGGGACGTTTGGGACATACAAGCTGGGGGTATGTTGGGAAAGGGTGGGCTTGTAGACAACAAATACACGGATTAGTGACAAGGAAAACTGCTGTCACCCGAACAAATGAACGGAGGCTGTTGGTCCTCGTGCGTACCTGCTTTCGGTCTCCTGGGTTGTATTGGCGATCTTATCGGATGCTGGCGGGGGGTGCGGGTGGAAAGTCCGCGATTAGCGCTGAGAATATACGCAAACTGTATTTTTTAAATAATTTCTTGGAATTCACGTTTAGTATACAGGCAGAGTTGTTTATCCTGTGCGCGCTTATTTTTATCGGCTGACGTCAACAGTTTTTTTTTCTCGTCGTATCCATTAGATCGCAGCATCTGCGAGCTTACGTGAGCTTTCCTACAAATTTGCAGATTTTCCTCGTATCTAAGCCGCTATGTTGGCTTACCGCGAAGGCTACACAAGGGTAATTTTTGCCGCACTTTATTTGGACACTCGGAGGCCTTTTTTTTTTTTTTTCGCTCCCATTATCATCTTTTGCAACGGCTTGGACAAGCCGCTCAGGAAGGACCTGTGAATGGTATATTTTCCACAATATTGTCGACCTGAAGCCCTAAAGCCATACTAAATTGCAAGGCTCTCCGCACGTGGCTCAGCGCTTTTACAAACAACTTAGTTACGTTCACTCCAGGAGGATTGATTGACAACTTGGCGCGCGTATTTCAAGGTTTTTCGCGCAGGCGCGTTAAGCGAAGCGACTGAGGGGCAGTTGTCGGCTATTGGGCAGCCGGACTCTTCCCAAGTTTTCCGATTACCTTGAGGCCGTCACATTTGGAAGGTTAAGAGCAGCGCGGCTGTTCAGCGTGGCGCGCCTCATAACCCTCGTAAGGCGCAGGAACAGACGGGGCATGAATGGGAATGGAAATCGAGCGCCCACGCTTCGCTTGCGCGTATCTCAAAATGTACAATCTAGTAAAGATGTTAGGCCTTCGGGCACTCCTGTCGCATGGCACGCCGTTTTCCACCGTGTGGAAGTAATGAAGTTCACCGAAGAGAAGCGGAAGTGCATGAACGCTCGCAATGCTGCACAGGTAAAGCGTTATTATTCCGCGGCAAATAGGCTGGCGTTCCGGGTACGCCAGCCTATCTGCCGACCCTATCGTACGCTACGCTATAGGGTCGACGGGTACCGCGGGAACAGACTGGGCAGGCGCGCATTCAGGCAGTGGCGTAACAAAGGGGGGGCAGGGGGGTACTGCCCGGGCGCTACTTGGGAGGGCAGCAGGGCGGCGCAGCGCCAAAAGTCGCCGTTGAAGAGAGTGCTAGTATGGATTTGTTTTGGAGAGTGCTAGTTTGGCTAGCTCACTTCCGGCGGCTAGCTCACTTCCGGCCTTTGTCGGTACATTGTAACGAACGAACTGCGCTGATGAAGACAAGAACGAAAAGGGGGGACGCACAAGGGACGCCGTGCCGAGGGGCACAGACTAGAGTCACTGAAACTAGGAAAGTACTTCCACTAGCAGGCGACGCGCGGGCAGCATTGGGATTTTGTTGCCAGATTAAGTCCAGCGCTGCGGGCGTGTTGCCCAACTGTAGTGCCTAGAATTGTTTGCACTTACATTAATATTAAAAATTCAGGAAAGCTTACACTCAGGCTTAGGACATAAATGGTGAATCTGTTTAGGTGACCATTGCCGCACTCATAGTACAGTTTCAGTATAATTGTTTATTTGCGCAGTTGCGGTGCTAGTAATCGTCGTCATATGCATCGAAGAGGTCGTCGTCTTCTTCGCGGCGAGTGGTGGATGCAGAGTCATCCTCAGCATTGTAGACTTCCGCCAGCTCAACTGGCCAAGCTTGCACTAAGTCGCTCAAGGCTTGAACCATAGGAAAGCTTCAGAATTTCTTTCTTCGTGAGCCTTGAAGGACACATCACCATGCATTTGCACAAGTTTGGAATTGTTTATTTGCATGTTCCGTCGTTAATTTGCACTGTGCTTGTAGTAGTTATCGTCATATGCATCGATATCCTCGTGTTCCTCATACCAAGAAATGCATGCACGGCAGCGCGTGACGACAGCGCTGGAATTTTTTTGTTAAACCCACTGCGCGAGCCGGGACTCTGCGGTCGCCGCGAGGCACGCGCTCACGAGCACTCGGCATTTTCTTGGCTTTTTTTCCCTGCAACACCGAACTTAGGGCTTCTACAACAGCTGTTATTAATGATATTGTAATATCTTTAATTACTATCATTATCGTCAGGAGGGGCGCGAAAATATATTTGCCATTGGCGCCGTCCCATCTAGTTACGCCACTGCATTCAGGGGCGGCCCCCCTCGGCGAGCCCGCACAATCGTTCTGGGGAGAGGTGGCCCTCTTCGCCATGCACGCGCGCGCATACGAGGTCGGGTTTCCGTACTTGCCAGCTCTAGCGTAGCGTACGCTAGCCGCTATGCTAATCGGCGTCGACGGGCGACGTTTTTGCGCCGCCTTGTTTGCAGTGAAGGTGGCGAACGGACGCTGAATTGTGTAAAAACACCGTTAGCCAGCCTCATTCGTGAAGCTTCCCATACGTTCCAGTGTATAACTCGTTTGCTTAAAGGTTGTCAGCCCGACGTCGGGCCTAACTTCACGCTTCGAGGTCCGACGTACAGCAGGGCCCACCGCTCGAGGAACAGCATTCTTTTCATGAAGTGCATACGTTGGACTGTTTTTTGTTAAAAAGCACGTCGAAGAGTGCAAGATTCTGACTGGCGCTCATCCTTATCCATTCCGGCCGCGGCGGCCGCTTTTCTGGAAGCAAAGAGCGAAAACGCCCGTGTGTTCGAGACTTCGCCGCACGTTAAAGATCCCCAGGTGGTCAAAATCAATCCGGAGCACTCCACTACGGCGCGCCTCATCGCCTGTGTAGCGTGGGCGCGTTAAACCTCACAATCAATTAACGCGCATCCATGGCACTGACTACGTTCCGTCGGTTTCTTCTGTGTGCTGCCGCTGTCCGCGTGAGTCGTGTTGGTGGCGTGTCCCAGGCAGTTAGGCCCGTGGTAATGCTGCTAGTGACCATGTTTTACCGATAGCCAGATGGGCAGCTGTGAGCTTCTCCCAGTTATGAGATGACCTCTCATGACAGGTGGCTTTACGCTATTGATTGTATGCTTCGCATCCCACCAGCAACCTTTGACCTTTATGTGCGATGGTGCCTTCCTAACGCAGGCGGTGGTAACGAGCCCGAGCAGAACGGCACGTCGTCGTCATCGAAGGAGCACGCCGTCCCCACCAAACGGCAGCGCCTCGCCGAGCCGTCGCCCTTTGCCCCGACTAGCAACAACGGCGTCGGCTCCGAAGATGACTCGGGCCCTGACGAGCCCTCCGTGGCCCTGGGCGACGTCAAGCCGGCCGACTTCCCCAGCCAGGTGGTGTCGTTCCTGCTTTCCCGCCAGGCCAAGGAAATGCGCGTGCGGGAGAAGGAGCTCAAGCTTCGCCGCGAGGAGCTCGACCTGGAGCGGGCCAAGCTCAAGCTGCAGGAGGACCGGCTCGCCCTGGAGAAGGCGCGCTTCGAGATCGAGCGTCAAGAGCGCGAACTGCGGCTCCGCTCCGAGAAGCAGGAGCGGACGCTCTTCATGGAGGTGCTCAAGCGGGTGGTCAGCTCCGGCTTCGCCGATTCGTAGTGTGCCCGATGCGGCTGCTTTGGCTGCAGGGACGGCACTGTGTTTGTTCGACGCTGTGGCAGTGTCTTGGGATTCTCGCCGAAATCGCGTTGTCATGCAGATGTAAATATAATTGATTTGAATGGCGACCGAGAGCGTTTTGTGTTGAAGCATCCATACAACACGAAAAAGGTGCCAGGGAAGCCGGCTGCCGTGCATGTTGGGGCCGTCAGTGTAGCTTCGGTACACCTGCTAAGGCAGATGGGAGACACGGGGTTTTACAGGTGTACAGAAGTGTAAGTTGAGGCACATATTGATTGAAAGAACAAAGCATGAGGTGAGTCAGTCGACTGCATTGGACGCAAGTCCATAGTCAAGCATGCTGCAAATGTAGTGGAGCACTTCGAGATGGTGCACTCGGCCTGGTTTATTACCCTACAATAGGCTTGATCTTTAAGACACTGTGGTTCACAGCTATAAAAATGAGTATATGGTATGTGGTCAACACAGATATGGGTTGTGTTATGGTAAGAGAAAATTGTGTAATTTTATCATTAGCAGGTATCATTTGACAAGTCGCATCCCCATATCATAAATTTGTCACTGATATGTACTTCCAATGCCTTTTAAGGATGGATACGGCTTGAGTGATAAACTGCGAGCAAAACACAATTGGAAAACCGCCTTAGGAGTGGATAACTGGGTTTATTTTTAGCATAAAGCATGTGGTCACGTCTTTTTAACAGGATGTCAGTGTTTTCGTGACTACATAGCCAAAGATCCGAAATTTGTTCCTGCCCCGGCATAATACGGTAGGGGAAACTCTCCGAAGATGCTTACTGCCAACTCAGCTGGGAACTATGGTTGTTGTGAAAACAACTGTAACTGAGATTTCTAGGCCAAAGCCACCCATTACCTGTATTACCCAAGTTTAGCATCTTTCTTGCTCCCACAGAACCCCTGTTTTCAGTATCAGCTAGCCAGGCTGCTGAGGATGACTAAGGACTGCCAACTGCTTATGCTTATTTAAAATCTAATAGCTAAAATTAGCATTAATATGAAGCAGCATGTTCTGATAGTTTGCCTTTGAAATCACCCTTTTTGCTGCTAAGACAAACTGGATATGAGTGACCCCCAACAAAGATGTAGCTCGGTGTATAAAACATTTAAAGGCTGTGGTCAATTCCAAGCTCCTGTAACGCTTGCCATATCCACTTTTATGCCTTGCAACACTCAAAAGCACAAACACAAATGCAAGCTTCTTCCTTTGATCTCACCTGTGGCTAATGGCATGCCTTCTAGTTTGCTCACTGTGTGTGCAAGGTGCACATACCTTCTTTTTTCTTGTTTACATTGACACTAGTCATCTTTCTTTCATATTTCTCCTTATATATGTATTGATGAGTGGTGGCCAGTGTTGCCTCCCCCTTTGAATGTTGTACAGCACTGTTATTTTCAGTCTTTAATGTGGCAAGACTTGAAGTGATGTCCATGAAGACTTCAGTGTTTTGAATTGTTAGCCTTTATGTAATGTTTTGTTGTTGCTGTAGTGAGTCATCCACTTTTGGTGTCCTGTTCAACATTTGCTGTCCCGTGAGTGCTGACTCATTTTCTCCTGTTCTCTCATATTTACATTCCAATTCCACCAATTGCATCTGCCCTGATGTGTGGACAGTCATCCATGAAGGTCTTAAGAAGGATCCTGTAAATTTGAATCTCTGGGTGGATCAACATTATAAACACAGCACTCATTGTGGAAATGAGCTGTTTCAATTTCCCAGAATATTAAGTGTCCCGAAGGCTGAAATTGAATTCATTATGCAAGACTGCCATAGCAGACATGTGCAGGTAGACTAATTCGTGAGGGCATGTTCTCATTACATTTTCTTTAGTGGTGTGCCCTGTGCATTCATAACGACTGGAGATATTTATTGCACTGAAATACTCTAAGTTCATCTACACATGATTCCTGCGTTTGCTACACGAAATATGGTCTTTGTTGGAGGAACTTTCTTCTATCTTTGGATGTTAACAGGGACCAGATAGGGCTGATTACCTTCTCAAACACATTGTTTAGGCTTTCCTGGGTTTTGATGTTCGCAAAGTCAAAATTGTTAGCATGCAATGTGACAAACAATTGTACCATGAGAACAAAGGGGTGGTAGAGTGAAAGTAAGGTGTTAATTTTTTTCCCTTACACCAGTGACTGCATTGGAGCAAATGCATGCACATAGTGAACATGCCGTTTTTCAAGATGTGAAGATTCGGACTTTGTATGCCCCGCTAATTATGAACAATTTGTATCAGCACCTACCTCGCCTTTAACCTATTCGTGTGTGAAATGGTACTGTATCTGGAGCCATTTTTGAGCCTTTTGTACATTGAAGTTCTGTGGAGTACATATTTTCGCATTTTGCTTTGGGTCGTCTAAAGCTTGTTTCTCAATGCTAAAGTAAATGTCCTTTTCTGCAGCCTTGGCTGTGCACCATCACACCTTTGTGATACGAATAAAAGTGTATTTATTGATAGTAGTCGTCAATATTTTCTTTCTGTGCTCAACCATCACACCAGCTCCTTTTACATTGCCATGAGTGCTAATGGGGTGCTGGTTACCACTGAAGTATGCCATCAAAAGTTCATTTGTACGTGCATGCAATGAAAATTCGCACCTATTATGAAGAGATGTTGGACTAAGGCCTACACCTCCCACTGCCCTGCTACTCTGGTGCCTGTGATGCCTATAGCTAACCGCTTTTTCTATGTCCCCCCTCCCCCTTTTCTGGTTGGATGACTGGCAGGCGCTCTGCGTGCGGGTTTTTACATATCAGCCACGCCTAGAACGCCACCCAGGACGGTCCCTCTTTCTCTTACTTTTTTACCCCTCCCCACTCACTTCCTGTGCAATAGAGATTATAATTATTATTACTATTTTTTAGCGGCATGCATCCTTTGTTACGGAATTTTCTGATCGTGTCACTTCAGTATCACTTTCTAGTTGAGCTGGGTTTGCATTTGATGAGGTGACTATACTTGGGTACAACTTGAAGAAGGGTAACAGAAGGTGCCTCTGTGCTTCATCACCGCAAGCAGATGTTACTCCGCGGTCCAAGTAGTGCGTTATTGGGAATATTTTGAACATGGCACAAGCCGTTCCCGTGATTTTTCCGACTTAATATGCTTATAAACTTCTTCAACGACGACAAACAAACTACTTGAGAAAAAACAGACGATATCGCACATTCATAGTAATCTCCTTTCAAAACGCGCGCGCCCGTTGACATCTGGGTCCGCAGCTTACGCGGAGTGATACCGTACATGAATCATTGCGGTTTTTAACTTGTTCCCGAGTATACTAGTTAATTAGGGTTTAGGGGAGGAGCATGGAACGCGCGTAAACACAATAACACATGATTAAAACCGTAACAGTAAAACAATAACACAGTTGTGATTGCCCTTCCTCAAGCTTAGAAACTAGCACTACTAAGCCTACAGGCTGTGTGCCACCCCACCCTTCTCCTGACCTTGCTGCAAGGTATGCGACAACCACCCTCCCCCTTTCTTTTAGTAGGTTAGCCCGGATCTGACCCTTTGGGTAAAGGGAGGAAGTGGTATAACCGCTAATCCCAATGTTGTGACGAGGGTTTCAATACGTGTCCAGGCACCACAGCGCAGAGCTGTGGTGTTTCCTTCTCTCGTCCTAGTGGTTGGCACTGTCACAGCGCCAACCACTAGGATGAGACCTTAGGGTGAGACCTTAAGGCTTTTCCTTAATGCCTCATTAAACTTGAAAGGTAACCATCGTCATCATCCGCATCAACACGAATGGCACCGAAAAA
This sequence comes from Haemaphysalis longicornis, assembly GCF_048455015.1. Classification (NCBI taxonomy): domain Eukaryota; kingdom Metazoa; phylum Arthropoda; class Arachnida; order Ixodida; family Ixodidae; genus Haemaphysalis; species Haemaphysalis longicornis. Next base: position 1,369,832 of record NW_027526340.1, read on the forward strand.
CTCACGTGACTTCAGCATGTAGCGGGAACTGACGAGTGGAGGATGGCGGTTGTGCTTTGCGCTGTTGCTCGGCTAGCATGCCAGCCGAGCAACATGCTTAGTTACTCGGCTGGCAACTAAGTTCCTGATTAGTGATTATCGAAGTTAATGACTGATTAGAGATTGATATCAGCATCGTAGGATCAAGGTGGATTAAGCTGGATGAATGGGGGACGTAATTATTTGTAAGATGGGAATAATGTGGACAACCATGCATAAAGATAAGGATTAAGAGCTACTAAAATTGCGTAATGTTGATCACGGTGGATTAGTGCTCAGTAAGATTGATTAAGGGCGGTAAAATAGCGTGGCGGCTGTCTGAAGGGTAGGGCGTGCACATAAAAGGTACTCGTCACAATAGTGCTATGGGCTTTGACCTCCAAGGCACGTAAGAAGACTTCAGTGTCCCGAATAATTTTTATTATCCGTCATGCCTCACTGGCTCGCCAAAGTTTTCACGTTTGTTTCAGCGGCAGTGGGCAGCGAGTAATGGGGGCGGCAAGGCATATGGAAAAATTGTATCGCAAAACGCGCAATATCCTCTTCACGGAATTCTATATGGTGCCTTCGCCACATGATCCCGGTGACCAGCCGAAGCAGAGATGAACAGCAAGATCTCAGGAAACTATCGCTCGCGGAGGGAAACGGTGGGGTTTTTAGACAAGCCTTTAAGCAAAGCACGTTTCCGCAGGAAGAACCGGAAAAAAAAAAAAAACGTTTCAATAAAGGAATACAACAGTTTGAGAGAGTTGTCGCTTGCGTGTAACCAGGTGGTAAAAATTAGACTTAGCATCGGTGGGGTGACTGTACAGCAGAATTTAATTGGCTGGTTGAACGCGCATGCTCATTGAACGGAATCCGTTTTCATGTCGCAAGTAAAGGTAGTAATTAGACCACGTGACCGCTGCTCAAGATACTGAAACGGAATAGCTTGCCGTGTCGCTTCCAGTGCGTAGTGCGAAATACGAGATATGTTTACGGGTCTAAGATGGTTAAAATGTCGTAATACTACACCACGTTTGAGCCTCAGATCTCTTTGCTATTCTGCGGGGCTCGACATCTGACAAGCAGGACCGAGTTTTCACTGCACTTTTGTGTCCGACCTAACGCACGTCCAACACTACTCCTTACATGTAGCTTCGTGATACTATATTCACCGATAATAAAGACATAAGAAAACAAGTTGGCATAAAGAAAACAGGCCCTCCGCATATCCGAAAGGGGCCATGAAGTCAAAATACAACCTGGTTCAATTTGAAAGAACTAGCCATTGGTACTTCAAGAGAACGTGTTGCTGGGCGTGTTGGTTGAGGTCTACAAGTGTAGCGCCTGTCCGTGTCTTCTTTCTTGTGTGTTGTGTATTTGCGCCACTCGGTACGTTTGTAGCCATTGGTAACTCACTAAGCTCTTTAGCTGCCACGGAAACTGTTTTTAAGCGAAAAAAACGCAAGAAATGTTTAAAAGCTGTCAAATGTCGCGCTACGGTGTCGAGATGTGGTTAGCAATGACACAATAAAAACATAGTTGTTAGTGCGTCAACTGTTTGTTAAAATTTAAGCAATACAATCAAATGGAACCACAGACCCCAGTACAATCACCCAGTCTTATGTTTTCTCAATCGGAGGCCGCCAATATCCCGAACCAGATTGTGTGACGTCATAGGGATGTCGGCGGAAAGTATAGCTGGGGTGCCGCCACTGCAACGTCGGCCACTGCTCCATCTGTTTTCTTTCTTTATTATGTGGATTATCTGTTTGAAGTTTGCGATAAAATTGGTATCATTGTTATTGGGACAAGGCAATCTTCTTAACGAAACGTGTTTTGCCTTCATAGCCCATTTGAAACAGTCCACCTCCGTGCGGCTGCGGCGAGTGCGGTAGCCGACGCGCCGCAACAATACGATTCCTCCGCCCTGCTTATATCTTCGCTAGAGCTCGGCGTCGCGGTTAGAGCGCGGAACGATCGTCGGGGAGCGCAAAGTATCTCCTTGACCCCAGCCCGGCGCAAGTGTGAAGCGTCCCCGCCTCCTGGAGGGGGAGTCAGGTGAGCAGCAGGCGCTCATGGCGTCGTGCGCTGCGGTGGCCGGCATCCAGCCGAAGTCCCCCATCGACGCAGGCTCAGATCAAAGGGAAAAGCCGCCTCTTCAATTAGGCACCGTTTGCGCTCTTCATTAGAGCGGCCGGGGCATTCGAGGGGAGGGAGACCCCGTTCGGGGCTGCGTAATGGTCGCCGCTATAACATCATTTGGCCGCCAGAATGCTAAGGATAGGTGGCCATGTGCTCAGTTTTTGCGACCCAGGGTATGATGGGAAGAGAGGGCTGAGGCAAGAAGGCGCTGTCGTTGATGAGAGGTGGTGACGGGGGAATCTCGGAGGACTGCACGGCAGTCCTGAAGCGTTTTCCACAATAAAGAAGAAGAAGCAGTAATCTGAAGCCGTGGGAACGGATGTTTGGAGGCCGCCCTGATGAAGAATATTTCAGTTTACTTTCGTATATACAGTACACTAAGAAAAACAGCGCGAATGACAGGACGAAAAAAGGGAAGACAAAAGCACAGCGCCTGTGCTTTTGTCTTCCCTTTCTTCGTCCTGTCATTCGCGCTGTTTTTCTTAGTGTAACAATGTACCAACTGGCCCGTCAGCAAACCCTTCTGGTATATACAGTACATCCGTGCACGAGCCTGTGGGCGCGTAGAAAGCATAAAAAAAACGCTAAGTGGCTAACATGATTGGATGAGGCCTTGTGTTTGCATTGTTCTGATATTAGGCAAAAGCTTATTCTTATAACGATGATCGGAACTTGATTTTTTTTTTAAGTAGGGTTGGGAAAATGGGAAAGAATATTTTGGAGCTTTATTTTTCTTAGTAATTAGAGCCTCGTCATCTTTCAAGCATGTTCTTGTCCGTTATCAAATGGTGAGCTGCCATTTTGAAGATCGAAACCCGACGTCTTTGACGATAATTTTGCATTGTGTTCTCCCACACCAGAGTCACGCGATGAGTTGTTTGCAGCTCCGTTACAGTGGCTAAAGGCGTCCAAGAATCGCCTCCGTCATGCCGAGGTAGCGTGGTGGACGAGTGGCTTGCAGGAGAGTTGCCGCCGTTCTGAACAACGACGCAGAGCCAAGAGTGAAACTTCACTTGTTTGATGCATGGCGAGTAGAGAACAGCGATGATACAGGTAGCAGCACATCGGCGTGCTTACAACATGACAGTCGAACGTGTAGGGAAACGCCCTCAGCAGTGGCCCACGATGCACTGCTCCCTCATCGGGGTGAGAGCCTATTTATAGTCTCCAATGCAACGGTCAAAACAGGCGTACGGCGTGTTGCGCACGGATCGTTAGTCAAACACACACAAATAAAAGCACTCTCGTAGAGCCGGAGAGGCGATGAGTCCAGTGTTACCAACCAATTTTGCCTGCAACGCCTCACACCGGGCTTGAAAAAGCCCTACATCACCCTACATAATATTTTTGGTGGCCCTACGCTCCTCCCCAGACGAAAAATGACTGTTTTGCGACATATCTATCAATGTATTTGTTGTTTTAGGGGCTCGGGCTCTCGGCGTCTGCTGTTGTCGTCGTAGTATCATGTAGTCACGGTACAAAAACACCAGGACACTCGTTTTCCAACGCCTCGCCCTAGAACGTAACGCGTACTAAAAGAACACACCGGGACACTCGTTTTTTTTAATACCTCGTGCTAGAACGTTAAATCTCCATTGGAAAAACGCGCACTAAAAGAACACACCCGGACAGTAGTTTTCCAACGCATCGTGCTAGAACGCTTACGGTGCTTCAAAAACACGAGACTTACAGCAAAGCTGTGTACCTCTACTACCCAACGGTTTCATCTCCGTGCATGGGCAAAAACGCCAAGGCCCAAGAATAAACTTGTACACTGCATTCTTTGCACCTCCCCAGGTTCCACGTTATTGGAGATGGCACGGGATTTTTTATTCGTTTCTTTTGTTATTTTTGTATTTTTAGTTGCAGGTTTTATTACTTTTACAACCAGTTCCGGTTTCGGACAACTCGGAGTAGAACAGGAATTTTTCGTCTCCAGAGGTAATGTTGTGTAACCCGCTTGAAGGGCTCCTGGTGCTACCCTTTTGCCGGTGTTTTTGCACTCATACACGGGCACCTTGAAATGATTCCGCAGCGATGTTTTGGCCGGTGTCTTTTTCGCATAAGCGCACGCACATAACCTGTCACACCTTTAAACGTGGACGCAGAGTGGTGGGGGAGGGTAGGGGAAAGGGGGCTTGCACACGTAGCCAGGCTTCACGCACGTACGGATTTAGAACAGTTCCGATAAAATGGTTGCAGAAAACGGCAGGTAACTCTTGCTTAATCAAAACTACTCCCGAAACAGACGACTCCAACAGTACTCCTAGTTTCATTTAATTTTCATGATTACATAGCTCATGATTCAGAAGTTTAATGAGTATGGAGTTCTAAACGGAAAATTGCCATCTGTTGCCACTACACAGGATTCTGCGGAGGCAAATGACATACCCGTATTTGACCGCTCAATAAAACTAGAGCCCTTCCAAGTTTCGTTCAGCTAGTTAAGTAGAGGTATGCTCAATGGCATGTAACTAATAAAAAAAAATTACCCCCACCTCCCCTCGCGGGAACCCTGGTGTGATGCGACGCTGAGGGGGGTTCAAGCGCAAGCGGAGAGCAACCGTCGACCGAAAGGCCGCCGGAGAGCGGCACACCGGTTATATGCTCAGCGCGCCCGAAGGAGAGGAGACCGCGGAAGAGAGAGTACTGCACATGCGCCGGCGCCAGTGTGTCTGCCGCGGCTATGACGCAACACAATCCAACACAATCCACTTTAATCTAATCCAATCCAATCCAATCCAGGCCAATTCATTCGAATCCAATCTAATGCCCCTCGCGAGAGAGGGGCATCGGAGAGGAGAGGGGGTGAGCGGCGGAGAGCGCAGCTCGCGCGGCGAGGAGAATGGGGGAGGGGCGGACGACAACAACGCCGACGACGCTGCATGGACAAGGCGAGTGAATGAGATGCAGTCGCATCTAAAACGTGTTTTGCTTCGTCCACTTCTTGGGCTGCGCTCTGCTTCGCTGGTCATCGTTCTTTGCAGAGTGAATGGCGCTATTTTTTATTCATTCAGCTTCCGTTTCAGAATCACTATGCCTGTATATCATGTACAGGATGGGCAGATACGAATTGCGTGACCTCATCGGAGTCGCCGTACAAGAGCAGTTATGTTATAGAGTTTCGTATTAACATACAATGTGCATTAGTCGGTAACTTTATGCTGATAGTCACTCTTTTCTCCACCCTGATCACGGAGGAAAGCTTCCGTCCATGCTGCGGATAGCGAACGTTCCATTCTTAATTACGATATCTTCCTTCTCGGTACGCATTTCGCTCGCGCTCCATCGTTCTCTAAGGAGCCAGCTTTTTTGTCGCGCGCTGCCTAAGGATCGAGCTGCAGAAGCGCAATCCAGGTGACAAAGTGGCAATTAAACCCGTTACACCAAGGAATAATTTCATACTTTCTCGGATTCATTTGGCTTAGAACTGCAAGTTTAACAAGAAGACTTAACATCGCCCTACACCTGGCGGAAAATTGGCTGAACAGCCCGACGGTCCTACGACGAGAGAAAAATTCAAAAACGCTCTACAAGTAGAGAGAAAGCCCTACAGTTGGCAACAATGGATGTGTCAGACGCGCCGCCGTTGTCAACGGCTGCTCGGGCAAGCTCCTCCATGCTCGAGAAGGTTCTGGCTGCGCCGTATTGTCGCAGTCGCATGAGCACCGCAAGTGGCCTTCCTCTACGAACATCACTGTTATGCGGGAAAGTATCAGGGCACGCCGTCGCGCTGTGCATTGCCGAAGTCCGCGCGCCGTGACAGCCCAGTCTATTCGTAACAATGCCGTCTATATACAGGTACAGTGAAAGTGAACCAATAGGGAAATAATGATTATATTCACAATATCATCATTAAATTCTTGAGAATATGTAATGCACCTGCACAACGCACGTACGTAATGGAAAAATGAGACGCGAACACGAAAACATGAACCTGAACACAAATAGCTCGATTTATTTCCATGCAAGTCAAAATGACGCGTGGCTTAGTTACAAAAACAAAGTTGGAAAATGTGGCTTTCGAAATAGTATATCGATAGCGCGCCAACAGTTTCATTTTTGCGTGTTCTGGTTCATATTTCCGTGTTCGCCTTTCATTTTCGCATGACTGTACAGCCCGCCGCACAGATAGAGCAAATATTTCACATTAGCGGGTCTTAAAGAGTGTTACTATGACATCCAAGGTGGCTACGTCAGCCCCGAAACAATAGTGAGGATCAAAGTGGACAGCCCGGACTCCAAAAATATTATATAATTTGTATCAAATCACGTTACACCGAGGCGGTAGAAGGTTATAAATGTGAATTAGCTACACTCTAGGCAGGTTTTTGGCCGACGGGAAAAATATATTTATTGTGAGCGACGTATTAATTTGCTGCAGAACATTTACAGAGGATCACTTCCAACATACATACATACATACATACATACATACATACATACATACATACATACACACATACATACATACATACATACATACATACATACATACATACATACATACATACATACATACATACATACATACATACATACATACATACATACATACATGCATGCATGCATGCATGCATGCATGCATACATACATACATACATACATACATACATACATACATACATACATACATACATACATACATACATACATACATACATACATACATACAGACAGACAGACAGACAGAAAAATTAACCAACCGTGGGACTTCGACAATCTGGAGAAAATTTCGTGTTGTCTGCGAGTGATTATTCGTTTCGCGCGGCATATCAGAACTTGAGCTCGCGGTTGAGTTCTGTCAGCCCTTTTACGGAGCCAGCCATTGTGATTTTGCATGTTACCCGCTGTGCGTCATGGTGGTTCGACCGCGCCTCTTGCACCGCGCGCAGAAATAACACGGATCGCCGGGACACGCATATCCTTCCGCGGAGGAAAAGCGAACGCGCGTCATACGTGCATAATCGCGCCACGAATCTCCGCGTCTGCCTTCAAAACAGCATTACTGTACATGATGTTTCTTCGCCCTTTTTGCGTGTATTTTTGTTACGCATGGTCGACGTTTTGGCCTATTTCAGTGATGCCTCGTGTGCAAGCGGCGGACCTAATGATACTTTAGGTTCTAAAATAAGCCACCCGAAGACACACTTAGGCCCAACGAAGCATTCGCATGTCGTTATAGCTCGCTTGCAGTCTGTTTATTTTGTTTCATTGCTTTTCTCTAACTTGTTTTTTTATGAGGAACGCTGCATAAACGCATTTAGAGCTGGAATTTCTCGTTAGTTCTCGACAACTAACGTTGAACAATTATGAAATTTTGCTGGACAAGCTGTGGTAACACGTGCTGTGATTCCAGCGCGAATGTACTCACGCATTTACACGCATTTACACATATATAACGCGCCTCCCCACCTTCGAATGCCTCCTGCTTTTCAATCCCCAATGTGGGCAAGTTGAGTCTAGGGTCCCTGTATGGAGACTGGCGGTGATCCCATCCACTCCCTTCTTCGACGAAAATCTTGCCTGCTGACACTGCTGCTGCTGCCGCGGGGAAAAAAAAAAGACAAACAATGAGACGCTGTGAAGCGAGAACGCAGACAGCAACCCACCGTCTATTTCATGCCATCGTATAGTCACGTTCCGTTTTCCAAATAGTATGTACATAACTGGCACTTAAATACGCTCAGCGTTATCTAGTGGTTCCTTTGAGCACTACCCATATTTTCTTGAGCTTACCTGCCAGCAAAGCTTCGCCGTTCCGCCCCCGTCGTGTTCCGCCGTTATAACGACGTGGTTCCTATTTCCGGCAATCCAAATTATCCGTTCTTTTAGTAAAGTGACTTTTTTATGCAGATAAGAATTGACAGGCGATTTGGTTGCGCCGACCACGAAATGCAGTGGGGAAGCAGCACGCATTCCTGATACAAAGAGTTGTTCAATGCACCTGCGTATATTTCGATTTTTGCACACCCATTTCCCTAACGCGACTTATGAACAAGAAATTACGGTAGACTTCAGGCAGACAACCGCGAAATGCAAATTGGTAGGGGAGTTGTGCTTTCGCACTAAGGATGTACTTTTGGATTCATTTTACACACTTGTTGGGAAATAAGGGCGCTATCAGTATAAGATAAGATAAGATATTGGTTATCTTATGCCGTGAAGGAAGTGCCGGTTCTGCACTGTTTGAGAAATAGAAACCGTGCTCCACAGTATGGATAGAAACGTGACATGTTCGTGAAGACAGCTTGGACAGGCTCTTATACCCCTTTTTTGGACAAGCTTAATAACCAATTATTATTAGCTTCAATCACATGGGCACAACGTAACTTGTGCATTGGTACCCTTTAATTTGCATCACATCGGAAGTTTGAAATAAATAACTTAATTGTTCTCGTCTTCTGCTCCGACGCGCCGTTAGCTTTCTGCTTACAATGTGGTCCTGCCTTTGGGCGGATGTCAGTCATTTCTAAGAAAGAAAAGCGGTCATGCAATGTCCGCGCTATGTCAGAACATCCGGTAATTCCACAATCCCGTGATTGCTGACAAGAGCAAGTAACAAGTGGCGTCCAGGCAAGGTTGAGAATCTATGGGCCCAATGATTAGTTCAGTAATTTGTCGCACCCGCCGCGGTGGCTCAGTGGCTAAGGCGTTGCGCTGCTGAGCACGAGGTCGCGGGTTCGATTCCCGGCCGCGGCGGTCGCTTTTCTGATGGAGGCGAAAAGCAAAAACGCCCGTGTGTACGAGATTTCGGCGCACGTTAAAGATCCCCAGGTGGTCAAAATTAATCCGGAGCCCTCCACTACGGCGCGCCTCATCGCCTGCGTTGCATCGGCGCGTTAAACCCTACAATCAATCAATCAGTAATTTGTCGTGGCGCAAGTTAGTTCTGTGATGGAAACAATGAATGCTCTTACATACGGTCGTAGAAAATCACGAGCTCACCCAGGCATTCCTTACTAAGTAGTGAATGCGAAACGATTAGTTTTCAGTTGCCAAACGTGCCCTTTCTTTATCATCATCGTAATTTTTCCTTTACGCCTTCTTCTTTCTCCACACGTAACAAGTTATAATATAACTCTCTCTCCCTCTTCCCCACAGACCATAGGCAATCGTTTTAGTATTAAACATTATGCGATTTAATTGTTTTACCACGTTCGCACCGCTCGGGCGCCATCTGTTAAGCAGCGCATTCTATTTTACTTAAACTTCGTTTTTTTTTTTTTTTGGCGCTTGGAGCAACTGGAGCCTACATCTTGAGTTTTTGTGTTTGGTTTTATCTCGCCTCCCTCCGGCGCCATTTTTGACCTGTGATATCTTTATTTGGTGTCGTAATAACAAATCCAAGGTGAATTATTAATTAAAAGAGCACTGTTATTCTCGCTTCCGCACTTCAGTTTTTCCTCAAATATACTTAAGTTTTGCTTGGCCCTGAACTATGGTGACATGTGTGAGCCAAGGATAGCAGTTCTACATAGTGTGTTGACATGTATGAGCCATATATACGGCGTGTTCAGGCATTCTCGCCCTGTTTTTTTTTTATTATTATTCTTTCAGCCGACGTAGGCTATCTTGTGGGCCATCTCTTGGTTAAGGGGGACTCACCTGTTAACATTTTAGTGGGACTTACTGCTTCATGACCCACGGACTTAAAAACCATCGTGCACAAATGCGAAAAGCTTTTTAAATGCATATCAATGTTGACAACGGCCTAGTTCGCTTGTTTCAGAGATACGCCCCTACTTTAGTGAAAAAAAAAAAAAAAAACTCTTGCATAAAACTCATGCTTGCTAGACAGCTACCGCCATCTAGTAAAAAGTGGATGAACCAAAATGCATTTCCTTTTTATTTTTTATCTCAGTAAAGAAATGATATATTTCTAAGCGGAGCAAACTAGGCATTAGAAACGTTTCTATGAATTTGTGAAACATTTACCATCGGTACACGATTCTCTTTAAGCCCGTGCAATGAGAAAGGCCCATAGAAATGTGATCAGGTGAGCCCCTTAAGACGCCGGATTGCTTACCTTCCTGGTGAACTAATTAATTCTTATTAAACTGTTTAAAAATGGAGCGGGCGTCAACAGCACTAGCTTTGCTTCATGATTGATTGTGGGGTTTAACGCGCCGACGCAGCGCAGGAGATGAGGCGCGCCGAAGTGGAGGGCTCCGGGTTAATTTTGACCATTTGGGGATCTTTAACGTGCGCCGAAACCTCGATCACACGGGCGTTTTCGCTTTTCGCCTCCATCAGAAAAGCGGCCGCCGCGGCCGGGAATCGAACCCGCGTCCTTGGGCTCAGCCTGTCGCTGCTTCCCATTCAGCGGCGAGCTGATTCCCAGCAAGATCGATGAGTCCGTGAACCCGCTGCCGCCGATTTATATTTTGTCCGTGCTCTGAGGTGCTCATGACACTCCTGAGTACTATCCAATAATACCACTCAGGTGTTGTTTCCAAATCCACCCCTAACGCGAGTTTGTCAAGTCCATTCTGTGCCCCTCCCCCCCCCCCCCCCATCGAATTTTCGGTCGTCCCCTCTTCCCCCGTGTCGTTTCCATTCGTTTGCAACCATTTCGTTAAGCGGATGGCCCACTTGCGCCTTATCTGCATTACATGGCCTTCCCGGCCCATTGCCCTGCAATGTCCTGCAACCTGCAATGTCTCCAAAGGGACATCGCCATTTAGCGAGTAAGAATGCCATAGTTGTTAGGCACCACATTAATTCATCCGAGAATGCACCAACGAAACGGGTATTCATACTCAGGCTGTGCGGAACACTACCAGTTCTCAAGCCACGAGTGCGCGATAAGAGCGCGAGAGGTCGACGGTGTTGGCGCCATCCCCGTCCGTCACGTAAGCCTCCATGGGAATGGAGCCACGTATCGCTAGCTGGCCTTCGTAGCCTGGGCGCGGTCACGGGCCCGCAGAATGGGTTGTGATGTGGTAGTTGTAAATGTCAGCCGACGAGAGGGGCCGTAAAAGGGGTTTCATTTGCGCTGGCGCTTTGATGCTGGGCCGGTCCTGGTGATTTAGTGCCAACAGGTGTTTTATTCCTCTATGTGCCGCCAGACAGGCCTTCTCTATGAGCTTCTTCCGTGGTGGAAAAATTGCTTACGTTTCTTCCTCGCGTCTTCCTCCCGACGTGCTTGCCGCCTCGCGATTGGGCGTAATAGCACGCGAGGACATGAGCCTAACCTAACCGAGGCTAAACAAATAAACCATTTGCCAGAGGTTCCCACTGCGCCGACTCTTTTCCGGGCTTATAAGAACGTTTTCGTGTGGTATAAGGCCGAAAGCAACAGTGCATGCCCACACTGTTCTTAGTTAATTAATGACTTAATCATGGTGTAACCGCTCGCAATACAAGAGTTGGTGGAAGCAATGAAAATTAGAGCTGTTTCTTTTGCGTACCTGCCTTATATTGATCCCTAAATTTCTCAATTACACAGTGACAGCGTCTCAGCACTCATGATCCTGGGTCAAAGCTGGCCAAAGCAGAATTTCTGCCTCATTTTATAACACACTAAACCGTGGTGGCTGCGGGCGGTAAGACACCGTACCCTTCTTTTCGAATTTCCAAGAGTGTAAGCCCTACCAAGCCGTACCAACATGCGCTAAAGCATCCGCCCTATATGGGATCGTAGCTTATTTAGTAGCTCTATTCTGCCCAACCGTACCACCTCCCCCCTCAGAGAACATGCTGGATCTGCCTCCGACACTTTGCGCCTTTTGCCGACGCAGTGCAAACTAACCTAACAACGACCCAGAGGTTTGCAGTGTAGTTTGAAGACATCTCACCTTTGACTGCTTCATGTTAGTTATTTTGTGGTTATTGCCAACTTAAATAACGATAGGGAGCAGTTTATATGAGGTTATACATACGCAGACTTGCGAACGCACTGCGAACGCGTCGGATCGTCAAAACATCTGGAGCAGAGGATTCCGTCAAGAAACGGTCCCTTTGAACACATTAATTTCATTGAAAAAAGTGATGCTTATAAATTTACAGAAAAGCACTCGGGACATTGGCAGCTTATTCTAAGCCGTAACGTAATGGGGTGGTCAGGTTTTGTGCGCAATACTCTATTTAAAAAACAAAAACAAAAACAGAAGCAGTGAAATTTGATAATAAGCTTCGGTCACAGGACATCGGTAACAGTAGGTTGAGTAGGAAACACCTGAACTAGCAGCATCTCAAGACGATGTACAAATTCTTCGTGGGATTTCAACTTATCTTCAATGCAGGGATTGCAACTTAAAAAAAAATGTCTTTGCGAGCGCCACTCGCGACAATAATAATAATAATAAAAAAAACCTTTTAGCACCATTTCCATTCTCCTCCAACGCACGTTAGTTTTAGGTACAGCACTCACGGTACACCGGGAGAAGCCAGACAGTTTTCACCACGGCAGAGCATATAGTGGGCTTCGCTTTAATAATAACCTTTTACCGAGGAGACTCGCAAAATGAGCGAGTGACACAAGCTAACGATATCATCACCGCTCTGTTAAGCGTGAAGTAATATGCGCTTTAGGCAAGTGGTCAGAACGTCAATATTTTTATTCTCCAATTTAACTACCCCCAACCTGAATCTGTTATTCAGCCGCACCACGCACACCCATCACGTGTGTACGAAACCACAGCCGTAACAGTGCTGAAGTTACGCCGCTGGAGTGAGAACTGCCCTTGGTTGCGCTTCGCCGACAAACACCAGTGTCTAGCGGGCCAGAACTAGCCGCGACCAGCCAGGACAAGCCACCTTAACAAGGCTACCGGAGCGGCTTTCACGCGTTTTCAATCTCTTCGTACAGATGGCGGCACATTCCTTTTCGCCATTGTGAAGTGACAGAGCGCGCGAAAGACTACCGGAGCGGCTTTGCGGCGTTTTCAATCTGTTCGTACAGAGGGCGGAACATTTCTTTTCGCCATTGTAAAGCGGGAGAGCGCGCGAAATACGAACTTCTATTTTATGCCGTTCCAGTGGCGATACCTTTCGCAACGAGTGTGAGGTATAAAGCTACTGAAAATGAGGCGTACATTCCGCAAGTGTTATAGATATACAGGAGCCGACCGATTTTTATGACGGGGACCGAAAATAGTCCGAATAAAAGAACAGACTGAAAAATTCGCGAGTCGCAAAAAGCGAACTTTATTTCATTTTAACAGGACTGAAGAAGTCGCGAGTGATTTCTTGCCTTAAATTTCTCCTTCGTGTGAGAACGTCTGCTTGCATCTCTACAAGAGTCACGTTTCCTTTGTAAACATTGGGCAACGACTCCAAATAGTTGGCAATGTCTTATGTTGACGGTTGCGGGCGGTCGTGAGTGTCTTCGTCGCGTTTCTTTGCGCACGGTTTCTTTGCGCACGATTTCGTCGTCCGTTAGCTCCACGCACAACACTATGTTGCTGCCTCTGCAGCAAACTCTCGAAATGTCGCGAAAGATCAAAGTTGGTTACCCCGGCGGGAGTCAGGTCAATTCCCCTCCAATCCGAAGCGAGACAGGTGGCTGGTATTCATAATGGCGTTGTCCTGGAGACGCACCGCGGCTCTGTCGCGGAAAATTTTGTCCGAAAGATCGAACTTTTGGCTTTATTTTGTCCGAAATATCTGTTGTTCATATACATTACTCCTATGAGACAACTGGTGGTTCCTCGGGGAAGTCCGGAATATCTGGCAAGTCCGAATTTTCGGAGTCCGAAAAAAAAAAAAAAAACGGTCGGCTACTGTACTAAAACACCGACAGTCTAGGCATCACTTCGGCCAGAGAGCAGTATTTATTCGCAAAGCGAGGTCCCCAGGGCTCTAATCTGTCTCTCATCATATTTCATGTGTATCTTAATGATCGTGATTAGGTTGTAACTTCCTTAGGTTTGTAACTCAATCTTACACTATGCAGGCGACACCTTGCTCGTGCCAAGCTATAACAAACACTCTACTCTGCTGTCGGATCTACCGCCACATGTATTAAAACAAGTGACTGGCTTCAGGCTTATTTTTTTAGTATTAGCCCCCCAAAAAGTGAACTAATTCTATTTTCATAAAGTTGTGACAATGTTTATCGCAATACGTCCAAGCTCCCATCTTGTTGTTGCTCCCCTGTAACGCCCGTGGCGTCTGTAAAATATGCTGATTCATTGATTGATTCTGAGGTTTACCGCGCCGACGCTACACAGGCGATGAGGAGCGCCGTAGTGGAGGGCTCCAGATTATTTTCGGCCCCCTGAGGATCTTTAACATGCGCCGAAATCTCGAACACACGGGCGTTTTCGTTTTTCGCCTCCATCAGAAAAGCGGCCGCCGTGGCCGGGAATAGAACTCGCGTCCTTGGGCTCAGCAGCACAACCCCATAGCCACTGAGCCACCGCGGCGGGTTGTAAAATATAAAACTTGTGTGTTTGTCGATAGTGATTTATCGTGCTGCACGTATATGAACTACGCCTGTAAGGAACCAAGATGCACGCCGTGTTCGCAATATTGAAGTATTCCTGCAAGTTTCAGCGTAAGACGTTAGTGGTTAGAGCTCTATACGCTACAGTATTCGTCTCTACAACTTGCAAAAATAGGGCTAATCGAACTCTGAAAAAAAGCATTACAAAAAATTACAAAAAAGATTCTGTACAACGTTGAATCGAAAGGTGTGTTTTAATCATCTGTCCTGTTAAATTACAATGTATCTGATCCTGAAATATTTCTGAGAAAGTACTTGCAAGAGTACTAATACCAATCACTTACCCTTCGGATGCACTTCCTGATACGTCATGCCCAGAGTGCACGCACATCGCAGAAAAACGTTACAGCAAGGTATGTTCCGGCAATTTTTAATGAAGTCACAGAGCATGTTTTCCCGCTGTAATTTTGTGCATGCGCGGCCAGCTTAAAACCGCAATACTTTCTTTAGAAAATGGCTGAGCGATAGCACTTAAATCTTTCTGCTTACTTTCTGATCCGATTAAATTTTCCCAGGCTGGCATGCGTAAGCTTGTATGTGCTTATCTGCAAAAAACGCCGCTGCTACCCGGCGTTGCCGAACGTACCTACTAGAGGCTTTGGCTTTTCCCTTCCTATTGTGTAAGGTTGACACCGGTAGATATAATTATCGTTACAAAAAGTACGGAGGCGTATTGCATTCGAGATACTCTGCAACTCGCATGTTTTCCCGAGGCATGCACCGCCTAACGAAACTTAAAAGTGGTAGAACGAGCCGTGTTCATGGACATTATTTTCCCCATAGTTCCCCATATTATTTATATCCGGCATAATTTGTTGTGGTTGTTACTATCCGGACATGAGACTTTCGGGGTGCCTATTTTTTTTGTAGAATATTCCAGAAATAAATTTACATACTTTTCACGGTCACGGAATTTATTGTTTGATTACTGATAGTATAGTGATCGATTGCGCGGTTTACACATCTCCCCTTTGTGCGAACACACAGCAGTGTAGATGGCAATCAAGAATCGAAAACAGGGCGCAGAAATACAATAAAACTTGGGCGACATCTCCGTTATTTAAGTTATTCCAGTTCGCGAGTGTCCTATAAAAAAAAAGGAATGCGTAAAGCAATATCTCCTTCACCGTTTGGTGCTGTAGTAGAATTGTGTGCCTGTCTCCGCGAGTAACTAGATGAAAATGGAGAAATATGTGATGTGCGAGCATCACAAACAGAATTATTACAACGAGATCCTTAGGTGTCTCATCAAACATGAAAAGTGACTGTTGTCCCCGTCGTCCGTCTACACGAGTGTAAGCGAAATTGCTGCCGCTGTAAAAGAAAGAAAAAAAAATTCACTGCCACTCCATTCTCTGCGTGTGGATGGATGACCAGTGGATCTGTTTGTAGGTTATTGCTTGGCTACAAATTCCCACTGGAACCGTGTCATGTCATAGGTGAAGCTTTCAGCGTGAACGTATAGCCACTCGGACATCTCGCGTTTTCCACTTCGCGGTATTCGGTCTCACGACGGGCATGGCGCCTATTGCCGCCTATTTGTTTTTTTTCTTTAAAGGTAGGCTTCCCCGTTGAACACGCAATGTGGGAAAGCCAGCTTACAAAGAACAAGCTCACACAGATTTTTTTTTTAAACTACTTCACTTATAAAGAGATACACAGCTGGGAAGACATTGTTTTAAAGGGGGGGAGGGGGGGGCAGTAGACGCCATTTTAGATCACATATAAAGCGGCCGGAACCGAACAGGTGGCCGAAGGGAGAGGGTGTGCCGAAGTGATGAGGAGTTGGGATTCTCGTCACTTTGCGCTACGCTCATGCGACATGAAACTTTATCGTGCAGTGGTACCACATGCAGATTTCTCCCAGCTTCAAAGCGACGTACAAGCGATCTCCCTCCGGGGTAAGAGTAATTACCTAGACCTAAATCCGTACATAAACACGAAAGAATTCTTTTTTAACCTTTTCCTACCACTTGAACTCTCGGTTGATAAAAAGAGTAATCAGAACACGCAATTTGGGTGTTTTGATGGATTCCAATCTTCGTCGGTTCACACCTCATGTTAACTACCTAGCACGATCATCTCTTCGCTCTTTGTGCGCGATATCTGGTACAGCTAGGCACTTTTCATGGGGGCGGGGGGCTAGATTTCTATAAAGCCCTTATTATTCCGAAGGCGGAGTTTTCATCGGCAGTATGGAATTGTATTAGTGCGCCGCCACCTTTGCTGTTGGAGAGGGTGCAAAAAAGTTTTTGTCGCATTTTGTTCTGTGTTATCGCACCCTGCATGCTAAATACGCTCACAACAACTTCCTCGAGTGGCTTAACCTGGACGAATTAGAATTTCAACGCACGAAGCGCGATTTATTTTTACTGTTTAAGTTTATGCGTTCTAAATTCGACAGCGTCGTATTAGTGAGGTTTGTTCGGCTTCGGGCACCAGTGCGAGCACTCCGTCCCCCCATGTGCTTTGATGTAGGGGCCTCATGAGACATTGTCTCCATTGTTTCGAGTGCAGCGACTGTATAATGATGATTTTTCTGTCTCCTTAGACGTATTTTCTGACAACATTGAGAATTTCAAGCGTGCTCTTAAAATGCAACTTTATGAAGCTCTCAATGCATCCTCAGTACCAGGTGTAACGGATCCCGAGTCCGCGATTTCGCTCCCTTGCAGCATTGCAGAGCTGTACCTTTTGTTCGTCACGCACTAAAAGTGCATGTATCTATACCGGGTGTCCCAGCTATCATGCACCAAGATTTAAAAAACAAGCAATGGCGTAACTCGAAGAAAATCTAGTGCATAATGTTTGCATTACTGTGGAGAGTTTAATATACTTAAGTTTAATATACTTAACCCCTGTCAATTCGGTTTCCGGTCTGGACGTTCCACTAACCTAGCTTTACTTTCGTTAACTGACTATATTAAGAAATCAATTGACTCTGGAAATTTTGTGGGTTCAGTTTTTTTAGACTTTACTAAAGCCTTTAATACCTTTAATCACGAAATCTTGTTTAATAAATTAGAAGCTTATGGCATAACCGGACCTGCATTATTATTTTTGAAACGTTACTTACTAAACAGACAATAGACTGTATATGTGGCTGATGCTTTCTCTGATACAAGAACTTTTAATCAAGGTGTACCCCAGGGATCAATCTTAGGTCCTTTACTTTTTCTTTTATATATTAATGACCTTCCAGATTGCGTTAATTCCTCTCACTGCGTCTTGTATGCGGACGACACAACCATATCATTATCTAATAAATCAATAATTTCCCTCACCTCTAACTTGAATACAGTGCTTAACAATGTTGTAAACTGGTGTCATAACAACTACCTAATTATTAACCCGGAAAAAACTAAATTTATGGTGTTCAGGTCATGCCAGAAAACTATCAGTATTTTTCCGGAAATAAAACTTGGGCCTCATTCAATTGCGCCATGTGACCAAGTTACATTCCTTGGCATTCATCTCGACCCTAACCTTACATATAAATCTCACTTTTCCAATCTCAAGCAAAAAACCGCTTTCGGCATTCGAGCTTTAATCAAGGCCCGCCGCTTTTTCCCTCATCATGCTTTGCTGCATTTATATTTTGCTTTTGTTCACAGTCACTTCCATTATGGCATTATTTCATGGGGCAATGCTTGCTCTTCTCACGTTTCATCGGTTCAACACATTCAAAATCAATGTATTCGCATTATAACGTTTAGTTCATGCCGTTCCTCTGCCTCAGGTCTACTGCGTCAGAATAACATACTATCAATAAATGCAGTAGTTCATTACAACTTGGGAATATTTTTTTACAAATTATTGCACTGTTACCATTCACATGATTTAATTGATCTTGTTAGTTTAAGAAGCAAAAGCTTCACTAGATTTTCAAGTAATAATAATTTCTTATTACCAACGGTTCGCACAAATTACGGTAAGAAAACTTCTTGTTTCGCAGCTGTCACATTGTGGAATAATTTGCCTGTCACGGTCAAATCATCGTCATCTATTATGTGCTTTAAAAAAATCTTAGAGAGTTTCTTTTGATTTAATTATGATCCTGTTTTCTTCGTATTTATGATTGTTGTTCTCTTATGTTGTCTTATGCTTTTATTTCCTTCGTGTTATCTTCAAATTGTTTGTATAACTTTTGGTATTTATTTTAGGCTTACTTTTTGAGTGTATATTCATTATAGATTTACTTCACTTGTCTTCTATGCTGCTTTGATTATATGATGAGTTCTCACGTCCATTTGCTGCTTTTACGAATTTGTTTGTGCATTCATAATCGAGGGTCCCCATACAGTCTGTTGACTCTGGGACCCTCGCCTGTATATCAACATGTTTGTACTGTTATTTATGAAATAAACTCCCCCCCTCCTTAAAAAAAAAAAAAAAGAAGCGGGCAGCATTTTTGATTAATTGTTATAATCATCTAACTCGAGAAGTACTGGCATGATCACTAAAGTGTCAATGAGGCACTTGTAGGTGCCCACGAGGGGCATCTAACTGCGGTATTTTAAGTGACGAGCTAATTATACATAAAGAAAACCCGCGAAATATGAAAGATACCACGTGGCGGCGCCTCCTCGCGCATCGTAAAGCAATGCCCTCAAACAGGCTGCCTCTGAGTTAGGCAGAATAAAAGACACAAAAGAAAGAAAGAAAGAAGAAATCGCGACGGAGTTTGTGCCTTATCTGCAGGGATATATATAATTGCATTCAAAGTTTTCTTTCTGCCTCAGGTCGTTTGAATTGCTAAACGGTGCTGATTAATGGGTAATTCGGGTTTCATTCACAACTAAGTTTCCTTTTACAGCCTCTTTCCGGAAATAAGTATTTCGAAGTCCCTACGTTTTTAACCGGTTTAGCCCTGGCCAATCCCCCCTTGTGGGTACGTGCCAAAATATTTGAGGACATCATCATCATCATCATCACACGCGAACTGCGAATCTTGCTGTTGCTGCTCCGTCCATGCATGCCATTGTAAAGGTGATGCACTGTCTCTTCGGGCGGGTGACAGGCGACAGTTGCGTTCAATCAGCTTGATCGGGGACGCTGCTTTACAATGCGCGCGGAAGCGGCGTCACGAGGCATTTTTCATATTTCGCGGGTTTTCTTCATCAGTCAGAATAAATGAGCACGCAATTAGTTCATGGCTGAAAATACCGCAGTTAGATGCCCCTCGTGGGTACCTACAAGTGCCTCATTAACACTTTAGTGATTATGACAGTACTTCTCGAGTTGTATGATTAATTTCAATTAATTAGTTAGGCCTCATTAACGAAAAAATTGCTGCCCACTTCTCCACAGTACTGCAAACATTATGCACTAGGTTTTCTTCGAGTTTGACCTACCACATTCTCCCCTTTGCTTTCCGAGGTTTTCTTGCCTGCCAACTCGTATTTCTGTGTTATTTTCAACGAGCCCCCATTTCCTATTCTGATTCGCTATATATATATATATATATATATATATATATATATATGCGTGTGTATGGGTGTATGTGTATGCATGCGTATGTCTGTATGTACATACTTGCGTTTATGGGTTGTGCATATATATTAATGTAGCTTTATATGCTCTATTTAGCGTTATCTGTCTCCTTCACTATAGTACGGAGTAAAAAGCATCTCCAATTGATCTTATACAATGTGATTGTATGCAGGTGCCTGTACTTTGTCACGAACCCTGTCTTTGTACATGCCGATCTTGCGTGTGCAATTTGTTTGTGTGCGTGTGTGGTGATTGAACTGCAATACCCTATTCACTGTTCTGAGCAACTAGTACCCATATTTTATTGTTTATTTCTGCTGTCTTTTGTACTTTTTCAGTGCATCACCCTAGATGGACTAATGTTATTGGCGGGCATTTTGAAATAAAGCCGGAGTGAAGTCACAGCATCAGCAAGCTTGCAACAATATAACGACAGTCGCCACAATCTTATCTAGGATCTTAAATTGATTGCCACCCAGATAATACACAGAACATGAATTTGTAAACCTAGGGAAAGAAGGAAAGAAATCACGATTTTTCGGTTTCCCCTTGGTTTTCTAGGCACACCCTCTTTCTCTTCTACACTGCGAACCCTTTCGGCGAGAAAAAAAAAGCGCAGGACCGCTGCAGCGGCAACTTTTGCACGTTCAGAAATAGTGACATATAAACAACCCAAATGTATCAGAGAGAGAGAGAGAGAGAGAGAGAGAGAGAGAGAGAGAGAGAGAGAGAGAGAGAGAGAGAGAGAGAGAGAGAGAGAGAGAGAGAGAGAGAGAGAGAACCTCTAATGAAAGCTAAAGTCAGCCCCACTAACGGTACGGCTCGCTACTCCAGATGGGGGTGAATACAGTGAAATATAACGCTTCTTATCACTTTATGGGTAAAAATTAGGTATCACTGGGCGCCTGAACGGGCACGATTTTTCTCTCTCCCACTTCCGTAACCTCGTTACAAAAAGTGGAGTAAGTGGAGCAGGCAAATGGGCAGTTTCCAAGCCGTAGGCCAGCTCCTGTGTGTCCCTATTAATCGTTATTAGGACATGCGTAAACGTTTGCTCTTGGCGCGGTGACCCGCCGCGGTGGCGTAGCGGGTACAGCATTGTGCTGCAACGCACCAGGCGGTGAGTTGAACTCACGACCTCGGAGGTCGGGTTTCTGAAGCAGGGTGACAGCAAACGTAGGGTGGTCTAAGTGAAAATTAAACGAAGGATATCCTAATCTGTTGCCGCAATCTAGGCCGTGCCTCATGCATATGTAGCACAGAAAACACTCATTTGAACTTGTCGAGGTCTTATATGGGCCAACTACTTCGTATGAACTCACATGAATGTTAAAAAAATGAAAGAAGCTCACACTAACGCGTAAGGATCGAAGGTAGCGACGCTGCACGCAACCTTCACGACCATCACGAAGGTTTAAGTCGGCGACTGTAGCACATTTGCTTCTTCTTCGCTGCCGTAATGGCCTTTACTCCATTATTGTTGCTATAAGTGCGAGATTCCTTCATTTTTCGGAAGTGGTAATCTTTGTGCATCCCCGCGGAGGAGCGTACGCTATGACGTGTCTTTCTCGTTCCGAGCTAGTGTTGCCACGATTACGGCGAACGCTGGACGTTCTTTTTTTTTTTTTTTTTTTTTTGCCAATCTTGGCCAATGTCCCTAAGTGGGCATCCTTGGCTTGACAAACGTGCGCAGGGGACGCTGGGCGGTCGTCGCGAGGCACGCACACATGAGCGCTAGGCATTTTCTTGGTTTTGTTTACTGCCGGGCGGTCGCCGCGAGGCCCGCGCTCACGAGCGCACGTTCAGCAATTCCTTGGTATTTTTAATTGCGGGCACGAAAAACTACGATTTGCTAAACATTTCCGCTGTTAAAAGTGTTTTCACATTACCTCGATCACCCTCCATTGATTTTGCACCCGTTCTGTGGTTAATACAATTTTTTTTTTTTTGCCCGCGATTAGGTATCGCAGGTCAAACATTGGTGGCCCGCTCAATTACAACCTGCCAATTTATACTTCTCAATCTGCCGACGTCAGCAAATCGACGAAAGCGGGGTGGGGGGGAGGGAGGTGATGCGAGGAAAACAGAAGTTTGCAACGCACTTCTATCGTTAGAAACATGTGGATAAATTAAGAGAGAAAGCTCGTTACTTTGCAACATGTATTATAGATTTTTATGCGTTAAAGCGGTGGTTCCGACCAATAAGCGAGCCGGGTACCCCTATTGGGTTTACAAAAATGATCGGTGACCGCATGGTGAAATATGTCAATGGAAGTTATAATGTCAAACAATTTGCGTTTTCAACCTACCAATTTGTTTGGCTTTTATGTCGATCAAGTCATATGTTGATCATGACGTTTTATGTCGATGCCTTGTCATGCCATGGTGATGTCCAACAATCTGTTCTTGCTGGTAAAGTCGCCCAAACACTCATTATATACCTGTCCTTTGTGTCTGGCTTTTTTTGCACACAGCTTTGTGGAAACATGTTAAACACACTGGAAAGCTACTTATCAGATAGAACATTCCGGGTACGAGTTGGTGCAGCATTATCCAGGACGTATACACAAGAAAATGGCGTTCCCCAGGGTGGAGTACTCAGCTGCACTCTTTTCATTGTAAAAATTAATACGTTAGGGAGAGCACTGCCACCCACCATTTTTTATTCAATCTATGTAGACGATGTTCACATCAGCTTCAGGTCATGCAACTCCTCTATCTCTGAACGGCAGATCCAAGTTGCTGTGAACAGACTAGCCAAGTGGGCAGACAAAAATGGTTTTATCCTAAATCCGCAGAAAAGCACTTGTGTTCTCTTTTCCAGGAAGCGTGGGATCCATCTGCAACCAACCATACAACTTAAGGGAGTTGACATACCCGTAAAAAGAGAACACAAGTTTCTTGGAGTAGTTTTAGATGATAAACTTACATTCATCCCACACATTAAACAACTTAAAATGAAATGCATGAAGACTATGAACATCTTAAAAGTCCTTTCCCGCCAGTCATACGGTGCAGATACAACATGCCTTTTACGTGTTTTTAACAGTCTTGTCAGGTCCCGTATAGACTATGGAAGTGTAGTGTATGGGTCTGCCTCAAAAACAGCTCTAAAAATGCTGGACGCAGTGCTGCACTTGGGGCTCCGCCTGGCGTCCAGGGCTTTCCGGACGAGTCCTATTGAGAGCCTCTATGCAGAAACGGATCAGTGGTGCTTAGAGCACCAGCGTACATACATGGCACTTTTGTACTGCGTAAGGGCAACATCCTTAAATAGTCATCCGCTAAATGCTATTCTTGAAAACAAAGCGTCCGAAATACTGTTTTTGAGCCGTCCGTCGCTTCCTCTGCCTTTCTCTATCCGAGTGAAGGTGGATGCGGAGGAACTTGGGGTTATTTTATCAGAATCTTACAAAGCTGACTTCGTTGAGTTCATGCCGCCTTGGCAACTGCGCCCTGTCACCTGTGACATGTCGTTCAAGGAAATTTACAAAAAACATTCACCCGCAGAACTCATCCGACAACACTTCCTGCACTTGCAAAACAAATTCCCGTACACTGCCTTTTACACAGATGCCTCCAAAACTGCCACTGCTGTGGCATGTGCTGCACACGGTCCCAATTTTGCCAGCACAAGGACACTAAACAGAAACACAAGTATATTTACGGCTGAGGCACATGCTATATTAATTACGCTAGAACACATAATACAAACAAAGACACAAGAATCCATTATATACACAGACTCATTGAGTGTTGTGACAGCACTGCATTATGGAAAACCTAGTAGGAACATTGTGCTGAACAGGTTAGTTAAAGAGATAATGGCAGCCTACGCTTTAAAACAGGTCATAGTCGTGTGTTGGGTGCCTGGACACAGTGGCATTCCTGGTAATGAACTCGCAGACAAGAGCGCCGCTGCGGCAGCACTTCGCTGCAGCGTCGACGTTCAGCAGCTTCCCTATCTTGACTGGAAACCATTCATTCGAAGGGCAATCCGACAACGCTGGCAGCAACACTGGGACACTCAGACAGATAACAAACTCCACACTATAAAACCCCAATTAGG
Organism: Haemaphysalis longicornis; assembly: GCF_048455015.1. Taxonomy (NCBI): domain Eukaryota; kingdom Metazoa; phylum Arthropoda; class Arachnida; order Ixodida; family Ixodidae; genus Haemaphysalis; species Haemaphysalis longicornis. Next base: position 1,394,011 of record NW_027526340.1, read on the forward strand.
CAGCTACTACACAGAAAAACACAACAGAGCAACGGAAGTATACATGTGCAGATTACGAATAGGTCATACATACGCTACTCACTCGCACCTTCTGCAGGGCAAACCACCGCCACAATGCGACAGGTGCGGACATCGCCTATCCGTCAGCCATGTCTTAGTTGAGTGTGGGTACTTCCACAAGGCGAGGAAAAAGCACTTCCGGGAACTTTGCACTCACATGATTCCTCTTCATCCCTCGATGTTTTTAGCTGATCAACCCTTAATTCCAAGTAAACGCCTTTTTGCTTACCTGGGAGACATTGGCTTTTTAAACCGCATATCATACCACGTGTAACCTTGGGGCCCCTCAGAGTGGGAGGACGCTATGAGTGTCTATTTATTTTTTACATTCTTACCCTGCCATTCCCATTTCCCCAATTTTATTGTTGTTTTAAATGAGGGGCTGTATACACCCCCCACACTAACCTCTTTTAAAATCGTCACATTTACAGCACCATTTTATTAAAACATCATTCAAAATGATCAACCATTGCATTGGCGCTCTTTGGCCATCGTTGCCCTTGCGCCATAAAACAAACAGATACATTTTTTGCACACAGCTGGCGTGTTGGGCAAAAAGCAGTAAAATGAAACGCGATCACGAAAATATGAACGAAAACACACAAATACTGCAGTTACGCCCGTCAAATTGAAGCGTGGCTTAACTACAGTGACGAAGTTGGGAAATGTGGCTTTTCAAACATACACCACAACGCCCCGTTATACGACCTCCACGAACAGTTTTTTATTGTTTTGCGCGTTCTGCTTCGTATTTTTGAGTTCGCCTTTCACTTGACCTTGACTGTACCGTGCTCTGCTGTGGAGGCGTGTGATGCAGTGAAGTTTTTTTCGTTTTTGCGCTGCCGGACAGGTTTTGCGAAAAAGAAATTAGGGGGAGGTGGGGGTGGGGGGGCACAGCTTTAGGGGGAGCTTCGCGAACCCCCTGAAATGCCCTCGCAGACCATGTTGGGTCCACGGACCCGCATTTGAGAACCATTGTGCTAAAGTGTCAGTGAATTTGTAAAACTCCTGGTCGTGTCTGTATTTTATAGCCCAGCTCAAATAAACATACTTTTGATTGTTTATCTGGACGCTATAGCAGAAATTTTAAATGCGGAAGCTAGCGTCTGCAGCCGGCGCAACAACTACAGCAGTCACGAAAAACTACGCCGCCCAAAGTTTTTGCAATTCGAGTGGATGATGAACAAGTTTCTAAAGTTCATGCATGCGCACTTGCGGCTGCCTGAATGCTATTTCTTCTCTGGGAAATAGCTTTTTTTTATATTTGGTACAAGTATACGCGCCCGAATGTAGTAGTTTTTCAGACTTGCTCACATCAGGGGCGGTATTCTCGTAACTGTCCCTTTTGAAAACGTCCCTTTTGCGTCCCTTTCATCGTGACGTACCTCCGGTTAAGAAATGGACGTTGACAGCATGGAGCAAGGTTGGCAGTAGGTTTGCCGCGCTTGCGTTACGTCACTTCCGGTTGTTTGCTTTTAGCCAATCAGGGCTCGCCAAAAGGGACAAAACTCGAGAATACCGCCCCAGTTTCGGTTTTCTGGAAAAACATGCTTGGCGTCCGAGGTTACCGTTGAACGCAGTTTCTCGATAACCCAGGAATAGGCATGTCGCGCTTCTGCCGCTTTGCCGGCTGCAAAATGGGCGATATTAGCCTGCATTGCTCTATACCGCTGAGGCTATGTTCAGACTACCAACGAAAAAGCCGTATCGTGATCTATGGAAGTAAAAAAAAAAAAAACCGGCATGTCACGCAGTTCGGTTGGCTGAGACGTGAAACGACGTCATTCTTTAAAGGTAATTACGACAGTTGCGGCAACAGTCTGAACCTGGCCTGAAGCGCAAGAACGGGACTGGCCGCCGCATAAAATAATGGGCATATTAAGTTGAAGACTATCCCGTTATGTTCCCTTTACTTATCCGATTGAAGCATTCCGAGCTACTCAGCCGAGCGTTCCTTGAATAACACTGCAGTTAGTAGGCTCCGGTGAAGCGAAGCCTGCGCAACGTCGCAAGCCAACATGCCGATCGCGCGTGGCCGCAGCGGATGGAGCTACCATACGCAGGATCAGAGCGAAACGTTGGGCAGCGAAGCATGCATTGCGGTCAAGGAGCGAGGTGAGGAAGCGTGAAGGCAGCGTATGCTTACCTCAAGAAAAGGGCGCGTCGAGGGCGGTATCTCGAAGGGCTCCTTAGCAAGGGTTTAAATTTTACCGACACAAGGCGAGCCGTTGCGTATGAATATTTACTGTGGTTATGAGCATACTGCAATTTGACCCATAAGTGACCCTCTGATTTCTTCCTTCGTATCTGCTGAGCGTTCTGCATTTTGACCCTTTAGTGGCTCCCCAATTTTTTTCTTCGTATCTGCGGGGAGAACACCGGCATAGACCCCCCGCGCTATATTTACACGTGATTTTGCCCGTACGGCGCAAGTCTGCGCTGCTCATTAGAATGACTGCAGGTCTTCGAAATAAAACAATAAACAACAATCTTTCCGCTTTTTAGTTACAGTGACCAAATAGTGTGTTATCCAACCTGCCGGCGGCGAAAAACCGAAAAACAGTGTCACTATAGTGCCTGAAAACAGCAAGAAAACAGCTCGCTAAAAGGCATCCACTGGTTGTAGCTCTGCCCCCGTTCAGCTTTCTCTCAATTCTGAAAAGCTGCTGTCGGTAGGCAGGGCCGCGTAATGGGTCCAAACGCTAGACGATGAGGTCGCATATTGTTTTCTACAAACCACATGTTACCGCCACATTGCAGCACTTCACCGGGTCGGCGTTTCCACTTGACAACATTCGGCACAGAAACAAACAAACAAAAACAAAAAACACTCTCGCAGCTAAAGTGAAAAAACACTTTATTTAGTTGAACTACCCTATTCTCGCATAGAAACTTCATAGCGAGTTGCCCTCTTTCCTAAGACACGAAAGTGCTGAAAAAAAAAAAAAGAAGATGAAAACAGGTGACTTCAGGGTACTCTTGTGGCAGCCGGGTTTTTCCAGGACTGTCGTTGAGACTCGCGTGAGAAAGCACGAAAACACTACGCGTCGGAGAGCGATTGACGAGAGAAGTCACACAAAAAGAGGGCGAGGGTGAAAAAGCAGCTAGTCCGTGCAAGCACCTCGCTCGGTGAGCACTGAATGTCCAGGGTATATAAAGATCACAGTTGGCGTCCGCTGTTCCGTTGTTGTACCATAAGGATGTGTATGCAGCCCGCGAGATCGCGCGTTGATGAGGCTTGTGCGCCCGGCTCGCGTGCGACAGGACCTGCAATTAATAGCACATAAAAAAAAAAAAATCAGACAGGCGATAGTAAAGTGGAAGTGTGGGCCCGCTGATTCATGATGTTCAGGGAAAAACCAGTGGAAACACGCTACACAACAGGAAAGGCAAGACGATGACAGTCACTGGATTTACACGGAGTAAGCCACAGATATTTACAACAGAAACCACAACGACTTTACAACAGAAACCACAACGACTTTACAACAGAAACCACAACGGGGTCACCGCAACTGGCTGAACTTGAACATAAGGTATTGAACTTGAACATGGGGAGCTTTTTCTCTCGCCCCGTCATGTCTTATAAAGAACATGAAATAAATATTCTATTCTATTAACCCATGCGTCGTGAAACCAATCCCCACTCGATTATTCCCGCGATGGTGGGATGAAGATCCGTAACGCCTCAAATGCACCGCGTTTTGTAGATACTCTATCCCAAGGCAGAAGGCGCCAATGATTTTATCAGGCCCGAAAGTGTTTGTCCTTGGAGGATCTGGCCGTTTCACGCGAGAACGACCTTAGCGAAGGCAAGCGACCGGAAACAAGAAAGAACCCCTGCCTCTTCACTAAAAGAAAGAGTCACGGCAACCCCTTTCAAGGATAGCTGCGAAGGTTAGGCCCCCCATGAGAGGCCGCTGGCAAGATCGTGCATGTATACCTTTGTCCAGGCAACACACGCAGCCCTCCGTTCAAAATAAAAAAAGGGAATGATTTCATTCTGCAACGCTACGTGCGTGATGTAGCAGAACACGGGGAGTAAAACATTTGGATTGATGCGATGAGGAACCAAGTACGGCAAAGATGCAACTCAGAAGCTTCTTCGTGTTTGAAATCGGTCTTTAGTGGTTCATTTAAATTTAAAAATTAAATAATTTAAATTTTATTCAATTAACAAATACTGACAATCACTTCTTGGTGGCCAAGGGTTATAATCTGAGAAGAATAAATCTTGCAACAAAAAAAAAAAAAAGAAGAAAAACTCCAATAGACAAAAAAAAAAAGAACAAAGGAGGGAGGGGGAGACGTACTGACAGAATTATGAACAATGACAAAGCAGAAAAGATGGGCGGGGTTTTCACAGTTCCACTTCCAAGAACATCAATAAAAGACGGCCCCAACAGTGCAAAGCGGTGCCAAACTGACAACAGCTTCCTCGCGCAAAACAACGGCGACGAAAAAAGACTGTTACTGGCAGCCTTCCATCGCGGACGAGTAAAGCAAACATTTCGCGTGGCCTTCTGTTCAGCACTGCTTCCGTGCACGCCGCCTATCTGAGTGGGGCAGTCCCCACTGTGACAGACGCAAGCATGCGAAACCGTATGCGGCCAGAAGTGACCAAACGACGTTTGCATCGATTGTAGCCACCTCCATTGCCCCAACTCGGGAAGCGTCCGTGGACAAAGGATACGACGACGGAGCAGAGTGGGGCAAGTCCGCGCGGACAAAGGATACGACGACGGAGTAGGCTTGGCGAGATACAAGTACATACAAGGGCGCGGGCACACCCCGGGACGGACCCGTAAACTTCGTAAAAGCATCTGGCGGAGGGGACACGTCTGGGCAAGCCACGAACGGGGCGGGGGCCTGGCTGCCAACAAGAAAAGAAAAGAAAAACTAGCCCGGCTGGCGCCGACCCTGATTCGCGCTTTTATCCCCCGCCTCTTCCATCTTTTTCCGCATAGCCGATCGAACGGGGTGCAGCTGACCAGACTGGTTCTGACGACGACCTGGACGCGCTCCTTTCCTGGGCGCTCGCGTAGTAAAAAGCAAACGGCTAATCGTTTACATCATGGGCCGGAGCGGTTAGTACTGCGAAAAGGACAACGGCCGCACTGAAACGCGGATGTGGTCGATTCGTTTTTCTGTGTAATTATCGCGTTAGAACAATAGGCTCCGAGAGAGTGTGCTCGCTAATTAGTGTATGCCAATCTCACACAAATAGGCGGAGAACAGACGCAAGCGTAAACTGACACACGGACGTCCGAATGCAAAACATTTCTGCTGTGATTCGCTCCGACGTCGGACCGACAAAAAAAAAAAACTCTGCAGCGAAGAAGCAAGGACTGCCAAGCGATTCCCGCGATCGAACTGCAGCCGCTGTTTCCTCTTGTTTTGATGGCCGCTGATAATGCCGCTAAAACTTTGGTAACGAAAGCTGCTGAAACAAGGAACTGTCTCGTATCACCGATCTAGCGCAGCGGAAACGCCGCGAACACGCCCCCGCCAAACAAAAACAAAGCATGCCTTGGATCCAGCCATAGCAACAACTCCAGTAACGGTATACGTTCTATTATATTGTTTTATACTGGCTAAAGACTACTACCAGGTCTTAGAAACGCATGGTGATCTTACGAGGCAATTCGATTGCGTGGTTAGACATAAAGGTGACGTTTTGCGCATGGGCGCGCGCCCGCAGGTAACTGCGTTGTTGTCAAGCCCTCAAGGACATCCCCGCTCGGCGCGGGCATGGCGACAGAGGCGAGCGGAAATTCAGGGGTTGCAGGCTAACGACCTTGCTTGTTTTGCGCTTTCTTGCGTTTCCACCGGTAGCACAGCCACGCGTTCAAAATGCTCCATTATTTTTAGGAAAACCAAGAATTAGCGTTGCTAGCGGTACAAAAGGCGTTAAAGTAAGGAAGTCTGCTGGCTAGGAGGAAAATGCGCTCTCACCAGACTATCAGTGTCTGCTGCCGCTGCTGCTGCCGGAGTTCTTTCGGTTCCTCTCGGTGTTGGCCATCTTCGTGACTAGTTTTCGGACGTGGCCGCTCGGGTCGTGGTGGTTGGTGTGCTCCGAGGCCTCCCTCTTGGACCGCTGCTTTCCGCTGTGACCCGCGTAGAGGAACTTGTCGTGGTCGAAGTTGTAGTGCTCGTACTCGTCGAAGTGGCTCTCAGACATCTCGGCGAACGTTTTCCGCAGCGACGATGAGAAAGTAGAGCGGGTTAAAAATATCGAGTACTCAACGCAACCAGCGTCGTGTGGACTAGCGGAGGAGCTTCTCTGAAGCGGCTCTTCAGAAGATACGCCAAGGCCCCGCGTCGCCGCCGCGTTTATGTTGCCGTCCCGGCGGTGACGTCACCGCGCCGCCACAACAACACACAAAGCACAGAACGGGAGCAACGTGCCGCTCGCCCCCTGGCGGCGGCGCTGGCAAACTTCCCCAACACATTGCAGCGGCGTGCTCGGGCACGCCTCCCGCACGTACACGCCTGCCCGTCTTCCACCGACGTCCGCTACGCCGGTTTGCCTTTTCCTCTTTTGTTTTATTTCGACGTCTGGTTTTGCACACGACCCTCCGATCATCTGCTATCGGCCACATGCAGCGCGCTGCGAAAGCGGAAAGCTTCGAGGTTTATTAATCAGCACACCTGCTTCATAACGGTCGAACCGAACGGGCAGAACGGCTAGAGACCTTTCTCGCCGAGGGCTTGTAAATAAAAACAACGCGTGACTCATAGCCGGAGGCCTTGAATGACGAAACTCGCTCGCTCGGTTTACTGAGAAAGGCGAGCCTGTGGGCATTACTCGAACTGGATACGTGAAGGTTATCACGAATTCACCTCGCGTGTGTTCGCCGTGTCTCGCTTCTAGGGCACGCGCCGTCTTGATGCAAGAAAAAAAAAAAGATTGATAGTTCAGTTTAGGACCGTTGAGATCTGCATGTAGACGTAGGCGATCCGGTGACTCAGGGCAGCGACTGAGTGTTTTTATCGACGCGAGGGACGGAGCGACTCGGCGTGCAAGCACGTCATGCGCAAGAGTTTCCTGCCGTAGGAAATGGGAGCGATAAACACGGTATCGCTTGTTTGCTCTTGGAGTGAACTCTATCGTTATGCCCGCAAAGAGCTTTGCGATTGCATCATCCTTGTGTTGATGTTTTGGTACGGAGCGCAAAAGCGCCGAGCTCATGAAATAGTTATTTTGGGTAATATATTTTTTCCTTTCACATTTATTTCACCTGGCAATAGTAATGGTCGAACATTGCGCACCACAACAAACAGCGGCATCATTTCTTTTTCTTTTTCTGACTAATGTTCAGTCCCAGTAACTTCTCTTAACCCAGGTAAATTTCGTTTTCCATGGAGCAAATGTCTCGCGGGTGCGGGCGTTGTGAAAATGTTTGTAGCCATTGCTTGTTCCTAATGGTATTAGCTTCCCTTGCGGAGCAAAGCTGAAGGAAAACTCTCGAAAATGAATCGGTCAACTGGCCTACGGCCCATTCGGGTCAAATGGCAGTAGGCATTTGAATCGAACGGAATAACTGTTGAGTACGCTTGAGCGATTGAGTTGAACCAGGCAAAGCAGACCTATTCTACCTGGTTAGCAGCTCGAAATGGCGTGGTTAACAGCCAAATGTTAACTGGTTAGCAGCTCAATGCTAAGTGCTTAACAGCCCAATAATTTATGGATGGTAGCTCAATTATCATTGGTTATAATCTGCCTATTTTATCTGGTTAGCAGCTCTTTTTCTGCATGGTTATCCAGCCACCACGATGCTGCCTGGTTTGAGGGCGCTGCTGGAGGGGCCGCTGTTGGTGGTAGGGGTTGGGAGATGACGTTTACTTGGAGAAAGGAAAGAATGCTGCATTGTATTTTTGTCACTGTTTCCTATCCCCCCCTTGAGGCCTTACATCGCACGCAAGTGAAGGTTTTAACGCCACCTAAACTCTGAAAGAAATCTTTGTAGAACATTGAAAAGCACAAATGATCGACTTGCGTTTTTTCTTTCTTTCGGAATAGCGTGTAAGGCACTTGAGGCGGCATTGTGTCGCTGGATGTTATATCGGTGTTCGAAAATGATGCAGCCGTCAACCACGGTGTAAATGATTACAGAACAGAAGTCTTTCGGCCATTTTACCTTACTTTTTTTAATAGAAAGCTTTCACTACTCACTACGAACTTTGGTCACCCAATGAATTATCGTCAACGCTCTTACGCATGAGGGCACTTGTGTTTCTAGTAAATGCCGATGCATTTGCACGTTACGAGTGCACAACTGTGGACACGGAAATTTCTCAACCAAGGCGCAAAGTTCAATGTTGTGCATAAAGCTGGAATTGCAAATAGCGTGTTTAAGTTCTAGTTATAAAGCACTATTACGGCACTTCATTATAGTAACCGATGTATGAGTTAATCTCGATTCGCATGGATATAAATCCGACACTTTAGAGCATCGTTCCCTGTTTAGTGTTCCATTTTCATCTGCCCTAAGGCCCGCGACGTCCAGTATCCCGCCAGAATCATACATGAAGACCCATTAAGTCAGGATTTGGTGTTATCAATATGAAAGTGAAACGGCAGCATTTCGAGAAATCCCGCAGTCGCTAACACACATTGATAAAATGTCAGCCGTTCTGAAGCATAAAAGGTCACGTTCCGATTAATGCGTCTGTGCGGTAAATTTCCACGCGACTCGAGATTAACTGAGGCATCGCACCATAATGAAGCGCCGTAGTAGTGCTTTCTACTATTAGTTGAAATTTGTGCACGATGCACAACCTCCGACTTCGAGAGTTGCTTGATATTTCCGCGTCCACGGTTGTAATTCATAGCGCAAAAGCATCAGAATATACTAGAAACCCAATCCTCTTGTGCAGCGAGCGTTGGGGATAATGCAGCAGATGATGCATATTTGGGGGTTACTGCTTCGAACAAACAAAATTATAGACTAGGGTGGAACTCCTGAAACACTTCTGTTTTTAAATCATTTACATCGCAGTCGACGGTAGCATCGTTTCGGAGACCACTATAAATCCAGAGACACAATGCCTTAGCGCTGATTCAAAAGGAAAGAAAGAAAGAAAGAAAGAAAGAAAGAAAGAAAGAAAGAGAGAAAGAAAGAAAGAAAGAAAGACAGAAAGAAAGAAAGAAACAAGCTTACATATGCCGAGCATTTATGCTCTTCAGCATTCTACAAAGCTTTCTTTAAGATTTTAAGTGGCATTTGAACCTTGCATTGCGTGTAGTGTAAGGCCTCAAAGTCGATTCTACTAGGTTCTCTAGCGTAAATCTTCGAAGAAGAAACTTTTGACCACTAATTTCACATTTGCCGTGAAGGTTTCGCCACAGACCTCAGACTGAGTCACCATTTTAGGGGAGAGCTTCCAGGCTGCAAAGTATTGCTCTCAGAAATAGTGGCACCGCGTTCCTCTCAGGGGCGCTATATGTCCGAAATCACTAACAGCGTTCCATGTACAGCAACGGCTGGTACCAGCTACATTCATATCAAATTAGCAAAAATGCAATTACAGGTTCGTTCCCCGGTATTCTTTCCGGTCAGTGCAGCACGAAATGATAGATTACGGTTCTAGGAAGAAAGACGTGCGGTAAACCTATTGCTTTCCATGAAGCACATGTTCCGCGGATGCGGGCAAGAAACAAAAAAATTACTTGACAAGACTAACATAAGGCCAATACTGGAATATGCTTGTACCATCTGGGACCCCTGGACTGTAACCGACATAATGAAACTAGAAAGGGTACGAAGCTTAGCAGCACGTTTTGTTGTTCAAAATTATACTCGGTATTTTAGCCCATCCCAAACAAAAGAAAACTTAGGCTGGAATACCCTTCAAAATCGTAGAAAGACATTCAGATTAAAATTTTTGCGCAGTATATATCATAATAGAAGCGGCCTCAATCGTGATAGCTATATAAAGGCACCAGAGTACACTTCAGCAAGGCGCGATCACCCACTTAAGATTAAAGAATATACAGTAGAATCTCGATAAACGGATATCGCTTAAACGGAATTGCCGCTTAAATGGAACAGTTGCCTGGAATTTGGTTGGTTTTGTATTCAGATAACGAAAAAAAGTCTCGGTAATCGGAACTAAAATTTCCGCGTCACCGGGTAAACGGAACGAGAAATGGAACTTCTTGTGAAATCCACTGGATGAGAATGAGCTTTTTACGGTTCCGGCTGTTTCGTTCTGGTTTTTTTTTTCTTCCTCCATGCTTTTTTAGCCTTGTTGGCCTCGTAAGCCTCGTCTCGTAAGTGGTTAGCCGTGTTAGCGCAACGAATGCAACATCGCAGTTCTTGTTCCAGTTGTTCGGTCTCGATTCTAAACGCCGAGGCTACAGGGCTCACCTCCTGTCGCCTCGTTCGTGCCATCGTTGTGCTATTCGCCCTTCATTACCACGTTGCCGTCTTCTAAATTCGGTGGCTCGTAAGCACTCGCGAAGTTAAGGCCTCTAGCCTCCGTGAAGATGCAGTTGCAAGGACTCAAACAAAAATAATTGACACATTTTGTAGTGCACAGCGACTCATTGTTGCCAAATCAACTTTGTGAATGCTGTGCCTACGCTTCTTGTAGTTTTCTTGCTTTCTGAAAACTATCAGCTACAGTCACTTTCTAGTGGTTAGAGTTGCATGAAATGCCCTTAGAAGTGTGTACGCACATAAATTTGCACCTTAGAACATCTCTCTCAGTAAACGGAACTCCTGTTAAACGAAACTAATTTTTCCGGTCCCTTGAAGTTCCGTTTATCGAGAGTCTACTGTAGATGTAGAACAGGAATTTTTAAGATGTCTTTTTTCCCTAAGACGGCCAGTGAGTGGAACAGGTTGCCTAGTCATGTCGTATCGCTGTCTTCAAGTGATGCATTTGCTTCAGCCGTGTGATTTTGATTTTCGCATTTGGGTTTTCATTTCCTTTCAGTGCTTTCCTTCTTGCGCCACCAGAACCATGTTTTGCCTCGCACATGTACGATTATGTCTTGCTTATCTTCTTTGTGGTCATTGTTGTTGCGCATACATTAACGATTCTTGCTCTCGGTTTGTGACAAATCGATTTGTTCTGAACTGTAATTGTTATTTTCATGTGTTCAGCATGAACTGCTTTCTTTGTCTATGATATATATCTACTTCTTCCCCACCACTGTAATGCCAAACTGGCGCTGTGGGTACCATGATAAATAAATAAATAAATAAATAAATAAATAAATAAATAAATAAATAAATAAATAAATAAATAAATAAATAAATAAATAAATAAATAAATAAATAAATAAATAAATAAATAAATAAAATGTTTGTAGCCATCGCTTGTTCCTAATGGTATTAGCTTCCCTTGCGGAACAAAGCTGAAGGAAAACTCTCGAAAGGAATCGGTCAACTGGCCTCAAAAAAGGAAACGGTGGGTTCTTGGCCATTCATTGCCAATCTTGTGGATGCAAAACTCAATTTGAAATGTGCGAGGTGGTAGGTAGAAGAGGTAATCAAACTTCTGGGGAAATTATTGAAGCGCACGAAATTTTAAGGCATGGCAGTAAATGTGTAAACCGGGCGCCTATTGCGTTGTCAAAAAAAGAGATAGACTTCCTTTCGAACACGTGCTGCACTTTGCGCATGACGTGAATTGTTGTTTGTATAGATTGTGCCAAGTGCATTGAACGCGTGCTGATATGGTTGTGTAATACTAGAGATTAGAAATTTTTTGTAGTTATGTTAACATGAAGAAGGTGTATAAAAGGTGCAAGGTTCATCGTATTAAATTTAGTTGGAAGTCAGCGCTCGTCCCGTCGTCTTTATGTGTCCGTGTTTTATTTCGCGCTGTAGCATCTTTTACTATCTTCAATGCCTATTTTTTCTTGAAATTTCTCTTCGCGCAAAGTCTTTTGGTACATCGTGTGGTCGTCGATGACACATTTCATATCAATAAAGACCTTCAAAGCATGTGTCGTTAGTCGAGTAGGCCAGTTACTAGCCGCACTGCTCGACGAATGAGTCATCGAACATTTGACCGCCGACGAATGAGCTTGAGCTTTCAGCTAGTGGACCGAGGCCCCTTTTCATCTTGCGTTGTAGAACAGCACCAAACCGTAACCAGGTAAAAGTGTACCATTCGTTTTCAGGGGAAAATATGTGCGTGTTCAGCAACAAAGATACGACAAAACGAGCACCATACATTACATCATGCTTGATGCACGCGAAAAGCCAACATAAACAGCGCTGGAACAAAAGTATACGAGCACTAGCCATTGTCGTGCAATCTAGGGACAGCAAAAAAAGTGGAACAGTGCACAATGCTGCTCGAGCCGACGCAGCCCCATGTTTCCCATTCTTTTCCTCTTTGCCTGCTTTCACAAAACAAACCCAACAGCAGACCCTGCTGTGGATAACAAAACAGCGTACCGGTAGAGAGAGGTAAAGCTGCGACACGTGCTAAGAAAAGTTCGCAAAGTTTGTGACACAACGCTGCAGCTGCGAGATGTAGATGCAAGATTGTGTCTGCGTCCAAGCAGTCCTGGCTGCTGCTCAGGTTGCATTGAGGACACGTGGGACTGCCTTTGTATTGACGATGACACGTTATTTTGCAATGCATTCGTACAGACGAAATACATTCGCAATGCACATGGGCATTTCATAGATTTTTAAAGGTGGTCATTTTTCTTTGGTTATCGAAACCCGGAAATTTTGGCCTGCCTGCCTGCCTTGCCTTGCCTTGCCGTCTGTCTGTCTGTCTGTCTGTCTGTCTGTCTGTCTGTCTGTCTGTCTGTCTGTCTGTCTGTCTGTCTGTCTGTCCGTCCGTCCGTCCGTCCGTCCGTCCGTCCGTCCGTCCGTCCGTCCGTCCGTCTGTCTGTCTGTCTGTCTGTCTGTCCATCCGTCCGTCCGTCTGTCTGTCTGTCTGTCTGTCTCGCTGGATTCAACCGCCTGACAAAAAACAGTCGGAAGAATGCTTGAACATGAAGTATATTTAGGCAAGACCTTTCCAAGTTGCTAAAACTGGTGGCATACCTCGTATACAGATCAACGTTGTTCAGCACAAGGAAAAAATCACGCATATTTGAGGAAAAACATAAATAGACAACAGAGTGTAGGAGCGTTCTTCAAATCAAAAGTGCAGTCATGGGCTAGTGAAATGTGAACACGAAAAGATGAAACGAAACACGCAAAATCGAAAAATACTGTGTGGGGAGGTCCAGTAATGGCGCGCTATTGGTATATTTGGAGTGCCACATTTCCCAACTTTGTTACTGTAATTAAGCCGCGTGTCAATATGACTTGCACGGAAAGAAGAAATCGCACTATTTGTGCGTTTTTCTTCATATTTTCGTTATCGTGTTTCACTTGTTAATGACTGTACACGTGACATACAGGGGGGATTAGAAGGAATACGAACAACGGAGCGCACAGCCTCCGACGCGTGTTGTACCGTATGAATGTAAATTCGGTAAACTGCACAAATACTCAGTTCTTACTGATATCTTGAGGGTGTAGCCTACTCTTACGGGAAGTGTTTGATCAAGTAGCGACGCCGGTAATTTATTTTGAGGTGCCTTTTCGTTAGATTCTTTGCGCCTACATTGTTCGTATTTCTTTTAATTGCTCCTGTACATCCTTAGCAAGACGAACGAAAAGAACAACGCGTAAAAAGCAATGTCGAGGAGAAATAAGATTGAAGGAAGTACCACAAGAACGTATCTCGAGCGCAAGCTGCGCCAAGTACAAAATAAATGAAAGGTCCCGACAGATACCGGGACAAATGCTAAAGCGGGAAGATTGAATCGGATTGAAGAACCTTTATCAATCTTTTCCTCTTTTCCCAGGTTGGTATAGTTTTTGCATGGATGTGGCTACACGAAGGTCCAGGGCTTGCAAAGGTTTTACCAAAAGATGAGGCAATCCAGGACCTTAAAATATTCCTTCGTGGGGATGAGGTACGCATGGGGATGTGTAGGTATGTAGGTAATTCGAGAGATGATGGCATACTGAACTAAGCGGTCTAAGTCTTGTTCCCCTATGCCCCTGTGATGATTGTCTACACGGCGTAGCGTGTGCGTGGCTTGACTAAAGGCCGTATAAGTTTGTATAATGCTTGATCATATCTTGTGTTAAACTGGATATTAAGCCCAAGGGCCTTGAGTGAAGGGACGGCGCGGTGTGACTATCCAGGGTAGCACAGATGGATTCGGCACGGAAGGCCGGTGGTTGTTTTCGAGCTATGATAGCTCAGAATACTGTGGAAAGCTCTGGAGGCCAACTTCGTTTTTGTGGACACTATCAATGGCCTGTTGCAGGGCATCTTAAACTGTAGCCCGGGAAAAGGTGTTGGTTCAGATGATGATATAGTCTACATATAGAGCACGATGCACATTCGATACCATGAGAATCCACCAAAATTCGATTCCGTGTTGCCCATGCCACGAGTTCAACGGCTACTAAACTTGCAGTCATCCGTGGGGATCTTCAATACATTATGGAAGCTTCTCCCCAAAAGTGGTCTATTTTTTCCGGTTCCAAAGGCGCCCTACTGTATGCGAGCAGCCCTGCGCTACGGTCCTTTCCACCAACTAGTGAAAGAAATTCGAGAATTATTTCCCCAGGCCGTCATAGAGGGCCATAATATTTTATTTCAGTGGCTGCCAAGTCACTGTGAAATAACAGGTAATGTTTTGGCTGACGTAGCTGCGCGGACAGATCATGACAGTGAAAGCACCTTCTTGCTTCCGCTTTCAAGGACTGATGCCGCTAGGCTGCTTTGTCAGTTCGCGCGTAAGACCTCCATTACTCAATGGAATACACCCGACTTTGTGCATCCGCGCCTCCAAAACCTGGACCCAGTACTCCAGCGCCGTCTTCCGTTTGGGCCGTCTCGATCAGTCTATTTTGCTTTGTAGACTGGTTGGGAGTGGCCTTCACGAAAGCCTACTCCTTCCTCATCGCCCAATAGCACCCAATTCCAATTCCATGTTCCCTACCCTTCCCCCCCCCCCCCCAAAAAAAAAAAGAGAAAAAAAATGTGGGGTACGAGACCTGCTCCACCTAGGCTATGACTGTTTTAAAGCCAATATAAAATAAACAAATAGGGGCCAAATAAACATTTTTAAGGAAAAGCCAATTTGAAGATTAAAAAAAATCAAAATCCCCGACGTACGGAACAGCCGGACGTAAAAGCAAAGTTTTAAAGAAAAACTGAACGAGAAAGGACATAAAACTAAGAAGAAAGTTCTCAAGTCAGTTCGGCACAAAAGGTCGCACAACGCAGCACTTCATTCTAAGAAAACACATATTGCGATACACCGCTCACTGTTTGTACAGAATTTAAAATTGAATGAAAGACCACGTGTAAGCATGTAATTCCGGGATCCCATAAACACGAGAAGAGGAAAACAAATAATTTGCACACCAAGGCAAGCAAGGCAATCACAAAACGTTACACCAACTCTCCAGATAGAGAATTAAGCATATAAAACAAAATAGTCACCCACAAAGATTACAAAAGCCTTACACGGCGTATCGCGAAAGTAAACTGTGAACACATAATATGTATATTATTTGCAGGAACAGTACCAGCAGAAAAGAGCAGTCCGAGCTGTGTGTTTTTAAAAGATTACCCCAAGTGTGTGTACTACTCTCAAAGAAAGCATGAGTCAGAGCTGAGACGACATTATCCGCATCTCACAGACACCAGGTAACACGTTGTAGCACTGGGACCTTCGGCATACAATACCGCATGCAGATGTGCAGTTCTCTCTCTCTCTCTCTCTCTACATATATATATATATATATATATATATATATATATATATATATATATATATATATATATATATATATATATATATATATATATATATATATATATATATATATATATATATATATATATATATATATAAAGAAAGAGAGAGAAGAGAGAGAGTTCGTTGCAAGCTGTAGGTTACCGAATATCGGTAATAACAGTACGGTTGCGTTGCCCTTTACCACAGGATCGAGAGGACTTGGAAAAGCTATTAGAGTTGCATTTGGTAAAGGCGAAGTTGTAATGCGTCGGACAAGCTATACCATGAACGAGACGCTAGGACAGAAACTGGGACATTAGTGGAAGCAGGCCACCTTGTTTCTTCCGTTAACCTCATTCGAACATAATCTGCGGAAACAAACGGTCTCCTAAACTGACATATCATTACTAATAGGATGTTAAAAGCGCTTCCTAGGTATTTGTTTCACTCGACGCTTCTGTTCAACATCACATCCACAAAGGCATTTGGAAATAAAAGAACCACCGTATTTGCGCCCTACGAACTTTAAACTGGCATGTCTCGCGCATTGTTTAGTTCCAGACACTGTTAAGGCTTGATGCCTGGTAAACTTAAATGCAGTAAACTCCCGCTAAGACGAACCCAAAATGAGCATGAAAATGTGTCCGTATCATAAGAAATTCGGCTTAAGCGGAAGTTTTTTTTTTGCATTGTGCATCTTACAAGAGAACAAAATAGTTTTTGGTCTTATCCATGATATTCGTTATAACTTAGTTGGTCTTAATGAGACTACTGTAATTGCAAGCATCGGCTTTTTTCGTGAACATTCTAAATAGAATATTTCATTATATGAGCAATTCATTCCTTTTAAACAAATGTGTACGCATTGTAATCTCAGGCCACCCAATAAAAATGGGGGCACCTTCTTTTGATCTTCAGCGGTTATATCGCGATTATATCTTCCTTCCACCCTCCTGTTTCTGTTTTAGTTCCCTTCTATTATGAAAACAACCCGGGCCACGCAATGTGCGTCTCAAAGCTCGCAGAATACCTATTGTAGGGAGCCAGGCATATCAACGAGGATAAAGACAGAAGAAAAAAGAAAACTTGGTTTTTTTCCAAGCTCACAAAAACAATGGAGAACGAAACGCCAAGCGCCAGTTACATCGTAGATTACATATCTCACAGTAAATATAACACTCAAAACATTACCGCAACTCTTACATTAGGTAAGCGCAGCAGGCCGAACGGGGCGTACTGCATGGACAGGCAGCAATGCAGAAGCTATACAGACTGGTCTTTTGAGCGAAGCTTTAGTGCCCTCACTGATGTCGTTCTAAGCCAATACGCCCTGCAGGAAAGCCAACTTTTTCTGACAATGAAGATGACTGATCATGGGTTTATCGCGTCTATCCGATTGCTGCATTTCGACATGGTCGAAGCGAACGCCACGCAGCAGGTACCGATTTGCGCCGTACACCCCAAACCCAACGTTGGGCCTATGAAGTGCACACCCTATAGTTGCCGCATTGATTCTAGTGGTGCGTACTTCCAGAGTAGCACGTATACTAGCAGTGTGGAATTGGCCAACCAAGGCATCCATCACGAAAAAGCTTCGCGTTCAACAGTCGTCGTTAAACGGAGGCGTGCACGATTTTTTGTTTCTTCTCAGTTGAACAAGTCTTCCGGGCACGCGTGATTGCCCCGTGGTATACATTGGAAGCTTCGTAGTTTAGATACTCGCACTATATACACTTACGTGCGGCTATAAAACAACGAACCCGACGTTATTCGCTGGTACGCCGAAGCAATATCATAGAAGAGGCGGAGATTAGAATGTGGTGTGCATCACAGACAGGGAATTATGTGGCAGTTATGAAAGAGACGCAGTTGAAATGCGAGCAGGGCATGCACACACTGATCGTGCGTGTGCAGCAAAAGGTTTCGGCAATTTGAGCACCCTACGAAGTGGTTCGCTTTCAGAGTTATGTGTGAAGAGAAAGAGGGGGGGGGGGTGATGACAGTGCCCCTTAAAGGGACACTGCAGCACTTACCATCGACTACTGGGAATGTATTTTGGGGTAAAGTCTGTTGTCCCATCAATCCCCTCCCGCAAGAATTATGAAAATTGCGCCCACCTCCCCGCGAGGGGAACCCTGTGTAGATGCGACGCATCGTGGGGTTCACCTGGTGTTTCCGTTGGATTGATTCTAAAATCACGTGAAACGTGTCCGGAACGCGTACGATTATTATGTTTTATGATTATTATTATATTTTATTGGCCAATCTTGGTCAATCTCTCTAAAGTGGTATGCTTGGGGCTTCGCTGTCGCAACGACCTTTACTCCATCATTGTTGCTGTAAGTGGGAGCTTCTTTTCTTTTATTGCAAGGGTTAATAATTGCCCCATCATGCGTTGTATCAGTAGCATTTTGACGTAGTTTGAATGAGCCAAGGATATAAGGCGCGTTCGTAGCATTTGATTCTGTCTCGGTTTCGTGGCGCAGTGGGAAGAGCCCCATGTATCTCGCGTTCCGCTCACAGGGTCGTGGGATCGAAACCGGCCGCCGCTAACTATTATTTTTTTTATAGTGTAGGGGGAGGGGTGTGGACGGACAACACCGTATGGAGGGACAAGGCGAGTGAATGAGATGCAGTCGCATCTAAAATCCGTTCACTATCACCGAAACTACGCGTGATGAGAAATCGCGCATAATCGTTCCTTAGAACTCGACCGCGGGCAACGCGACGAAAGCTGCGCGCTCTCTCCCGGAGAGTGGGCGGCTCGCGGCGTTCTCTTCTGCGGCCTTCGATATATCACAGGCCGGGGAGTTTTCTTCTTTTCTCCGCAACATGCAGGGGTTTATTTCCGGTGTTGTTCCAGAAAAAAGCAGGCATGGGTGCCTGCTCGCAAGCGCGTGCTCGGGCTGGTAGGGCGTATTGGAAGCAATAAACGTTTGTTGTCGAGTGGTCTGGTTGAAAGGGAAGTATTGAGCTCATCACTCAAACTCCGCGCGCACTCAAAACACAAAAGAAACGGCAATGCTGTGCCTGCAGGTTCAGGCATAGAACAGGGTCGTACACAGCGCTGACGGCGGCGGATAGTCTCAGGAAATGCGAGAAATTAGCCGTGAAGTTGACCAGTGACAGCCGATCGGACAGCCATGGCCTCAATGACGTCGTTTAGGCCACGCCAGGGGTTTATAATGAGGAGAACTGAAGAAAGCGCGGTTGGTTTTTCCGCGTGTTTCACAGCGATTTGCGCGCTAACCGCTTCACGTGCATGTGTAATATTTGGCTCAGGTAATTCTGATAGTGTAAGCTAAGCGTCGCGCAGATTTACTTGCACTGCTCAAAGAGTGTTGCAGGGTCCCTTTAAGCTTTGAAAAGCCACGAAGGATCATTAAACTCAGCACATGTTCTCATCCAAGGGAGATGGTAGAAGGAGGTTTTTCCCCTTCAGGTTCTCACGTCAAGGCCGCAAGGAATCTTATTAGTCTCGCAGTTAGAACTGGTGGAGAGGATGACTTTTAGATGCAAAGCATCTTTTGCTCTCGGCTCCGTCGTCCGTCGTCCATCGTCCATCCATCCGCCGGCCCAGGAAGACACCGGCAACACTGCCGCTCCAGGAGCCCTTTAAGGGGAAGCGTGCTGTCTCGTGCCGGCCCAGGAAGACACCGGCAACACTATCGCTCCAGCATCTCATGATGGGGCTATGTCCCTCCCTTGTTGTGGCGCCGTCCACACCCCCACTGCGCATGCTCGGCTCATCTCGGGCCGGCCCAGGAAGACACCGGTAACACTGTCGCTCCAGGAGCCATGAAAGGGTAAGACACCACCGGGTGTTCAGCAAGCCGAGCATGCGCAGTGGGGGTGTGGACGGCGCAACAACGACAAGGCAGGGACATAGCCCCGTCGCATCTAATAAAATTACACCATCTTCCCGTAGGGCAACCCTGAGTAGTATGCGAAACAGCCATGGGCTCAACGCAATTTCCCATTTCGTAGTTCCGGTAAGTGAAAAGTGTGGTAGTTACCATGGAAAACAAACTGTAAATATAACGGTAGCTACGTACCTCAACCTAACGGAAAGGACGAACTGAAAACTAATGGGCACTTGAATCGACCCCATGGCTACTTTGCATACTACTCAGGGTTCCCCTACGGGAAGATGGTGTAAATTTTTTTATATTATTACAGATTCCTATGGATTTTCTGTTTTACTTTTTTCATTTTTTGATGACATTTTTCATTTTTCCTTCCCAACGCATGGATACGCCATCTAAGATTTGTGCGGAACCCCGCGGCTGTTTAGCATATCTGTTTCCACACCTGTCAAAGTCGGTTTTCGTTGGCATCGCCCAGTATTCGGGGCTAACACGTGCGCGTGTACATATGCTCTTCTTCGCTCAGGTGAAAGAAAGCAAGGTCACTAAGGAGCCTATTGATCTTGCTCCTTACGAGCAAATCTTGACGTGAGCATTACTAGGAGAATATATAGAAGGCTTCTGCTTCACCTCTGGCAACGTGGTTTAAACAAAGTGAAACCATCAGTCACGAAGTACGGGGAAAAATTATCTCTAAGGCTCTGTTGCTCTGCATAGACAAGCAATGCACGCGATACATATCTTTCTTCTCAAGATCGTTTTGAGAGAGATATTTGACAGAACATTGGCTGCTGCAGCATGTGGTGGTAGACCATAATACGTTTCTCTCAACCACGAGGATTGGCCTGCCATTTAAAGGGACCCTGCAACATTTTCGATAAGCGCTTTCACTCTTTCCTTCACGCCTGTAAGCACCGTGAAAGCTATAGTTACCAAGAGCACGGAGCCGCACTGCGCGGTTTGCTCGTCGCACCAGATACGCCTTCCGTTTCTGCTTTGTTTTTGTGGCTTTATTTTTAAAGTTTCTATCGTAAAGCGTTGCAACTAAATGAAATGAATTGCTGCAACTGAAGGAAAACCGGCCAACAGCCGCTACATGGCCTTAATGACGTAATTCGAGCGGTCGAAGAACGTCAAAACCGGGAAAAAGAGAAAAATCTTTTGAGCGAGTTTCCAAGTTATCTGATGGTCATAGAGCAGCAATTTTTGGCTTACTTTGCGAACCCATAATCTAAGTACTGGGTGTGTTCGGTGACTACGTTCTGCAAGCATCTGAGATTTCAAAAGAGTTGAAAAAAGTGTTGCAGGTTCCCTTTAACCCGTCATGCTTGTAGGCGCCGCTTTAGGGACGTCACCCCGCCGCCACTTCTGAGTTCTCAGTGTGACTCGTAGGCTATGTTTTTGGCGCCGTAGATAACAGCTGGACTTTTGGCTGACCCAGCGTCTGCGCGAAGGTGATATACTCACGTAAGCAGGGCGCGCTCTGCCTGAAGCTATCTGTTTCCAAGTCCTACCAACAAGAGCAGAACGAACACCCTTAAGGCAACCAAGGACTTTGTGTGGCGTATATGCCAGGGCTACTTTGTTTCAAGTGCCTCCACGTTCTTTACGCTGCATTAAAGCGCTGTGACTGCAGCAGCTGTTGTAAGACAGAAGGTCTCTAAAGCTCGCGCATTGTTTGTTGTTTACACTCAGATATTTATTGCAAATGCTTCAAGACGTTTCTTGCTTCTGAAGGGTAAAAATGTTAGAATAAAGCTGTTAAAATTTCGTCGGTCCGTTGTTGGGATAACACGTTGGCGTTCGTTTGAAGGGATGGTGGAGGCGGTCAAAACATTTTCATTGACTTTCTACGTTTTGTGTTCTTTTCAGTGCGTCGAACCGGAAAAAATAACGGTTCAGTTACGGTTCGGGTTCGGGTAAATTCACTTCGTTCCGGTTCAGTTCCGGTTCGACTATTTAATGCGCCGAACCGGTTCGCCAAATGGTTCACAAGCTTGAACCAGCTTACGAAGCGGTTTAGAGTATACAGTTCTTAGCGAAGTGCGAAAAATTTTGTATTTTAAAAAGTCGCTATAAAACACAAATACGAATTTTATTCATTCAAAATACGGCTTCTTTCAATAAGTGTGTTGCAACAATGGATCAATTTTAACCAATTCGGCCAGATATTAACGAAAATGTACCGACCACTTTTTCACCCAGCCCTAATACCGTCCTATGTACTACACAAATGCACTGGCAAGATAGATGAGTACGGTCTTGTGGTATTTATTGGTGCCCCTGGTTTTGTTTTATTGTACCACTTGAATGCTTACAAGGAGTCAACACACTATTAGCTTGGTTTAATTATTTCTTTATTAAACCCTTCTGTAGAAGGCAATGTGAATGCTTTTCGATGTTTATTATCTTTTCTGGTGAAAACAATCTCCTCGAGGCCATAATGATTTTGAGAAAGTTACCAAAGTTTTACTTCAAATAAGTCAAGGTTGGGCTTTGTTTTCATGGTCAATTTCGCGTCCCAAGCCAAGCGTGTAAGGAGACGCTGCAGAGAAATAGCGCCAGCTTGGACTATACGGCACTTTTGGTATTGTGCTTGCTATCACGACAACCAAGAGGGGATGCTGCCTGTATAGAGGTGTGAGTGGTTGAAAAAAAAACGAAAAAAAAGAGGCTTTTTTTAAGTGCGAATGCACTTTATAAGCGACCCCAAACCATCCACCGCCGGCGTCGGCGGCGGCGTCGGCGTCCGCAGTGCTCCTCTATAAAGAAACAGCATCCGGCGCCAGGTTTCGATCCGCGGACTTTGCGGCCGCAGCGCGACGCTCTACCGACCAAGCCACGGACGCGACGTGACATCAGCGTTAGTGACGCGCCTTATATCTTTAACGCATTCAAACTACGTCGTCAGCGGCGTGCGTTGGCGACTCAGCGGCGTTATAGCGGCTTGATAACTGCGTGGTGTACACGTGATACTACAAACCCGATGGAAGAGATGGAAGAGAAGGCGGCGAGGCGGTGGGCTGCGGGGGCCGAGCGCAAGCGCCGCAAGCGGGCCGACAACCGCGCATTCGCACTTTCACGTTCTCCCCCTCGGGGAAATGCGGGGGAATTTTTTGTGCTAGCTTTTCCTTCCGCACGTACCGGCGTTGCACCGCCACATTTTTCGCTTACTATCGTAAAAAACAACCCAACGAGCGTTCCTAACTAAATGAACGCGGGCGCTGCCGGTTAGTTACGTATATTTTGCCTCAAATATACCTAGAGTTTTCTTTGCGCTAAACAACGGGGATATATATGTATGACGAGCGCCAGTGGTTCACGAGTTTCTAACGTTTATTACTATATAAACCGCTTGGCTTTCGAAGCCTCCGTGTTACACCGTGTTACGAATAAGCCCGCCGCTGGGCTTTGTTTCAACCCTCCTCGGCTGTGCGGCGAAGCCTCCACTATATGCGCCTTTCAAGCAGCCCCCCCCCCCCCTGTCGGTGACTCACGCTTGCCCGTCTCGACTTGTCTGGATCTCTGGCGCCTATCTATCGGCGTGATCAACCTTCGACGGTTGATCACGCCGACGCAACACGTAGATACCTGCCCCAAGGACACAGAAGCCCCGCGTCCGCTGCAGAGAGCTCGTCTATCCCCTCTCTCGGACTCAGCGTGCGCCGCTACTACCGGCTGCTCACGAACTCTGGAAAGAGTGTTGTGCGTGTCGGGTGCACAATCTAGAGGGAACGCTTGTTTCGACCGTCAGCGCTTTGGGTATAAATACGACCGCCCCCAAGCGCTATAGTTCATTCCTGTTTGAGCAGTGAATCAATTCTGTCACTCTGGTCGAGTCCTGTACTGTAACCTCGCCCGTTAGGGCATTGTTCTTTGGCTTCGGCTCATCTCTCGCTATGAAGTAAACAAGTGAAGTTTTGCCTACGGCTTCTGGACTTTTTCACGGCAGCAACACTGGCTGGCCGCTCACTTCAAACCATGCTACCACACGTAGCTCGGCTCGGGTTGGCCTTCCCGTACGCAACAACCGCGAGACAGCCGCTACGACGGAACGCCGTGTGGCTCTACTTGGGTCCAGCGAGCGAGCTACGACGACAAGGCGAGCCCCTAAAGTGCTGTGCACTTAAAAGAAAAAGCTTCTCCGAGGAAATTTGTTGTGATGCGACAAACCTGCAGGGAGGGAAGGGCCTTCTGAAATCAATGCCTTGACGTGAAATCGTGCGCATTTTGAGAGCGGAAGCTCTGCTCGGACTCTTGGGATGCAGCATGTTCAACTATATTCTTTTCAACGTTAAAGGAACCATTCACTGGGCACTTCAGTCTCTTAAGTGATTTGAAGGTGAAAGCCAGCGATTATCTAAGACTCCTTTTTCGCGGTGGCATGCGGCACGCATCCGGATAATTCTTGTTCCATCCTGGCGGGGTACCGGGTTAGCGCTGTATTTGCCGTTCTTGGCTGCTGCTCTTGACTACCAGAGTTCAAACGACATTCGTACCAAAATATTTGTTTATGTATATTTTATTTACTTTTATTTTTACGGCGGCCGTAATGTGGTCCCATTCCTATAGTTGCCAGCAACTATATACGCTCACTTTCCGGGTTTCATGAGACGCCTTATAAACAGCTAGACATACTTCTTAAGGCTTTAGCCTTAAGAAGTATGTCTAGTTGTTTATAGGTGTGTGAGGAATTGTACTTTTTTCAATTTTTTATATGTTTCTAAAAAGGTACCATGAAAGAAACCTCTTTTTCTCAGCCCTTCAAAATTTCATGAAAACTTGCATCTCTAGGCTTGCATCACTATACCTAAACAACCTACAAATAACAAGTAAAGCACGCACACACCCACACACCTGCACGCACACACCCACACACCTGCAAGCTCGCACGCACAACAGGCGTTCCATATCTCGGTGAAGAGCAGATGTTTCTGTACAAGAGACCCCAGTGTACGAAATACCCCAGTGCCAATAAGTGAACTGGAACGTCTACTGCCCAAAGCTGGCACACGTCCAAAGCCGAAAGAATACAATCTCTTGAATTTCGAATTGACACCACAAATTTTGCTGCAGTGGTACATGTCTTTTCTTATCCACCTGTTGTGTTTTAGAAACTTTTTTCTGCGCCCCCCTTCACCTTCTTTTAGGGGCGAAGCCCGTTAGGAGCTGGGGCTGTTGGCGTCTCCTGTCGTCGTCGTTGTCGTCCTAACCGACGTCTCATGTATTCACGATACTAAAACGCCGGAAAAGTCGTTTACCCGTAGCGCTAGAACGTAACGTGCGCCTACTAAAAATACAGGGGGACACTCGTTTACGCCCCGCGCTAGAGAGCTTCGTGCTTCGAAGTCAAGAGACTATTACAGCAAGTATGTATACCTCTACCCCCCAACGGTTTCATCTCCGTTCGCAAAAACGCCAAGGCGCCAATAATACACCTATACACTGCATTCTTCGCCTCTCCCCAGGTTTTACGTCAGTGGAGATGACCCGGGATTTTTTTCTCTCTTTCTTTCTACATGGAATTCGCCTCGATTGTACAAAGTAGAAGTCCCAAACCAAAGAAAACACATGACTTCTATAGTCCGCGCAAGTGTGTGTGTCTTTCTGTTGGGTCTCGTCCGTAGAGCTGTAATTTCCATTATTTCGATTACGTACCAACCAGCAGCAACTTCAACTTTTGAGGTGCTGCAAGTATAGCACTTTCAGTGCTTGAACATTGGCTGGTGCGGACTGCAGCAATCTCGCGTCCTGATTGCCCCAGCACAGCCCTGTTGATGGGAAGGGAAAAGTTGGTGCTTCAAACCCCCTGAAGGCGGCCGAGAGTGCGACATTCCGTTTTCACAGCCGTTCACCCTGCTTGCTCGACCAGCAGCAACATGCCATCGCAACATTAGTATGCAGCTCTATACAACACGAAGAGAGCGTTTATAGCGTTTTGATTCATCTGAAGGGAAAGAAGTACGCAAGAGGTTGCGCAGTTAACGGTGAGTGAAACACAAAAGCCCCGAATGATACCCACCTATTGCTAACAACAACGAATGGCCGAACCATTTTGTTTTGAGCCGGTAACCGTAATTTATTTTTTCGGTTCAGTTCCGGTTCGGGTACAGCAGGCTAGAAAAACAGTTCGGAGTGGTGTTCAGTTCCGGCCAAAGTACCGGTTCGGTTACGGTTTTCAATTCCGTTCGGTTCCGGTTGGACACTCTTTCTTGCCATCCCCCTCGCTTTTTGTTTCGCCCTGTTTATTTCGACAAGTCATGAACCAGCTAGCCCAAACTCGTACTCTGCTGCGGTTACTCAGATACACTTGGACGTATAATGAGGCATGCACCAGTACGTCGTGGAGGTTAAGCAGGATGGCGTCTTGTGCTTGCTCTGCTTACGAGCTTTCCAAACAATATAAGGCTCTCTTCCGAATTCAGTGTTACGTGCCTCCGTTCTGTGACTCCAATTATTCGATTGCGCGCGAAGCACCAGCCCTCTGTACAGCGCAAAAATCCTAGCGCCCTTTCATGCCACTCCCTACATGCTGAAACATGACCGCGGATGGTTGTAAAAATGCATTTATTCGGTCGCGCCCAGTGGCGTCCAGCTTATGACTTTCTGGCATGCGCCACGCATGTCAATGAGGAAGGACTCATCGGCCATCTGGTGCGGTGCTAGGAGTTATATGTTTGGTTCTACTTGACTCCTTGACCGCCATGCGACAGTACATTGGTGTGGCGCTTATAAAAAGACGAGATGCGTTGAGTCAGTGCGTGCAGTGCACAGCCGGAGCGCCGTTATGCTGTCGGAGTGAGTATGGGATCACTGTTGAAGAACTGCTTCGCCATGCTCGGATGCCACCCTACTGTGCCGCCTGTGGATAGGAGTTGCTTTCACCGAAGCTTACTCCTTCATTATCGGCATCGCTTGCAACCCCGCTTGTGTGCCACGGACGAAACAATAGAGCACCTCTTGTGTCAATGTGCCCGGTTTGCAACGCAGAAACTTCACCTGTCAACCGCGCTCCGGAAACTTGACAACTAGCCTTAAACTGTGCAGACTGTTTTTTTGTCACAGGCGTTGCCCATCGCAGTCCCAAAAGGTCACAAAAGAATTACTTCGTTTTTTAAAGGACGCAGGCTTGTCTGAACGATTGTAGATACACTGTGTACCATTGTTCATTTGCCTGTTTGGTTACTTTACCTGTTCAGTTTAGGCTTTATAATCGCCCATTGTTTTGTTTTTGTAATTACCTTTAATTTTTATTTTCTTTGCTCCTCAAGCTGTATTCCCCGTCTCTTCAATACCCTTTCTTTCTCTTTAAATCCCCCCTTCCTCACTTCCCATGCGTAGGCTAGCCAAGCGGTCTGTAACCTTGTTAACCTCCCTGCCTTTCATGCACTGCATTATCCTTCCTTCCTTTCGAACGCCATTCCGGGCGGTGACAGTGTCCGGTATTCCACTTTTATTTTTAACTCTCTGCAGGGCATAAACGTGTGGTGTGCGATTCAACCTAGTCTCGCCAAGCACGTTCCAATTCCCCTGTCTCTGAACGCTTGAGTTGTCCCAATTTTCGAACCCCTCCCACCCAAGACAACCGCACACATGGCACCATTCTCTCCTTCCACGCACCCGCCGGCCTCTTTCAAGTCGAAGACAGGTACTCTGCCTTGACGGCTGTGCACACTGCGGGGGAGAAGAAAAGAGCCAGGTTTGCTTATTCCTTTATTTTTCTGAGCCGCCACGTCTGCAGCGGCTTCGAAGATCGTAGTGGGGGGAAAGGGAACGCGAGGCATTGTCTTAAAAAAATTCCTGAGCAATTCCACTCCGTCAAGTTGGAAGGGCCAGCTGCGTAGAAACATCACAAACTCTAGAGTCCCGGTTACCCAGATGTGGAGGTGTGTTTTGTGTACAAGATACGGAATTTTAATCTTTACGATATAGTTCAATCACACCAACCCATGGCTGATATCGAGAACTTCATGCGCACTGACTCTGCCTGAGGGGTATTCACGTCCGATGAGCAACCCACACTAAAATACGCTTGCTATGCCTAGGACATTGTCACAAATGAAATGTATAAGCGCTAGAGCGTTCACAGCCACGGACAGCACCACTGTGGCAGCAAACTGCAAGGTCATCACACGATCAGTCGATACTCGTTCAAGATTGCAACGGCCTCTGCTGGCAGGCCGGCAAAAAAATAAACCGAAGACCATCCTTATTTTATAGCATATTTGTCAAAGCAACAGGCATGGCATATATATATATATATATATATATATATATATATATATATATATATATATATATATATATATATATATATATATATATATATATATATATATATATATATATATATATATATATATATATATATATATATATATATTGTGAGAAGCTGTACAGGTTATATTTTAGCATGTGGACAATCGCCCTTTCCTGGGTGTGCATCCTATTATCATTGCATCATCTTCATCACGGTGGAGACAGTGTCATCGACATCGCCTTTCTTGCTGAGCCTTCCTGGCGCTGTGACCGCACGAATAAAGACTCCCGCCTGGCGACTCCCAGAGCCTCTCAAGTGGTAGAGGTGCGGTGTAGGAGTCAGGAGGGGGCGAATAGCGACGGGTAGCTGGTGGAAACAAGGGTTGTCCATAACGGCGTGGGCTGTTATCACGGCGTGCGTTCATAGCATAACTGTATCGCTCGTCCTGCTGGCGCCGTCGACAAAAGCGTGAAATATGGCCCCGGATGCCACAGTAGTAACAAACTGGCCGTGAAGGGCGCCAGACGGAATAAGATTGCGGAGTAGAAGAGACCGTAGAAATGGGAGCCACGTGCGCGCAGGATTGCCCCACGTGCGTTAGCGGCGTCGACGTTTGCATGACCGGTGGCAGTGTGGAAGCAGAAGCCGCAGGACATGTGCAGGAGTGCTCAGCCTTGTACGGAGGATCGGACTTAACAGCGGCCAGCTCATCCCTGATGAGATCACGCAGGCCGGGAACCAAGCTTTCTTGTGGAGCTGCGACCACTGTAGTACTCGGAGGCTGGTGGCGGTTGTCTGGGAGATTGTGCGAGACGTGTCCTTCAAGCTCCTCGCGAATGATCAGCCGAATCATGGCGCGCAAGTCGAAGTCCTTCGAGAAGCCTTCGCCCCACATGGCTGGCTGCACCCTCATAGATTGCAGGTCTTCGAGTCGTTTGCATGCGGCTATGACGTCCTGCACGCGTGAATGGTTCTGCAGTGCAAGTGCCTGAAAAGCAAACGGGGCAATTCCCTTCAGAATATGCCGAACCCGGTCTTCTTCCGACATGCTGCCGTCCACTTGTCGACACAGGGCCAAGACATTCTCGATGTAGGACGTATAGGCCTCCATGGGGTGTTGCACGCGCTCATTGAGTTTGTTCTTGGCAGCTTCAGCACGCGTGGAAGATGTGCCGAAAATTCGACTTAAGTCAGTGGTAAATTTGTCCCAATCAGTGAAATCTTCGCGATGATTAAAAAACCAAGTTTTAGCCACCTTGGTCAGACGGAAGGGCACCTCCGCTAGCTTGTAAGAGTCATCCCATCGATTGAAGGAGTTCACGCGGTTGTAGGAGTCGAGCCACTCTTCGACGTCGTCACCGCGGAAGCCAGCGAAAGATGGAGGATCGTGCTGGGGGCTGGTGATAGTAAAGGTAGGCTGGATCGGGGCTGCAGCGTTGCTGCCCGAGCGGCTGCTCTCGTGCTGCATGGTGCTGGTGGGCAGTAGCAATCGACGACCTGATCGTAGCTCCAGTGGTGCGGAAGCGAGAGGTAGACTGCGGGATCAAAGGGGGAGGATAAGAGTGAGAAGCTGTACAGGTTATATTTTAGCATGTGGACAATCGCCCTTTCCTGGGTGTGCATACTATTATCATCGCATCATCTTCATCTCGGTGGCGACAGTGTCATCAACATCGCCTTTCTTGCTGAGCCTTCCTGGCGCTGTGACCGCACGAATAAAGACTCCCGCCTGGCGACTCCCAGAGCCTCTCACAATATATATATATATATATATAGATATATATATATATATATAGATATAGATATAGCAACCCTCGTTTCTTTAAAGCTGCCCGAACGAATACACGTGTAGGGGAAACGTATTTTTCCCAGGGACAACGCATGACGGGAATAGCTTTCCAGAGGACACTCTTTTTGCGCCTTCCTGGAGTTTTATTTACATTTTGCATATTTTTTGTTTAAATCGTAGTTACTGTACGTTTTTTGACGTGTTGCAGGTCCAGTTGCTTTTTTGCTGCCCCTTCTCATTTCATTTCATTTGTTCAACCTGAAGGACCGGAAGACATTCCATACAGTCCACATCGAAGTTGGAAGTTTCATAACAATGTAACAATATGAAGGTGCAAAATATGAATTACAAACATTACCAATACCATGTTTTTTCTTGTATTTCAAATATGATGCGATATTTCCGACAGTGCGGATAGAAAACTGCACAGATTGGAGCATTTTGTTGCTCCAATCTATGTAGTCTTCTGTCCGCAACCCTTTTATTATGAAATGTCAACCGTACTTAGTTTGCTCCACCCTCCTCGCCACATTTCCTGTATGGGTTATGTGAGTATCTACAGAACAAATAAAGGAATTATGTCAACAAACCATGGGGAGAGTCGCCGGTGACTTCAATGTGGATGTCTCCAAACTTGACAACAGGTGGTTCATCCAGTTCGTGTGGAAGTGTTTGGTACAGAGAAGACCAATATTCCTAGCATGGAGCGCGGAGCCACCGTTGGTTCTTGGCCAATCCCACCAACTGTAAGGTGCATAAATGGGCATCAACCAGGGGCTGTTTCCTTGAGGAAGATGAAGGTGGCGTGGCGCATTGCTTTTGTTTACGCAAGCATGACAAGAAGCATCCTGCCATTCTCGGCGCATACACTTTCCTGTAGTGCAACCCCTATATGAGGGTTCGAAATATCCAAGCCGTGTCATACGACTTTCTTCTACGCATGTGCGCCTTGTCAGGCGCAACATAACGACAAAGTCTACTTGCTCACTAACGCAAACAGTGGCCGACTAATTGATCACTGTCACATGGAGCAATGTAAACACGCTATGTACTCCTTCCACCGTTCGTTTCAATGGGCTGGAGGTCGCCTCATTAATTGGAATGATGATGATGAATATGGGAATTTCGTAACATGCAGGCGTAGCAGATTACTTACAATGTTTGCTCGGTGCCAGGGCTGAAGCACGGGCTCTGACTAAACGAGACTTTGTAAGGGCTGCGCTGTGAAGGAAGCAGGCAGAAGTTTGCGCAAGCGAAAGATAAATTTATAGAGAAATTGTGTGGCCGGCCCAGTTCGCTAATATATTGTAGTAAACACGAATAATGGGAGACACTCAGCAAGTTACAAGAATAAAACTAAAAATGGAAGGAAAACGTTTTATTTTTGTACACATTACCGGTGCAGGTGGGAAAATCGACGAGCATAAAGGGCATGACAGCCTGTTATTCGTAGGCTGTTCTGTCTATCATTGGCAATACCTTTTAACAGTAACGACCATTTCGGCACCCTTAAATGGATTCAATTGCTAGTGTACTAGTGCTAACAATGTATTTGCGCCAGGAATTTGTCAACGTAAACTGGCCTACATATGCATACGGGGGTGAGGAGCTTGCAGAAGGTCCGCTCTTAACCATAGGTTTAATGTAAGTATTTACTGTCCACGCGTAGACATTATTGTTCGCGTGTTGTAGAATCACAAAACAGCGGTGAGCTTTAAAAAGTTCACTTTTTCGTTACTGGAAAACTTCACTGCATGCGACACTTCTCGTTACTACGCCTATACCCGCATACCAACCTCGGAAAACGACACGCTTTCGCTGTCTCAGTTCAGCCCAGCTGCTGTGCTTCCTGTAGCGATGCGGCTGCGTTTGGGTAGAAACGAACAATGGGATACAACAGCGAGGCGCTCGCCGCACCACAATAAGGGCACAAGGGACGACCACCCAGTGAACGTGTTACTTTACATGCTCGACTCCACAAGCACCAAGTGTTTTCAGTGGAGAGAGAGAGAGAGAGAGAGAGAGAGAGAGAGAGAGAGAGAGAGAGAGAGAGAGAGAGAGAGAGAGAGAGAGAGAGAGAGAGAGAGAGAGAGAGAGAGAGAGAGAGAGAATAAACTTTATTGTTAGAAAAAGGGTTGCGATGGAGCTATTTTAGCTCAGTCGGAGTGGTTCCTTATTCACAGGTTCTCATATGCTTCCCGAGCCTCATGGCCCCTGTTGATCAGCCAAAGTTGGTCGTCCAGGGCGGGGCTGGTCAGCAAGATCTCCCATCGCTTATCCTCTATGCTGACGGAGTCAACAAGAATTGGGGGGGGGGGGGGGGGGGACTTCAGTTTTGTGCATTCCCCGATGGTGTGTTTCAGGGTGCCTGGTTTTGAGCATAGGGGACATTCTTTTGCGTATCTAATTGGGAACATGCGGTTCAGGAGTAGAGGGTGTGGAAAAGAGGCTGCCTGTATGTGTCGATATATTGATTGTTTTTCAGTGTACACGCTCACGGCGGTGCGACCATCTAGTTTCGTCAAGGCTAAAACACGGTTTTAAACGGGATGCAAAAATGTAGTCGTGCCGCGCGTACAGCTTTTAATAAAGAAGCTGTTGAGAAAATTGTTTGTGTATGGTGTCCGCAGTTAAAAATGCCGAGAAAAGGCCTAGCACTCGTGCACGCGCGCCTCGAGCGTTCGTTCGTCAAACTAAGCATACCCACTTATAGGGAGATTGCGCAATATTGGCAAAAAATCCAGGGTTCGTCACGTGCCTCGAGCGCACGTTCATCAAGCCAAGTAAAGCATACCCACTTTGGGAGATTGGCCAACGTTGGCCACAAAAAGAAAACATCATCATCTCCACTCCGTGGATGATGGCGAGGGTGCGGAGTGCGGGGACTCGAAATGACATCGGATTTACGCCGCGACCGTCATTCGATTTTAGTCGCTTTGCCTCCGCTTGTCGCGTTTTCGTATTCGGGGAAGCTCATTGTCTTCGTAGGCGTTGAGCAGCAGCGTGACGCTTCTTGCGTTTGTTTCCGTCAATGGCGGGAAGAGGGTGCGTGATTTTCGGAACCCGCTTATATACGCCGTGCACCGCGGCGCCATCGTGTTTACGCGTAGCGCCATCTAGCGTAGTTCGATGCAGTTACTGTGTATTACAACTTGATTACAACCTGACTACGCCGGTGTTATTGCGCGTTTTCTCGTTGCTAGGTTATGTTTGTGCCTCTTTTCGAGTGTTTTGGAGTGTTCTTGTACCATTTTAGGCAGTTTCCGCACAGATTTTCGCTTGATGGTGGTGTGCGCACGGATGGACGCGGGAGGACATTGGGTGGTCCTAATGTACTCCGCACCGTTACAGGCGAGGGAGTAACCCGTTTGACTCTCGGGTCAAACGGGTTACTGGGCTATGACCCAGTGGGCAAGACAACTGACGCTAACACTGCTTGGTCTACCAGACACAGGTTCGAATCCTGCCGATGCCTGTGTGATTTTTTTGCGATTGTAAATGCTATGCGTACGGACGCGGACGGACATTGTGAGGTCCTAAGGTACTCCGCACCTAAAAAACTCCAGCGTTCGCCGTATCGTGGGTATACTTTCTCGGAACAAGAAGGACACCTCATAGCGTACGCCACTTGTTGGTTGGCCATCATGTCGTGCGCATGTGCTCTGTACCGTCAGTACCGTAGAAGAGCCGCGACCTGAATATCGAAGCTGCTGTAGGTGATCATTGACGCCACATAGCCCGGCCGTGGATAGTTCGCACGGCTGAGGAAGGGGCAGCGCTTCGACAGGCTCGGCGTGCAAAGCATCCGCTAGCGACGGTAAGTGGCGCTCGCAGAGTGGCTTACGAAAACGTCAACCAAAACGACGAGCCCCCTCTGGCCTTGCTCAACATAGGTTCATTGAAATGCCATGCCCCAGGCGTCAACCACGACACCACTACGATACCAAAACTCAAGTTTGTTTACGTCAATTATCACCTACAACAGCTGCGACATTGAAGTCTTAGTGCAAGCTTCCCTGAATATTTTTTCCCGCTCTTCGACAGCCTACACATGTTTCAAAAATATATGTGGCGCAGTGTGCGGACGCTTCAGAGGAGCCTGGGTTACATATTAGAATTTCTTAGAAATAAGTAAATGGGGACCACTTCTGGGCAATCTTCAATGAAGGCAAAATAAGCAATCTTCCTCAGCAGCGCTGACGCTGAAATAGCGAGGAACTCGCCTTTAAATTCAAATCCAAGATTTGAAGCATTCATGCCTCATATTTGCATATACCTGCTTGTACCATTAATCTATTCAGCAAACTTTCCTTAATGTGAATACACCCTGTCGGCAATGTTGTTTTCACGTAGGCAAAATTGCGCATAGAAATATTTTCAAGGTATACTGAGACTTCTCGTGCTCTGGTGTGCGCGAGCGAACGTATCACCCTCAGAGTGTTCAGTAAGGAATGCTCAGTAAAGGGAAACCAGAATTATCCCACATTCTTGATGTGGGAAACTTTTGATATTAGTATGACTTATGAGATAACTACGGCTTGTCACGAGGTAATGTGTAAGTGCGTTATAACGTTTCAGAAAACGTCCGGTTGACTTCAAACAAGCAAGCAAATGGAGCTAATTGATATTCATGGTGCTGAGGTAGCGTAGACTAAGTGTAAATTAAAGGTGAAGTAAGGCTGCCATGAGTTCCACATGTATGGTGTTCGAGGTACGCCACGCGGTAAGCTATTGAGGTAAGTGAGTGAGGTAAGTAAGGCAAGGTAAGACTATACTATTTCCGAGCAACAGCCAACGAGCTTGTGGGAATGTCACGTTAAGCTATGCGCCGTTAGGACAGCCACGCTGTTCCACGCCACCATGGTCGTGCCCAGTTATGTGAGGAGCAGGCACCAGTAACAGCACCTTGACGCAGCGTATTAGGACACACTGGATAGATGGGAAGCGGTCCCCGCAAGCGCCTCTCTGCAGGACCAACTAACCCGCTGCAGAGAGCGAGGACAGCTGCACTCGCTGCTGGAGCCCTGGGCGTAGTGTTCCACCTATAAGACCATCAGTCAGTCAGTCAGTCAGCCAGTCAGTCAGTCAGTCAGTTAGTCAGTCAGTGAGGAAATTTAGCTGAATTAAGTAAACCTTCACCAAATTCATCATCGCAGGGGCCAGAGGGACGGAGAAGAGGGTGAGGGGTGAAAGGGGAGAGTGTTACGTGGCAGAGGCGGCGGAAGATCTTTCCACGGCATTTGCAGCGAGGCAAGCAGATTTTACCCCGTCCGTATTTAAATAGTAGTTATACCAAAGCACTCCGAAGGTACGACTTGTAGCGAGCTTTTGATAAAGATTGCTATAGATTATAAATTAAAAAGTCAAACCATAGATTAGAAAATCCCGAAGACGCGATGGCGGTGTATTCTTTACTCAGCTTGGAAAAAGGGCGACGTATTAGGAGACGCGGTTTTAAATCCTATCGAATTACACACGATTTTCGTTTACTGTTTACAGTAACGGCCATTTTCTTGACCGGAAAAGAACAACGACGGCGACAACAACGACGACGCTTTTCTTAGTATTGGGCACTTAAGGCTGTAGACTTAAAATAATTTTAAATGCACGTTGTACCAGGTAGTACGCGTGCCTGAAGCAACCCGCAGCAGTTTACTTTCAGTACTACCAGAGTCCTTCAATGATGAAGGACTCTGGTACTACGCACGGCTAGGCATACCGCGTGAATACAGGCAACTCTGCACGGCGAAGCACATGACAAGAACGTTATCGCATGTCCTACCACAACACAACACAGCGTATCTTATTGCTTTGCGGCGATATAGTAAGATACCGGACAGACGATTAGCTATCGCATCCAGCTTCGCACGATGATGGGGAAAACAGCAAAACAAAACAGCTGTTTTTCTGCCCTGAGAATCGCTTTGCACAAGCGAGCAGCCTAGCGAGTGTATCATCGGTTTTAACTCACTGCATCGTTTTTTTAACGCCCTTAATAAAAAGTTCCCGACGACATCCGTTATGTGTGTTCAAACACAGTTCTAGAAAGAGGTCGACGCAGCTGTTTCGTAGCCGCGGCAGTTTCTGCTTGTTACTGCGGTGACTCACAACGGCAGGTGGTGTCTGAGTCAGAGGGCTCGGTAAACTGCGCGTTTCGCCCATGCTTTGCACGTGAATGCCCGTTATGTTTCTGCCATTACCTTTACGGCTAAAATTTATTACAACATTCACCCTGTTCACCATCACTTTTCTCTGTACACCGGGTATATTTATCTCATAATTTCGATCGGCCTTACAATATCATGGGCATGTCGTGTTTCCGACATATCCGCTTATTGCGCTGTTTTAAACTTCATCTGTTTCATGAGTGGGTTAATGAACTTTGAAAGTAGCGACCAATTCAATCTGTAACCTCCACAGGGGTGGAAACAACACTTTAGCCCTGGCCAATCCCCCGTGTGGGTACGAGCAATACAATTCAATGACATCATCATCATCACCACCATCACCACCACCACCAACAACAACAACAACAACGGATTGATTTATTGATTGATTGCGAGGTTTAACGCGCTGACGCTACACAGGTGATGAGGCGAGCCAGGGCTCCGGATTAATTTGACCACATGGGAATCTTTAACGTGCGCCCAAATCTCGAACTCACGGGCCTTTTCGCTTTTCGTCTCCATCAGAAAAGCGCCCACCGCGTCCGGGGATCGATCCCGCGTCCTTGGGTTAAGCAGCACGCCGTCTTAGCCATTGAGCCACCGCGGTGGGTTCATCGTCAACAACAACAACCACAGTTATGATAATATGCAAACTGACGAGTGTGGATTGATGAACTAGTTGGTACTTTGACATCCTTGAAGCACACCACACTACAACAGAACGAGAGGGAGGAACTCAGCGCTCAGGGCGTCTCTGTCCTGTTATAGTGCACTGTGCTTCGAGGTAATGCAAACGTCTCCAGCATTTTCGACGGGCGCCAGGAAGGATTTTATGCAAGCGATAATAGCCGAATAAAGCAAAGGGGAAAGAAAAGAAGTTGTGTCACGTTGCGCCATTGCGAGGTCGAAAGGACAGTGAGAACGGGCGAGCTGCGCGCTTGGAGGAGATCCAGTGGTCGCGTCACGCGCCCGTTTATCTCCGCATGCTCGCCCGTCTGTCTAGCGGGAACTGATACCGCTTTACTCCGACCGGTACACTGTCGCAATAGCGGGGTGTTTTGAAACACGCCGTTTCGAAGCCCGCGTTGCGTGCGTGTGGAATGACAATGCCAGTTGAAGTCGCGTTTTCAGGGTGAGAACTTCGCGCAGTTTTAATTTAGTCTGTTGAAATGAATGGAGAAAACTGCCGAAGCTTACACTAAGTCGCGCAAGGCTTGAACCATTGCGAAACGGGAGGATTTTTTTCTATGTAAACAATGAAGGACACACTACCACGCATTGCGTCAGGTTCGAAATTGTTTATTGACATCTTCCGTCATCTCCTTTCAATGTGGTAGTGGCAGTCATCGTCATATCCACCTATATCGCTAGTACCCCTCCCTGGACGACGACGCGTCGCGCCCCTGTCTTGACCCTCGCCTTCAACTTGACCGCGCACGCCATGCTCGGAAGGTACGCCTTGCGTCCGTTACTCCCCCTGGCTACCTGGCTCTGGCTCCTCCGATGCCTCGCTCCGTGGAAATCTTCATCAAAAAAAAAAAAAAATTGGCCGCGTATCTGCTCCTTTCGTTGCAAATGCCGCCAAAAGACGATAGTCTTTATCGTCTTTTGCGAAGTAAATGCCTCCCTTCGCTTTCCCGCTCACCTCTCATGTTGTTCATCTTGCGTCGCGCTCCTCCCAAGGTAAATACGCCAAATGTTTGCTTAAATCATTTTAAATTTCCCGCGTTCCACTGCTACAAACCGGGTGTCTCGATGCGAACGCTGCCGTACGGTGAAGACGAGCGTACATCGCGGCGCCCTACTTCAACGTTTATAGAACCGCGTTTCCCTACTCCACGTGCGTTGCAAGCAGAACGTGAAACCAATCTAGTGGAAGCTTGCGTAACTGTTGCCGGTTGATTTCTTAAAATGGCGCCAGAAGCTGTAGTGGCGCCGGCGACAGCAGGCGACGGCGGAGTGAATTCTTTTTTTGCAGTTGATGAAGTATTTAATTTCGCAAAAGTCAAGCATGTCTTATTTTTTATAAAGGAACACTGCAAATCTCACTTCTGTATTGATTTGTTGTCTCATATTTGCGTAATGTCTTGTTCTTCTTCAACAATGTTGACAAGTATGAGCATTACACCGGACATAGACGGGTATTTTTAGCTCTGACTATATAAGACTATTGCGCAGGCTTTGTTTTGCTTTGGCCGGGTGGCTGAATCGAGTCACAGACAGACAGACAGACAGACATACAGACAGACCAAAATTTCTGGGTTTAAGTAGCCCAAGAAAGACTATCGTCTTTAAAAATATTTCTCTCACACCCCACATCACGAGAAAATGGATTCACCCGGCAAGATCTCCACCTCTTTACTGCCTCTGCTGTCAACCGTCAGTGTTCGCAACCCTCAACCACGTAATCTGGCACTGCGCCGCATTTTCCTTGTACCGCCCAATACTCGGCAACGCTTTGCTACGTGATTCCTCTCAAGACGACCCCTCCCCCCCCCCCCCCCCCTTCGAACTGAAGTAACTGAAGACGCTAATTTTATCACAGCCCTAGGGGTGTTCGGCCTAGAGTGTGGTCTTTCGAGATTAGTGTAAACCGGGGCCTACTCCGGTCGTAGTAGTTGACTTGACTGCACTCACATGATCCCAACCCTCCTGGCTCTGCTGACGGCAGTGATCTCTTCTATGGCGTTCAACGATCCATTATTTGTGCTACTCGGGAAGAAAAGAGGGGGAAGAGGCAGGGAGGAGTCTCCCTGCCTCTTCCCCCTCTTCCTTATTGTGGTCGCATGGCCGTCCATTTGAAATAAAGGATTACAACAACAACAACCTCATGCACGACTGGCGGGCCCGGATCGTTTTGTCCGCAGGTTTTTAAATTTCTCCCAAAGTGGAACGCGTCAGCACGCGCTAGAACTGGCGGCAACCGGCTTCGCGAACTGGGCGTCTAGAGCGCGAGCTGTATTGTACTCCCCCCTTGCGGCGCAGACTCACGTGAGTCGCTTTCTTGGTATTTTTTACGAGCGCCAAGCGCAAGCCTGTACGACGCCAGGCGCTCCTAGTAAAACGCGTGTTCACGAGCTCTGTAAATGGCAGGAGTAACAATGACTCGGAGTTTCCTCCTTGTTGAAAATGGTACCAACGTACTCGTGAAGTGCAGCGCTACACGTACGTGCCAATTGTGACTCTCAACGACCCCTCTGGGGCCAGTTATTGCCCTGTTCTTTTTTGGGTGAAGCTAAGCCTAACCCGCCGCCACGCCGTCGGTCCCCCCTTCACTGCTCCGGCCCGCGAGGCTGGGAGCGCCGCTGAACGCAGCGTCTGCCTCAGCGTTCGGTGGGGATCCCGTTATTCAAGATGGTCCTCCGACCTCCTCGCTGCAAGTAGCAACCACTTCTGCTGATGCCGGACAACAACCAGAACCTGTTGAAATGGAACACGACCAAGGGCCCGGCTTACCGAGCCAGCCAGCGCCCTGGACTTTTTGGCACCGCAACAAGAGCACCGGAACAACACTCGTCACCAAGACTGACCGGGTAAGTCGACCCCGCTCACTGTTAGTGCTAAGGCCACTATCCAAAATCAACATTCGCGAAATACCTAAGAGTGCTTTCGCTAACCTTATAGGCACTACGGCCCCACAAGCCTTTCATTCCGAGATAGCCTCTCACAAGTACGACGCCGCCGGCAATTGCCTTTACATCACAGTTTACGATGACGAACATGCCTCACGCATCCTGACTACTACCCAACTCACGATTAAACAAAATGGCAAATGTACCTCTATCCCAGTTGAGGTCAAAAAGTCCCCGCACCGTCCAAATACCACAAGAGGAGTAATTACAGTTGAGCCTGAAGACTCCAACGAAGATATTTTCGAATGGCTTCGCTGCGAACATGCAGAAATTCTCTCGGTACATCGCATCGGCAAAACCAACCGTGCGGTAGTCACGTTCGACTCCCCAACTTTGCCAAAAGCGGTGAAGTATTACATGGCCATCGTTAAAGTGAGCCCCTATATCCCCAAGAGAATGGTATGTTACAACTGCCACCGCATCGGTCATATGTCCAAGTACTGTCCCAGCCAGACGGTGTGCAGGACCTGCGGTAGACCACATGATGTAGGTGAGGATTGCGGTCCGACAGTATATTGTGCTGCATGTGATGAATTAGGCCACATTGCTGTCAGTCCAACTTGCCCCAGCAGGCTCCCCTCCAATAGCACACCCGCTAAGGATTCTGTCAAGGGCATTTCTTGGGCGGACAGAATACGTGAGAAGGAAACTCAGCGCCAACCAAACAAGAGCCAAGGTTCTTGTGACACTCAACCGGTCCCCCCTTACGCCGCCGTCTTGGCCCAGCTGGCTGCCTTGCGAGAAGAAATCCAGCAGCTCAAGACGGAAAACCAGGAACTCAAAAAAGCCCTAGCCGCAAAGAATCAGAATTTGGCCAAAACAAACCCCAATAAACCCTCTTCGCGCAACAATACGCGCCCTAGCCGGAGCCCCGGTATCAAACGTACTCCCACATCACAAAGTAGGATCGACCCGGAGCTCACGCAGGCTCTCCACGCTATCCGAACCGACATTCAGCGTGAACGTACAACACGGCAAGATGACATCGGTAAAATTCGAAGTCTTCTCGAAAGTCATGTGCAACAAACAACGGCCTTACTCCAACGTTTTTCAGAAGGGCTCACCCCAACAGAGGCTCCAGAGGAACCCCCGCGTAAAGTCCTTATTCAGCAATAATGGCTACTCCTACTATTCTACAGTGGAATTGCCGCAGCTACCAGCAGAATCATCTCACATTGTTACAACGCATTAGGCAAATCCAACCGCTATTTATATTGCTCCAAGAAACTCGCACAACTCCTAACGTTCGCGGCTATACGACCTACACCAGCCCCTGCATTACCTGCAAACCGCATCGTAACTCAAACGGATCCACCCTCACACCCGGCTATGCGGCCGTACTGGTCCGTGCAGACCTCGCTAGCCGACAAGTCATTGTGCCGGGCCTCACGTCTACTCAGCATGAAGTCGTAGTCGCTCATGCTCGACTACCTAGTGGAAAAACCATAGTGGTTGCCTCGGCCTACTATAGGCCCATTACAGGATCCCTCCGTAATGTCAGTTTTAATTGGATAAACCAACTTAAGTCTCAATTTCCCTGCACAAATATGGTTATTGGAGGCGACTTCAATGCAAAGAGCCACACCTGGGGCTATACCAATACAGACAAGAGAGGAGCG
The DNA here is from genome assembly GCF_048455015.1 of Haemaphysalis longicornis. Taxonomy (NCBI): domain Eukaryota; kingdom Metazoa; phylum Arthropoda; class Arachnida; order Ixodida; family Ixodidae; genus Haemaphysalis; species Haemaphysalis longicornis. The sequence goes on from NW_027526340.1 coordinate 1,435,194, forward strand.
GCTCTTGAGGAAACTGCTGAACTATGCAATCTACACCTTGTTAACGACCTCGCCTGCGCAACAAGGGTGGGGCTTCATCCATCTCAACGGGACACCATCCTTGACCTGACATGGACCACTGCAGGCCTCATCCGTAATTGGTCTACGTACAGCACAACGTGGGGTAGTGACCACTATCCTATATCCATTACATTACGCGGCAAGCGACTCCGCATGACGAAAACTATCACTCGAACAGACTGGTGTGCCTTTCGGCAAGCTCTCAATGCACATGAGGACCACGATCTTTCGGCATTCATCGCTGGCGTCCAACAGGCCTCGCACACGGCTTCCGAACAAGTCACCTGTTATGAAGACACCCCTGCCATTGACGGGCATTTATCGAATTTGTGGAAGCGAGTCGAGCAGCTCACCCACCGCTACCGTTACAATGGCCATCGCCATCGGGACCTGATGCGGATCAGGCATCAATACAAACTGATTAATTCGTATCAGAAGGAATTAATGAATGATCATTGGAATGACTTGTGCTCCTCACTTAGCAAGGAACGTGGCCTCTCCAAGCTGTGGCGAATTTACAGAGGCCTCGCCGGGAAATCGAAAAAACCCCAACCACTGTTCTCCACCCTTGCACTGACGGACGATCCAGCCACAGTAGAGCACCAACTTATTACTACCTTCTTCCCCACGGCATCACTCACCCAGCCCCCCTCACTACCGGTCATCCAGGTCCCCCATTCAAGCGAGGACCTAGACTCTCCGTTCACTCTGGCAGAACTCCGGGCGGCCATAATGCAGGGAAAACTACGTTCTGCACCTGGCCATGACGGCATCACCTGGCAACAAATTAGGAACATGGACGATTTTACCCTGACACGACTACTAGCCCACGTGAACAAGCTATGGGAGATGAGTGAGGTCCCTGATTACCTGAAACTCACCCTAGTCCATCCCATTCCCAAACAAACAAAGACCCAAATGTTATCACAAACTTGCGGCCAATTTCACTTACTCCTACTCTGTGTAAACTAATAGAACGCCTCATCCATGCCCGGCTACAATACTACCTCGAATACGCTCAACCCTGGTTTCACCCCTCCCAAACCGGCTTTCGCCCTCATCTCGGTACACACGACTGTCTGTGGCTTCTACGTCGTGTTATCAACCGCTCGGCAAGGAGTTGTGGCCTACCAGACTACGTTTTAGCCGTCGACATCCGCAAGGCCTTCGACAGAGTCAGTCAAACCGCAATTCTAGAGGAATTAGCCCAAGCGTATCGCAGCCAAAAAACTCAAGACTGGGTGCGCCACTTTCTCCAGAGTAGACCCATAAAACCTAACGGTTCCCATCCGGGCTGGTCGCCCCGTACTTACTTTCTGGACAGAGGAGTTCCTCAAGGGTCTATACTCGGACCAGTCCTCTTTAATCTGGCGATGACCCGTATGGCTCGTCAACTCGAGCGAGACACATCCGCCCGTTTCGCCATCTACGCGGATGATATTACGATATGGACAGAAGGCAATGACTTCGAAAACACGGACAGTATGATTACTGAACTTCAGGCGGCTGTCGCAAGCCTTGAGAACCATCTGCCTCAACTCGGGCTTGAGATGGCGCCTGAAAAAACTGAACTCCTCCTTGTTCACGGAACCAAGTCCTCGCCTGATACGGAACCAACTGCCCTCCACATCGCAAATAACACTATCCGTGCCACTTGCGGCCACATAAGGCTGCTTGGCATCCCGCTGGGCAGTCACAACAGTCCAAAGATCTGGCTAACCAAATTAAAAAAGCAATGGAAACCGATGCTTCACCTTATTAAGCGCCTCTCTAACAAGTACGGCGGTGCACAACAAAGTTCATGCGTTGCTTTGGCTCGTGCTGTGGCCATCGGTGCCCTCGCATATGGTGCCCCTGTATATGACTTCAGCAAGACTAATCTCAAATTCCTCCACACCCTTCACAGAGCCACACTCCGAACCGTAACCGGCTTACCTCGACATACACGAATTACGGCACTGGAACAAGCTGCTCCACTTCCCCCCATCGATCTGATAATGAAGGAAACTCGAATGCAAGCGGACTTCAAGCGGACTATTACCTTGCAAGGAATGGCGCTCTCAGATTGGGACAACCAACGGCCCATCCAGGTGCACAACCTTCTAAGCCCAATGGCTCCATGGACTCTCCCGGATGTCGCCCCTAATGCACCTTCGAAACCAGTCCCGCGCGGTCACTCCATGCTGCGCAAACAGCGCCTACAAAAGCTCAAGCGGTCCCGTTTGCCCGGAGAGATTGACAGCTATACGGATGCCAGCGTCAGGGACCACATCGTCGGTCTGGCTTGGCACTGCTCGGAGAACCCAGATCTCAGCGGCACAGCAAGCCTCAACCTTGTCCACATCACGCCGTTGGAGGCTGAGCTCCACGCTGTCATCGGTACCCTCAACCTCATAAGCTTCGACGTCTCGCAGATGCCCCCATCCCACATTCGAATCCTCACGGACTCCTTCGGCGTAGTTCAAGAACTCAGACGCCAATCCTTTCTCAACCCCCTCACACAACAAATCCTGACCCATGTTGCCCTACTCCGTCGCAACGGGGTATCTGTACGGATTGATTGGGTTCCCGGCCACGAGACAGCTTGCACGGGTAACCAGGCCGCCCATTCTGCGGCACAGGAGAGCAGTATCACACCTCCGCTGGTTCCCTGCACGCCGACTCCGTCACCGCTACCTCCTTCCCTGCAGTTACTTCGACATATACGCGACAAGAGGAACCGCTACATCGCTGCCACCCCACAAGGGTACTTAACCGGCATTCCTCCCCTGCCACGAGCCGGTGAGGTATTTCTCAACAAGCTCCTAGCAAATGCCGCCTACACCCCGCACATAATCCGAAAATGGCTCTCACCCAATCTCCCTCTAAAATGTACATTCTGCAATACCCTCACATATGCAGACCTCAACCATCTCCTTCGGGATTGCTCCTTCTTCTCGCAACATCGCTCAGACATCATTACATCTTTCCAAGCGCCCACAAGCACCCCAGAAGACTATCATACTATGGAGAAACCTCTACTGCACAAAATAGGGCTGTTTGCTATCAAAAGTGGCCTAGCACGGGCAGTGTAGCTGGGGTCGACTCTGGTCCCTGCAAGCTGCCACGTCCCTGTAAAAGACGCTGCATTCCCCTCCCCTACTCCCCCTTCCTCTTCCCTAAACGGGCCTCTGGCCCTCCTTACCAATAAAGGTGCTACTACTACTACTGTTACTAAACTTTATTTTGTTCGTTGCTTTCTCGCAACAGGTTTGTGTGGCCCTGTTACTGGTGGTGGGTGCTCTAGTCCAGGACGCCGCTGGCAAGTGCCGCCTGCTTGACACGCTGTATCGGAGCGCGTTGTTCCCGCTCGTCTTTGCCGGACAGCACCTGCTCCCACCGCGCTGCACTCAGACGTTGTATGTGCGTTGTTAGTGCGGTTTTAATGTGTTCCCAACATGGTTTTGTGTATTGGGCGTGTTTCCACACAATGGACATACATTTTATCCTTATTCTACGGGATTCAGCATTGCCGAAGTCGCACAAGTGTAGAAGCCGGGAGCTCTTTGCTCGCGATAAGGAACAAACTCAGTTCTTGTGGATATCGAAGAAACTTTTGGGACACGGACAACCAACCAAAGCCATTCCAGGAAAGCAGAAAACGGATAGGGTTAAATGAAATGATTTCAATGAATGAAATCCGCAGTCCCAGAACGGCACGCAGGAACGGAGGAAATGTTGGCGACCAAAAGTTTGCCCCTAAACATGCCCTGAGTGAATGACTCTTCCTCACTGTGAAGTGTTTCAACAAACCGCCTGTTCATAACTCGACAGTTCCGTTATATGTGTTGATGGTGGTACAATTCTTAGCAACAGAGGGAGACCCGGATAGGAGGACTCTGTGTAAAGAACTGTACGCGAGGCCACCAGGCACTGTTTGTTAGCGGGATCCCTTCGTAACGCCCATATTTGACTTGCTGATAGGGTAGTCCTCCCACGTCTGCACGGAGCGCACAATGGGCGTATGTGTAAACACGTTATCCGCGCGTGCAAAGATAGTCCCGGGGCTGCGTAGCAAAAGTGCATAGATATCATTCCAAGAAATATCTGCACGTGTCCAAGGCATAGCGCAGCGCGTGCTAGTCGCAAGCGAGATAGAAGCTCCGGCAGTCGCTGAAGCACGCTTCTGGAGGCAGCGAGGCTTAGTATGCACTCGAAAAAGAACAGATGCGAGCAGTGCGAGAGCGAAGATAAAAGCAGTTGTAAGGAGTGAGGGATGCAAGCAAAGGTCACATCTCAGCCACGGTAACAATGAAATTTGCATATATAGTTCTGCAAAAAACAAGAACAACGATTTTCCCGTTTTTTATTACATGGACGGCACAACACCCTTCACTTCTACATTCGCGATATTTTTGTCGTCATAAAATATGCATGCTTGACTCCAAGCGAAAAAGTGACCGCATAAACATGCGCCACGCATTCCCACCCCCACCATTATTATCATCCTCATAAAGGTTGTAAAAAGCCAGGTGAACCCTCATACTTCGGACTACATTAATATCCTTGCTTCATATTTTTATTCAAACCTTGGTGTTTAGTGTGCTGTGACAGTGGACATTTGTATTGGCAGAAACTTTACTTTAAGTAAGGCACGAAAAATGCTTCGGGCATTTAAGTTTACTTAGGTGATTTGAAGGCGAACGCTAGCGATTATCAAAGGCTTCTGCCATGCTGCGTTATGTCTTTTTTGTTTTGTTTTTCATTTCGTTTCTTCGTATTTTGACGACAATAACCCCAACTGTCAGACTGGCCGCAATTCACGCGGCATCTCCCCCACAGTCAGAGCTCTCCTTCGCATGCACTTTTTCTATGCACGTTACGTCACGTTCACCTGTGGCGGGGCAAGCGTCCGGCTTATTCTCGTTCCATTATGGCATAGTGGAGGGTTAGCACTGTGGTTAGCGCACTTGGCTGATGCCCTGGTGAATCGGGTTCAAGAGCCAAGCGCACTTTTATAAATTGTCTTTTTACAGGGGCGGCCATTTGTGTACTATTCGTGTTGACGACGACGACTGCGGTCACTTTTCGCATCTGATGAGGCTCTTAATTTAGCCTTAAATCGGGATCGTTGACGCAAATGTGGGCCTGTTGACGCTGGCGGTTCAGTTTTGTTTTGCCCCATGTTTTGTAATGGCTGCCTGCTTATGCTTTCCGAACCGAATATAATTTTAGAGCAGCTCATCCCTGGCGCAAGATGGAAGGCCAGCCGTTCTGACGTCAAATAAAGTGGACGAGTAACAAAAAACGGCGGGTGGAAAGCTGTATGAGCAACGTCACGTAAGGGGCAGAATGACGCACAAGACTGGACACTCCACATATGATGTCATACTCATCGTTTTTTCTTTCTGTTCTCATTTGTTGTCACTTGCATAGCTTCCCTGTGAGAACATCAGGCTTTATTTTTTCAATGCATCACAAAACGCGCCTTGAATTCGATAACAACGGCGGAAGGCAAGAGTAGGCGGTTTGGAAACTTGCGAAGACTAGCCATGTATCACAGGCTTTGAATGTGCGACTCGACGTTTGGTGCCCTCCGCGGATGTGACCAGAGTGTCGATAATATGAGCGGATACATTGGTTGCGCTGTAACGGGGAAAACTGGCTTGTGCATAGAAGAATAAATCCTTATGGTAAGAATGTTCGAGAATTTATACTCCTGAGCATTCTCCCGTACCTTGCTAGGTAAATTTCGTGTTGTTATTAACAGTGAATCTCCTTGTCCACTTGATGCGGAATGGGGCGGTCTCTGTTCAATATAAGTAAATGTCGTGGGCATGTTTAAATGCAGAGAGGAGAAGCAGGGAACAGACAACAGACTACGTGATTTGGAGCTGGAGGTAGAAATACTGCGGAACATGGAGACAAAAGCCAAATATTTCCCATACCTTGTTGTAGTCCTGGAATCAATGCCTCTCCAGCTGCTCACCTTCGTTCCTGTAGGTTTTTTCTTCTTTATTTTTTTGCTCTCGGTGACTGTTTATTTCTCGCGGCTTTCAAGTCGAAATGGAAAACCAAACCACACCCTTCACACAACTCGCAGCCAGTGTGTCACAAGACGACGTTCTTTTACTCGAACATTTAAAATCGCGATAAAATACGTATATCTATTCTCCCCGCATGAACAAAATCAAACTTTAATAATGTCGTACGTTGGGGCGTTATCCTTCTTAGCCGAGCGGGAATCTGTCGAAAGAGAAAGCTTAAAGTGAGGGAAAGACACAGAAACAACAACAAAAGCTAAAAATCCAAAGCAAGGAATTTACACAGGAATTAAATACTACAAACACTGCGAGACATGATGTCGTACTCCGCGTAACTTTCCGATTGTTTTGTTAATTTTTCCCGCCCTGAACTTACAACATGACTGATCTCCGTCGTGACAGCGCACACCGAAGCCGCATATGATTGGTTCAAAGATTATCCTCACAAAAAGAGTTATCGGGAGCCATCGTTTGTTGACAGGCAGAGTAATTTTTGTTTTTGCCCCCAACTCCCTCCCCCGCATCCAAAAATTCCGACAAATTGAAATTTTTGGTAGTTGTAATATTTGAAACTTGAACTTGAATGTTTATTTCACAAGCAAGTTTATGGCCAGGAAAAACAGGGAAAAAGTTATAATAGAGAGTTTTAGTACAGCGTTTTCAGCCTTACGCAAAGTGTTACCGCTCGCTACTCCCTTGCGTCGGTGGAACTGCGCATGCGCAGCACCCAAAGTTGGTTTTGCGTTTAGCGGCCCTAAAACGAGCGCCCCCTATTTCAGCAAAGTAGCGTGCCTACGATACCGCCCTTGCGTGTCCCTGTGTTTACAACGAGTTCGCTTCACGCTGCAAGGCGACGGTGCGCTTCTGCGGGTGAAACGTGCTTGGTATGTACGAAATTAGTAATCACTAGCGGCGACTCAACTGAGTGTGCGCGGTTAAAAGCCTTCTGAGTTGACGCTAGAGTGAAGTGACATGCTGGTCGACCCCGCAAATCGCGTTGAGTGAGTGCGATGTTTTGTTTACGACGGGCTGGAGGTAAAAGATCGCATTTTATTTTTGCGCCTCCGCCTCGCAGTGCAATCGTTACGTCGCGTGTGTTCGAAACGAATTTCTGGATTGTTTTCGAGTCAAATAAAATGCATACGTGAAACCCAGTCCTTTGGTTCTGCGCGCTGTGTGCGATCGTCAAAACTAAGTAACCTCGGGGCTTCAGTGCTTCCGCCATAGAGTGTGCTTATGTAGAAGAATATATCTATCATGTTGTGCATGTTTTGCATTCAATACCAAAGGGAAGGCTTTTGATTCCGCTGGTTCGGTAATCGTGCAAGATTCCAGGTGCTCACTGCTAGTTCGGCCAGATGAGTGCCGCTTCGCATTCAGTTAATATTAGGTTCAACAGATGGCGCCATAGCGTTGGCGGACCTAGGGAGCCTACATGCGCCGCGCCTTCGTCGTTTATAACGTACGCAAAGGCACAAAACGCCATATTAAAACTCTAATGAATCCGCAAATTTTGGCGGATTCATAATAATGAATCCGCAAATTTTTAAAGAATTTATGTTGTAATTATTTATTGATGATTGTTCCTTGATCGTCTTTGATGGAGGCGAAAAGCAAAAACGCCCGTGTGTACGAGATTTAGGCGCACGTTAAAGATCCCCAGGTGGTCAAAATTAATCCGGAGCCCTCCAATACGGCGCGCCTCATCGCCTGCGTTGCGTCGGCGCGTTAAACCCTACAATCAATCAATCCTTGACCGTCTTTCTTTTAATTACCTTTCTTGTAAATGTTCTTTGGATAGGAGTGCTAACTACTGAAGCGAATTACTGAAATTGCGAATTTATGATGATTTAGTTATGTCCCGCGTTTATTTTTTGTAATGGCGAAGTGTATGTATATCTAATTCATGGTTAAGACCCAATTGTGGCCTGTAGAAAATCAGTACCAGTTCAATGGTGAAAAAAATCTTGCAGTGAATTCTTTGTTGCTTTCACACTCAGGCATCTAGAGAGCGAAAGTAGTTCATGAACCGGTTTTTCGGGGAGGCTAGTAAACTAAAAGCAAACTTATAAACAAAATGAGCACCCAACCCCGAGAAAGATAGGCAAGCGCGGTTCTTCTCGTTCGATGTAATAACTCGTTGTGTCTATGACACGTTCGATCTAGTGACTCGGATGAATCTTTTGACTCGTTGGATCTATTGACGCGTTAGATCTAGTGACTCAGTCGTATCGCTTGACTCGTTGAATCTTGTGACTCGGGCATTACGTGACCTAATGTATGTCCTTACTCGTTGGATCTAATGACCCGTTGGATCTAGTGACCATAAGCGCATCCAAATGGTGATGTGAGAATTATGGGTGCGTATGTTGACCTCAGCAAAATAGGAATTCGGGAGTAGGCAGTGAGGTTCTGACAGCCCCTGTCACTGTCATTACCTAATCCATCTGAGGGGTGTGTTGTTACGCCTATATTACGCCTTTATGTGTGGCCATCTTAACGCTGACCAGATTACCCGAAGCGTAACGTTAGGCGTAAGGCAGAGCTGTTGCAATCCCAATGGAGACGTCAGGCTGTCGTATACTCATTCGCAACCACATGACATCTCGCAGCCAATCGGGACGCCACGCTGCACATACCTCGTCCGGAGCCAATCAGGAAAGTCAGGCAAGCGCATACCCGAATTTACGGCCAATGCATTTTCCAATTCAGTCACATGAGGTGTCGCAGCCAATAGGGACTTTAGGCCAGCGCATACGCGTGTTCGCAGCCAGTTGGATTTTTGATACCATCATAGTAACGCCGATGGGCGGATTTTCGCAGGACAGGCCATTACAATGAGCGTGAAGGTCCGATGCCCCAGAGCTCAGTACCGTATTTACTCGCGTAATGATCGCACTTCTCTTCCAAAAATTTTTATGCAAATTTAGGGGTGCGTTCACTACGCGGGGTAAATTTTTCTCGAAAAACGTTTTAGAACAAAAAAGGCAAGCAAATTGCGGGTCCAAATTTTTACAACAGGTCTCATGAACATAATAAAAAAAATTATAAAAAAAATAAAAACTCCGCACACAGCCACCAGCCGCTTGGCAAAGTGACGCAAAATGCAGTGTTTTCATGAATTCCGGAACGCACCGGAACGAGTTAGATGCGAGGTGACAACAGGGCGACCAATAAGTGGCTGCCGCTGTCACATTGCGGGACATCAAAACAACACACATGTGGGCCGAGGCAGCAAGCTGAGCGCATTTTTTTTTGTCTTGCGAGTACGTTATGTGCATTTAGTGAGAGAAATTTCTTCCTCATCAATATTGAACGCATGGTTGCCGATATCGCTAATATCGGCAAGTCTGCGGCAATAACGTAGCCATGTGCGCTTTGAAAGGAAAGGAAACAGAGGTAAGCAAGATCATTATCAGCTAGACTAGACACACATACCACATACTGCTGCGGCAAGTTCAGGGTGCGTTCATTGCGCAGGAATTTAAAAAAAATCAAATTTTGACGACAAACTTCAGGGGTGCAATCATTACGCGAGTGCGATCATTATGCGAGTAAATACGGTATATATGGGGGACTTCCCACTAACCACTGATCCATTCGCTTCCTCCTTCAAACCGGGCGTCTGTTGCTTTCCTGGTCAAGGAACTTGTGATCTAGCTCTTGTGATCTAGCCCAGCGTTTATCCTCCTCTGGTAATACACAAATTATTTAGCAGCTTGGCCAGTCTACGTCCACAAAGCCAGTGGCGAGTTTATTATTACAGGTATAGCATACTACAAGGGAGACGAGTGTAATTCGGGGCCGATTAGGGGGGTTCCTTTTGCGATGAAAATCTGTGCTGAGGAACTCTTGTTGTATGCAGCGGCCACCAGTTGGTTTCAGAAGTTTTGTTTTGTTAAATTAATCCCTATTTATTGCCCTAAATAGTCTTATTTCTTTATTTTATGATATAAGTTTTAAAAAACCCGAGAATTAACGGTTTGTTTGATTTAAAAACTTATGGATGGCACTCGATGCAATAGGAGTTCTCTGGGGAACGCCTGCGCTCCATACTTTTTTTTTCATCGCAAAAGGGACGCGCGCTGTCCATTTGTTTTCCCCCCGAACGACACACCTGTACCTTTAGTACACTGTGTTATAGGTGACGGGAAGACTTAAATCTTCCAACGTGCAGCTAACGGTGTGAACATGCTAATAGAAAACTCCCGCTTTCACTAAAAGCTGGTAGATCTCACGAGCACTCTTTTGTAGGTAATGCATAGTGCAGGGTTGTCTATACTGTATGGCATGCAACCGAAAACTCCAAGTGCGAGTTCCTTTAGGTCTCGTCTGGCCCACGATGCTACTCCATTATGAACATCTCCGACAGGACATACCAGGCACTTGTGGAATGCATCACTCAAACTGCGCTGAAATATTAAAGCCAAGCTTTAGTGTCCTCACTGATGCCGTTGTACTCCAATACGCCCCGCAAGAAAGCCAACTTTCTCTGATGGTGATGATAAATGATCCTTAGTGAAGTGAAAAAAAAAAAAGAGGCTTCCCGAGGCCGGAATCGAACGTGAGTCCCTCGCGTTATGAAGCCGCCGTCGGTAAGGACCGGGCAGCTGGACGGGTGGTGCCACCACTCGGCGCTCCTCTCGTTAGTGGAATGAGCCGGTGCATGGACTTCGCAGCCTCCCGTTGTTTTTGTCGCGCTTGCTTCGGTGCTTTGAATGTTTTGGTGGTGTTGTGAGCGGACATGTGAGATGAAACGCAGTCTAGACAGACGTGTTGGGTTCTTAGATGCAGTAACGACTACGTAAACTTCTGAAGTTGGGTATGGGAAGCATTGAAGGACACTTGTCGGACGCTTCTGAAGTTGGGTATGAGAAGCATTGAAGGACTCTGGTATGGGCTACAATGATATGAACGCTTTTTACGATTGGCTTCACCAGTTCTGAGTACGAATAAAACTACTATTATTAGTATTTATTTCTTCTTGAATGCACTAACTGCTACGTAAACTTATTTGACGCTTCTAAGTTTGGAGATCAATTACCGTGGGGCCGTGGAAACGTCGTGGCACCTTACACTTTCTTTATGTAACCGTAAGCTTTGTGCTTTCGGTTTTGGTGAGCGACACTGTGACAGCATGGGAGCCTGAGAGCCGAAGCGGAACTCCTGCGTTTGTGGTGTTCATTTTATCAGGAGCCAAAGTTATTGAACCACCCAACAGCCCACGCTACAAACCATTCCCCCTCCCCTTCACATTTTACCACCTGCGTGGAATAAAGGCTGCACCGATAGTTAAAAAAATTGGCAGTGTAACGTAAGCCTGTATTTTTTAATGCTTATGTATACTTCACCGAGTAGGGAAAAATCGTGTAATGCCTTGTCAATAAACCAAAAACGCGCGACTAGTTGCCTTAAATAGAGGTGCATCGGCCCGAGTTCTCCAGCACAGACGCGTTTCCGACACGCTGGAAGCAGTTAGGATTTTGAGAGGGGTGCATGGAAGTTCAAAATTAAACAGCAAAATCATCCAGCCCTCCGTTTCAAAGCCCTCACATTCAAAGTTCCAGCCCCCACATTCAAAGTTCCGATAGTCAAAGTTTAAATTCAGAAAGCAAACAAGGAAACCCACTCGAGAAAGCTTTGCGATAAACCATCATCGTTGTTAGATGGAGGAGTGCATGATTTTTCAAGCGCAGGTGGCAGCTTGTAAAACGGCCGCTGCATTCAGTTGTGAAACTGAGTACAGGTTTTCGGCACCCTCCTGTCTCTCGTCCTTCAGTCACGCGTGAATTGTTCTTTGAAAAACCATTAATCAACTAGCCAGCAACCATTGCAATTCTTGTAAAGCAATGCTTTTCCACGACAAGCAATAACCTTCTACTATCACGGGGTATTTATTCTGTAAACGATTCCCGATGGCTGTAGCAAGCGTATTTCTGTAAAAGTAAACACGTTTCTACCGTAGCTAATGAAGTTAGGGAAACGTCGTTCATCACAATTTGTTTTGAGGTAAATATTAGAAGGCACCTTCAACTTTGTCTTTCGCTTGTGCACGACGCCGTTTCGTCATCAACTGCCAAAGGCCAGCGCCACAGCATTTCTGGATCGGCTGCACACACCGGCTTTGTAGGGGCATTTAGCTTGAATATATTCCTCGATACGCCAAACTGCATGCAGGCATGAAAAATTTGCCAGAAGGAACGGACTTGCACTTCCAGCTTGGCGCATTAAGCGTCGTCTGCTATTTGTAATTGCTGAGTATGGGCGTAAATCACACACATTGCATGCCTCGTGAATGTCCCCTCCGCGCTCAAGCTTTACTGATCTGAAAAAAACCTCATGTGGTTTCCTACGCTTTTCAAGCCGCACCGCAGCAGAACGACAGAAAGCCATGCACAACTACGCTGCGCTGACCGCCACCGGCATTCCACTGACGAGCGGTTCGCCTCGGGCGGTGCTGTTCGCTGAAGCGACGGTGGTGCCACATAACGGCCACCCGGTCCCTATACGACTGCTCCACTTCGACCTGGTCCTCCCTGTTCTGTGGCCTGGTTGAAGCGAGCGCCAAGCAACAGGTACCGATTCGCGCCGTACACCCAAACCCAAGTGTTGGGCTTACGGAGTGCCCACCCGAGAGTTGCTGTGGGTATTCTAGAAAAGTGATGCGTACCTCCAGAGTACCACATACCTGCAGTGTGGGATTGGCCAACCTAAAATGCATCACGAGAAACCTGCGCGCTCAACCATCGTCGTCGTTAGACGGAGGGGTGCATGATTTTTTTTCGTATATCTGAACATTTAGCCAGCGTTCGAATTGCATTCGCCTGCTTCGCAGGAACAAGTCCCTACATTTTAGCTCGGCGCAAAGAAAGAGGCAGGTAATCAGCAACGATACGAATTTCGGTTTTAGTTTTCTCCCACTTGTTTGTCCGAATGGACTCCTAGGTAGTACCCGCAGTTCGTTCGAAGCATGCTCATGGTATAAAATGCTTCACAGCGCCCTGGGCGCATAACCATCTTTTTCTTCTCGCAGTGGAGTCAGTACACCAACTCACGCAGACGAGGCCTTCAAAATCTCTTCGGGCGCTACACAGAGCTCGCAGCCTACCACTCACTTTATGTGAATTCACTGTATTCTGTTTCCTGCTCTTCTGCTTTGGCGGCTGCTCTGGACGGCGGCCTCCGAATAGGCATGAAAAAGCGTCCCACCGTCACGTTCCTCAATCTTGGTCGCAGTGGGGGCGGCGGTGGCGGCGGCGGAGGATAACTCAGTGAGAAGGGCGAGAGAAGTTCTGGGGTGGTTCGCGCAGGCACCCCCGCCATTCCTTCGTGAAGACCCCTGGGAGAACCTCTGGAGGCATCATAGGGCAACGCCTGCCGTGGGGCTTCATCGGACCCTTCCGCTGACCCACTTGGAAAGCGGGCTGTGAAAGCTCGTGGCATGATCCCTGACTGCAATGCCTTCAGCCTGGGGTCTTGTTTTGGCATAGGTATTGTCTGTTTATACACTTCTAAGCTATCTGAGGTGCTATATTCGACAGTTTGTGCTTGTTCGGCAGTTAGTCCTGGTAGCAATAGTTGCCACGGAGGTCCCGAGTGCACTCCGCTTGTGACCACATTCAGGTGCGCAACACTGTCTGAAAGAGGAGGGGATCTGTCAGGCGGTAGCGGGGAACCTCCTCTACTTGACACTCTAGACGGAGTCTTCCGGTACGAAAATTCCGTCAGGCGTTCCTGGAGAACGCCGCATGTTCCCGCAGGCCATCCCGACGTTGAGCTATCTGATGTGCTACATTCGTCAGTTTGGATTTGTTCGGCACTTGGTCCTGGTAGTAATAGTCTCCGTGGTGGACCAGAATCCGCACCGCTGGTGGCCACCCTCAACTTCGCAACTCTGTCTGAAACAGGGCGGGCTCTGGCATGAGGCAGCGATAACCCTCCCATATTTGACGTTCCAGACGGAGTCTTCCAGTGCAGTAATTCCGTCAGGCGTTCCTGGAGAATGCCGTATGTTCCAGCAGGCCATCCCGACGTTGAGCTATCTGGTTTGCTACATTCGTCAGTTTGCCTTTGTTCGGCAGTTGTTCCTGGTAGCAATAGTGTTAGTGGTGGCCCAGAATACGCACTGCTGGTGGCCGCCCTCAACTGCTTAACCCTGACTGAAACAGGGCGGGCTCTAGCATGAGGCAGCGACGATTCTTCTGTAATGGACGCTCTTGATGAAGTTACACGGTACAAAAATTCTATAAATCGTTCTTGGCGACCGCCGTGCGATCCCGGAGGCCGTTCCGACGTTGGTATTGGCAGCAAAGGCCAACGGGGTCGCCCCGACTGTGTTGTGATAGTGCTCGCCCTCAATTGTGCAGCACAGTGGGGCAGGCTTTGGCGTGAACCGGTGGCACCACTTCTGTGAATGATGCCATATGAGGAGTTGGCTCATAGAATGAGGGACGCTGCTCATGAGCGTCGTAAAATTCTGGTAGCGACCATGATGATGGTGTAGGTAACAAGGGTCGCCGTACTGATCCGTTGGTGGTTGGTCTCGATGCTGAGGCCTTTGGTGCGCCCCTTCGATCATGCGGTGTAAAAGGCCTTTGGCGGGGCAAACAACTCAGTGGTGGCTGTTGTAGTGCACGGTACGTTTCTTGGGAAGGATTAGAAAGCAGGGGTGGCCTTGGAATGCACAGGTGCTGCGGCCCATCCTCGATTTGGGCTGCGACCTCACACACCCATGGTGGTCGCTGCCATGTTGGTCGTGGAGTCTCAGCAGAGATTCTTCCTTCCAAGGGATCGTGAACTGCTACGTCCAAACTTCCCAGGCCATGCGCGGGTACGAATATGCCACTAATTGGAACGCCCCCTTTCGCAGGGGCCCTTTCTAGTGTTTCAGAGCTCGTAATTCGAGGCCTGCTTATGTCTCGAGCCGGCTCATCCACAACAGTTCCGGGAAAAGTTTCCACACCCCGCAATATTCCCCGGGGAGACGTTTGGGCCAAGCCAAAGTTAGCAGAGCTCATCATTCTCGGTGGGGTTATCTCTAGCGTTGAGTCCTCCCCAGTAGCTCTCGAGACACTTTCTGCGCCACAGGATGGCTCCCCGGGCAAGGTACGGAGAGAACCCGTCATTTGCAGAATGGGTCCCGTAAAAAATGATGTTTCTTGTCTCGGCAAAGCTTGCTGATCTCGTAAAGCTCCATGGATTGGGGCTTGTGCCTCAATTTCGGTCGTTCCTGTTTGTGAGAGTTCTTCCTCATTGTCGCTCGTTTCTCGTGACGGTGCTCGCAGGGGTTTGAAAAAACCACGCACGCATAGCCTCTGTATTTTGCCTAACGGTCCGCCTGGTGCTCTGTCTTTGTATATGAGCGCCGTTTTTTCTATCTCTGGTTCTCCATGTTCGAGTTCATGAGCTGGAACTGGTAGCTTTACTTTTTCGGGCTCTGGTTTGGTGGCCACAGATACGATAGTCTTTGAAACTAGTTGGTTGAGCAACATTGACGTTTCGCGCAATAAAGCAGTAGCTTTCAGCCTTGCTGCAGCAGTTTTCTCTTTAGGGGAACTAACTACGAGGCCCATATCAGGCATCTTGTAAACACCTGCCCTCTTTACTGATGTTGCTGGCCGTGGTGATGTTTCAGACAACGAAGCATCAGTTTTCGCCTTTCCTGTGATGGGCGTAAATTTAGCATAGGGACTGACTTCGGGTCCTTTGAAAGATTCCGCCCGGGCGGCAGATACGGCGGGCTTTTCGGACTCTTCAGGCAGCGGAGTACCAACCAGTTGTTTGCCGTCAGAGGTGACATGCTTAGCACCACATCTAGTGCTAATCTCAACTGCTGGCATGAGCTTCGCCTCAGTCTGTATAGAAATGCTGTTCAGCTTCTTTGTACTGCTCAAGTTCCGCTTGCCTCCAGGCCAGAACAATCCCCTAATATTTAAGAGGCGTGATCTGAAATGCAGTGGCATTCGCAGGGCTTCGCTGCCCACTGGTGCTGTTTTCGCATGTTCCTGTGGTGTCAACGGCTTGGGAACTTGTTCAGGGGCAAGCTCAGCCGAGGGTTCTACAAAGTGTTTTGGAGTTTCAAATGGGTGTTCCCCTGGCTGGCGTTGCCCCGCTTCTCCCGGTTCTGACCACAACAAACACACTCTTTCCTTTAGTTCCAACCCTGAGTCCTGTGCGGGCTCCAGTCCCACTTCTGCATCGTAGCCTGGTTTCGGCACAAACTCCGGCTCCTTTCCTTTCGCCTGTGGTACGCGCCGTGCAACTACCTTTAATCCTGATTCTGGTTCGGGCAAGTACTTGCCTTGGTTCTGGTAGGAACTCTGTTCCTTGCTGGAACTCTTTCCCTGGCTTGGGCTGGGGTTCTGACTGGGACATTAAAGGGACACTGAAGTGAATTTGTCAAGCTCCCGTTTTTGCTTGCACTGCGTAGACTGGCTCAAATTAGCACACTTTTCATCGTTTATCCGGTTGACAAATCGGTAATTATTTTACAAAGCGCGAAAGAAGAAAAACTACCATGCGCGGTTTGCGGCGGCCGCACCAACTAAGGCTGTGACGTTGGGAGGAGGGGCGCCGTGATTGGACGATGCCCAAGGTTAGCAATCACACAAGTTTCGGTTTCTGTTTCGGTTCTGTAAAACATAACCAATGGCTTTGTTGGATGGGCATTCTCAATATCTCAGTAATCATCGTACCGCGCTTCTGCCATGTTGTCGGCTGTAAAATGCACAAGATAAGCCTCCCAGGACGGCTTGTAGTCGTAGCATTCACTAGCCGAGACCTACGCAGTGCATGAACGCCCTCCGCGTACCCGCAGACGCCCAAATGTCATGCGCTTTTCCCCCATATTTGGAGCTTGCCTCCCTCATGCCTGTATCGTAAAAAGCGTGTTCGCACCAGGCCAAGGGTCTGTTCATTCTGGCCTGTGCCCACTGCCTGCAAGCAGTCGGTGCTTATGGCAACAGCCCGCCAACGAGAACTCGCTAGCGCGCCAGTGCCAGCCTGCGCGCGTTTTGTGAACTAGTTCGTGTAGCCATGAACGTTGCGGCCCAAAAAAAGGTGAACTCAATATAGAAAACATCGGCGGAAAACAAAAAAGTTAACTTACAAAAAAAAAAAGCACGTACCCGCGGGGATTCGAACTCGTGACTCGCAAAACATTTGCGGGAAATTCCCAGCGCCCCAGACCGCTAGGCCACGGAGCGGGACGTGAATGCCTTGCTAATATAGGGTATATATTGTACAACCGGTTTACACTTTTATTTAGTTTTGGCATTTCAAGTCGCTTAGGTGACTATTTGTTGTACTGCGATCGTGCAGTAAGCGTCGCCCGAGTTTCCACAGTAGCTCACGTCTAGCAATTGCATTTCGTAGACGGAAAAGCGTTCGCAGATGCGTAGTGCTGCTGACCGCTGTGCTTGTTCGCCCAGCGCAAAAAAGTGCTTCCCGCGCCCTAGTCTTACGCTGTACGGTAAAAATATCAGTTGATTTTATTTGCTTAGTACCTATATTGACTTCGCTGACTCTTCTCCCGCCTTCAAGAGGCCTTATATTTTCCTACTGGCGTACCAGTCAGCGAAGCGTCGCATGTGCAGCGCTTGGGTGAAGCGACCTTGACTTGGAGCTAGATACAGTGTACAAACAAACCAAGTAAAGAAAGGCACATTCTTCCATTCACAAGTGTCCTGGCTTCGTTTCAACTAAGCGAACGAATTGCGACCAAGCAATTTTTTTTAACCTCCTTGATTGCGACGACCCGCCGGCGGCCGGCGGACGAAACGCTGGGCCGACTGACTCTGTCGGCCGGGGAGCCGTGCAGTAGCGCAGCCGTGGCGCAGCCAATTGCCAGCTCATCCCCTCCTGACGTCACACGAAAACGCCACAGAAAATGGGCGAGCGTAAAGAGAGGAGGACAGCGTTTTCGAATTAGTTTTTCTACTAAATAAAATCGCGTAAACGCGCCTAGAGTGGTCGAAACATGGCCTGGGGACTCCGGACTACAATTTGCGCTAGTAATCCCGCAATGTTTACATATCACTTCAGTGTCCCTTTAAGTCGGGTTGTGCCTTTAATACCAACTGCTGCTGCCGCAAAGGCATCCCCACCTCTTCTCGTTCGAGCCCTGACTCTTCCAGTGCTGGCTTCGGCTTACCTTCTGCATCGTACCCTGGTTTTGGCGGGATAGCTGGCTCATTTACTTTTTCTTGTGATACCAATCGTTCCACTGCCTTGACCCCCGCTTCTCGCATGGGCTGTTGCCCTGGGTCTCGTTTGGGTGCTGTTCCTGGTTTGGGTTGTTGTTCTGGCTGGGGTTGGGATTGGGATTGCTTTTGCGGCTCCAGCTCGAATATTCTCGCCTCCTCTTGTTCGAGACCAGACTCTATTTCTGGCTTCGACTTCCCTTCTGCATCATTTTTTGATTGCGGCGAAAACTCCGGCCCCGTTCCTTTTACCTGTTGTACTCGCTGTGCCACTACATTTAACCCTGTGTCTTGTGCGGGCTGCCGCCCTAAATCTGGCTTGTACCCTGTTCCTGTTTTATGCTGTGTTTCGGGTAGGGGAATCAAGGAGTTTTGTGCAACTATTCCCATCTGCGAAGGTACCGCTGCCCTAGCTCGTTCGAGCCCTGGCTCTTCCAGAGCTGGCTTTGGCTTCCCTTCTGCGTCGTACCCGAGGTTTGTCGGTACCGCCGGGTGCTTTAGTTTTTCTTGTGATACCAGTCGTGCCACGCCCTTGAATCCTTCTTCTCATTCAGGCACTCGCCGTGGATCCGGTTTTAACCCTATTCCTGGCTTGGGCTGTGGTTCTGTCTGTGGCACTCGCTGGGACTGTGCCACTATTTTCCTTTGTGGCTCCGGTGAAGCTATCCTCGCCTCCTTCGGCTCCAGCCCAGGCTCTAGTGCTGGCGTCACTTTCCCTCCTGCATCATACCTTGGTTTTGGCAGTAATCCCGCCTCGTTTCCTTTTGCTTCTGGTATCGGCAATGCCACTGGCTTGGCTACTGCTTCTCGTTCGGGCTCTCGCCTTGGTGGCAATTCGAAGCATGTTCCTGGTTCATGCTGTGGTTCTAACTTCGGCCTCGGGTGGTGTTGGGTAACTATTCCCATCTGAGGCTGTAGCAAAGGTACCGCTGCCTGATCTCGTTAGAGCCCAGGCTCCAGTGCTGGCTTCTGCTTCCCTTCTGCATCATACCTTTGTTCTGGTGGGAGCGCCGGGGGCTTTATTTTTTCTTGTGATACCAGTCGTGCCACTCCCTTGAACTCTTCTTCTAGATCAGGCATTCGCCCTGAATCCGGTTTTAATTCTGTTCCTGGCTTGTGCTGTGGTTGTGTCTGGGGCACTCGCTGGGACTGTGCCACTATTTCCATTTGCGGCTCCGGTTAAGGTATCCTCACCTCCTTTTGTTCTGGCGCAGGCTGTGGTCCTGGCTTCGCTTTCTCTTCTGCATCATAACTTGGTTTTGGAAGAAATTCCGGCTCCTTCGATTTTGCTTCTGGTATCAGCAATGCCGCTGGCTTGGCTACTGCTTCTCGTTCGGGCTCTCGCCTTGGTGACCGTTCGAAGCATCTTCCTGGTTCATGCTGTGGTTCTAATTTCGGCCTAGGTTGGTGTTGGGAACTATTCCCATCTGAGGCTGTAGCAAAGGTACCGCTGCCTGATGTCGTTCGAATCCAGGCTCCAGTGTTGGCTTCGGCTTCCCTTCTGCATCGTACCCTGGTTCTGGCGGGAACTCTGCCTTCTTTTCTTTTACTTGTGGTACTCTCAATTCCTTGGCAGGGAACCGTAAATCTCTTTCTGACTCTGGACCTGGTTTGGCCCCGGCACCAGGTTGGAGCCCTGGACCTGGTTGAAACCATTCCTTTGGTTTTATCTTGGGCTCCAGTTGGGCGACTTTTCTCCATTTCTGCGGCAACGGAAGTATTCGTTCCTGCTGTCGTTCGATCTCTGTCCTCGGAGCTGACTTTAGCTTTCCTTCTTCAAGGTACTGTGCATTGGGCAAGAACTCTGGCTCCTTTTCTTCTTCTCGGGGCAACGGCGATTTTTCTACTGTGAGCCTTGTTTCTCGCTCGGTTCCGGGTACGTACTCTCGTCTTAGTTCACGCCGAGGTTCTGGCAGTGACTCCCCCTCTAATTTTGGCCACCACTGCATTGGCCACCATGTTGGACAGCCTTCTGGTTCGGGCTCTGAAGATACCTTCGGCTGGATTTCTGCTTCTCGTTGGGGCTCCGGCTGTTGTTTGAGCCCCATTTCTGGCTTGGGACTTAGCTTGGCTTGTGCCAATATCCCCGGTTTCGGCTGCAGTCGGGGCGCCTCCTTCCCCAGTCGACCGAGCCCTAACTGTACATAGTGCTCGCTAATCCTTCCCTTCTGCGTAGTACTTTGGTTTCGGCGGGAGCTTCGGCTTCTTTGTTGCTGCTCTGGCTACCGACCGTGGCTTTGGTTTTGATACTGCTTGTCGTCTGAGCTCTTTTCGTAGTTTTCTTCGCAGTTCTTGTTTCAGGCCAATTCTAGGTTTGAAGCCCTGTTCTAGTTTGGGGCCACGTTTTCGTTCAGGAGCCTGTTTTGACGCGACCAGTGCAGTTATAGGCTCCAGTTTTAGATGCGACTGCATCTCATTCACTCGCCTTGTCCCTCCATACGGCGTTGTTGTTGTCCGTCCACACCCCTCCCCCATTCTCCTCGCTGTGCGAGCTGCGCTCTACGCCGCTCACCCCCTCTCCTCTCCGATAGCGAACACTCTCTCGCGAGGGGCATTGGATTGGATTCGATTGGGTTGGCTTGGCTTGGCTTGGATTGGATTCGATTGGATTTGGATTGGATTGGATTAAAGTGGATTGGGTTGGATTGTGTTGCGTCATAGCCGCGCCACGTTGTGTCATAGCCGCGGTCGTAGCCGCAGCCAGCCAGCCAGCCAAAGAAAGCTATTAGATCCTCCGAGGTCGAAAAATTGCCAAGAACGGGCCCAAGAAACGCACTATCTGCAAGGGGATCCAGTCAAGATGATTAACAAGATGACGCGCCACTCCCGCGAGGCAGCGTTAAGGGCATGGCTCCGTTTTGACTTGTGGAGTTGTCTTTGCAGGACCTTAACCCTTGATTTCCGGGGAACCACTCCTTTATTGGGATTTTCTCCTGCACCTCCACTAAAGAAGTCTCAAGTGGGCCGATGACGTAAGTGTTAGTAGCTTTGAACTAGCACTACGTCGGAGGGTTCTGTATACCAGAAAACGCACGCCTTCCAGGACAGCCTTTAGAGAAATTTTTGCACCATGAAAGATGATAATACATACATTTGTTTCCTGGAAAGTTCATCGTGGAGGAGCTCCATGGCGGGGCAGTTTCTATGAACGGCTGGTACACCCTATCAAGTCGGCGTTGAGGAAACTGCTAGGATGAGCGGCTAATAGAAGCCGTAGATCCTCTGACTACATAGTAAAAGTCGGCATTCTGGAAGAGCAGTAGCGTTCGCGAGTAATGGCATCGAAGCACCAAAGAGAAACAAACGAATTTCTAGAACCAGTGTGCCCATTTCGTAACCCTTTGCGCCAATGGCGTAGCCAGAAATATTTTTCGAGGAATCTTATCCCGTGCCGGTAAATTTTTTTAGAAGATAGTCTGCGCCCAAACAACACCTTATTTTCCCTTTTTTATATTATTGTCGTTTTTATACCTAAATTTATAGATCAAGGGTGTAAAAAGCATGGGTGGAAAGGAAGGCCGAAAGGAGGGGGGATGCGCAACTTCAAATTTCGAGGCGTCTTATGACAACGAAACACCACCCTTGGCTACGCCCACGCTTTGAACGAATGAAAGAGTGAGTATAAATAAACACAAAGAATACATTATACAAACCTTCGCTTCACATAAAGTTCAAAATTTGCGTTGGGTCGACGAGCTTTTTGTTCTCTTTTTGTACAGGTGCATCCCATGCATGCGCTCCCCTTTGACCCTACTTGTATTAGGGACACCTGATGAACAACGATTTTCTCACAACCGAATTATACGAAACTGGCACAGCTCTAGATTTCGGTTAGCGGCCGGTGCATCACAATAACTGTCAAGCGCGATGTCACGTAGGAATCGGGCTTATCTTCTGCCAGGACACGCGATCCTTAGCCGCCCTTAGAGGCAGCGACGTGTCGATCTTAGGAGGTGACGAGGGACGAGGGCCGAGTTCCGCTGTCTTTGAGGTGCCAGTCACCGTTGAAGTCTGTGTGCCGGTAAATCGGGACGACTTCAGCGCTCTGGAGAATCGGGACGACAGCATGGACGTCCCCGAGCTGCTCCGAGCGGCTCTGCGTCGAGCCATTGCGGCCACGCCCCCCTCCGAGCGACAGCCTCGGAACCTCCCGACCTCGCTGCCTCCGAGCCTCACGCGAGTCGAAGGCTGGCAGGGTGATTGCGATGATGACGCTTATCATCATGGCGAAAAGCGACATTCCATTCCGAGATATAGGTCCGTAGTATTCAGCATTTCGGTTTCGGTTTCGATGTCGGTGGTTCTACCACATGGGGGCTAACCACAGGGTATATATGTGACTTCAGTCTGAATAAATTTCGCTCTGGCTACTAAAAAAATAAATTTCTATTTCGCGACACCACAATGGCGCAGCCGAAAGGATATTGTGATGTCGCATCGGCGACGGCCCCGCAGGGCGGAGAGAACAGACCTGCACTCGGGTTGAAGAGTCCAGCCAAAGAGTTCATTTATTCAGACTGACCTTAGCTAGCCCCCTGCAGGCAGAACCACCGACATCGAAACCGAAACCAAAATTGCGGATACTACAAGGTCCAAACCAGGCACTTCCAGCCCGATGTAGAAAGTTATAAACGTGCTACTATGCCGCGGGCCGCCCCTGAACCAACCTAAAGGATACCATACCACCCTTATTTGCAAAAAGAATGCGTATAATCAATCCAGGAGAGCATTTTACACCAAAAAAGCAAGGATAATGCAAAAGCTTTCTCGCGGACGGGGCTCGAACCCAGGCCGCTCGCGAAAAACTTATGGTTCTACACAATAGGTTGCAAAGGCCGTGAAGCGGGGCAACATAGGCTACAATTTTGACAAGTCAATAGTGGGTAAATAAATAGCGCGTCTAAAAATAGTGGGTCAAACAGGATGCTGTGGCCGAGCAGAGTAGAAGTGAGCTTTTCGCAGCTGCTCAAAATAATAGGAGTGTTCAAAGTGAACCAGTAGGTGGCGGTTGCTGCGTACCGGAAGTGGAAACATTGTACCCACACGGGAACGGAGTCTCGCTGATGAGAATCGTGGTCGTGGTGGTGGTGGTGGGGGTGGTAGTGGTGGTGTATAGCACGGGCTTTCTCAGGAGATTGGCCAGGACAAGCGATTATTTTCAAAAAAATTTCGCCCCTAGTTCTTGCCATACGACTGTGAAAGGGGTTTAAAAAAATTAAGGGAGAAGAAAGCAAAAAAAAAGAAGAAATAACGGAGGGGGATGCAAAACACTAATAGTGAGAAAAGCAATGAGAGCGGTCGAGTCTATAGGTAGGCATGCCGGACAGTTTCATGCAGAAAGATCGGTTGGTCTGTAATATCCGTTTTCTTGCATCTTCTACATATATTGGAGGCTCGCCGGGTCTCGTTCGTCGATGGCAGAGGCAAAAATATAATCGATCCTTGAAACGTCGAATTGCTGCCCTGACTCAATGAGCGGCTATCTACGCTCACACCCGTCACAAACAAAACTGGGCTACCTTCTGCGACCAGCTCCAAAACGCACGTGGCATCTCCTCCGTAGTCTTGTTGGCTCAAAACCCGTCAAAGCTGCCACCCACAATTACGTCCGCTGTCTTCTTCACAACTATCCTCATTCGAATGATCAGCTACTAAAAGACCTCAAGACCACCCTTTTTGGTACCAACATCAATACTTGTCCTTTCTGCCACGCTGATTACACCGGCGCTGCGAATCCTGCCCTTAACGCTCCCTTTACGCTGCAAGAACTTGACCAAGCTATCTCTTGTCTCACTAAAAACACCACTCCCGGCCACGACCGTATAACTAACAAAACTATCCGCAACTTTGGCAATGCGCCTATAATCACTTTACTAGATTTCTTCAACAACCACTGGACAAACGGCACCCTCCCTCCGCAATGGCGGCACGCAGATATATCACTAATTCCTAAGCCCAACAAGCCAATCCAGCTCTCCAACCTACGCCCCACCTCCCTCACCTCCTGTCTCGGTAAACTCGTTGAAGGCATGGTTCACACCCGCCTCACTACTCACCTTGAAGACAACGACCTATTCCCTCACACCACGATTGGCTTCCGCTCACACCTCTCAACTGAAGATGTTCTCCTACAGATCAAGGAGAAAGTCATCGATCACCCCAGCAAAATTTATCCCAGTGCTATTTTAGCCCTCGACGTAAAGGGTGCTTTTGACAACGTCACACATCAGGCCATCTTAGAAGGATTTCGAGAAACCCAGTGTGGTGCCTGTACATACAACTACGTGCGGGCCTTTCTCACCGACCGAAATGCCACCCTTGGCATTGGACCACTTCGATCAGACACATTTTGCACAGCTCCCAAAGGAACCCCACAAGGATCAGTTATATCACCCCTCCTCTTCAACATCGCTCTCCTCAAGCTCCCACCTCTCCTTCAAACCATTCCTGGTCTTCACCATGCCCTATGCGCTGATGATTTAACTCTTTGGACGAACACCGGATCTCCTGGCACACACCAAGATACCCTACAACAAGCCATCGACACCATTCTCGCTTATCTCCGACCTCGAGGGCTCACGTGTGCCACCATCAAATCAGCACTCCTCATCCTCCGCTCCCGAACTCGTGGGCGATCTCCAGTTCCCACACCCGATCCTGCTCCAACAATCGGTTCCACACCCATTCCTAATTTACACACCCTTCGTATACTCGGAGTCCAATTCCATCAAGATGGCTCTGGCGCTGCAGTTCTTCCCCAGCTTCAAGCCACTGTCACCCAACTCACCCTCCTCATCAAACGCATCACAAATCAACGTCAGGGCCTCAAAGAAGACGATACAATACGACTAATTCAAGCACTTTTAATTAGTCGCATCACATATTCCATCCCATACATCGTCCTTAAACCCAAAGAACGGGAGAAAGTCGATATACTAATTCGAAAAGCTTTCAAAATTGGACTTGGCCTCCCCGCTCAAACCTCTACCTGTCGTTTCTCCCAACTCGGAATCCACAACACCTTGGAAGAACTCCTGGAAGCTCAACGCAACAGCCAACTCACTAGACTCCTCCTTACCACTACCGGCCTACACGTCCACCAGGCCCTCGGATAACCGACCCCACCTGCTTCACAAGCCCTTCAGCGCATTCCATCTTCGATTCGGTCCCACATTACTGTATCCAAAATTCCTAACAATATGCACCCAGAATTCAACCAAGGTAGAAGGCTCTCCCGGGTTAAGCATCTTCGATCACAATTCCACTTTCACCCCGATACTCGCTACACCGACGCCGCCCTCTACCCCACACGCCAGGCTCATGCTCTGGCGGTTGTAAACTCAGAAGGCACACTTCTCACCTCCCTAACAACTCTCTCGACATCAACCACCACTGCCGAAGAAATTTCCATAGCCGTCGCCGCTACAACTGGCTCCGAATACCTCCCAATAATAACAGATTCCCAGCAAGCCTGCCGTAACATTCAAGGTGGACGCATCTCACTTCCCGCATTACGCATACTCGCATCGATCAATCCCCTCCCCGAGCTGTACATCATCTGGACCCGTGGCCACTCGTTCCTCGAGAGAAATGAGGCGGCTCACGCCGCTGCCCGCGCCATTCCACCCCGGGCATTTCCCTCAGGAACAGAACCCATGGTCCAGCCACCTCCACCTCCCGCTGTTCCATCACGCTACCATGACATTCTGTACCATTACCGCAACCTTCGCCTCACTTTGCCTCAACCTCACCCTCAACTAACCAAGGAGAAAGCATTCATCTGGTGTCGATTACAAACACCTATTACAACGCACCCATCCTCCACGCTATCTCCCCTACCCAATTCACCCTCACCTGTCACTTCTGCCGCTCCCTTAATACTTCCTACCACATGGTGTAAGCGTGTCAAAACACCCCATCGCTTTACCCGAATCCTAGACCTTTCCCAGAGCAGTGGGAGGGCCTGCTGACCAGCTCCCGTCACGCTTACCAGACCTTTCTGGTCACCCGTGCCAGGGCTGCAGCCAAGGCCCAAGGGTACCTGGACTGAGGCGAAACCACCCCACCGAGTGACGCCTCAACCACCAACGTTTGCTCTATTAAATGTTTATTCTCTCTCTTTTGCACCCAGCGGTGTAGACATCCGGTTTATTCAACCCGGGAGCGTATTTCCAAACGCTTCGCTGCACAGAGCACCCACGTGACTTGTCTGTTCACGCGATGCAGGACGGTAATTAAACGTGGGCATTGGTTGCTCCCCAAACCTAAAGCGACCTAAAACATACCAAATCACCATTATTAACAAAAACAACGCGTAGATTTGATTTTAGAAAAAAAAATTAGAACGAAAACTTCCGCAATGAAAAAAAAAACTAAAACTAGAACATAGACCTGCCGGGGCTCGAACCCAAGCCGTCAGCGCCGGTACTGAATACTTTAATCGAGGTCACAGAGCCCGAAAGGTGGGCTCGTTTTAGCAGGCGCTCAAAAGAATTTCGCGCGCACTGACATTACGAATGTCACGTGGGAGCTCGGTGCAGCGAAGGGTTTGGGAAGACGTGTAGCGCCCTCTGGTTGGCGCTCTTAGCCGGCGCCTTGGCGCCGGCTAGAAAAGACGAGAATAAAGAGACGAGCGGCGCGTGCTTGGTGCGCCAGCACGGCACGGGCAGTTCGATTCCGAAAGCCTGCCACGCTGGTACTTTCTCTCTTGCGCTGCGCTGCGACCCCGCGGTTCCCGACAGTGGTGACTCCGGACTAAGACATGGCCGACCCCAGCAACCTCGCGCCCTCGGGCCCTCTTTTGCCTGACGTTTCTTCGCGGCCACCGGACGTCGCAGTCATACAGCTCCGTCTGCCCACCTTCGTGCGCAAGAACCCACACGTCTGGTTCGCCCAGGTCGAAGCCGTCTTCGATCTGCACCGCGTCACCTCGGAGACTACTCGGTTTCGCCACTTGCTTTGCAACCTGCCTCCTGAGGTGGCTGATGAAGTGGCAGACGTCATCGGTGCACCTTGGAACGATGCTCCGTACCAGCGGCTCAAGCAGAGTATTCTGGACCGAACCACGGCGTCTGAGAGCGCGCGCCTCCGGCACATGCTCACCCACGAACAGCTTGGAGATCGCCGCCCTTCCCAGCTGCTCAACACCATGCGACAGCTTGTGGGCGCGAGCAACGTGGACTCCAACGGTGCACTTTTAAAAGAACTCTTTCTGCAGCGCTTGCCACAGTCCACTCGCATCGTTTTAGCTGCTGCAGGCGACTTGACCCTCGACCGCGCCGCCGAGCTTGCTGATAAAGTTCACGACGCGACTTCTCCCTCAGTCACCCCACTCGCTTCGAAAGCAGAGTCATCGGCCGTTTCCCGCTTAGAGACTCGGATCGATCAACTCGCCGCTTCCATTGAAGCGCTTCGGACGTCCTCTGATCGCCGATGCGGCTCCTCCCCACGTCCTAGCCGCCGTTCGTCTTCCCCGGGTGGTTCTTGTTCGCGCAGCCCTCGAAGCTCGGCTATCTGCTGGTATTATCGCACTTTCCAGCACCGCGCCCGTCACTGCACTTCCCCATGCAGCTGGTCGGGAAACGCGCCGCGAGATCACTAATGGCGGCAAGTGACCTCGCCTTACAACCTGGCCGCCTTTTCCTGGTCATGGATCGCATTTCTGGTTTGCGCTTCCTTCTAGACACGGGTGCTGAAGTCAGTGTACTACCGGCCACCAAGGATGAGCGTACTTCTAAGTCACCTGGACCTACACTTCGTGCAGCGAACTCTACCTCTGTCGCCACGTATGGTCTGCGGTCCCTCACCCTCGACCTTGGTTTGCGACGCGCCTTCCGGTGGGTCTTCGTAGTAGCCGACGTCAATCAGCCCATCCTCGGCTCCGATTCCCTCACCCACTTTGACCTAGATGTCAGCATGCGTCACCATCGCCTGATTGACAGCAAGACGCGCCTTTCCATCCTGGGCATACTGTCTACTGTCGCTCCAACTGGCATCCGCAACGCAGCTCAAACATTTCAAAGGTTCATTGCCGAGGTGACGCGCGGCCTTCCGGCTGTATTTGCGTACATCGACGACATCCTAGTCGCGAGTCCTACTCCACAAGATCACGAGCGTCACCTCCGAGAACTCTTTGAACGCCTTCAACAATTTGGCCTGGTTGTCAACGCCCAGAAATGCGTCTTCGGGACGTCCGAGCTCGAGTTCCTGGGCCATCACATCTCGGCGCAGGGAATTCGTCCTTTACCCTCTCACGTTCAAGCCGTGAAGGACTTCCCCGAACCTACCAGCCTCCGCCAGCTTCGTGAGTTCCTGGGCCTGGTGAATTTCTCGCGACGCTTTATGCCCCACTGCGCCGAGCTTCTGCATCCACTGACTGAGCTTCTTCGCACACCCAAGAGCTCCTCATCCGCGATTTCCTGGTCTCCCGAAGCTCAAGCCGCTTTCAACGCTGCTAAACAGGCCGTCGCCGACTCGGTGCTTCTCATCCACCCGAGAACCGACGTCCCCACTCGCATCATGGTAGATGCATCCAGCGTTGCAATAGGCGCTGTCCAGCAGCGAATCGACTCCGAGTGGCACCCGCTGGGTTTCTTCTCTCGGAAGCTCCAACCCGCCGAGACGCGCTACAGCGTTTTTGGTCGTGAGCTGCTCGCCATTTACGCCACCATCCAGCACTTCCGGCACTTTTTGGAGGGCCAGTCCTTTCACGTTCTTACGGACCATAAGCCTCTGGCGTACGTTTTCCGTACGAACTCCTCCAAGTATGTTGCACGGGAACTCCGTCAGCTCGCCTATATATCGAAATTCACGAAGGACATTCGGCACATCAAAGGCACCGACAACGAGGCGGCTGACGCGCTTTCACGCATTACCTCCATCGGCAGTGCTGCATCTGCTGTGGACTGGGAACGCCTAGCTCAGGCGCAGATTCAAGACCCTGAGCTGCAAGCACTGCGGGACCACCCGGGTTCCCTTCGTCTACAACTTGTGCCTCATCCGTTTGTGCCTGGCTCACTGTGGTGTGACATGTCAGCGGCGGCGCCTCGACCCTTCGTTCCGGCTGCCTTTCGTCATGCTGTGTTTCACTCGCTCCACGACATCTGCCACCCCAGCATCCGAGCCACGCAGCGCCTCATCACACAGCGGTACGTCTGGCCGAGCATCAACGCTGATGTCCGCCAGTGGGCCCGTTCGTGCCTCGCTTGTCAGACAGCCAAGGTGACCCGCCACACGAAGACCCCAACGCAGCCTTTTTTGCCACCTAGCTGTCACTTTGACCACGTCCATCTTGATTTGGTCGGACCATTTCCTCCCTCCCGTGACTGCCGGTACATTCTCACAATGATTGACCGCTTCACCCGTTGGCCTGAAGCCGTACCAATTCCGGACATCACGGCAGAAACGGTCGCAAAAGCCTTCGTTTCGACATGGGTTTGCCGTTTCGGCTGCCCCGGCATTGTTACCACGGATCGAGGCAGGCAGTTTGAATGCACTCTGTTCACTTCCCTCAGCCGCTTGCTTGGCACTAAACACTGCCGCACCACAGCATACCATCCCTGTGCCAACGGCATCGTTGAGCGGCTCCATCGCCAGCTAAAAAGTGATCTCACTGCGCGCTTGGATAGAGAGCACTGGGTTGATCACCTGCCTGTAGTGCTTCTTGGCCTGCGTGCCGTCCTTCGTCGCGACCTCGGCTGTTCGACTGCTGAACTTGTCTACGGCGCACCCCTGCGGCTTCCTGGCGATTTGTTCGTCCCTACGGCCTCCTCGCCCCAGCCGCTAGAGTACCTCCAATGCCTGCAGGACTGCATGCAGCACCTGCGACCGGTCCCACCTCGGTCTTCAGACCACCGCATCTTTGTGCATCCCGACCTGGCGTCTTCGACACACGTTTTCCTCAGGCGGGACGCTGTAAAGGCGCCTCTTACCCCCTCCTACGATGGGCCGTACCGTGTCCTTAACAAGACCCACAAGTCCGCCACCATCCTCTTGAATGGCCGCGAAGAAGTCGTCTCGTTGGACCGCCTAAAACCGGCCTACCTCGAGACGCCACCCAACGAACTCCGCGCAGACATCGCAGGCCTAAACACTCCACTGCTCGCCCCCAAAACCAACGCCCGCCAGCCTCGCCGTCGCGTCACGTTCGACATTCCGTCTGGGCGGTGGGTCCTGTAGCGCCCTCTAGTTGGCGCTCTTAGCCGGCGCCTTGGCGCCGGCTAGAAAAGACGAGAATAAAGAGACGAGCGGCGCGTGCTTGGTGCGCCAGCACGGCACGGGCAGTTCGATTCCGAAAGCCTGCCACGCTGGTACTTTCTCTCTTGCGCTGCGCTGCGACCCCGCGGTTCCCGACAGACGCAACCTGGTTGGGACCAGCCTCTCTGAGCGCATGGTCCCAAGCTGTCTTTGTTCCCGCGCAAATTTTGGGGCATTTTAAGTCTGTGTATAAAAATTAGCGCAGCTTGTACTAGTGCTGCAAGGCTGGAGAAACATAGGCGTTGAGGGTCGACCTAGCTTGTAGAAACAGCGGAGCTTGGTGTAGTTGTTGGATACAGGAAGTGCACTTCCTGTATCAGACATGTACAACTTTTATGTTTATTTATTTGCAACTTATTACAATGTTTTACAATGTTTTTTTATATTATTTACATTATTTATTTACAGCTTTTGTTTATTGCTCTGGAGAGTGGTGGCATAGACGCCGCTGTCAAGATCAATAAACATAAAAATGTCGAACTTTGTGTTTTAAGTGAAGACATGGACTAATTTCTACAAACTAAGCCGTAAGAGTGATACGAGAAGCACTTGGAGTGACGAGACCGGCGGGCTTAGTTTTGCCTGGGCAGTGAAAGAGCTCGGTCACCACCGTTCCACCGAGGCTCGTCGCGTCGCCTTCTCCACTTCGACGGCCAAGAAGTTGTGGTCTCTACACCTCACAGTGTGCCTAGCCCAAGCATTACATAAGGAAGCATTGACACACACTGCTAGGAACCACCGTTGGGTCGAGAAAGTTAACAACTCATAAACACAGTGTGAACTGTACGCACGTTGCATCAACGTTATTTATATGCACTTCAAGCACACACCCGCTTCGACCACGGCAGCCTAGTCGCTTACTGACTTAAAAACACCGTTGTGCGCGCGCCAACTCAACACCGCCTGTGACTTCACATTACGGCATACTCACGTTCGCAGGCAGAGGACTCGTCGCAGTCAATGGGCCCGCCAAGCCGGCGTACAGTTCCGGTCGCAATCAATCATATTTTGGTGGCATGGTATAGTCCTAACCTGTATTTTCGCCATCCATATAGTGGTGTCGCACTACAAGGAGCCCCGATACCCCAGAGCACAGTTTTTACGGCCTGGTCCGTGTGCTCCCGCACCCTTTTTACGATTTTAAACATGGTGTCTGTGCCTTTTCTATAGTCAGACAACCCTGGTTTAGCTCCTTCCGATCCAGGAGTTTTTCCTTCAGGTAACGCAAAGACCTAAAGCTTCCCACCCGCAGCTCAGGGCGTAAACATGTGAATAAAAAGCTGGGCACCCTCCGTTGGCTAAGAAGTCATAAATCTTATGCGCATGCCTTTGTAGGCTGTGCAAACAACCGGGCGACAGTATGCAAGCGCGAGTTCTCCAGGCCCTCGTCTGGACCTCATGCGTACTGTGAGCAGTTAGTCGTGCGCCAGCCCTTTGGGACATTGACCGCTACCACAGTTACCTAGGGGCCACTATCCCATACCTCATCTTCCTCTGATAGTCATCCTCATTATCATTTTCCACCTCGGGGCTCGTGACCGCCTCTTCGCCGCCAGCTGAGTGTGTGTTCCGCGAGAGCTGCTACGCCTAATAAACGTCCTGTACCGGCCGTCCTTCAAGGCCCTTACAAGTGGTGGAGGTCTACCTCGATCCCAGTACCTCTACGTCTGCCCACTGCACCCCTAGAGCTCCGTTCCGGACGCCGTTTACCACCAAAGGCTATGCAGCGTGAAGCCGCGAGCCAAACCGCTGGCGCCGCCGCTGCTGCGGCTCCGATATTTACGATCACCAGCCACCAGCGCGACCCACCGTTTTTCGCCGGGCTCCGCGGTGAGGACGTGGATGACTGGTTGGACCAGTTTATGAGGGTGAGTGCATTTAACCGATGGGACGACTCCTTCAAGCTCTACATCGTTGGTTTCTACCTGACAAAGGTGGCAAAAACATGGTTCCTAAACGAGGGCAGCCGTATCACTGATTGGACCTACTTTAAGGAAGAGATTCGGAAGATTTTCGGCACTCCAAGCACCCGTTCGGCCATTGCCAAAAGGACGCTAGCTTCCCGTGTCCAACACCCTGAAGAGACGTACGCCTCATACATTGAGGATGTCCTTGCTCTCTGTTGCCGAGTGGATGCTGCGATGCCAGAAGCCGACAAAGTTCGCCACCTCCTGAAGGGCATCGCTCCTTTCGCATTCAACGCTCTTGCAGTCCAAAATCCTGCGAGCGTTAGCGATGTGCGGACAACGTGCCAACGCTTGGAGGAGCTACACTCTGTTCGTCTGCGCCAGGACGCTGGCCCCAATGCGCTGCCGGAAGACGTGGATTTGCGCGCCCTCATACGCAGTATCATCCGTGAAGAGCTGCAGCTACGTGACCCACCTGCTTCCTCACGGGATAGCATTCGCTCGGATGCCCCTCATTTGCGCGACCTTGTAAAACAGGAGTTGGCCTCCATGGCGGGTATCGTCCCAACGATGCCTTCGGTTCCATTCCCAACCATGCCGTCATATTCGGCGATCGCGGCGAAACCACCCTTACCAATGGAAGTCCCGCCGGCTCATGGACACTTGAGTGCCATCTCATCGGCAGCCCCCTTCCAGACTTACTACAACGAGCGTTCGTCACGCCGCCGCCGATCTCCCTCGCCATATCGTCGTTCTGTCTCGCCCCTACGACCCGCGTCCGACCCCACGGCCTACCAATCGGAAAACTAGGGCCTGCAGTTTTTGGAGGGTAAACTGCGTTAGTCGAAAAGCCAAGAACTCCTCCAACAAGACCGTCGAATACATTACATGTGAACGTTGAAGGTTGTGATGTTCATGCCCTCGTTGACACCGGAGCCAGCATATCTGTCATTAGCGAAAATTTGTGTTCACGGCTCCGAAAAGTACGAACCCCGTACACTGGCCCCTCATTGTGTGGTGCCAATCAAGTTGTGCTCGAGCCGTCTGGATTCTGTACAGTGCGCGTTTTGATTGAGGGAATTCGACACCACATCCAGTGCGCAGTCTTGTCTTGTTGCTCCCATGAATTGATTCTAGGGTGGGATTTCCTCTCGTCGGCGTCTGCTGTCATCTCCTGCCGAAACCCGGACATTGCGATCGACCCTACCGGGCATACGGACAGCAACCCCGATGTTCCGCAGTGTCGCGTGGTGGCGAGTGCAGATTTTGTTCTTAGGCCTGGCTGTGAGACAAGAATTTCTGTTCGTGGTGGCCATTTCCGTGATGGAGACGTGCTCCTAATTCCCAGCGCTCGTTTTCTACCAAGGGGAATCGTTGTCGCAACTTGTCTTGTACGTTTCTCGCATGGGTCTGCGTTGCTAGTCGCCACGAACACTACACCGGAAACGATCCTCCTACGTCAAGGCACCACGATCGCTACCGCTGCGGACTCCGAAGCCGTCTCTGTTCTTCCGCTTTGTTCTGTTTCCTCCACTTCCCAATCTCGCCCTATGCCTCCCCACCCTGACCTTGCCGCGAGAATCAGCTCTGACCTCTCCCCACCGCAAACCGACTGCTTGCTGACTCTCCTGCACCGGCACAAAGCTTTATTTGACTCTCAATGCCCTACACTTGGTCAGACATCCGTGGCAACGCATCGCATTGAAACAGACGGATCCCGTATTATTCGCCGCCGCCCATACCGGGTGTCCTCATCTGAGCGAAAAATCATCAGCGACAATGTTGCCGACATGCTGCAGCGCAAAATTATACGTCCATCTAAGAGTCCTTGGTCATCCCCTGTGGTATTGGTACGGAAAAAAGACGGGTCTGTTCGATTTTGCATCGATTACCGCGCACTGAATAAAATCACGCGGAAGGATGTATACCCAATGCCTCGCATTGATGATGCCTTGGACTGTCTGCAAGGAGCGGAATATTTCTCCAGCCTCGATCTCCGCTCTGGTTATTGGCAGATTCCAATGCACGAGGCCGATAAAGAAAAGACAGCCTTCGCCACCCCTGATGGACTCTACGAGTTCAATGTGATGCCTTTTGGACTTTGTAACGCTCCTGCAACGTTTGAGCGTATGATAGACACTGTACTCAGGGGCCTTAAATGGAAGACTTGTCTTTGTTACCTGGACGATATTGTTATTTTTTCTTCAAGCTTTGCTGAGCACTTGAGACGGCTGGATGAGGTCCTCTCGTGCCTCGCCAGTGCGGGCCTTCAGCTAAATACTAAGAAATGCCATTTCGCCACCCGCAGCATCCAAGTCTTAGGCCACGTCGTGAGCAAGGAGGGTATCCGACCTGACCCAGAGAAGGTGGCTGCTGTCGTCGAGTTCCCGCGTCCTCAGCAACAAAAGGCGCTGCGTAGCTTTCTTGGCCTGGCGTCTTACTTCCGCCGTTTTGTACGCAACTTTGCAACAGTTGCTTCACCGCTCAACAAGCTCCTCCACTCCGGAACTTCGTTTCAGTGGTCGGACGACTGCGAAGAGGCTTTTCAGCAGCTAAAGGCCGCGCTCACATCAGAGCCTATACTGTGCCATTTTGATGAATCGAAGCCTGTCATCCTTCATACTGACGCTAGTGGCCATGGGATCGGTGCGGTTCTCTTACAGTCAGATCAACAGCGTCGGGAGCGGGGTATTTCGTATGCCAGTCGCTCCCTCAGTTCCGCGGAGAAGAACTATACTATCACCGAGCAGGAGTGTCTTGCCGTGGTTTGGGCCGTTCAGAAGTTTCGACCCTACCTCTACGGCAGGCACTTCACGGTCGTGACGGACCACCATGCGCTATGCTGGATGCCGACGCTCAAGAATTTATCAGGACGCCTCGGACGCTGGATACTTCGACTTCAGGAATATGACTTCACTGTCACGTACCGATCCGGGAAGAAGCACCTCGATGCCGATGCTCTTTCGCGTTGCCCACTGCAGCCGCCTGACGCTATTTCAACATCGGCGCCACCAGACAAGGTGCTCCCTGTCGCACCTATCAACTGCACATCGGTTGACCTGTCACGCCTCCCAGAACTTCAAAGACAAGACCTCTACTGCCGTACGATAATCGACCGTCTTACCGGCTCAACGCAGCCTCCCAACAGTCGGTCCCGTCGTCAACTTCAGAGCTTCCGACTTTTCAATGGTGTGCTGCATCGTATTAACCATCATGTATCTGGCCACGGATGGGTTCCCGTTGCACCGCGCGCCATCCAGCCGCAGATTTTGGAAGCCCTTCACGACGATGCCACAGCGGGTCACCTAGGCTTCGACAAAACATATGATCGCGTCCGCGGTCGCTTCTTTTGGCCTGGACTTTCTAACTACGTGGCCCGCTACGTCGCTTCGTGCACTTCGTGTCAGCAGCGCAAACGATCCACATCACCACCTGCCGGACTGTTGCAGCCACTTCCTTGCCCTTCTACGCCATTCGAAACCATTGGCATAGACCTTTACGGACCGTTGCCCTGCACAGATTCTGGCTACCGCTGGATTGTAACCGCCGTGGACCACTTAACACGTTATGCGGAGACAGCACCCATTCGCTCTGGATGTGCTTCAGAGGTCGCAGATTTCTTCTTGCGTTCCATTCTACTGCGTCATGGTGCCCCTCGTGTCCTTTTAAGCGATCGGGGCAGGACATTTTTATCGACTATTGTTGAAGAAGTTCTGCGTACGTCGAACACTGTTCATAAGACTACATCCGCCTATCATCCACAGACCAATGGGTTGACTGAACGATTTCATCGGACTCTCTCTGATATGATTTCAATGTATATACAGCCTAACCATACCAACTGGGACGTGATTCTCCCGTTCGTTACGTTCGCCTATAACACTGCAGTTCAAAAAACGACTGGCTATTCTCCATTTTTCCTCGTCTACGGCCGCGACCCGCCATTCATGCTCGACGCTTCATTTTTATCGTTTCCTGTATCCGCATCAAGCCCGCTCTCTGAGCAGTTCGTCTCCCGCCTTAACCACTGCCGCCGAGCTGCCCGTCTGAATACAGAAACCCGCCAACAGGATCGAAAGAATCGCTACGACGCATCTCACCGTGGTGTTCGCTTCCGGCCGGGCGACGAGGTTCTACTTTGGACTCCCACGCGTAGGCCAGGATTATGTGAGAAATTTTTGCGCCGCTTCACGGGTCCCTACACAGTGCTTGAAGAAACCTCCCCAGTGAACTATCGTGTCGCCCCTAATTCTGCCCCACTGGACCGCCGCTACCGTGGCACCGAAGTCGTGCACGTCTCACGCCTCAAGCCGTTCGTGCGCCGCGCTTCCCCAACACTTGCGGCCGGGCGGCCGCCTCGCCCACAGGGGGGAATTGATTTGAGCAGTTAGTCGTGCGCCAGCCCTTTGGGACATTGACCGCTACCACAGTTACCTAGGGGCCACTATCCCATACCTCATCTTCCTCTGATAGTCATCCTCATCATCATCTTCCACCTCGGGGCTCGTGACCGCCTCTTCGCCGCCAGCTGAGTGTGTGTTCCGCGAGAGCTGCTACGCCTAATAAACGTCCTGTACCGGCCGTCCTTCAAGGCCCTTACAGTACATCAATTATAGCTTCAGTATAACACACTGTTCGGCAAGTTGGCGCATAACGGTGCATTCGTCACTGAACACGTATACGCGCGCGCATTTACCCGGGCATTGCGAACAGTGCAAAGGCAACCCTTTCTTTGGGCAGATTGAAATGTTCGGGGAGAGAGGGAGAGAAACAACTTTCGCTGAGCCCATGTCAGGTGACGCTCGCAGGCGTCAGACGGGGTGGAACCCTATTCACGAGTCCCATATGAGTCCAATAGCTCCTGGCCACTGGACGCGAGCTCTTGCTGCGTCGACAGGTCGGGGCTGGACATCAAGATCTCCCATCGCTCGGGTAGGGGGGGAAGGGGAAACGGGAGGGAAGGTAGGGGATTCTTGAGGTGAGGGCACTCCGCCAGTATGTGCCGCAAGAAGTGATAATACAGTGGCCGGGGAGCGTGTTTCCAAACGGTTCGCTGCACAGAGCAGCCACGTGACATGTGTGATGTCACTGCGCGCGCTATTATTTTGAGCGCCGGCTACAAGGCTTTGTAGCCTCGCTGAAGAGTACTGAGTTTGGGTCCTGATGGCTTGGGTTCGAGCCCCAGCAGGGATATGTCTTAGTTTTTTTAGTTGCCCAATTTCATTTTCTGAATTTAACTCTTTGCTTCTTAACTCAGATATACGGGTTGATTTTTGTTAATAATGGTGATTCGGTACCTTTTAGGTCGCTTTTGGTTTGGGGCGCAGCCAATTACCACGTTGAGTTACCGTTCTTCATCTCGCGAACCGACATGTCACGTGGGTGCTCTGTGCAGCGAAGTGTTTGGAAATACGCGGCCGGGGAGCTCTTCTTTTATTAAGAAAAGGAGACCAGTGCGCCAGAGACGCACCTGTGCTTCTGCGTGACAGTGAATTCATTTTTGGATGCCTCACTTTGTAGCCTCCTTACCATTTTTTGTTGCTCATTTTGCGCATGCCCCCAGTGATTAGATACGTATTTATACGCGAAAATGCTTCAAGCAAAACCCGTTGCGAGCGAGCGCTCGTCCCGTCGTCCTTCTCTTGTATGACTCGCGTTATAATTTTATCACTCATTTATAGCTGCTGCGGCGGGACCTAACGAACGGGACATACCGTTCTGGAGTATGTACGAGAACGCCACTTCCAACGTGATGCAGAACTGCAAATAAACATGTTAGTGGCCTGTACCCCGCACTTCTACCGACCTAAACCGTACCCTTTTTTGAGAAAAATGCGTAGGCTTGACATAATACAGCTATATTTTGAGGTAAAAAAAAACATCGTACATCTCTGCGGGAAATGTCAGAAGTGCTGCGCTCGAACCTCGGCCGTAGGCGTCAGAACTCGCGACTCTACACATGCAGTATACTGATGACAAATAGCCGTCTAACAGTTGCTTAAAGCTAATGTTGCCAGCGAACCGGTAGATGGCGCTAGCACATACAGGGAGCGCTTGGCTTGTACCTGCGGGGCGGCGGAATGTCGCCAAACAAACGGTTGCGGAAGGCATCATTCAAAATGCGGTGAAATAGTTCACCTGCCGAAAATTTAGCCAGTGTTTTATTCGCTTTCGCTGGCTTCCCAGGAACAAATTATTTCTATCAGAAAATTAGATTTGCGCTCAAGACAAAGTAGGAAAGGGCAGCAGACAATCACCCAGCAGGCAAATTTTATTTTCTCCACTGCTTTGTTAGAATGGGCTCCCCGATTGCGCAGTCTGTTCATGGTTCATTCTCTTGACAAAAAAAAAAAACAATGCTTCACAGCCCCTCGACGCACAACCCTCTCCTTTCTTGCCTTGGAACATTCAATGAACTACTCAACGCGGATGATGCCATGGAGTGCTCGAAATCGAGGTTTCAGGAACTCGGCGATCACTATCTGGCGCTTGTAGGCTAATACTCGCTTTGTGTGGACTCACTGGTCTCCGTTTCCTGCTCGTCTTCGTCGACGACTTCTCGGTACATTTGTTGTGGCTCAAGCGGTAATGGCAGCGGTGGTGGAGCAGGATAAAGCATTCGTTCATAAACTCCCTGCTGCTGGCGCACGTTGTACGCTCCGGCCGGCCATACCGACGACTGCATAGGCCGCAAGGTCCAACTCGGTGGCCCCAGCTGCCTTATGAAGGGGCGCCCCTGCAACGGTGCAGACCTTCCTATTCCGGTACGTTGCTCGGGTGAGAGAAAATATCCCGGTGGCGGCCACGATGTCGGGGCTGGTTGAACGGGCCTCTGCGTCCCCTGTGATGGCCCAGAAAGAGGCGGCGGCCTCGGTAGGGTCATGTATTGCTGCCGCTGCTGCTGTTGCTGCTGCTGTTGCTGCTGCTGTTGCTGCAGCCGACCCTCAATTTGTTCTGCCAGCCCACGCACCCCCAATGGCCGCTGCCCTGTTGAGGGTGGCTGCACAGCAGGCGTTCTGTCTGTCATGGGGCGCGGGACGCGAACCGGTTTGAAGGAGCCAGTTATTTGCACGCCCTTTTGCATATGTTCCTTTTCTGAGGTTGCAGGGCCCGGCGTGCGAGGTTTAGTGTCACCCAATGGTTTGTCAGCAACAGGGCCAGTCTTACTGCCAAATCTGGCTTGGATATCCACTTGTGGCTTGGGCTTTCCTGGAGGGCCTTCAGGCTTCTTTTTGCCCTTGCCAATTCCCCACTGACCCTTCATATTTAAAAGGCGTGATCTGAAAAACAGTGGTACCGGCAGAGATTGCTTACGCATGGGCGCTGGCCCAGGCCCTGGCTCTGGTGCGGGCTTCGGCTTCCCTTCTGCGTCGTACCCTGGTGGTGGCGGGACTACCACCTCCGGTGCCTCCACCTCTTTTACCTGCCACGTAAGTGGTTTGTCTCCGGCTTTTCCCGGTTTGGATTCAGACTTTGGATCCTTTCTTACATAGTATTCTGGTTTTTTTGGCAGTTCGTGTTCTTTTGCTGGTGGGAGCGCCAGCCACTCAAACGGTGTGTCCTTTTGTTTTTCGGGGGGAACTGGTGGGGGCACTGGTAATGGTTGGGGCACTGGTTGTGGTTGTTCAGGCTTCCCTACAGGCAGCCACTTCGATGGTCCGTACTCTGACTGTTGCAGTGGCAATGGTTTCTCGTCTGCTGCTGATTTGGGTTCAGGTTTGGGCTGCGGCGGAGGTGGCTGGACCAAAGGTGCCTCCTTTTCCGCAGGCTTCCGCTTTTCCTCCCCTGGCACCAGCCATTCCCCTGGCTTGGCGTCTTCTCGTTGGGGAATGTACTCGGGCTTCTTTTCGTGTGCTTGTGGAACTACCCCTGGCTGACGTACCGCTCCTGGTTCTCTTTGGGGCTCTGGCACGGGTTGGGGTTCCAGTCGCTCCGGTTTGCGCCCTGGTTTTTGCATTGGCATCCACTCTGGTTTGGGCTGTGGTTCTGCCGGAGGCCTCGACGGGGGTTTCCGTTCTTCGTACCTAGGTATTGGCGGCAACTCGACCTCCTTTGGTTTTTCTTCTGGCACCAGCAATTCTTCTTTCCGGGCTTCTGGTTCTCGTCTGGGCTCTGGCTCGAGCTTCGGTATCCATTCTTCGTACCAAGGTTTCGGCGGAAACTCAGCCTCCTTTGGTTTTTCTTCTGGTACCACCCGTTCCCATTGCTGGGCCACTCGCTCGGGGGCCTGTTTTGGTTGGGGAGGAACTTCCATTCTACGCTGCTGTTTTTGTTGGCGTACCACCCATGCATCTTGCTCAACTGCGACTTCTTTTCTGGGCTCTGGCGCTGGTTTCGGGGCCTGTTTTGGTGGGGGCAGTACTTCTATTCTAGGCTTCGGTTGCTCTTTGGCTGCTGTTGCAGGTTCTGGTTTGAGGTCAGGCTGTTTGCGTGGTCTGTATTCCGGTGCGCGTTTCTCATCCGCTACCAGTTTTGGTGCAAGTGGCGCTGGCCCTGCCGGTATTTCGATCGGGATATTTTTTTCTAGTATTTCTAGGATTGCAGGTGCGCTAGAATCTTCGTTATCTGGCTGTGACACGGCCGTGTGGTACCCGTAAAGGCACAATAAAATCATAATCTGAAAAATGTGCACGAAGAAAAATACACAAGGATTATTTACTATTTTGAAGGGACTAAGAACACAAAATGTGAAAACAATGCGAGGGGATTTCATGAATACCCACAGTAACAAAAAGCAGTAGACAAGAACGCCAAAAAGCTCGCCGGAACGAGACATATTCTACAATCTACGACTGCTCTGTTTTCTTCCCTTATTTGCTATTATATATTTTCTGGAAGTAAATTATTCCTACAATAAGTAAAGGTCATAAATCATCGTCGTTACCCCATTTAACCGCTGTAGGACACAGGCCTGTCCTATAGAAGTTCAATTGCTCCTTTCCTGCGCAGTTCCGATCGAGTTAATTCTTGGTTCTTACATTTTTCTATTCCACCCTTCCATCGAGTTACTGTTTTCCCCGACTTTTAAACCAGTCTCCAGGTGGCCCAGTGTTCGCGAGTCAGTTCCGCTGTTGCCAGTTCTGCGCGTATACGTGTCGGTGAGGCTACACTCGATGGGTGCAAGGATACTATTAAGGCTCCCCGGGGTCACAAAAAATATCGCTTCACCAGAACAGGATATGACCATCCTGGGGTAGTATTTGGCCACAGTGTCCCCATGAATCTATGAACAAACTGATGAGCCTCACTACCCAGCCCCTGCGCAGCACATGACCATAGCTTAGCGGGACAGCAGATGGCGCTAAGAATATTTGCGTCCGGTCGAATCTCCTCTGTAACTTGAACGCGGCAACGCTCTTTCGAAGTCTGTCTAGCTCTCGGTCATTACATGGGGTGTTATATGATTCATCATCATCACCATCATAATCAGCATCATCATCATAATCATCCTGCTTGTGTCCGCTGCAGGACGAAAGCCTCTCCCAAAGATTTCCAGCCACGCCTATCGATTGCCAGCTGAGTCCATGTTATCCCACTGGCGACCCACCCCGCCCTAGAGATTCTTAGCGCCTTCTGCTGCATTGCTTGCCTTCCCGCCGCCTTGTTGGGAGGGGGGGGGGGGGGGTCCTGCTGTTGGTGACTGAAGGCCGATAGTGTGATTGTGGAACCATTGGGAGGTTTCTGGCAAATGTACTCAACCAGGGTTGCCATGTCATTGTCTGGTGAGGAAGTCCTGTTACAGAGCTTAAACCGAGCTTAAAAAAAAACAGGTGAGTGCTTTGACGAGTGGAATAGCGGGCATATTTTGCGCAACCGAGGTTAATTGGAAAAGAGTGTAGCATGGGCTTGGATTCTTTACCCACCAAAAAACACCAGGGAACACGGAAGAACATGCCAACATTAGCGAAAGGGTATACCAGCCTGTGTGATTGAGCTAAACAAGAATTATGCTATGTTCAGAATACCGCACCAAAACCATGTCGTGATCTATGGACGTAAAAAACGGCGAGACATGAAATGACGTGATTCCATAAAGTGATTACGACAGCTGCAGCAACAGTTTGAACCCGGCCGCACAGTCCTCAAAAGTGCCAACTTCAATGAACGGGGTGCCAGCCTATGCGCACAGCGGCAGCTTACGTTTTTACCCGAGCTAGCAAGCGAGGCTGTACGCATGTACTGGAGTAGCCGGCTGGTGAAGGCCAGTCCCGTGAACTCGAATTATCAGCTGTTCAAGATGTGCCGGTGGATGCTGCAACCTGCTACTCTGTGCGTAGGTTGGCACCGCTTGTTTGCTTACACTTTTTGACGACTCTACAGGTTAAAGGTAGTACAATTCTACGCACCAGAGTCTACCTAGAGAAATGAGGGCGTTGAATTTTTTTCGAGGCGGTTGAATCAGAAGTAATAAGGTAAACAGTCACTGCACGCTGGTGATGAGACCCTAACGCAACAATAGAAGTCAAGGTGGGTGGCAAGCGTGCAGCGGAAAACTTTGTAGTAGGTACTCGGAATAGCTAAGGTTATACACACGTTGGAATTGCGGATGCTAACTTAGACAAATGAGTTATTCCTGAAACGGTATCATAGAAAATGGCATAAAAAAGCGCCAACATCAAATGAGATCCACTTATGAAAAGTCCCAATACAGGTATTTATTGTTCATGTTGTTGGGGTGCTACGCAAGGTCACGATCAGTGGTCACAGGTTGATGAGGAGCGAAATAAGGCTAGACGTGAAAATAAGGAAGAGTGAACCAAGCAATCGAAATGAAATTCAACAAGCAGTCACCAGAGACAGGGAGGGAGAGAACAGAATTATTTTTAAAGCCGTTCCGCTCAACGTGAAAGCGGTCGAAAGTACAGAGCAGTGGTTCGCCATAATGAGCTGTGGCTCTGTTCTCCGCTCACTGCTACCACCCATCACGCTCTTCGCATGGCTCTCCCCCTCCTCTCCTGATGAATTAAACGGTGGTTTGTCCGATGCAGTTCAAA
This sequence comes from Haemaphysalis longicornis, assembly GCF_048455015.1. Lineage (NCBI taxonomy): Eukaryota > Metazoa > Arthropoda > Arachnida > Ixodida > Ixodidae > Haemaphysalis > Haemaphysalis longicornis. Next base: position 1,478,633 of record NW_027526340.1, read on the forward strand.
CTTCCCGCCTTCTCAGTGCTCGCGCGCCCCCTGCCTGGAGCAGGACGGGTGTTCTTTTCGTGCTTGCTTTCATCACGCACGTGCAAGCGCTTTACTGCGCAGTTTGCAAACGCGTCATTTTTGGCGGCCACTTTTTTCGTTTACTATGGTAAAAACCAACCCACCGAACATTCCTAACTAATTGGACGCGGGGCTGCCAGTTATTTACGCATATTTTTCTTCAAATGTACCTGCAGTTTTCTTTAAGCTAAATAACGGGGAGATGCATGAAAAGCGCCAGCGATTCAGAAGTTTCGAACGGTTATGGCGATACAAATCACTTGTTTTTTGGAGCCTTTCTTCGGTCCGTTACACCGTGGGGCTCTACTTGGGTACGTATCTCGCCCCGCCGCCCAATTCCGGCAGTCGCTAGACATTGTGACAGCGAACGAGCTACGACGACAAGGCGAGCCCCTAAAGTGCCCTGCGCTTAAAACGTCTGAAAAGAAATTCGCACTCTAACCACGGAGGGTGAGGACAACATACCCGCAGACTGAATGACAACCTAACGACGTTAATCACGAAGCGAGGAGTAGCTGTAGGAGGAAAGTAACTTACAAAACGAACTAATGCGGAGAAAAACACGCACCATAGGTCCTCAGGTGGGACTCTCAACGTTGTAGGTGCGGCTGCCGCCCGCAGGAGTGTTTCTGTACGCTTACGTTGCCACAATTTAAAATGATCATTGTTAGGGAAAATCACATGGCTTCATTTAGCGTTCTGGACCGCTGGCCTTTTTTTTCCCGTATTCTTTCAATAGACTCCCCATTCCGGAATACACAGAACTATACAGTCAAACCCGATTATAACGAACCCGGATAGAGCGAATTACGCTATATATCGAACAAAAGTAAATCTGTTACGAAAATGCATGCGAAGAATATTCATTATAACGAAGTTCACATCGGATATATCGAACTCGGCGAGCCTACAATTGCCACCAAAATACGTGGTCCCGGAGCGGCGATTGAGATGCTGATTGGCCACGATTGCGATGTTGAGCCTCGCATGGACCGACGTGATGCCCGACACCTTCCGTACTGTTTCCGACGCACGGGATTCACGTGGAGCCCAACCAGCCAGCGAGTCCGGACCAAGACGGCATCATCGGCGAACTGCGCGAAGAGCTCGCCAACGTTCCAGATGCTGTGCCGAAAGGAGTGTCCTCAGAGGATTTCCTGAGTGTTGACGACGATATTGCCGTCACTTTGAGCCCCTCGAGCGCACACACCATTGCCGATGTCGTGGCAACTGGTGCTGCTGAAAGCACTGAAGAGACTGAGAATGTCACAACTTAAAGCCATCCGACGGTTTATGAAGCGCTTTTGCCAGACGATGTTCTCCGCCAATATTGCTTCGATATTGACAGACACGGACTTGAACTGGTGCAAACGATGTCTCGTGTAGAGAATGCGATGCTAGTTGGTGCCGCCAAAACGAAAGTGAAAACAAAAATCACCCCTTTATTGCGAAGTTGGCGGTTAAGGCGGAAAGTAGCTGTATTGCATGCAATAAATCGATTCTTTTATGTAAGGTAATGGCATACTTTATGTGCTCGTTTCGTTATGTGGGACTGGCAAAGGGGCGGGCGGGGGGGAAGGTCCCGCGTATTGCGAACTCGTAACCAAAAAATTCCTTACAGACGAGTTCGGCTATATCGAATTATTCGATATGTCAAACTAATCGCGGCCATTATTACCATTTGCTATAACCGGTTTTGACTCTATGCATAGCAATGGCTTGTATTCTGATAGCCTTGGTGCCCTTGGAAGAATAAAGGATTCTTCACCCAACCTTTTTACAACGGAGCTGTCCTAGGCTAGGTTTCCGTACATTTTTGATGTCCTCACACCAGAATTACGGTTCAACGTGTCTTTCAAGCGCGAGGCACTCCATAGCAGGCATCTTAACCGGCAATGATGATTGCTGCTAGAGCGGCCTTTAACTGCCAACTTGTCATATAAGCTTTCCTCCTTGATCCTATTTCTCCCTGTCCCGTCACTGTCAGGCAGCATCTTCCGTCGTGGCCGAGGGTTTTTTAAACGATCTCCCCTAAAAAATCAAAGCCCGTTAAGCATTGCGGATGTCGATGATCAACGGAGCTGTAAAGTCATTGTCACTTAGTACGGCGGTCGCAATGGTTTTGTTGTCACTACGATGTACACTCGATCGACAGTATGCGTCGGTTTTTCTTTTTCGGCACGCTATTAGGTGCCGCGAAGAAAACGCCGTGGAGTCAATTATTACCTCAATTCCCGCTTCTCCGGCGTTTATCACGAAGTCTCCTATGAGCATGGAAAGCTGCAAAGGACAAAGAAAGGCAAGGGCTGAGCAAAGACGACAATATTTATCCCTATGCAAATGCTCGCTTTGACGAGGGCGCTTAGCGTAAATAAATTGGTTACGGCACGCATGCGGTGGGCTTGTAACAGCCAGAACTTACGGCAAATGCAGGAATATAACGAATTAGGGTCACAAAGCACGTGTGTGTGCGCATTGGGTTACTTAAAAAAATTCGGTCATATGGTCCATCCGTGTCCGTCCGTCCGTCCGTCCGTCCGTCTGTCTGTCTGTCTGTCTGTCTGTCTGTCTGTCTGTCTGTCTGTCTGTCCGTCCGTCCGTCCGTCCGTCCGTCCGCCCGTCCGTCCGTCCGTCCGCTCGTCCGTCGATCCGTCTGTCTGTCTGTCTGTCTGTCTGTCTGTCTGTCTGTCCGTCTGTCCGTCTGTCCGTCTGTCTGTCCGTACGTCCGTACGTCCGTACGTCCGTATGCCCGTGCGTCTATTCACCCGCCTGGCCAAAAGTTGAAACAATTCCTCGAGAAGAACTATACATAAGCCAAACTATCGCAAAATACTGAAATTATTGGCTGGGTCATTCGTGCTCCCTTTATGAAGCGCTATGGAACCTTTAGGCGTGCTTGAGGCAAGAAATCAGTACGTAACTGACAGAAGCAAGGTTATTTTAACTAAGAATACACGTTGAAATGATTATCACGAAAGCAAATAAAAAAACTACGTGTTATAAACAGGGAGGCAAGTTCGGCGCCCTTCCACCATACGGCGCGCGAGAAGTGTGAGAACGGAATACAAATGTTTGGAAGTGCGGATAACGAAGAGAAAGACTACTTAAGAACTCATGACGAATAACTTAAAATTAAGGGAACACCAAACGCAGGAATTATGAAGCATAGAGCCCTGTGGGAGAATAACAAATACGAAGTAGTTCCGAGGAATTTGGAAGCGCATGATGATACCGGGCCTTACCTTTGCGAATTGCTTAAAATCATTTCCTGCTACGCCTACAAGAAAACTACTTATACCGTAGGAAGTTTGGCCTCAGGTGCGCATAATAAAATAACAAACGAAGCAGTGAAAGAAGATTTTGGCTGGAATCGTTTTTAGATCGAGAAGTCGAGAATAAATTAAGTTCTGAGGAGAGGTTAAGAACAAATATTCCACATAAGTGGACAGCTGGAGTGGTGTACCTCTACACGAAAATCGCAGACACGCAGTGGTTAAGAAAGACTGCAAGTCTTGTGATGGAAGATGTAAAGGTTCGCGGAGAGGCAAACACAGCCAAGATTATTAAACGACGAACAAGTTGAAGGAAAAAAATGGAATCGAAAGTGGAGTCAGAAACGTACAGGGCAGAGAAATTTATTGTTGATGCACGCTGTGTTCGACGCGCACGATCAAGAGGCGATCAAGTCAGAACAATTGAGCTCTCCTCATGTAGAGTTGACTACCACCCATGCGACAAATTTCCGGTGGGTATCATCAGTGCCACACTGGAACTTCTGGAACTTCACCAAGATGTGTCGGTTATGTTCATTCTGTTTCCGCTTGCTCCGCGACACGATGTTCTCCAGATTAAAGTCGGCAGAACGCGTGTAAAGCAACCAGGCCTTTGTTGGCGGGCGGCAACCTGATTCTTTGCTTTGTTGGCTGATGGCTGCGCTGGTCGCGGCGAAAATAGAAAGGTTCTCAGAAAACCATGATTAAAATGGACAATAACCGGTCAACACGAGATTAGTCTAATTCTACTGGAGGATTAAAAGCTGGAAATGAACAAAGGGTGACTTCCCCGAGTGTACGTACGATAGCAACAAGGCAAAAAGCGATGTCGGCCAAGCGAAGAACGGTGGTAAGGTGGGGGTCGAGTCGGACAAGGCGTAGGCTTAGGCGTGGGAGGAGTGAGGCATGCAGAAGGAAGGCTAGAATACTAGCCGAAGACAGTGAATGGGGCGAAAAAGAGGAGAGCACGAGCATACAGACGGTTAAAATAAGGCGTCCCCGATGCCACCGGCATTATCCCCGCAAAACAAGTATTTGGAGGACATCAGTATAAATAACCTGATCGGGTGTGTGTGTATGGGAGGGGGGGGGGGGGGGGAGAGGAAAGCTAGAGGAGGGCAAATGTTGTAAAGAAATTGTGGACTATCGTACCCACAAACCATAGCAGCAGGAATACAGTGAAGGGGAGGAGAGTGGAATGAAGATAGACATTGACGAAGACTAGATATATGGCATTCAACGTAATGAACATCTTGCTGTGAGGTTGAGCCCGTTTCTTATTTGAAATACACACCAGGAACGTGCGCATGTCCACACGCGCCACGGTCACGGAGGAAGTGTTACCGAACTATATATAAGCGCCGCTAGCGTTCCGTATTGTTCCTTCTATTTGAGCTAATAAAAAACTGAGGGGCTTCCGTCCCGACAAATGTCCCCATCAGTTCACTGATCAAACAGCAGCCTCCTGTCTTTGTCTGCGGTGTTACTGTTACGTATCCGCTTGTTCACACCGAGTAACTGGGTTCGATTCTTTTTTTTTTTTTGTTGTTGTTGTTGCCATTTTTTGGTGTTCTTTACTTGGGACGTTTTCATTCTTTGTGCGGCTGTTTCCCTGTTATTGGTCGCACCTTTGTAACACTCAGTGGCGGCGTTGCACCATAAAATTGTTTAGGAGTGGTTAAGTTCGGCTTGGCTAGGCTAGGATAGGTTAGAAACAGAATTTCTCGCACTAGGGTTAGGTAGGCTTGGGTTACTGCGTTGTATACTATGCAATAGTCTCCAACAGAACCTCTGTTGTGCATGTCGCGCAAGTGTATCAATGACGTATTTGGAGAGGGTACCCTGATTAAGATACAGTAAATGAGCAATCTTCGCTTAAAACTCAGCACCATGCTACTGAAAAGCATGCAGAATAAAAAGCTGTAAGATAAGCACCTCTTCAGACAGAAAGCTAGCCGAACCATCTGCAAGTTTGATCTGAGCGCAGTTTTCGTTGCGCATCATAGCGAACATAAAAGGCCTGATGGTTCCTTTGGTTTTGACCAGTCGTAAACCGAACTTTGGTTTGGTCATGGCATGCACCTAATTTCACAAAGGACTGCAGCGTGTCATCTGGACAGCGAAGTCACCGTCCTGGTGAGTAACTAGGATACTCCTAGGGCCTTTATCGAATACTTCCTTCAATTAGCAGCTAAATAGTGCCAGGACACAATGCTAAAAAAGCTGGAACTGCGTTCACTGCCGCTAGCGATCCCATGCATCAGCCCCTCGCGGAAATGAGTAAGTGGCGGCGACACGAACTTACCACGTTGCTTTCGTGGAAATGAGTGAAGCTTGATGCGTACGACCAGAACCAGGCATTAGCCTGAAACGGAAAAGCACGTCGTAAGCAACAGTGTCGAGCAAGGCTTATTTGCAATAGATAATGACGCATGATATGAAATACAAAGCAATTGTGGATATTTCGAACACTTTAGAAAGCTACTTTTCACTTCGTACCTGGAGTGAGGGCGAACAGTACGGCAGCCCACCCCCTCCCCCCACTAGAGGCGATACTATTAATATGCATCGACCCTCCACAAGGCGAATTGCCAAAATGTCAAAAATACGTTCGCTCTGACGTCATCCTTGTAAGAGGTTGTGAAGCACTAATTGCAGCAAGTGCAAGAAAACTGACTATTATCAGTGATACCCATGCGAGGCTTCTACATATATACCTTGAGTGCGACAGTGAGTTTCAAACAATGCCTCAGGGCTTTTTATCTCTCGCTCGATCATTCAACAATGGACCATATTCACACGATCAAACAGGTGGTAGAGAAGTGCGCTGAGTATACTGAACCCCTATATATAGCCTTCATAGATTATGAGAAAGCATTTGAGTCAGTCGAAGCCTCAGCAGTCATTCAGGCATTACGGAACCAGGGTGTAGATGAGCAATACTAGAGAATATATACAATGGGTCCACAGCTACCATCATCCTCCATAGGGAGCGCAGTAAAATAGCTATAAGTAAGGGCGTCAGACAAGGGGACACAATCTCTCCAATGTTTTTCACAGCATGTTTACAAGAAGTATTCGGAAAATTGGATTGGGAACAGGTGGGAGTAAGGGTTAATGGAGAATACCTCAGTAACCTCAGATTTGCTGATGACGTTGCGTTGCTAAGTAACTCGGGGGACGAATCGCAAAGCATGCTTTCCGCACTGGACAAACAGAGTAGAACCGTGGGCCTCAAAATTAATATGTAAAAAACCAAAGCAATGATCAATAACTTCGGGACAGCACAGCGGTTTGAGATAAGTGGCGAGGCAGTGGAAGTGGTAAGCGAATATATCTGCTTAGGTCAAGTTGTGACCCTGGATCCCAACCATGAGGCAGAAATAAATAGAAGGGTAAGAATGGGGTGGAGTGCATACGGCAGACATTCTCAGATAATGAATGGCAGCCTACCATTGCCCCTGAAGAAAAAAGTGTATGACAGCTGCATCTTACCGGTACTCACCTACGGTGCAGAAACTTGGGGGCTCACTAAGAGGGTTCCCTTAAATTGAGAACGACTCAGCGGGAAATGGAACGGAAGATGATAGGTGTAACATTAAGTAACAAGAAGAGAGCGGAGTGGGTCAGGGAACATACGCGAGTTAAGGACTTAGTAGAAATTGAGAAGAAAGAATAGACGTGGGCAGGGCATGTAATGCGAAGGCAAGATAACCGTTGGTCATTAAGGGTAACAGAGTGGATCCCTAGAGAAGGCAAGCGTTGCAGGGGGCGGCAGAAAGTTCGATGGGCAGATGAGATCAAGAAGTTTGAAGGATAAATTGGTCGCAGTTATCACAGGAGCGGGGTAATTGGAGAATAATGGAGATGCCTTTGCCCAGCAGTGGGGCTGGTGATGATAATGATGTTTAAGGGGTGGGTAAGAACTGTGCCTCACGATTAAACAAAGGTGCACGAAAAGACCCACGCACATCGTCGCCCTACTGCCGGTCCTCCAGTTAATATTCCTTGTGAGTTCTACACGAATGCATTCCATAAACAACGATGCTCGCATCACCCCGTCAAGCCTGTAAATAGGGTGCGGAACTCCGAGAGCATCTCACCGAGCACGTTGAGAATGGCCGGGATCTCGGTAAACGGCGAAGTACGTTTTATTCATCGTCAAGCCATTTATTTTCATCTTCCAGTGCGACTCAAAGACAAACTGAACAGCTTGAACAGGTGGAAGGGGGCAGAGGAGTATTAATCTCCTCCCGTCTTGCGAGGTGTTATCTTTGTGACATCATCACCCTCTTCAGCTATCTTTCTAGCTTTGATGACTGCTTTCTTTTCGGGCTGGATCGAGCTCTTCCAGTTCGTTTTAACGGGCACACCATTGCAAAAGAACTAACAATCTGGTTACTTTGCAACGAGCATACCGCGCGATGTAAAATCACAACCCCCCTACCCCCCCCCCCCCCCCCCCACACACACACACACCCACCATTTTACCCTGTGGCCAGCCAGCTTATGACGAAGTGCATGTGGCAAGTAGGTCGTATCCCCAAAGTACAAGAGTTCGGCAGAGCCGGTGAACGGGGGTTCCACTTCGCAGGCTAACGGTATAACTCGTCTCCTGTTGTCCCCCCTTACGATGAACCAAATTTCCTGCGGGCTTAAGGTTTTTTTTTTTTTTTTCAATTAGGAGTGGCCTGGCAAAGGTAGCGTGAGATGGGGTCTACACTCCCTCTCCCAAGACACTACGCATCATCTCCAACCAGTCTCCATGATGACTCAGTGATCACAACCTCCTGTTCCCTCCCCCTCCCCCTCCCTCCTCCTCGTCCTCCTTCCCCAACTGTGGTTATGTGGCTTCTCCCATCTCAATAAAGGTTGCTCTATCAATCAGCAACAAACGCTTTGCGGGGCGCACCGTTATCTCGCGATTCCGGCCAATTCTAAGATGGCAGATAACATATACGTCGGCGCACGCTTTAATTCCTGATGCATAATATAAAGGCACGTCAATGTAGACGGTGATTACTTCCGAGCAGAAGGGAGTCAAGGGTCCCTTGCGGTGAACCCTTGCGAGCACAGAGCACGGCGAAAAGATTTACGGCTGACTGTCCCTGCTACGTTCGCCTTCACGACAACACCTTGACTTCGGTCACAACCTAGTCCTTGGCTTACAAAATATAAATCGCTGATAATGTAGCAGCACACCTAATCTAAAAAAAAATCTTACATTTTTTTAGCTTAAAGGGACGGAACAAGAGTAGAGGCAAATACACAACGCATGCGTTTTTAGCGCTGCCTTCCTTCAAGTTCAAAAATGCACCAACTGTCCCGTCAGCAAACTTTTCCGCATATTACATTACCCAGCATAACATAACCCACCATACGACCGTTCGATGTGAGGTTTCAATACATTTTGAGGTTGCCATAGATGTCAGGTTGCAATAAACTGACAGTGAGGTTGAAATAAAGTTCGCTTTTGCACTGCCAAGTGCCGCAGTGAGGGGGCTTGGCTAGAGTCCTCTAGGGAAGTATATAGAGGAACTATACACTTGGCTATTTATAGCAGAGGGGAGGTACTCTACGCTCAGCTGAAAGGTGCAGTGACTTGCGCGGCTGAAATTGCTTTTGTGCCAATCCCCCCGCTTAAGCTAAGGGCGCGGAGGGAGCTGGCGCTGGCCGGGGAAATTGGTTAGCGGAAAAAATCAAAGCTGTTTCTTAATAAAGAAAGATAAGGGAACCTGAAGCTTCCTCCCACGTAAACTGGTGATGATAAATTTGAATTTTATTGGCGCAGCAGCCAAATTTGGCTATAATGCGCCAGACACCAGGTAATATATTACATTTGAACACACTACGGTAAAAGGCTCATGTAAGAATGATGTAAAATGGTAAAATCAAATTTTCTGTAAAAGCCTGATCGCATTAAAAATTCAAAAACGGCTGATGTAAAAATAACGCAACATGGTCAGATCAAGTTTCTGTAAAACCTTGATTTCACCCAAAAATTTAAAAACCTTTTCCAAGGGAACGAGTGGGAAAAAAATTCACGACGCCTGTTTTCGAAACTAGGACACTCTAGAAGTATATGTATTACTGTAAGGCGCTTATCAAAGTCTAAGCACAAAGCAGACGACCACGCAACGAACCCAAGGAATGATGAGCGACGCGATGCAAAGTTTTGGTTCAATTAGGTGATTTCATTCGGGTGTGACACTCAGCATTTCTTGGGTTCATTGCGTGGTCGTTGACTTTGGACTCTTAACTTTGATTCAGTTTGCATGGGAGAAAGCTTCGCGTTCAGCCATCTTTTGAGAAAGGGGGCTTGATTTTTTTACTGTCACCCTAAAGGAAAGCAGAGTGGACATGAATCATGTTAACTCAGGAGCTACAGCAAGAATTCGTATCAGTTCGTTTGGTTTGGACCCCGGCGCACACCGAGTGTGTCACAGGGAACCAGTTAGCACACATGGCTGCCCGGGAGATTCTCTCACATCCCCCCATGGTTTCCTCGGACCCACCCCCTCAGGATGCGACCTGGTCTGAAAACTACCGCAAAGCAAAGATCCTCAGTCGTCAGCGCCTCCAGAAATCTCTCTCTCCCCCCCCCCCCCCCCCTGCGGGTTTCCTCACAGCTCTAAAACGTCTCCCCAGAAAAGGAGAAGTCATTGCAAACAAGATCTACGCAAACTCTGCATATACTCCCGACATTCTTTTTAAATGGACCTATCGTAGTACAGCATGTACTCCAAAGTTCATAGTTTGTGGGGAATTAGTCGTCTAAAATATTTACCATCTTATCTGGATGTGCTCTGCCTTTTCCAAAGGACGATCGAAACTTTTAACACTACACTCCATTCCGTGTGATGAAAAGGACCGTATTCGTCAAATGCGCTCTGATCCCTCTTTACTAGAGGCAATTGTAGAATTCTCTCTCCAGAAAGGTCTATATAAAGCCGTTTGATTTGTGATTGACTCAGCCCTGTATGGGTCAGTGATTCTGTGACAAGTGCGAACTGACCTTGTAATGTGACAAGTGCAAATGTTTTTGACAACTTTTATTTGCATACCTCTTCCCTTTTCCCACCACTCCCCATCCCCTTCAGAGTTTTATGACCTCCTCCAATAAACAGCCAATCAGTCAATCAACCTCAAACGTTTTGGATTTTCATCATCATCAACGGGTTGGCTTTGCTGCAGTGCGGTTTCACCGCTCACTGACGAATCCATGGGAGATAGAACACTCCGCTTTAAAGCCCTGTAGCCCTGTATTCAGGCAGCTATTTACATCCGCTTTCCAACTTTCGATGGAGCTTTCTTTATTCCTGTCTTGAAGCAATCTTTTCCTCTACCTTTCGTGATTGTCTTCACGGAGTACAGGGGTGCAGGGTATGAGGATTCAGGGTCTTATATACTTACGTTGAAGTGCGCCGCGTCCTGAGTGAAATCGTCGAGGGCAAGGACGAAGGACTCGCCACAGCGGAGTAGGAAGACAGCCAAAGTGACCAAGAATCCAATCGCCACCAGGCGCGGAATCGCCACGGCGGGATCCTGGGCAATCTGTGTGAAATGCGGTGTCAGGTTTAAAGAGGCATCGAATTATCAGCGGTGTGGGGACACCAGAAGAAGACGCCATAAAATCCCGGACCCTGGCCATAGAGAGTTCCACTGTAAAAATGCACCTGCTTTAAAGGTACCCTGCAACACTTCCGATAAACGTTTTCACTCTTTCCTTCGCGTCTGGAAGCACTGGCTTTAGTTATCGCCAGCACGGAGCGCCACTGCGTGATTTACTCGGCGCAGCAGATACGCCTTCAGTTTCCGCTTTGCTTTTGTGAATTTCTTTCTTAGGTTTCTGTCGAATACGTTCATTGCTGCAACTGAAGGAAAGCCGGTCAATAGCCGCTATACCGCTGCTGTAATGTCGTAATTACAGGGGTTGAAGAACACCAACACAGAGCAAGAGAAAAATCTTGTGAGCAATTTCCGGAGTTATCTGATGGGCACAGATCAGTAATTATTGGCGTAGGTACTTTGCGACCCCCTAATCTAAGCACTGGATGTGTTTGTTGACTACGCTGTGCAAGCATTTAAGATTTTTAATACACGGGCTGCAGGGTCTCTTTAATATAGTCCCTTTAATATAATACAGGGTCCCTTTAATATCTGGCTGCAATTTCGCCAGTTATGAAGCATAGCAGGCTTCAGGCCCTCCTCGATGACAGAAAAAAGGCTGCCCTTTTTGTTACTTCAGTCTTACCTTTGACAACACACCACCGCCCTGGCTATCGGTATCTTCTTGCGTTGATTTTACAGTGGACACCTGCGTGGTGCTTGCTCCCTGCAAGAAAACATAGAGCACGCAAATGCTTTCATGGCATCACGCGTCTCCTACCGGCGAACACGTCTCTGTAATCTGTGCACCATTCAAGAGGCAGTGTTCGATGTCTGATGGGCCCTCAAAGGCTTAAAAGAGGTTGCGCGAAACCATGGTCGTTCATTATTATCCATGAAAACACGCTCCTCCCCTGAGCGCTTTTCAAAAAATTGGCACTTCAAAAAACTGCCCTGGACTTTGAGCCAGGCGTGCGCATTGAGAGAGTGTAGCTTGTACGCTGAAGCGAGTGTGTGCACGGTACGACTTGAGTACGAGTGTAGACCAGAGCAGGCAAATATGCTTCGTCGGCACATAGCGTTCATGAGAGCTCTGTGGTGCATGTCTCTCAATGGCTGATGCACATCTCATTGACGGTGATGTTGAGCAGGTAACGAGAGAGAGATAGAGATAGAGGGAGAGATTAGAGATAGAGAGAGAAGGGGATAGATAGATAGATAGATAGATAGATAGATAGATAGATAGATAGATAGATAGATAGATAGATAGATAGATAGATAGATAGATAGATAGATAGATAGATAGATAGATAGATAGATAGATAGATAGATAGATAGATAGATAGATAGATAGATAGATAGATTAGAGAGAGAGAGGGAGGGAGGAAGGGAGGGAGGGAGGGAGGGAGAGCTAAGACACCCCTAGAAATGCACGAATGACCGAACTTTGGGAAGTATAGCACGCATACTGGGGTGGTTGCGGCCGCGAGCATTGTCTAACTAGTTCTACAGAAGAGTGCGCAGTAACCCCAATTGACTCGCTGCACTTCAGTTTAGAGGAACAATGGGTCACGCACTTCTCATACAGCTCCCTATAAAACGTATTCAAGGTTCCAAGCACTTGTCTCCATGGACTGGCGGCAACTGCGCCGCATTGTCGCGGTTCTAACTACATATATCTGAGGCACTGACCGTGCTCAGTGGGCAAGTGGCTCCCCCTCGTGGGATATTGCGTCGATATTCCATGGTTACTCGGGGTAAAATTCTTCAGTACACCCCATGAACCCACATAAAATCTCTCACTTTCCACAAACATTGCACGAAAAGTACAGCGCCGATTAACGGCCACTTGCTGTCACTTCGAAAAAGCTCGCGAAAATTGCATGTTTCGGCTGCCATTAAAGATATTTCGCGGGATTAACTTTTAGAGAACCAAGCAATATAGCGATCTCCGGACACCCTGCAATTTGTAATCCGCAAGGATCTACTCAGTTCGTTCACTTTTTTTAACTAATCATCTAGAAGACTTTTGGACTGAAATATAAACATACAAGACAATTTAAAGATATTCAAGAATAATCATTAGTTAAAGTAGCTCTGGCAACAAGAAAAAAAAACGACCACACAGAGCTTGTACCCCCCGATTGAACTTTGAGATCATACCAATGCTACCGTTACTCCCGTATCAGAATCCTGCGTGATGATTTTAGCACAGATATCGCAGAGGGGATAACAATTGTGCGGGCGCAGTTAGCATTCAACCAGGAGTGTGGTTTCGACAGCAATGAAGGCTCTGATCGTCTTACCGATTTTGTGGGCATCCCTTTCGTTGTAGCTTTCGATGAACAGCAGAGTGCCTGCAAGAAAATACAAGCCACTCGTAGAATTACATACATTACTGACAAGACGACGGCGTCATTGGATGACGATAGCAGCTTTATTGAGTCTCTCGGAAACCACCGTCAGTCCAGAGCTCTTCGATGTAGGCAGTTGCGAAACTCCGCCTCAAAAAACGGCCCGTACCTGGAACCTCCCCTGCTTTGGATCGTGCGTACGGTGGCGGCATCGAGGACACGGCACGCACTATCTAAAAACAAATTACTTATTCAAACTGACAATTTAGCGCTAAATTTTGTTTTAAAGGTGCATGATCCTTTATTTTTTTACTTTCCTAAGTTTTTCATTGCTTCCTTAAGTTCGTTTTTTTCTTGCGATTGTTTCTGCATCTGCGTAACTGCCTCGACTGATTGGCACTTGTGCGGGCACTCCGGCACAACACAGGTGCGGCCTGTAGTACTGAATTTGCAGTTGTCGCTCTGCCTACATCAGACGGTATGCCAAAACTAATCCAGTAGCTGATCAAGTTGCTCTAACTAATCCTTTCAAGCTCGCGTAAAGCCGTCGAAGCAAATTTTTAACTCTTTCTTTGCCGCCGAAAGACCGCAGATGACACCCAGCAGACTCCAACGTGCAGGCGATAACGCATCTCGCTGACCACACGGCCGCATTTTTATACTACTCTTGCTTTGAATGCGTATAAAACACTTGCGTGGTTTTAGCACATGGGGCTTCTTCGGCGCTACAGATTTAAGTAAACACCCAAATACCATTTTTCGCCCAGGTAGTCGAGCGGCACACTACGCTGTATAGTTTACTTTGTCACCAAAAGATGGCGCCACTGTACGAAACGAATGAAAGGCAGAAGAGACGCCTCTATCATGAAGCACAGAGCACTGTGGGGATATAACAGATATGAAGTAGTGAGAAGAATCTGGAAGGGAGTAATGGTACCAGCACTCACCTTTTCAAACGCAGTAGTGTGTGTCAAATCAGAGATTCAATCAGGGCTAGAAGTAAATCAGAGGGCCGTGGGTCGATTGGCATTAGGGGCACACAGCAAAACAACAAATGAGGCCGTGCAGGGAGATAAGGGATGGGCATCCTTCGCAGTGAGAGAAGCACAGAGCAAAATATGTTTTGAAGAACGACTTAGAAATCTGGATGATCAGAGATGGGCGGCCAAAGTGTTACGGTATCTTTACATGAAAAGCGTGGACACGCAATGGAGGAAAAGAACCAGAAGGCTCAGGACAAAGTATATGAAACCTGGAAGGGCAGAGGAAACGACCAAGGCAATAAAAAATGAAGTGAAAGAAACAGAAACAACAACCTGGAAAAAGAGGATGGATGCGAAGAAGTCCTTAGATATCTACAGAATCGGGAAGCAGGAGATCACAAGGAAAAAATTATTCGATAATACCAAAGGGAGTGCATTGCTTTTTGAAGCCCGAGCGGGTTGCTTGCGGACAAAAACGCTTATCCGTGAGCCGGTACAGGAAGAACTATGCGCAGGCTGCGGAAATGAGCCAGAAACCATGCGACATATTGTAACGGAGTGCAAAAGTATCCGTCCAGTCCTCAGTGATGGAGCCATCCAGCTTCCGGAAGCCCTTGTCTTTAAGGTTAGCGGAAAAGTGAACTGGACAGCAGTAGAGGTTAGTAAAAGAAGGTTAGAATGTTGGTGGGAAAAGAGCAGAGAACAATCTGGGAAGACATGCGAACAAAGAAGTTTGACTAGCACAAAAATTTCGTAAAAGTATTTTCTTTTTATTTTGACATTATTTTTATTTATTTTGTTTGTATTTTTGGCGAGGTGATTGTACAGTGGCGTTGCGACTAAGGCCGCTGTGCAACGCCACCCAGTTACAAAGGGGAAGCCACTAAGCATCATCATCATCATCCAAAACAGTGGACCAATCGTAGGATCACTTTTTGATGCATGGGTCCTATGGGGAGTTTCGCAGTTCCTATATCAAGTAACTGTGCCGTCAGTTGGAGTCCAAGACCGGAACAGAAGAATAAGTGCACATGAAGTGCACGAGCTGGACACCTACCCGAAGCATGCTGGGCAGGCTTAGCGCCAACATTTGGTGTTGCTTCTTTTACCTCCGAAGTTCGAACAGTTACCACATGGAGCACATTGATTACTTCAGGGTTTACGCGCCTTCGTCTATAGGAATAACATATTATATCAGCATCAATCGTGAACACGGTTAAATAAAATAGCAGTTGCTTAGCTCGGCTATGCCAGGATATACGTAGCGTGAGCTAAGGTTCAGCCGCACTCCAATTGGATTGGAATCCAATACCATCCAATTTAATCCAATCCAATCCAAATCCAATCTAATCCAATCCAATTCAATTCAATTCAATTCAATTCAATTCAATTCAATTCAATTCAATCCAATGCTCCTCGCGCTTGCGCAGTACGGCCCTTCAAGGTCACCGAAACTGCTCAACCTCGGACAGTGTAGCTTACGCTACAAAAGAAGTCCAGAAACGTCATGATTTGGAGTCGAAGATAGGACGTGTGTGGGCAATCACACTGCCGAGACGATGCAATAAGTCGTCGAAGCACGACCGTGGTAAACATTCGGTAGATTGTGGTGGTGCGTTAAGATTGTACGAGGATAGCGGCGTGCAACTTGAAGGCGTGCTAGTGAAATTTCTAGCCAAGGGGAAAATGTAAGGGACCACTGGTTACATCGTATTATGGAAATTCCCTATGGACAAAATCATCGCTGGTAGTAAACCTTCACAACGTGGAAAAGCCCATGATTTTCTTTCCGGGCTCGGTGTCCGTATGCGGTTCTCGCACCCGTCTCGCTGTCGAACGAACGCTATCACTTTTTGGCGCTGTTTCCAGTAGAGCAGGCTAAATCAACGCTGTCATTTTCTTTGATTGATTGAGTGAAGGGTTTAACGCGCCGACGCAACGCAGACGATGAGGCGCGCGGTAGTGGAGGGCTCCGGATTCATTTTGACCACCTGGGGAACTGGTATTTTCTTTAATCACGTGTTTATTCGTGCGTACGCGAGCGGTACGAGGGACAGCCAGCCAGCTAACCGGAAACGATGTGGATCGTAACACAAATTCTCGCTACTAAAATTGGTAAAAAAAAGAAAGAAAGCCTGCTTTTCACCAGGAGCGAACCGGTAAACCACCGATCAAGAATAACGCTGTTTAGAAAGCCAAACGTTCACCCCACGCTTCCTTGAGATGCTTCCAAGCTTTTAGACAAAGAAGCACAAGATTAGTCTGCACTTATGTAGGATGCCAGCGCTTGTTTTGGGAGCATGCTCGTGTATGAATGATTTAAAATAGCAACGTCGCGAAGCACAAATTAAATACCAAATTTTCGAAACAAGCAAGCAAACTTGCGATGAACTACCTTTTCATTTTGTACGTTTGGGGTACTAGTAATCAATGTTTTCTCAAGGTCTGTTCCCCCCATACTGTACCCGCGCTTGAGTCGAACGCTTGAAGTTGAAGTTGTTGGAAATTGGTATCGGACTGATTGTAGCCCCAGCCTTCGGGACCAATGTGACTCAACCTTGTGCAGACATTGAAGCGACATCAAGCCCTATGGGTCGTCGAAACGTATGTTTAGATTGATAGCCAAGCCCGGTTACTCTAGGTCAGTTACGCTTTTCGCAGTGTGTGCTGTAAAGTGCTTGAACACCCCTTCCCCCCCATCCCCCCTCCATGTCTCACGACCTCACGACCGCCGTTGAAGTGCGATTTTACATCCCTGCCCCACCGGGCCAAGTCGCAAGTTGTAAAAAGGTTGGATTATAACGGTACTTCATCGCGAAGAGTTTCACACTGGTATATACGCTAAAGGAAAATGGGGAAAGGTATCGCCCTAACAGCGTTAAGGTGGCTAGAATGGGAAGGTGTGAGTACCGCGGTGCCTTCCTTCGGCCGCGCGTGACTCCCTTGCGCGCAGATGACACCAGGGAAAATGGGGCGCTGCCCGTCGAGGCGCGGTAGCCGCAGCCGGCCGCGCCGTCCTGCCCGCGCTCTCCCTGCCCTCGCCGTGGCCAGCTTCGTCGTGCGTTGTGGACTGTCTCGCGTCGTTCCCCCGTTCGGGCATTTGTTAGGGGTGCGATGCTGTCGACAGCAAAGAAGACGACGGAGCAAACGGAGAAAACAAACCAACTTGCGCATTCAGCGTAACACGTTTGCATGTAAAGCCGCAGCAGAAATTCGCTAGTCAATGGGTGATGTGCCGCAGATTGGCTGCCAAGACCATTCTGCTGCCCTGAGCTTCACGCTATACGGTTTTATTGCCTTAGGAGGATACAGTTTCTACTTAAGGTGTGAACTAGCAAGGTAATGAGAAGAAACTGAATGCAGTGAAACCTTGCATGATGCAGGCTGAATTTTACAAATTTTTTTAATTCTTCACTTGTAAAAAAATTCAGGGAAGCTTGCATTCACGCGCAATACTTGAATGACGAAGCTCTTGTAGTTGGGCATTGCCGGACGCATAGTTAAGTTTTTAGTATCATTGTTTAGTTGCATTGTTTGGGAGCTAGTAATCACGTCGTCGTATGCATCGAAGATGCCGTCGTCTTCGCAGCGAGTGGTAGATGCAAAGTCATCCTCAGCATTGTAGACTTCCACGTACCGTGCTCTTCTCATCAATTCTCGAGGCAGCGGTGGCCGGAACTTCCGAATTAGCGCTGAAGTTTTTTTTTTTTTTGTTTTTGTTTCTTTTTACATGGGCGGTAGGGCTTGACGACAGCGCTGTTTTTTTTTTTTTTTTTTTAACTAAGCCACGAATTCCCATGCCGAAGGCTCTCGGTTGTCGCCGCGAGGCACGCGCTCACGAGGGCTCGGTATTTTCTTGGTATCTATTTTCTGCTACGGCGAACTTACGGCTTGTACAACAGCTCCGCTGTTAATACTTTTTCTTTTCCCGCAATAAATATACTTTTGTTCTCTCTTCACCTGTAAATACTTTTTGTTTCTTCATCATCTGTCAGTAGTTTGTTTTTCTTCTCCTGAAAATAGTTTTTCCTACTTCATATCATCTTTTAGTATCCTCACTATGAACATCTTTTGGTTTTTTTTTCACCTGTTAATGTTTTTTTTTTCTTCTTCACCTGCAAATAGTTCTTCCCCGGTGAATAGTTCTTGTTTTATTTTCAGCGGTAAATGCTTTTTGTGTGTTTCTTATATTGCCGCATGCCTGGGAAAATCTCCCTGTTTGGGTATGTGCCTTTCGGAACATTGGGTCTGAGAAGAAGAAGAGGCTTGGGTGCTACCACGGCAGCTGTGCTTGTGCGTCAGCTTCGGTGCCGTCTGTAGGTCTTTTAAGTCGAGTAAATACTGTTTTTCTACCTTTATTCGTGACATTTGTGGTGCAGGTGCGGGGTAATCCCATGCACTTCGAGCCAGGCGAGTTTACCGACCCACGCGAGTGTCATCTGGAGACAACACCAGTGCACAAGTCAAGTCGCCGCATTCGAGGTCTACCACCAGAATTTGGCCTGCTGGTGAAGCCTCCACGCGTAATGACAACCACTACGGCTTGCCAAACCAATGAGGGCAGCGGAGCCTTCTCGCCGCTGGTGGTGCACTTGCCGCACACACCGCGGCCGTTCCACGGCGACATCTTCGAAGACGTCGAGGACTGGCTCGATCATTTCGATCGGGTCGCTGCGTTCAACGAGTGGGACGACACACGTAAGCTGAGAAGCGTTTACTGCTCCCTCAGGGAGTCGGCACAGACGTGGTACGAAAACCACGCGCCTACATTTACAAGCTGGTTGGAGTTTCGGCGGCAATTGCTCGAAGACTTCAGAAATAGTGAGCGGAAGGAAAAGGCCGAGATTGCTCTACAGTCCAGGGCGCAAAAACCAAACGAGAGCGTCTCTATGTTCGTCGAGGACATGACGCGCTTGTTTCGGCGAGCTGACCCTGGTATGAGTGAAGCAAAGAAGGTTCGCCACCTGATGCGGGGTGTGAAGGAACAGCTATTCGCTGGCCTTGTACGCAGCCCGCCAACAACGGTTGCTGACTTCGTTCGGGAAGCGACCTCAATGGAGCGGGCCCTACAGCAGCGCAACATGCAGTACGGGCGTCAAGCCAGTGTGGCCGCCTGCGCTTCAGCGGTCAACGATGAACACGCTCTCCGGGAGCTCGTGAGGAGCGTCGTGCGTGAGGAACTGCGGCTTCTTCAACAGGGTGACTGCCGACCAACTTTCGCTGCCTTTACCGACGTCGTCCGAGACGAAGTTCGGCGAGCAATGGGACCCGCGGCACCGGCCGATGTTGCAAGCCCTGTTCGAACGTACACGGATATGTATATCCTATGCTGGCCCCAACAGTGGAACATCGCACTTACACGGACGTGGTGCGCACGCCGACCTCGGCACCGCCCCAGGTGTTACCAACTCTGACACAGCCGTTCGGACGCACGTTGAACCCGGCCACACGGTATGAACCAAGACGTCTCGAACGGAAAGCGACCGTGTGGCGCACATCAGACAATCGGCCCCTGTGCTACCATTGTGGTGAAAAAGGCCACGTGTTCCGTCACTGCCCTTACCGCGGCCTGGGACTTCGCGGGTTCTCGCCGAACGCACCTCGACCGCGCTACGGGGAACGACCCCGAGAAATCGAGGAGTACCTTTCCGCCCACGAGCTGACGTCAACTTCGCCCGCTACTCATCAGTCCCGAACGCCTACCCCTCGCAGGTACTCATCACCGATCCGTCCCGGCTCTCCTCGATCTGGCGGGAACCGGTCTCCGAGCCCACACCGGGGAAACTAAACCCAGCGACCTCCGGGGGTGAGGCCGCTGCGCATAAAGCTCAAGAACCTCCATCGACGCAACGACATCCGCATGACGACCACCGAAATCGAACTTTTGAAGCGAACGAACTTCTTTCTGCCGACATCCCGGTCCTCGTCGACAACCACTCGGCAACAGCTCTCGTCGATACCGGCGCTGACTATTCTGTTATTAGCTGGTCACTCGCGTCCAAGCTGCGTAAAGTAACGACGCCATGGTGTGGACCGCCAATCCGCACAGCTGGCGGCCACCTTGTTGTGCCGACTGGTGTGTGCACCGCCCGAATTCAAATTCAAGATTCAACTTTCCCCGGCTGTTTTGCCGTGCTGCGGGAGTGCTCGAAACAACTTATATTCGGTTTGGACTTTCTCCGCGAATACGGGGCAGTGATCGACTTGCTGGATCTTTTGGTTACGTTTTCGAACCCTCTGTCAGTCGACGACGAGAGGGAGCTCTCCAGGCCTGCGCTCCGAATTTGCGACGAGATTGTTACTTTACCTCCCCGAAGCAGTATGTTTGTTACTGTTGAGTGCGAGCAATCACCTGTCAGTTGCGGTATCGCCGAACAAAACGTTTCCCTGCTGCTCGACCGACAGGTCTGCGCAGCCCGTGGCCTCGTCGACATCAGCAACCAACGAACAGAAATACCGCTTACGAACTTCAGTCCGGAACACCAGCATTTATCGCACAGAACAGCAGTTGCATACCTGGACGCAGTAAGCGACGAAGAAAGGAATCTTGTTCTAGGAGTCTTGTCCACGCAGAACGAATCGGAGAAGGTCGCCAAAATTGACATAAACCCTGACCTGCCGATGTCCCAACAGCAACAGCTTCGCGATGTTCTCAACTCGTTTGGCGACTGCTTTGCTGTAACGTCTAAAGTTCGACAAACAACCATCGCCAAGCATCGCATCATCACCGACGAACACGAGCGACCCATTCGCCAACACCCTTACCTAGTTTCAACGAAAGAACGCGAGGCTATTCGTCGCCAAGTGAAAGAAATGCTCCAAGACGACGTCATCCAGCCGTCGACAAGTCCTTGGGCATCCCCGGTCGTCCTTGTTGAGAAGAAAGACGGTACTCTTCGTTTTTGCGTAGACTACCGGAAGCTCAACAAAGTTACGAAGAAAGACGTCTATCCTTTGCCGCGTATTGATGACTCGTTGGATCGGTTGCGCCATGCTAGATTTTTCTCCTCTATTGATTTGCGCAGTGGTTATTGGCAAATTGAAGTAGATGAACGAGACCGCGAAAAAACAGCTTTCGTTACTCCGGACGGCCTCTACGAATTTAAGGTCCTGCCGTTTGGTTTGTGCTCCGCCCCCGCCACTTTCCAGCGGATGATGGACACTGTTCTATCTGGACTAAAGTGGCAGACGTGCCTTGTATACTTGGACGACGTGGTAGTGTTTTCTCGAACGTTCGAAGAGCCCCTAGTGCGTCTGAGAGCAGTTCTTGAGGCCATCCGATCCGCCCAACTGTCGTTAAAACCAGAGAAGTGCCATTTTGGGTATGAAAAGCTGAAGTTTTTGGGCCACCTCGTCAGCTTCCAAGGCGTCCGCCCTGACCCCGACAAGACTGCTGCTGTCGCCGCTTTCCCAACACCAAGCGACAAAAACGCCGTACGCCGTTTTCTCGGCCTCTGCGCGTACTATCGTCGCTTTGTGGAGAACTTTTCCGATATAGCGGAGCCGTTAACTCGCCTAACAAAGAATGATGTGCAGTTCAGTTGGGGCCCAAAAGAGTGTGCAGCGTTCGACGAACTGAAAAGTCGGTTGCAGACTCCACCTGTGCTCGGCCACTTTGACGAGGACGCTGACACTGAACTGCATACTGACGCAAGCAACATGGGGTTAGGTGCAGTGCTTGTACAGTGGCAAGATGGTGTAGAGCGGGTTATCGCTTATGCGAGCCGTACTCTGTCACGCGCCGAAGCCAACTACTCTACAACTGAGAAGGAATGCTTGGCTGTCGTGTGGGCCGTCACCAAATTTCGGCCATATCTCTATGGACGACATTTCAAGGTGGCTACTGACCATCACTCTCTGTGCTGGTTGGCCAACCTGAAAGACCCGTCTGGACGTCTCGCTCGTTGGAGTCTCCGGCTACAGGAGTTCGATGTCAGTGTCGTCTACAAGTCCGGCCGTAAACACAGCGACGCAGACTGCCTCTCCCGCGCTCCAATCGATAAAATCTCTACCGAGGAAGACGATGATGGCGGCTTTCTTGGAGCCGCCACTCCTTCTGACCTTGCTCAAGACCAACGAAATGACCCGGAACTTCGTCCAGTCATCCATTACCTCGAAGGATGTACCTCTCAGCTACCCAGATCTTTCGCACGCGGCCGTACGTCATTTTGTCTGCGTAACAACATCCTGTATAAAAATAATTTCGATGCCACGGAAACAACATACTTGCTCGTTCCACCAAGAAAACTACGTGCAGAAATTCTGCAGGCCTGTCACGATGAACCGTCTTCCGGGCATCTCGGCTTCGCCCGTACCTTAGCCCGCATACGTCTACGGTATTACTGGCCGAAGCTTGCGGTTGATGCCAAGCAGTACGTACAAACTTGCCGAGACTGCCAGAGGCGGAAAACTCCGCCCGAAAAGCCCGCCGGTCTACTCCAACCGGTTGACCCTCCGAAATTACCGTTTCAGCAGATCGGTATGGATCTTCTGGGGCCTTTTCCTTTGTTATCCTCCGGCAACAGATGGATCGTCGTCGCTACGGACTACTTAACGCGTTACTGTGAAACAAAGGCCCTTACCCGAAGCACGGCCACAGAAGTTGCCAAGTTCTTTATCGAGAACATCGTCCTTCGTCATGGTGCCCCGACAGTTGTCATCACGGACAGGGGAGCTGCGTTCACAGCACAACTTCTTAAAGAAGTGTTACATCTCAGCTGCACAAGCCACCGGAGGACAACCGCCTACCACCCGCAGGCGAACGGACTAACGGAGAGGCTAAATAAGACCATTGCCGATATGCTCTCTATGTACGTTGACGTCGACCACCGGAATTGGGATGCCATACTACCATACGTGACCTTCGCCTACAATACGGCGGCGCAGGAAACAACACGCTTTTACCTGACGAGTGCTCTGTCGTCACCGCAGACGCCGAAGAAATCGCACAGCGTGCAGAAGCCACACGCCAGCTGGCTCGCCAGCGCATTCGATGCCAGCAAGTAAACGATGCCCGGAGGTATAATGCGCGTCACAGGGAGGTTACATATCGACCAGGAGACCTCGTCTGGGTGTGGAGCCCTGTTCGCCGGAAGGGTTATTCCGAAAAATTGATGCGTCGCTACTTTGGACCTTACAAGGTTCTGCGCCAGACAAGCGACGTGAACTACGAAGTTCTTCCTGAGGGCACGGTACGTTCTCGTCGCACCACGTCACCGTCGGATGTCGTCCACGTAGCACGAATGAAGCCGTATTACACCCGCTCGACTGAATCTTGAACTGCTGTGTTTGCCGTACGACTTTTAGGACCATAAATCGGGACGTTGCATCGGGACGATGCTTTCTCAGGGGAGGGGGTAATGCCGCATGCCTGGGACAATCTCCCTGTTTGGGTATGTGCCTTTCGGAACATTGGGGTCTGAGAAGAAGAAGAGGCTTGGGTGCTACCACGGCAGCTCTGCTTGTGCGTCAGCTTCGGTGCCGTCTGTAGGTCTTTTAAGTCGAGTAAGTACTGTTTTTCTACCTTTATTCGTGACAATATACAGGTGCTAATGGGCACCTGTAAAAATAGTTAAATTTGTATCTTCACATGTAAATAAACCGTTTTTTTTTCATTGCAAATAAACGATTTCATGACGAGACCAGATGTGTTGCTTCAATGTCTGCTATCATTTCTGATGTGAGCGGGATAACTGCATGCGGTATAGCGGTTTATTAAGGGTAGCAGAAAGCGCGGTGTACTCCGAGACGCCTTCAGTTATTGACAGTTTGTAGGTCCATGCGGTAGTGCCGATCTCGAGGACGGCGGCCGTATTTCGAGGGAAGCGAAATGCAAGGCGCCTCTGTACCGGGCGGTGTCAGTGCACATTATACAACTCCAAGTTTTTTTAATAGAAGCCGGAGTCACTTCACGTAATGTGCAAACGTGCTTTTCAAACTGCATGCAATGCGAACTGTTCCCGTAAAACTAAATTTCATGGGTGTAATGAAATGGGCTCATAAAATTTTTTTAGTGATAAATATTCTCTTTTACTCTTCCAGAAAGCTCGCCATACCGCAACGGGTTCGTTTCCCCCTTGATGGTAGAAACATGGTAGAAATGCAGCCGACGCGATGCCGGCGGCGCGCTCATTCCAGCTGCGCGCCTTACCGCGCCCTACCGCGCCTTAAGTTGGTCAACAGCGCTCCCGTGGCATCTGCGCGCTTTGGAGTCACGTTTCCGCCGCCGGTACTCACACCTCCCCATTCTAGCCACCTTAACCGCGTGCCGTCGTGAGTGCCGCCATAGCAGCTAGAAGAGTGCCTCTCTTGCTTGGCTTGGCTTGCCTTAATGCTTTTTCTCCTCTCCCGAGGCTAAAATCATCAAATAGGGTAACATTTTTTTTTATTTTAAGTCTTGAATGAAGCTTCTAAATAGTCTGACAAATAAATCTGCTGGACCTCCGCTTTTCTATTGATAAAAGAAATGTGAATAATCTCTTAACCGTAATATTGCGTTTTTTTTTTGTAGCTACAATCAACCTCTGAGCTTGTTCATGGGCCATGCCAAGTAACGATGGAACGCTTCCCCGCAGTACGGCACACTCGCTGAAGCGCGGATCGCCTAGTCACACCCTATGCTTAGTTGTACTCGCGTTGGGATAATGATGACAAGGTTGCCCAGTTCGCTTGATGGCTGTGTAGGCTGCATGTATGGTATAGAAGTGTCAACTCGCAGTCGAACACAGCGTTTTGGTCCGTGCTAAAGAACCCCACGTGGGCGGTAACTGGAAGCTAATATACATCTCGGCAAGGTTAAATTCTAAATATGATGTCAACACTTCAATACGATGGAGAGAACACGGCTGTCAAAAAAAAATATGTAGAAGCGGACGCAGCGAAAAAAACTCTACGGCCATAAGGTCTTCTCCACAGACCACATCCGTGCCTTCACCACAACACTCGCGAAAAGCAGCAATGCAGTGTTCCTAGTTCAACGTTTTTTTTGTTTTTTTAGGAGATACTTACGTTCAACTGGGCGATCAGGGCCCCCATGCTGAGGTAGAGCAAGATTGTCCGGCAGATGAACAACAACGCGTACACAATCACGTACGCTGCGAGGAACAGCGAGTGTAAGCGTTTAAACTTAGAGGGGGCCAGCTCTAACGAGCATTTGGTCATGCTCTATATGCGGGCTATTGATGCCACAGGGTCATGGGTCCTACGAGGTGAAAAAACCCGGCATTGCGAACAGCGCTTGTACCCAAAATGACGTGCCTTCCACATAAAAACTAACAAAATACCCGTCGCAGGAACGAGAATTGACTCAAGGGACGTGCCTGGGACAAGCAAGCGACGATCCCTCTACACCTACGACACTCGAAACATGGCCTTTGAGGTGCACTAAGGTCTGCTTACGTGCTTTGGATGCTAAAGCATTATGGTTTGCCTTGGCGATACTTTATGCTACATAGTAAGCTTGACGTCTGGGCTACTTGGTTTCACATGGTTCCACAGGGCACTTGGCAGCGCATTGCCGGAACTTGTGCGTACCGAAGTTTGAAGAATGTACGGTGTTGAGCAGAAGTGCAAATCAGACCACAAGGGAAATAATTGAAGCAGAAGAGATTGTGGGGTTAGGGGACGACTGTATCAGTGTTCCTTCAATCTCACTAACTGCGAAGAAAATGGCCTACTTAAAGGGACACTGAAGTGAATTTGTCAAGCTCCCGTTTTTGCTTGCTCTGCGTAGACTGGCTCAAGTTAGCAGACTTTTCATCGTTTATCCGGTTGACAAATCGGTAATTATTTTACAAAGCGCGAAAGAAGAAAAACTACCATGCGCGGTTTGCGGCGGCCGCACCAACTAAGGCTGTGACGTTGAGAGGAGGGGCGCCGTGATTGGACGATGCCCAAGGTTAGCAATCAAACAAGTTTCGGTTTCGATTTCGGTTCTGAAAAACATAACCAATGGCGTTGTTGGATGGGCATTCTCAATATCTCAATAATCATCGTACCGCGCTTCTGCCATGTTGGCGGCTGTAAAATGCACAAGATAAGCCTCCCAGGACGGCTTGAAGTCGTAGCATTCACTAGCCGAGACCTACGCAGTGCATGAACGCCCTCCGCGTACCCGCAGACGCCCAAATGTCATGCGCTTTTCCCCCATATTTGGAGCTTGCCTCCCTCATGCCTGTATCGTAAAAAGCGTGTTCGCACCAGGCCAAGGGTCTGTTCATTCTGGCCTGTGCCCACTGCCTGCAAGCAGTCGGTGCTTATGGCAACAGCACGCCAACGAGAACTCGCTAGCGCGCCAGTGCCAGCCTGCGCGTGTTTTGTGAACTAGTTCGTGTAGACATGAACGTTGCGGCCCAAAAAAAGGTGAACTCAATATAGAAAACATCGGCGGAAAACATAAAAGTTAACTTACAAAAAAAAAAAAAAAAGCACGTACACGCGGGGATTCGAACGCGTGACTTGCAAAACATTTGCGGTGAACTACAAACGCCTCAGCCCACTACAATACTCAGCGACTCCCGAGCCGCCGTGGCAGGCTACAGCCGCGGTCGCGTCGGAAGACCGGCTGCGAGAATCCTCCCGAGAGGAAAGGAGACCGTAACAACGCTGAAGTGGTTCCCGGCCCACGTCGGAGCCCTCCCCGGCGGTACGCCCAACCGCAACGAGGGCGCGGACGCCGTCGCGCGAGAAATCGTGCACCGCGCGACGCCCCCCCGTGCCCAAGCCCTGCGGACGGAAGACAACATGGAGCCCCTAGCCGGCTACAGTGAGATACTGGCGTGGTACAAGGAGGGACGCCGCGAGCTTCCCGGCCCTCATCGGGGGCTGGGGAGGCACGAGGGCGTGCTCTTCAGACAGCTACAAGTCGGGACAGTGTTGACGCCGGCACTGGCCCGGCACATGTGCTCGGACATTCCCGGCGACGGTGTGTGCTGTGTGTGCGGGGTGGAACTGGCCACCCTGGCCCACATACTTTGGAACTGTGACGAACCTGTGCGGGGTGTGCGGGGCCCCGGCCCGCTACCACCGGACATCGAGAAGTGCATCCGCTCGACGGATGAGGGCGACCAACTATACGCGATCCAGCGGCTCGAGGAAGCCCTGGGCCGGCAGAAGCGAACGGGAGACCCTCCTGCTGGGGGAGCGCTCCCTAGTAGCCGAAGCCAAGGCCTGGGTACCCCTTGAGGCCCAGGGTAGGCGGGGGCGGTGAAGCCCTGCGTGGTGAATCCCGCCCCCCTCGCAGGATTTATTAATAAAGGACATTTTCTCTCTCTCTCGGCCACGAAGCCAGATCCGCAGGACTTCCTAACATAGGGTATATATTGCACAACTGGTTTACACTTTCATTTAGTTTTGGCATTTCAAGCAGCTTAGGTGACTATTTGTTGTACTGCGCTCGTGCAGTAAGCGTCGCCCGAGTTTCCACAGTAGCTCACGTCTAGCAATTGCATTTCGTAAACGGAAAAGCGTTCGCAGATGCGTAGTCGTGCTGCTGACCGCTGTTCTTGTTCGCCCAGCGCAAAAAAGTGCTTCCCGCGCCCTAGTTTTACGCTGTACGGTAAAAATATCAGTTGATTTTATTTATTTAGTACCTATATTAACTTCGCTGACTCTTCTCCCGCCTTCAAGAGGCCTTATATTTTCCTACTGGCGTACCAGTCAGCGAAGCGTCGCATGTGCGCTTGTGCAGCGCCTGTGTGAAGCGACCTTGATTTGGAGCTAGATACAGTGTACAAACAAACCAAGTAAAGAAAGGCACATTCTTCCATTCACAAACGTGTCCTGGCTTCGTTTCAACTAAGCGAACGAATTGCGGCCAAGCAATTTTTTTTAACCTCCTTGATTGCGACGACCCGCCGGCGGCCGGCGGACGAAATGCTGGGCCGACTGACTCTGTCTGAAGGCCGGGGAGCCGTGCAGTAGCGCAGCCAGCCAATTGCCACCTCATCCCCTCCTGACGTCACACGAAAACGCCACAGCAAATGGGCGAGCGTAAAGAGAGGAGGACAGCATTTTCGAATTAGTTTTTCTACTAAATAAAATCGCGTAAACGCGCCTAGAGTGGTCGAAACATGGCCTGGGGACTCCGGACTACAATTTGCGCTAGTAATCCCGCAATGTTTACATATCACTTCAGTGTCCCTTTAAACGAAGCATGTGTTGGCACTGGACGGCAACGGGTGGATGAAGTGTAGTGCGTTTTATATCTTGTTTATCTTGTTTATCTGCTTTTATGCTGTTGTGTCACTATATCTTGCATGCATAAATATTTCCTGCGTCAATAAAGTATCAGTTGGAAGACAGCGCTGTGTATGTCCCTTACTTTTCCTTGCGTGTGTTTTTAATTGCGCGGTAATTTTAACTTTATTATACCTCCCAAGTGCGTTACGCTGGTTCCATGAAGCACCATAGCACATGGTCGGAGCATCTCAGTACGGAGTCTCCAATTGTGGTCGGAATGGTCAGATTCCTACTTACAGGAATTGTCCAACTACAATGACAACTGCCATCGGAAGCTCAAGGCATACCCGCCAATTTATTTGATATAAATATGCTCATGCACAATTCCTGCGCACCCACTCAGGGGGTTGGACAGTGATTATAGCTGTTGTCGGAGGCTCAGGGATGATTAAATCTATACCCCTGTCACACGGGCGCTTTCAATCGCGATTGAGTCGATCCGGATTGAGCTCAATCCGGGTCGGGCACTGCTACACGGCAATTTCAATCGCGATCGAGGCCGATCCCGCTCGAACTCAATCCCGGCTTCTCAAGCGCGATTGAGAGGAGTAATGGCACAGAAGGTGACAACTTCAATTAACGCCACAAATTGTATCAAATAACTTGACCCAAATAAGCGTGCAGTAACATGTATATAGTTCCGTATAACTACGAGCGCGCAAAGTTACCAGACGACGGCCGCGAAGTACATTTTTAGCGCCATCTGGCGTACGTGAGTGCAACCGGTGCAACTTCTCGATCGGGACCGAAACATGCCGTGTAGCAGTGGCGGTGCTTCGAGCGAAAAAGTCGATCACGCTTCGCTTCAATCCAGATTGATAGTGCCCGTGTGACAGGGGTATAATAGCCGCAATGCCTTCGCATTCAAAGCACGTAAGCGGGCTCAGGCGCTCCCAGTAATTTAGTAATCACAACGGCACATAGAAAAGTCACTCGGGTAGCTATCGAGGGCGCCCTAGCTTTATACCGTTATACGCCCATTTGCATATGCCACCCAGCTTGTCTCGTTTTCTGACAACTGTAGGATCAGACGAGAGGCTGAAAAAAAGAAACGTTTTTATTTCGTTCAGATTTCGTGTTGTAGCATATCTTTAACTCAAACCAGTTCTTCTTTTTTCTTTTTGGCGGCCACGTAAATCGGTTTCAGTTTACGGGCAACCGCTTTTAGTATGAGACTCGGGCCTCATGTGCACGTGAGGTTTTCGTAGTGTGATCCTAAATATAAGGGTAAGACATCCGCTACGCAGCACACGATCACGTCCTAAAAGCGACGCACACGCGTTGACACTCAAGCGTTTTGTATACATCGCATTAATGCTTCTATATCATCAAACGAATGGCATAGCTCAGAATTAAACCCGGTCCTTGTAACACAGAGGCACAGAGCTCGTTCGCGTTCAGAAAAAATTAAAGCCGTTCCACTCAATGTGAAAGCGGTCGAAAGTGCAGAGCAGTGATTCGCCATAATAGGCTGTAGCGCCATTTTACGCTCACTGCTACCACCCAATGCAATTCAAATTTCCCGCCTTCGCAGCGCTTGCGCGCCTCCTGCCTGAGACTGCGCCAGCGAGTGTTCTGTTTTTTTTTTTTTGTGTGTGTGTGATTGCTTTTGCTCCCGCACGTACTGGTGTTGCACTGCCACTTTTTTTCGCTTACTATCGTAAAAACCAACCAAAAGAGCGTTTCTAACTAAATGAACGAGGGGGCGGCCGGTTGTATACACAGATTTTGCCTGAAAAGGACCTGCAGTTTTCTCTGCGCTAACAACGTGGAGATGTATGACAAGCTCCAGCGGTTCACGAGGTTCGAACGGTTATGACTATTTAAACCGCGTGGTTTTCAAAGCCTCACCGTGACTCCCTGACGCCGGTACAGAAGGCTCTACTTGGGTCCGTTATCTCGCTGCGCCGCCTGATTCCGATAGTCGTGTCGACCGTTAGCGAGCTACGACGACAAGGCGAGCCCCATAAAGAGCTCAGCACTTAGAAGGCCCCGTTTCTTCTTGCAAGTGTCTGGTCTTAAGATGTTGCGGGATGAGGGCAATCGGGTTTCCATTGCCTGTGTATTTTTTCGCAGTTAGGAAAACACTGCGAAGGCGGCAGGAATCCAGGCAGCCAAGCTTTTTCTCAGAAGTAAAGACGTTGTTAAAGGACTGTTAAAGAACATGCGTTTGTGGTTTGTATGAAATACTTACACAAGCTCAAGGGTGTGGAGTTGTTCACTGAAATGATTGCATTTAAGATTTGCAAGGCAGTTCTCATCCAATGACCAGACGTTTGAAAGTTTAGTCTATGCGGAACACAGTGAAAATATTACCTCTCGCAGCAAGCAGAAATAATTACGGTGAAAAAAGTGCGACTACTTACTCTGCCTCTTTACGCTGCTGTGGAAATAAATCGCGAAGTATACTGTAAAGAAAACGTATATGCCCTGAAAAAGAAATTAAGAGAAGTTATGGCCAACAGTAACACATGCGAATGTTATTCCTCTACGGGTTTGTGGAAATAAGTGCATCTGAGGACAAACTACAAAGAACGCTTAAAACCATTTTACCAGCGAAAAAAGGACAGGGACCTAGAAAGAAGTAGACGGGACAATCGCTAGACTTCAACTGAACCGCTTTTACTTGAGACACGTAATACATGAAAACGCTAACAGACAGGGCTAAAAAGATGAGAACACTTACAAATGATACAATCAATCTACAGTCATAGATGCGTGCCACCCCACACGGCTAAGCTACGACCCGCGCATGCGCTCTTGGAAGAAGCTTAGATCTTTTGCCGTAAGAGCGATGGAAGGCACGCTGATACAGTTATCTGCCTCCCTGTGAATATGGAAGGCCTCACAAATCTCTCGTTTCACTTGGTCGCGCCCACTGCCTAAGACACGTGTGGCATCAAATGCTGGGACACAAGGACACTGCTTCAGTGACTGTAGATTGTTTTTTTATCATTTGTAAGTGATCCTTTTAGCCCTGTCTGTCAGCGTTTTCATATATTACGTGTCTCAAGTAAAAGCTGTTCAGTTGAAGCCTAGCGATTGTCCCGTCTACTTATTTCTAGGTCCCTGTCCTTTTTTCGCTGGTAACATGGTTCTAAGTCAACACCAACTAGCCCAACTTTCAGCCTTAACTGAGAAGAACTTATTGCTGGGCTAGTTTGCGAATAGATGCCATGATTTAAAGTGCAAGAAAAACACACGGACGAAGAACAGAGTAGACGAGACAGCCTTGACTGTAACAAAGAACGCCAAAGAGTACAAGCAAGCTCCAAGTTCGGCGTGTGATTCGTCTGATGAAGTTTCTCCTATGGGGAACTTCTGTGGTGAGCGGCAGGTGGAAATTACAACCTCGCATACGTCTTCACAACAGGTACCGGGAACAAACCCTATGGGGTGCCTGAAAACTGCCGGCGGGGTTGGTTTCTCGTGCGGCCTTACGCGATTGGCTGCGAGCGCGAAAACGTCAACGATAACGGCCCGGGCAGCCAACATCGCAACGTTACACGAGAAATCAACCCCTGCTTAAGTTTTCTAGCACACCCTAGTGTTTGTCCCCTAACGTCTCAACGATCGGAATACGAATCAGCCGCTCAAAGAATGCGAGGTACAAATCCGCACACTTTCTTCTGCAGAGGCGTACGACTAACTACAGCAATATCACGCGCAGATTGCGCCGAGCTGCGCATTTCTGAAGCTGGAATAAAACGTGGGTTTTGAGCATATCTATAAGAAGTCCGCCTAAAAGGAGCCGCAGAAGTCACCACCAAGCTGCGGCCGCTGGCCACCGTCACTGTGCTGCTACGACCACCTGCTTGAATCATCTCTCTCTCTCTCTCTCTCTCTCTCTCTCTCTCTCTCTCTCTCTCTCTCTCTCTCTCTCTCTCTCTCTCTCTCTCTCTCTCTCTCTCTCTCTCTCGCTGTCTGTTGCCTATCTTTAAAGCTTGAGGAAGATAAACCTTGACCCTCTAGTACTTGCATGGATTACAGACTTCCTGTCTAACCGAACTCAATATGTTTTCGCTAATGACTGCGCGTCTTCTACCTGTGATGTAACATCTGGTGTTCCGCAAGCCTCTACTCTTTCTGATATTTATTAACGATTTGCCCGACTGTGTTAAATTCTCGTCGATAAAATTGTTTGCGGATGATTGTGTAATTTATAACAAAATTTCTAACTCCTCTGACGTTCAAAATGACCTTAACAGCGTTACTAAATGGTGCAATAACTGGTGTATGCAATTAAATGTTTCTAAGTGCAAAAGTATGAAAATATCTCGCCCTACTGTTAAAACCAATGCTTGCCTGTATTTCCTAGATAACGTTCCCTTGCTCTCTGCTAATTGCTATAAGTACCTAGGTGTTCACATTTCTAATGACCTTTCTTGGAATACCCACATTGAATACGTTGTAAGCAATGCTAACCGCATGCTGGGCTACTTACGCCGACATTTTTCAACCGTTTCTACCTCCCTTAAACTTAATCTTTACAAAACGCTTGTCCGTTCCAAATTAGAGTACGCGTGCGCATTATGGGATCCTCATCAGGTCACGCTCATTCATTGTCTGGAATCAATTCAAAATCGTGCCGCTCGCTACATCTTATCGTCCTATTCACGTACTGCCAGTGTTTCGTCAATGAAAAAAACGGTTAACCTCCCTGACCTGTCAGTGCGCCGTAGATGTTCTCGTCTGTGTTTATTTCACAAAATATATCACCATAACCCTACCTTAAAAGAACAACTTATTACCCCGCGTCGCTATATTTCATCTCGAGCGGACCATAGTTGCAAAGTCGGCTTGCCGTCTTGTCGTACTAACGTATACAATGACTCATTTATTCCTAAAACGAGTGTACAGTGGAACCACCTCCCTGCCGCCATAGCATCAATTACTGATACAACCCTTTTCAAAACTGCTGTACATAACACCTTTTGCTCGTAGAATGTCATAGGAGATTGTGTATTATTTTGCTGTTGTGTAAACAGTGTACATTCATTGTTGTCGTACGCGCATCTCAAACAATCCATTGTCGTAAAAACTGCACATTGTATTCTTTTAAGTTTACCACTCCTTTCTGTTGTGCCCTATGGGCCCTGAAAGTATTTGTAATAAATAAATAAATAAATAAATAAATAAAGATCGACCGAAGCCTGCAACAATGCGCCATGCAGCCGAAGATCCATCAATACATCTTCAGCTAACTTTTGCTTACCAGGAGGAAAAGCACGAGGACCGTCACAAGTCTTGCGCCTTTTCGCCATGATCCTGGAAAGAAAAAAAAAAATTTTCTGGCAAGGTAACCTCTAAAGATTATTAGACAAAATAAATTGGTTGCTACAAAAATTGCATAATTTGCATAATTATCGCTACTTAGCTTATTGGCTTTTGCTTCCGTGATAGCTAGAGGGATCACGTTGTATGGACGCGCTGCCAAGGGGATTATTGGAGAAGTAACGAAAATCGAGCTAGTTGGTATTGTGGGTCTTTGGATTATTGGCATGGATTATTGGTCTTTCGTTTGGAGTCACCCCTACGCGCTTACAGCCAGGAAACGATATGATTACAGTACAGTGCAGGGATGCAAGCCGATCGATAGTGCTGTGGACACAATCGATAGGCATGCACCCCGATTCTGTGCACATGTATGACTACTCGGCCCAACTGAGAATGCGAATTTGCCGAATAACGCTGGCACACACACGAACTGACTCAATAAAAGGAATGTGCTTTATGGCATGGCGCAATGAAATACGTCATGCTTGCGTTGCATTACCTCACAACAGATATTTCGACGAATCAAATCTTATGCTGCCCGTCTGTCATGGCCCTACTTTGCTCGTTTTATCGCAATGACTAGTCACTCAGATGTGGTTTTCGTGAAGCTCACAGGCGAATTTTTTCAGCTCGCACAAAAAGAAGCGCTGGTTATAATGTTGAACTACTCTGCAGTTTTATTGTTCACTGTGGCAAAATTTTCTGCATTATAGCTAGACATACCAAGTCACGAAAAATTTTGGCACTACCCTTGAAGTCTCGTCGCATAGAAAGGCTGAAGAAAAACACGAACGAGTAATTATTGCGGAATAATCTGAGAACGACTCAAAGTAGGGAGAAGCGATACAAAAATGCAGAAACTCATAAGTGGGAATCATGGGATAAATGCGTAAGCACCTCTGACGCACAACTACCCATTTTATAGCCTGCTTCACTACTATTTCAGGGGAAATGTAACGGTTCTTGGTACGAAATTGTGAAGGACTTGTAGCCTTTAATAAATACTTCCATAGGAGTATGTACCCCTATAAAACGCTGCAAAAAGAGCGCATTTAAGTAGGCTTCATTACCTTGCAGAAGTGCATGGCTAGAAAGACGTTTTTGGGAGCAACATAAGCAGTCTCATAATAAAGAATGAAGGCATTGGGGCCTTTTATTACATGTCTTTGGACACCTCACCTATTTAATACGCAATACAGCGACCGCCTTTAAAGTTGATTGATTGATTGTAGGGTTTTACGCGCCGACACAACGCAGGCGACGAGGCGCGCCGTGGTGGAGGGCTCCGGATTAATTTTGACCACCTAGGGATCCTTAAGATGCCCCTAAATCTCGTACGCATGGGCGTTTTTGCTTTTCTCTTCCATCGTAAAAGCGGCTGCCACGGCCTGGAATTGAACACGCGTCCTCGTGCTCAGCAGGACAATGCCTTAGCCACTGAGCCACCGCGGCGGGTGCCTTTAAAGTCGGCTTCACTAATTACACAGCTACATTGCGGGAAGGATATTGTTATGGGCATTAGAAGTAGTCAGATCAAATGATGAAGGCTATACGGCCTATTAATAGCCTCTCTATTACCCTATGCATTCTCAAGTATACCTATACAGTCATTTTCTTTAAAGGAGCCATGAAGAGAAAACAAAAGTTTGTTTTATTCGAAAGATTAGGTGTTTCATAGTACCCCAAGCGCTTTCCCGGAAGCAAATGATGCTTTATTCACTGATAAATAAGGCAATTTAAGCCAAAATTTTAAATCTCCCGCTAAAATTGAACATTCCGTGACGTGTACAATGGCGTCATAGAGCCGGTCCATGAAACAGATACTTAGTATGTCGACTCCATATAGCACCCACACGCGGGAGTCGATCGAGACGGCGGCCATTTTAAAAATACTAGTAAAACCTAGTGCACCCGCAGCCCTAGTCATGGAATCGCCTGATCCGGAGAACAAAACTCTCGCCGAGGAGCTCGGGCTTGCATTTAACAACCTCACACCACAATAACGCTCAATGCTTCTAAGTGCACGAGCGGCAAGAGTTGTGGGATACGCGGTGGACGGGAAAGCGACCATTCCGCGATAGCCACAACAGATGAACGCCCAGCCGTCGGCACCGCTGCCTCGTCAGCCCCGTCGCGACGGACGAATATAGACTGGTACGTATGTGCCGTATTTTGATTACGGTTAATAATAGTTCAATTTCAGTAGCAGTATCACTTATGCCAGTTGGCCGGTGTCGTGTATGGAAAGCCGTTCGCGCGAGCTCTCTGCTTCGACCAGAAAGATACGAGCGTCAATGCGCGGTGTTTACGGCATTTTTTTCCCCAAGGTCAGAGCGATTTGACGAAGTCGGCAACGAGCGCCAGCATGTTCCAGGAGTGAGCTAACGTAAGGGTCCCTGCCGTAACTGAACAAACTGAAGTTTTCAGTGGTTGTAAACTGGAAACGAGCTCGTAACGACAGCAGCAAACTAACACCATTCGAAACTTACGCGACGACTGGCACTATCTCGTCGCTTCTTGCTGTTCCTTACTCCCCTCGTTTCTATTTTTACCTTTGCTGGTTGGCGATATGACGGCCAACCTCCTGTGAAGGGATTACGATACGAAGCAAGGTCGCGGCTGTGCGTGCTGGAACGGTTCGTTGGCCCCGAAGAGCCTCGAACCCGAAAATTCGTCTGCGCGACGGCGAGATGTCGAGCTCGGCCGGCGCGCTAGTTTCGTACGCATTGGCGCACACGCTTGCGAGTTCGTTCGGACCTTCAACCGTTTACTCCACCGTTCTTTGTCATAAAAAGAATGTGCAGTATGTTTCACGGGCATTTAGCTCGCTATGCAAGCTGTAAGCCCTGCCTAACATGCGTTTGCTTTTGCCGGCCTCCGCCAATCGCAGAGCTTAGCCCATGTGACGGCATAGGTTCTGTTGCGGGAAATGAGCTGGTGGGTCGCATGACCATTCCCGTTTTTCCTAATTATGTAGCTTATTTGAGCGAAGTTTGCGTTATAAGTGGTGTCGTTATGGTTCTAACGAGGCAATCTTTCGAATGAACCAAACTTGTGTTTTCTCTTCATGGCTCCTTTAAAGCCTGCTTCACTACCATATACAAATGCTTTGCGGGGTATATATTTTAGGGGCAATTTGAGTGGTCGTCCATGAAAGCACCTAGGCACCAAGGCATATTACTATGCGTATAAAGCATTACTGACCAACAGACCGGCTTCCTTGTTGCACCTAAAGAAGTTTTTAATCATTTAAAAATGTAATAAAATAGCGCACTGCACCGAGTGGAGTGACATTTCAAAGTGATGTTGTGGGGGACGCATATATATTACTTTTACGGTCAGCTGAGGGCAAAGAATGTGGAGTTATGGCATCCCTACACAAAAACAGTAGAGACAAGAAAGAAGTATATCGTGAAATGAGGTTGCCTATTGAAGATATAATATTCGGCTTCGAGAGCATTCCGGCAAGCCGCAGTAGATGTGAAGAATATGAAATTGCTTCTTTATTTGCTTGCTTTTTAATACAATTTGCCAACACAGAAACCATGAAAGTAGTTTTGTACAACTTACAATACGTCTACAACCTCGACCACAGGCCTACAATCAGCAAAAAAATGAGGTGTGATCGCATAAAAAAAAAAGGCTGAGATATCAAAATTAAGTGCCTTTTTTTATCTATTCGTTCAGTAGTTGCATAGCTTAAATAAAGTATCGGCGTACCAGGCAAGTATACATTATAAATCTACACATACACAAATGCACAACTTTACCATTAAGATTAGAGAGCCTAAAACAGCAGGAAGTCACATTTAAAATACGGATCCGATAATTGTCCTAAATTTGAAGGAAATATTGCCTTGGGTTTCGTACTCGCAGAATTACCAGAATGAGTGGGAATAAGTTCGAATCACTCAGAATTACTTCGATTAGCTTGAAATCTCTTCGAGCTACTTGGCGTACGTTGCGCCTAATGAAAAAAAAGCTCTTACTCCTCATATTTAAAAAAAAAAACCTCGTCTGGTCAAGCAAGACTGCAGATCATTCACAGGGAGATATAATTGCATGATTGAATACTGATCGAAGCGAAAAGCAAAAACGCCCGTGTGTACGAGATTTCGGCGCACGTTAAAGATCCCCAGGTGGTCAAAATTAATCCGGAGCACTCCACTACGGCGCGCCTCATCGCCTGAGTTGCGTCGGCGCGTTAAACCCCCACAATCAAATCAAAATCATGAGCATTATTGAATAAATATGCGCTTCACATCATTTGGGCAACGCTACAACAGAGCTATTCCACTTTCCAATAGGCGCTTTCTTTGGCTCGCGTGACCGTTCAGAACAGCTACGTCTATGCATATGAACCGCTGAGCCAACGCGCAAATATATACTCCCATTGGATTGACTGTCCTACCCTCGCCTTACGCGGGCACTAGACCTCCGGAAAACACCCACAGCTACATGAGGAACCTCTGCACTGTGAGCATGCGTTTAGTAAGGCTCTGCGCGTCTTGGGACCGAATCGCCAGTGAGAACCAAACGAATCAGGCAACTCGTGTACTCATTTCGTAGGCTTCTACAGCAACGTTGGCGCGAACATTAATGAAAGGTGGCTCCACCGCCTCGACGGCCGTCCACTGCGCGAAGTCGGCTCGTGCGTCCACCCGCCTGTATATGCACCAATAAACTACCAGACCTCCGTGAATAAGCTTCGAGTACGTACATACCGCGGCGAGTGGCGTTGTGAGCGGCCCCCGCCTCAGCGGGAGGTGGCGGCCAGCGGGCCGAAGTCGCCAAATACCACTGCCGTAGTCAAACGAAACGTTGCCGTGTATACCATTGTGAGGGGCCGTGCTTCTTCGGCCATACGTGCCAACGCCCGGACCGCCATCCTCCGAACCCTTAGCTCCGGAGGTAGCGGTCCGGGGGTATGCGCGCCAGCTTCGCTAACCAACGGATGTCTGGTTTTATCGGTGGTAGTCATGGTGGATGTGGTGGGACCGGTGCTTCGCTAACCATTGCTAACTGCGAGGTGATACTAAAAATGGGCTGACCTTCTGACAAGACACCTCGGTCTTTGTCCGCCGTTCCAGGTGTCCATGTGTCGTACCCGAAACCCGAAGTAGCGGACGTGCCCGATTTGGAAGTGCGACTCAAGGTTGAACCCGTCTTGCTGCTGCCTCTGGAGGAGGAAATCTTTGAGTTGCTCGTGGATCCCTTAGTTCGAGCCATTGCGGCATGCTCCGCCTCCGAGTGACAGCCCTGGAACGCTGCGGACCTCGGAGTCTCGAGCTAGAGCCTCGAGTGCGTCGGAGGCTGGCTGGTTAAAGACGATGATGATGATGATCATCAATAGGATGATGATGAGAATCGTGGGAAAGGGGGGGGGTGAGACGTTACAATTACTAGAGTTTTGGACAGAATTGCACCTCTAAATTTCTTGGCTTTTGCACAAATCTGACCCCGCTAAATTCTCTCGATGCCAATTCTGCTACGACCCGGACACTATAGGCCGTTTTGTTTTAAATCACCGCAGCCTTGTTTGCAACGCGACGCACGCACCTATATCTACTTTTACTCGGCTTCACGACTTATTTTCAACTTCTGTTATTCTTTCCCTTGGCGCTTCTGTCATATAATTGTGTCACCGGGATGTTCTGTCCACCCCGCATTCTTTCTTTGCGTCAACAGGCCAGTATTCCTGCTATGTAGTCAGCTATTCCTTCCTGACTGCTGCTACGTTCGAGGGCTTCTTCAGTTTTTTTTTCTTGTCTATTTGTCCCACCTAAAGTAATCAAGGTCACCTTAGAATAATTTTCGTGGGGAGCTTCTTGACCAATCCCCGTGTGGGTATATTCCGGTATTTGAGGACATCAACCAAACAAACAACCAACCGCATTTGTCGCACACGTGTTTGCGGCGGCCCCGCCGAGCAGCGACCCGCTCGCGTATATGTTTGGCAAACCTGGCCTCCTAAACGCATCCAACTTTCGCCTCTTTTGCGCACCGAACTGGAAGAATCGAACGAGTAATAAACGTGTTGGCATGATAAAGCGAACTAAAAGATACCAAACCACCGTTATTTTCGGCAAGAATGCGTATAACTGACCTAAGATAACATGTTGGAGCAAAACAAAAACTGTCTGTCTTAAAAAAAAAAAAACTGGGGCTTGAACCCAGGTCGCCAGAGCTAGTGAAAACCCACGACTCTGCCCCTTACTATAGACGAACAGCGGAGCCTATTTAGAAGTTGTTCAGGATAATAGAAAAGAGTGTTCCAAGCGATCCGGTAGACGTCGCCAGTGAGGGTTAGGCGGCCAGGTTTGTCGACGTCAGGTTTGTAGCGACACTCGGCGGGCTCCAGCGATGGGTGGAAACTTTCCCTTCTTGCACGCGGCTCGCAGTCGTCATGATTCTTAATTTCGCGTCCGGGGCCGAAGCCGGTTTTTCTGCTGGAACATTTTCGTGTTAAAGTGGAGCCGGGTTGGGCACAGTGGAGCTCCGAAGAAAAGGACCTCAATGGGGTGAGAAAGCGTGGCAAATCTCACACCACGATGTGTGGGCCGATACCCGACCTCCTCCCCCCTTCTTTCTAAAAACAATGTTCTACTACTACGACGACGGTACTCCTATGTACGAAAAAGATACTTGGAAAACAGGTTTAACCAATTGCCCCCCCCCCCCCCCTGTCTGTTCCTCTTGTAGCGACACCATCGCCATCGTCATCATGAGCGCCACAATCACCATCAGCGGGGCCTGGCCAGGGGAGGAGGGCCACGCACCACGATCATCATCAGTGGACCGGACTGGCACGTCAGCACTGACACGCGCCACGAAGAACAGAGAGAGAGAGAGAGAGAGAGAGTAAATGTTTATTGAAAAAGGAGAAGAGGTCGGCCTGAGAAATTGATCTTGGGCCTGCTACTTCCCTCTGGGGGGAGGGTACTGGGGACAGAAAGAGAAAGGAATGAATATGGAAGGTATAGGGAATGAAAGTGACAAATGAACTATGTACAAGCAGTAAACCAATAAACGTCTCACGTACAACGGGGCGCTGAATCAGATGACTACAGTTCACTTTTAAGCACATGACTATCATCCATGAAAAAAATAAAAAACCTACAACCTAGAAAACCTAGAAAAAAACCGCAACCTAGAGGCGAGAATCCAAAGAGGAGTCACCAAGAAATGTAAGCAGGGCTTTAACGGCTAGGCTTTGCTTCCTGTTGTCAGCCCACGTGTCCACGTGCCCACGTGCCCACGTGCCATATGCTTAGCGCTTGACCAAAGTACTCGAGTGAGCGAATGAACCTTGAGACAGCTTTACTACGCTTGGACACTCGCCCTCTGTCCGAACGAAGAACGAACATGACCGAGCGCCTGGGCGGCCGCATGTCTGCACCGCTCCCACTCCTGGCTGGGCCTACGCTCTCTCCAATAAAATGTAGGAGGCCACTGCACCCTACCGAGTCTGCTTCCTACACTCTAATCTTAGCGTTCGGGGCGAAGGCGCTGGGTTTTAGCCAGGCATATCTTTTCTCCGCCGTACACTTATTCATCTCGGAATCTGGGCGTCTCCCGAGCTAGCCCCAGGCCATACCGGGCTTCCCTCAAAAAGATCCTGGCGTGTATGATCACTGCTATCAGTGCCTTCCCGCCCACCCATTAATTTTCTTTTAAATGCAGAGCATTTCTTTAACTCACGATGTCACCCGGCGTTGTCGGCGTTGGCGTGCCTCGGCGTCCGCAACAGCCGTTCCAGGTGCGCCCTTCCCCCCACTCCTCCTCTCCCGCATCACGCTACCGTCCTCACTCTCAACAACAGGTCCGCACCCCTCCCCCTACACTAAATAAAAAAATAATACTTACCGGCGCCTGGTTTCGATCCCACGACCCTGCGGGTGGAACGCAAGGTACATGGTGCTCTACCCACTGCGCCACAAAGCCGACACAGAATGGAAGGCTACGAACGCGCCTTATATCCTTGACTCGTTCAAACTACGTCAAGAAGCTGCTGATACAACGCATTCACTACCTGTGGGCGGAACGCGAGGTACATGGTGCTCTTCCCACTGCGTCACAAAACCGACTCAGAATGAGAGGCTACGAACGCGCCTTATATCCTTGACTCATTCAAACTACGTCAAGAAGCTGCTGATACAACGCATTCACTACCACCAACTCCCCAAACACTAAACGTTAACGCAATACACCCGCCCCCTATGCGATGCATTTACTCGAGTCCCCCTCGCGGGGAGATGGACCCTTTATTTAGGTTTTGATTTTATTTCGGTTTCAAGACTTCCTGGTGCTACGTCTCTTGTTTGGGCAGTTTTTTTTTTCTGTTTATATTTTCCGCCTAAATGCCCATTTTAGTTTCATTCTTTAAATGCGTTTCTTTAATTACTGAGTATATATAGTTTCTCTCGGTGAGCGCCCCTTTCCTGGCCAATACCTCTGAGGGGGTATGAGCCATATCTTCTTGCACCACCACCACTACGCACGAAAGGGTCGCTGCATCGGAGAGAGAGAGAGAGTGAGAGAGATATCGATAAAGAGACCGTCTTTGTGGCAAATCGCGAGAGCCGCGATTAGCCAATGTTTATTGTCTATGGCAAGAAGATGCAAAGTTCATAATTTTATTTCTAATAAAGCCAGTGAATCCTTCAAGTAAACGTTAAAAAATGATTCTAAGTGCAAAAAGCTGCAATTTATACGGAACATCAATCATGGTAGAAGCGTATGGTCGATGTGAGACACAGTGACTTCTTCATTTTGCCTATAGGCAGTCAAAGCGCTAAGTCATCACCGTTCCACCGAGCTGCGACCGCTCGCCTGCCCCGCTTCCACCTTCGAACACCGCAACGATAAACGGCACTGGAGCAACGAGGACGAGACTTCGACGAGTTCAATGCCGGAGAACCTCCGATGTGAACGCCCGGCGACAAGTTTAGGGGCGTCCCGTCCTCAGAATGAGTCGGGCGGTCATCCTCAGCGTCATAGCCGCGGGCTGCTTTGTGAGTCACGATTTTTACTATCGCAGTGCATAGAGTGTCATACGATGGCGCTCTAGCTCAGAACTGTAGCCATGGCTAGAGTGCCGTCCGATGACATTGCAATATTTAAGACTAGTCTGGCACAGTACGAAACGTCTGTCGCTGTGGTGTAGAGGTTCCGTCTTAGTTTGCTGGTTCCAGGGTCGGTGGTTCGAGATTGGCTTTTACCTTTTTTCATTTTTATTTTCTTCTTTAGATTTCATGTCCTAGGTTAACTTTTGGTTTTTGGTCTTTTATGTGATGGCTTTCTGTTCGTTAGGTTCTGTTATGTTAGGTTGTTTTACCTTACGCTACGTTAGGGAGAGTGACGCGGTGCCAAACACGGAGCTTTTTTGGTTTTTTTTTTTTACGAAAAGCCGGTGGACGTCGATATAGTGGAGTACTTATAGTAGCGTCTAAGGGCACTTTAGACAGAGTGACTATATTTGTGAAGCATTACAGATGTCAAACTAAATGTTGTCTAATACGCTGGAAGCCCCAGTTGAGGGAATAGGCCTCTTTGGTACGAGAATTGTTCGCGCCACCGTTGCTAACAAATGGTTTGTCAAAGCTACAGCCGCTCAGAGGAGAGCTGTTTAAAGGAAATGAAATTAAAAAAAAAACTGTGCGTGAGAGGGGTTGGGAGGTGAATGAAAGCTGTTTTATTTGAGATACCGGCTTAGCAACTTTGACGTACAGACCGTTGCCCAATTTACTCAGGCGTTTTGGGCTGAGCACTGCGTTTTCAGTGTAACTCTAGCGGTGGGTTGCATTACCAGTTGGGATTGAAATTAAAGGGAGAAGCAGTGCAAACTTCTTTTGTTGCC
Source organism: Haemaphysalis longicornis (assembly GCF_048455015.1). Taxonomy (NCBI): domain Eukaryota; kingdom Metazoa; phylum Arthropoda; class Arachnida; order Ixodida; family Ixodidae; genus Haemaphysalis; species Haemaphysalis longicornis. The sequence goes on from NW_027526340.1 coordinate 1,522,284, forward strand.
TGATATTAAGTTAGCTGCACGTTCCCTGAAAAATCAGTCACAATTGCTAGCGCTGTCGCATGCGTCATAATTTATAAGTCAGAAGCCTTCGCGTGTTTTTTTTTAACTTACAGATTATCAATGTTTTCATGGTTCTCGAAAACTCTCAATCACTTGCCCTTGTAAATCGCCTCAGACTCGCCCCTGGACGAGAGTCAGCGAGCAGCTTTCGCGGTGAGTCTTGACTTCGAGTTTAAAGCATCGCTTCACTATTTTTTTCTCGGCGGTGTCTATTCTCACGGCAGCCGCGAGAATTACCGTCGGAGATTTCTCACGGCAGTTTCCCCAAAAGCCTGGCAGGTATAAAATTAGCCTAATGTTACCTGAACTAAACTAAATAGACTAAAACAAGAGACGAAAATGAGGGCCACATTTGACCTAACGTAGCCCAGCGTAACCTGGCATAACCTAACATCACTAAATCTAACCTAACATAACCTGTCCTAACCTAACTAAACTAATGCAACACAAGTATGCGTAACGTATCCTAACTTAACCCAGCCCAACTGAAACGAACCTAACCCAACTGCAACGAACCTAACCCAACTGCACCGAACACAACCTATCTTAAACCCGATCCAACAGAATCCGGAAGTCCTGTGCGTCAATCGCGTTATGATTGTAAGAATAACCAGAGTGAAAAAAAAGCTCAACAAAAATCAGATGCGCGAAATTTGCCAAAATCGGGAAACGAAAAACCCGAGTCTTCCCATTACGCCACAGAAGTAACAGTTGCATTAAGTTTTCGTCGTATATTTGTCCCAAGGAAGCTGGCCCCGGGTGCCGTGCCCACCCAATCAGAGGCAGCTGCCGTGAGAAATTTCTGGCGGTAATTCTCACGGCTGCCGTGATAATGGACACTACATTTTTTCTGCCGGTACCAACAAAACCCGAGGGCAATAGTGGTACCCGGAACTTGAATGTGCGATTGAGAGCCTCTCTGTAAAGTTATATGTACAGTCATGGACAAATTAAATGCGAACACGAAAATGTGAGCTGGAACACACAAATAGCATGATTTCTTTTCAGGCAAGTCAAATTTACGCATCGCTTAATCACAGCAATAAAGTTTGTAAATGTGGCTCTCCAAATATACCAATACTGTGCCCTTATTGGACCTCCACTAACAGTATTTTTTTTTAATTTTGCGTGCTCTGGTTCATATTTTTGTGTTCGCATATCATTTGCCCAGAAGAAGTCAACATCATTATATATGTGGCAAATACATGGTTTTTGAACTGTAACTCGTGCGGAACGGCGGATGCTGCAAATTTGTGAATAATTCACAGCGCTGGAGGCTCGAGAAAGTTTTCGCCAGGTTTTAGGAAATTCCGGTCAATAATGCCCCCCCCCCCCCCCCAAACGAAAAACAAACCACGCAACCTTTGCGCAAACAAAATGGCTAACACGTGGCGTAATCTTTCTCGACAAACGCTTACAATTAGTCACGTATTTACTACCAGTCGCAAATGGGTTACCTCAGGTGTTACCTCAACGATACTTTTGCGGGGTAACAATTGAAAAGAACATCGCCATCACCCGCATCTCCAGCTAAGTTTTTCCAAACTCCAGCGAATAATAATGATTCAATGGCAATATAAAGAACACTTATACCTCAGAACTGCCCACGTCAGAGTCCACGCAACGTGAAAATTGCGAATGCACAACAGCCATTTTGTCAGCCGGAAGCGCGTGACCCAACCGAGAGCCCATCACAAAAACGCTTCCGGTCGGAATGGCAAATTCAACGAAAATTTATGAAGTCGAGGATACGAACACGTACTCAGCGGCCACCACATTTTATGCACTGGAACGATCTGCTGTATTATAACTCCACTACGTCGGCGAAAAATATGTCAAAGCCACATTAGCGAGCATCGCAAATTGTCGCCGAAGCTAACCCACTTCGCAATCGTTAATCTTTTTTTGGTAACGTCCTCAATAACGCATCTTCTTCTTCTTCCAGGCCTCGCCGCCCTGGCGGTCGTTTTGTACGTAACCGTATTCTCGCACACCCTCGGTTGCATCGCCACCGTGATCTTCATCTGCTCCCAATGCACTGTAAGGCTTTCCCTTTTTCTTTCTTTTTTAAATCCATGGATGGATGAATACGAAATTTAAACAAGCATGATCGTGCGTGACGCACAAAAGTTAAAAAAAGGAGAAGGGCGTTAGATTGTTCTGGAAAGGGTCCAAATAAGGGTGGATTTAGGTGGATGTCAAACTTTCCTTCGCAGAAACTTACTCCACTTGGGGGATTTCCCAAAAATCTGGTCGATTAACAAGGGCCTTTAAGGTAATCCGTGTTGTTCCCAGGCTAGGCGATATTTAAAGTAAAAGTTGAGCTTCTTCAAGTTGCGCACTGGATGATTTTAAATGAGCAGCTGCTCGTCCGCCCCTCTACGAATGTTTCACTACGCACGACCGGACCAGTTCGGCAGCATTGAATTACTTGCACACAAAAAAGGCACCATAACGAAGCTTGATCGCCCTCCTAATTATGCCGCTTACGAGGAACGATATGAGGGCATACGAAGACTTTTGAAAGGGAACATCTCTCGTTCCACTCCACACTACATTTCCGTATTGAAGCATGAACTAAACTTTCTTTGGGGGAAAGGGGGGACTGTAAAAGAACCTTACCTGGAGCGCCTTACCTCTGCCGAATGCGCGGAAAATTCTGTAGGCTGTTTTATGAGGAGGAGGAGGAATAAACGTCCCTATGAAGCAGCTCGTCTTGGGGAAGAGTCCTTATTCCAGGACCCCTTGAGACCGTCCGGCTTCCAGGGAATCGTCCGGCTTCCCTAGCCGGGAATCGTGTTTCATGAAACCTCTTTCGAGAAAAGTCCCGCATTTTCCAGTTTATAACTCGCTTTCGCTAACGTTGATGCGCAGCAGAGAGAGAGGCGTCGACGTGAGCATACTCGCAGCTCGACGTATACGATGAGTACGACGTTGCTGCTTACGTCGTGGGGCTCAACTTGAAGGTTATCCACTGTCAATCCTATATGAGCATACACCTGAAAGTGTGTCAGTGGGCCTTACGACTGGAACCAGTACTCATCGGAAATAGTATACTCATTGTACGTCAAGCTGCGGGTACTGGTTAACGTCGCAAGACCTCAAAGCCAAAGTTCGGCCTATAGGACGGGGCATGCCCAGAAGTTACTGCTGTTAATCCACCAAAAGGATAGGTAGCTCAGTGGGGGATTGGAGAACGCTTTACAAGAAATCTGGGCCTGTACTCTGAATCCTGTGTGTGTGTTTTGAAGCCGACCAATTGGTTGAATGCCCACAAATTAGAACGTATACCCGTTGTAGAATAGAATTCGACAACGCTTTATAAAAAGAAATGTATGCTTCTTTCGCACGTCATTCCGCAGTTGGTGCAGACAAACCGTCTGTCTTAACGCGAGACCACTGGATTTGCCATTTGGAAAAACTGTGTGCGAAACCACCCTCAGAAAAATAACGCAGGAAGAAGAGTGTGCGCCTGCGTTGTAAAGCAATGCCTGCTAATTAAAGGGACCCTGCAACACTTTCGATAAGCGCTTTCACTCTTTCCTTCGCGTCTCGAAGCACAGCGAAAGGTATATATCGCCAGCACGGAGCGGCATTGCGTGATTTCCTCGTCGCACCAGATGCGCCTTCCGTTTCTGCTTTGTTTTTAAAAGTTGCTATCGAAAAGCGTTCATTGCTACAACTGAAGAAAAACCAGCCAACAGCCACTACATGTTCTTAGTGACGTAATTTTAGCGGTCGAAGAACGTCAAGACCGGGAAATAGAGAAAAAAATTTTGAGCGAGTTTCCAAGTTATCTAATGGGCATAGGGCAGTAATTTTTGGCTGAGGTACTTCGCGACCCCCTCATATAAGTACTGGGGGTGTTGGGAGACTACGTTCAAGCATTTAAGATTTAAAAAAAGTTTAAAAAAGTGTTGCAGGGTCCCTTAAGGCGCTGAGTTGGTCGCCTGATGCGCGAAAGAATGTCGGGCCAGCAAAAAAAGAGGAGGTCGCGTCTTTTTTGCCTGAAGAAACTTTACTGACACTGCTTAAAGAAGGCCGAGCCAGCAAGAAAGCAGAAGGCATGTCCTCTTGCTCGCGAAATATTGCTCGCCGAGTTCCGTTGTCGCTCTCCTCGACAACACCTGGGGCTAAATCTTCATCCTGACACGTTGAACTCGGAGATAGGACAGGTTTTAGCGCGATAGCGCTGGAAGTGGCCCTTGCGAACTGCTCACCCCAAAAAGGAAAAAAATACCGGCAAAACCGCAGTCGCAGTGCTGAATAGCTCCTGTGCAGGTTTCGGAACTGTGTTTAGTGCTTAGCCAAGGACATAAACGCAAGTGCTCCCGCGCTCAAGCACTACCACTGGTATTCACTAGGTGAATCAGCACTAATTTTTTCTGTCAGAGTGGATTCTTTATATTGTATGTAACTTCATTTTTGACACCTTCACATCCTAAAGCCACATAAGAAGGTGGTTAAAAGCATAACAGGTGTTTGTCTACAAGAAAAACTTTGTCGCCCAAAAATACTCTTAAACGCAGCCCGCTTGACTTTCGGAAACAATAAGACGGAGTAATGCGCCCGCTACTCTTGTTGTAAAAGACATGTTGCATTAGTCGTCTCACCTGTTGCCTAATTCAAACTAAATTTGAAACTCTGTGTGTTCAAGATGAGACGAAGCGGTGCACATCGAGGAAATTCAATGGAGGATAAAACTTAGAAAAGCACCAAAAATTGGGACTTTGTTATACAGCGAGTGCGAGTAATTACACAGTTATGATAATAACAGACCATAGCAATAAAATACATAGTTAACTGCATTCGTCCCAGGTATCCAGAGCAAAGAGACATGAGTAATCTTAGCCACCAATAAAGGCAGAGCCAAGATTTACATTACAATGCTGTTCGCACATGAGATCAATTTGCAACTGCCCGACGTTTTGGCTGTCATTTTGCTTTTCGAAGGGAAGCAACCACGCACAGGTGCTGGCCATCCCCGCATCTTTCCCAGGAGCATCTTTGTGGATCTGAGCCCACTAACCGTGATGGCGTATGCTATAGCCGTCTCGCAAACCAAAATCTGCTGTAGGTAGATTTTGGTTGCCAATGATGTCAACGCGGCGACATACGTTCAATCGCAATAACGTACAACTTCGCGCTCGTTGGTAAAAGCCAATTTCCTGAAAAAAAAAAAAAAAAAACTGCAAGCTTCTCGTGCTTCTTCTCGTGCTTGCTTGTTCTTTGCTGCACACTAATAATACCATTTATAGTAACACTAACAAAAACTCTAATAATAACTTATAATGACACTACTTTAACACTTATAACAACATTTATAATAGCACTTATCACAACACTTATAATAACCCTCCTAATAACAAAATCGCTTTATACGAAATCTCGCTTTATTCGAAGTGTTCCAAGGCAATAGAGAGAAATTTATACCCGCTTTTAACGAAGCACCACTCATAACGAATAGTTTTATGTGCCGATCATTCCGTTTTAACGAGGATTTACTGTATAATTTTATTGTACTTTAAGACATTCAATGCATTCCGTACGTACTGTTTGTTTTAAGGGCAAACATACGGTGAGGACGCCGAAAGGACAAACTTCTCAGCGTCGCCTGGCGTTGTGGGCGGCAGCGTGCATATATATTTATTTTTATTTCGGCATGTTGGCAGTGCATAGTAACAGCAAAACGAGTTTCTTGTCTCGTCAGTCCCGACTACGCTGCTGAGTCATGCCTTCTTGGTTTTAACCAGAGAAACCGACACTGCGTCAGAGTCTTCTTGGCCTGGAGCGGAATCGACATCTTTATCTTATCTGTGTGCGACGTCGCGCTATACTACCTGGTTCAGTCCGTCGTTAATGAGGTAAGACTGCGGCTCGAAAGGCGGCGCGAGCATCATAGCACCAAAAGGGCATGCTAATTGCAGTACTACCGAAAAAACATGGGTCAGGTTTAGGGATCGTAAACGTAGAAATCACGAGCGACAGACGCGTAGCCGGTGCGCCATTCATGGTGAGACTGAGCGACCAAGCGTCAGCGAAGCAGCCGTTTCATTTCCGCCTAGACACGTGATATCTCAGCGGCTAGGCTCCGAGCGACTGCAGCTGCGACACCTCTCCGCAGCAAATCACGTGGCGTGACGTCACGCTCGCGCTTAGTCTGAACAAGGTCATTGCGACGAAATGAATGGCTTTGTAATGCATGTTGAGAACAGCTTGGGACCTTTAATAGGTGACTAGCGAAGCTAATACGCGGGCAGGAGCGGGAGCGTACCCGGCTCCTCGGGGTAGGCAGTAAAGAGAGCAGAGCGGTATCGTAGGCCATCTTGAGGACAAGGATTACACCCACCCAAAAATTAACAGCACACTCATCAACCACTCCATGTTTCTGTGCCTACAGCACTTCGTCACGAAAGATTTCGGCTGAGGCTACATTAGTAGCGTCACTGGAAAACAGACCCCTCTTTGCATCATGAGCAATATTGCTGCGCAATGCTGAAAGTGTTGCACTGAGTCTTATCTGGGCACGATGATGCCAGTTTGCGCAGCCGGCTTCTCATAAGAAACGTGTGTAGCGCTGAATATTTTCAGCACATAACGGGGACGAATAAGGCTTGTGGTCATGTTTTCGCTCCTCAACTCCTCCTTTAAGGCTACAGCCGTTCGCCCCACAACTCACCGGGGTGGCGAAGCACACGCAGACGCAGAAGCCCACGCACACACCAAATTCCATTTCAGGCACCCGTGATGCTTTCAGCAATAAGGCGGTCCCCACGCAGCCTACTAAGACGCTGTCAATTCCAGTAGTCTTCTCCTCTCAATATTTTCTTATTGTGATTAGTATTACCGCGGTTACCGCATATCAAAAGATGGCATATTTCTGTCATTTTTTCGCGAGCCATTTGTAACGCTGTAGAAGGTGTTGAGAAATAAAGAAGCGCAGGCAGGGGGCGACAGTAGGGGAAGAGGAAGAGGACGATCAGGGGGCGCTGACTGCCTCGCTAATCGACTCGATCACCACATTGGAAGCAGACGCTGGTCTTCTTTCGCTACACATTTTCTGGTGCCGTGAAACCCCGGGAACCGGCGCACGAGCGAATCTACGTTCGACGGCGCAGCGGCTCCGAGGCACGCGAGGCTTGGATACCTTCGTACTGCTTTATCCTGGAAGCCTTGCCCTGTACTGCTTTATCCTGGAAGCCTTGCCCTTTATCCTGGAAACCTTGCCCTGGAAGCCTTGCCCTTTATCCTGGAAGCCTTGCAACCCCAGCGTCTTGTTTCATCGACTGGTGCCATGGACGCTCTTCTTATTCGCCGAGATGTCCTGCGAGCGACCATCTCCGGGACCATGACAGCCCTCGACGCCTTGCTGCGGAGCCAGGCAGCAACGGCCCTTGACAGACAAAATGTCCTCGACCTCATCTTGCATGACCAGGTGAGCCTTCACCAACTCGACGCTCAAGTTCAGGAGAACCTGAAGGATGAAGTTTTTGGTGCCGACGTTTTAGAAGCGATAGATTACGACGAGCGATCTGCGCCCTGCGAACGCGCGTACGCTTCTCCGCGAGCCAAGACTCTTCCGCGCAAGCCCCGTCCTTCAATCTCAGGCGGCCCTGTTCACCACCCGCATCGCAACCTCGACTATTCGCTCGCGTCCCGAGGAGGCCCGGCGGACAATGGTCCCGGGTGACGTGCCGCACGTGCGGGAAATGACTGGCGCGCGGGTAGAACAGGGAAACGGCGACGGAGGCGCTTCGGCCTTACAGGACGCCAAGCAGGACACCGAGGTGCTCGGCCAGGGAGAGAGGCTCCAGCAACTGCGCAGTCCTGCTGCTTCCGTGACTGCAGTTTTGGGGAAGCCTCAAGGACAGTCCCGGGACCTCGGCATCGGTGACGCGGCTATCGTTTCTGAGACGGCCGAGCGGCCCTCCCGTGAATCTAGCCTATTCAAAGAGACTTCTGCTTTGGAGATGTCGAAGTGGCCCCAGACGGACGCTGGTATCACGGACGCGATTCTCACTTCGGAGACGTCACTACAGACCTTCCGCAACCCTCGCATTCACGACCTGACTACCGCTACGGAGACGTCGGACCCGTTCTGCCACGGCCCTAGATTTGATGATGCGACTCCTGTTTTGGAGACCTCCGAGTTTCCCTGTTTCGACCCTTACGTCGGCGACGCATCTCTCGTTTCGCAAGCATTTCAGCAACACAGTTACGAGTCAAATATAGTTTCATTGTGTCCAGCAACGAAAACGCGGTTCGTGCAGAAGATGGACTCGCTTCAGGGGACAACGAAGCGGATGCTTCTCCGGCGCTCCGTGAGCGAGGTTCGACTCCAGAGGCGAGCAGCGGCCGCTCTCATACTATCCCGTTGGCGACGAATCCACGCGGTGACACAGAACGGCTGCTTCGATGGTGGCGACCCATTTTTTGGCGAGCGCGATTCCATGCTGGACGCACCTTTCTGCTACGCTTACGCGCCCGACCAAAGTAAAGTCCCCTTGTCCGCCGATGAAACAGCATCGTTACTTCAGCGCATCGACCGATTCGTGGAGGCCGGACAGGATATGAGCACAGCGACAGTGATACAGTCGAACACGGATATATCGAACACGGGTATATCGAATTATTGTCTATATCGAACTCATAAATTATCCCCTTGAAAATTCTGTGTAAAAGTGTAGGAATTCGTACGCTTATATCGAACCGTATTTTTCCCGACATTGGGTATATCGAACGCCGCGCGAGCTGGAAGGTGCTCTTCGGCGGTCGCTGCACCCCCGATTGAAGTTGAGGGAATTCGCGGGCATGGCGAAGACTGGCTCACGGAACTAATCCCCCCTACAGGAACGAATTTGCGCTTTCCCAGTCGGGCCCCGCTACCGGCCGCCGTAGCGTTAGCGGACGGAGCCCGGCATGCTAAATCTCTCTAGGCACACAAGCCCGAACGCTCGAAAAATGTGACAGTAGCAGGTAGGGATGCCCCGACTGCGCACGTCCTTTTTTTTTTTTTTTTTGTGGCTGCGTACGTTCCCCAGCTTGCCGAAAAAGAGTTTTTTTTTCCTCTCTCTCTGGGTCTGTCTTCCCCCGATGTCATCTCGGGAAAGGGAAGAGGGAACGAAGGCGCTGGCGGCCTCCTCCTTCTTTTGCATTTTGCTGATGTTGCTGCTGTTTGGCCAGTTGTCCCACACCTTTTGGAGATCACTGTTTTTCTCGGAGATGACCATCGCGAGCGCTTTGTTGGAGTCCGTTCAGAGAGCCTTGGAATTGTTACCTTCAAAGTTCTTGTGGTACGTGTGCGCTGTTCTTCTTTTGCGTGCGTGTTGGGAATGGTGTGCGAAGGGGCAGTGTACTGCTGGAATTTTCTAGTTGTGCAGCCTCGAGAAGATCGAGACCAGCGCCTTTAATTTCATTTCCAGGACGAAGAAGCAGGCCAAGTTCAGCATTTTTTTTTTCACGGAAATAAAGCGTCCTGTTGCGGCGTGAGTGCGGAATTAGTTGTCATTCACGAATGCGACGATCGGTAAGTGATCGTCCGCCATAGGTGAGGTCTCAGAGCCCATATTTTTTATATCGAATTTTTTATATATCGAACTATTTCGCGATCCCCTTGGAGTTCGATATATCCGTGTTCGACTTACTGCATTCGCTGTATGTTCTCTGGGCACTTGGTTGCCCGCATCATCTGTTTCCTTTCGATCCTGGCGGCTGCCTTCTGGCCGAAAACTGTGAGGACAGCTTGTTATCCCGGGTGACCATACGAACATTCGTAGTCTTCACTTTTAGATATGTCACTTTGACCCAACAACCCAGCAAGCGCTCGTTGCCCGTGCCGCTGCCAGCTAGCTCCTAACGAACTTGGCGGCGGCGGGAGTGTGTTGAGAAATGAAGAAGCGCAGGCAGGGGGCGACAGTAGGGGAAGAGGAAGAGGAGGATCAGGGGGCGCTGACTGCCTCGCTAATCGACTCGATCACCACATTGGAAGCAGACGATGGTCTTTTTTCGCTACAGAAGGCAGCGCTGCGCTCGCTGGGAACTATGACAGGCCTGCAGGTGTCGTTCAATTGAGCGAACGACTTTACGAATAGTGTATTGTGCACGCAATGAAGTTAGCTCCGACGGTTATTCCGGTCGAGTGTTTGTGGCCTGCTCGCGGCGCTTGCATGAGCAGAACAGCGTGTACGCTAAGCTGAGCACTAGGTTGAATATCTCCATTTCTTTGTCTCACTAAGTTTCATTTGATATTTCCGCATACTATTCAATGCATGCGTCAATGGAAGTAATGCTCCAGGCGTACGAAATGCGCTGAAGACGCGCAAAGGTAAAATGAAGGCGGCAGCTAGTCGCAGTTAAGTGTTTTGTAAACACCTTTGTGTAATTCAGTGCTTCTTCACTTCACGGGGAAAGGCATGGGAACGGTGCGCGACTGCTCTCAGGCCTTGACGAAAAGTTCAGTAGGTAGGGTTAGCTTCTGGTCGTCACCCGACAGGCAACCTTCATAAGGTACCACCGTACTGCCTATACTATAGACATTGTGGTAGCATCCCCTACAGCGCCCTGAGAAACATCGGAGTGTGCGCAGTTTGAGTATAGGGGCCCCCCTTCCTTCTCAGCCACTGGCTGAACATACTGGGGCCCTTTTAAAATATTTAGCATATATAGTCGCGATGCACATGTAGACTCGATGTAGACTCGACATGTAGACATGTAGACTCGATATGCAGTAAACGTGAACATAACTGGGCTTCGCTGACGTTAGCCTATAAGCATGATTCCTTCATTGCACAGCCAGCTTTAAAAGTGACGCTGGAAGTCTGTCACTTCCCTCTCTCTGCTCTCTCTCTCTCTCTTTCTTTTTCAAGGGTTACCGTGCCTTGCAAAGCACGATGCAAGCCACAGAGGAATATGTAAGTGCTAGTTTCTTGCTCGTTTTCATTTCGGCTTGTCGAAGATAGCACCTTTTCGATTTCACACGCTGCGATCCGTGGCGGTGCAGGATAGCGAAGGATACACGTGACCATTCGCAGGCTGTCATGCAGTTAAGAGGATTTGTGAAGTTGGCAACAACAATGAGTTCAAATGGATACAAGTTATTGGGAATGTGAACGAGCGAAGAAAAGAACCACTGAAAACATTTCGTGCCATTCTACGCTATGGGGGTGGATGACCGGAGCCGGGAGGAGCTGTTTATGGGCATTGGCTGGCGACAAACTCCGGCTCAAACCATGCTGTCGCGCCGGGGCAGCGTTCAGCGCGATTGCGAGCATGTTTCGCTGAGCAACGCATAATGTTGGAAGGCCAGCTGACAAAGACCAAGCTTGCACCAAGCGTTTTAAAATCGGCTTCACTTGTAAACACAAAAGCATTGCTACAAAGCAATCTTTTAGGGGCAGTAAACTCAGTCATATCAAAATATGAAGCGTGGGAGGGGAACAGGTGTCCATACGGAGAGGGTGCACCGAAAGGAGGAAGGGGCGGTTTTTCTCGTCTCACGGACATAAAAACAAAAGAAAAAAAGCCGAGGAGTTAGCCTATAACAGCTCCGCTCTAAATCTTAAAGTCGTTTCATTGAAATGAATGCGCTCAGTATCGCTCGAACGGGGGAGCACCGCTTTGCTGTAGGCCGTTTGCTTTGTTTTATTTTAAGTAGTGCCCCCCCCCCCTTCGGTGTGAACGCACACACGTTGAGATTAGCGTCGGTTACGCTGTTGTTCAGCGCATACCTTCAAATGTTTACGTAAAGGCACGGGGAAGAGTGTTAAGTGCGACTATTCAAGAAAAACTCAACTCCGGGTGTGGTGCAATTACATCGCGAGTCAGTTCATTTTGAAGCGAAAACAGTGCCGCGACCAGAGCGCGACCGTTAACGAGATGTTTCTTGGAGTTTCCGCGGTTTCGGGATAGATCTCGCCGGTTTTGGCCTATATTTTCAAACTTGGCGCGCTTTCACCACCTGATAGCAGGAATATGAATGGATGGGTCTATACTCTATCTTGTTCAGGCAGTCACGAGCTCACTATAAGAAGTATGTTTTCTTTTTCATGTTTTTCACACAACTCCAGACCACGCAGACCTCGGACTATGTGGAAGGTGGCTTGATGGACAAATATCCCTCAGATCCCGACGACATTGTTTCGGTAAAGGCACCTAGTAGCCGGCACTTCGATTATTTTTGTTTCACATCTACAAAGTTTTAGTAAGTGTCTGCTGCATTTTAGTGATTGATGACTGTTACCTTTTATGCAGGATGACACCACTACTGAGGGGAGTAAGCGAGAAGAGTCGTACCCTGTGAAGGTCATTGGCTTTACTGGGGTATGCATCGTCCTTTTCCTTGAAGGCGTTGTAATTTTGTGATTTTAACAGCCAGAAAAAATTATTTCAACACAAAAGTGTTTTATTCCGGGATACACAAAGATTTTGACGTCATATCCGTCACGGAAATGACGCCAGTACAATAAAGCAAGCGGCCTGCAAAGGGTGCACCTCTGCATACAGGGTCTTGTTGCGGGGAAGCAACCCTTAGTACTAAAGAGTACGTTGTACTTAGGGTTGTTCGTTTTCGGGTTTTATATTTTAACACGAACGTGTTTTATGCCGGGATACACCAAGATTTCACTGACGTCATATCCGTCACGGAAATGACGCCAGTACACCTTTGCCGAAGCGACCCGCCAGCAGGAGGACGCTCTCCAAGCACACCCACAAGACAGCCCCCGTCCCGCAAATCATGTTCAGCTTCACATTTCGCTGCACATTTCACTTTCGTGTTTTACCGATTCCTATGACAGAGGAAGATTTTTTTTTTTTTTTTCGAAATGCGAATTTATGGGTTTAGCACGGGAAAAGAGCTTTCGAGAAGAAAGAAGAAAGAAAGAGAAGAAAGAAAGAACGTTGATTGACTCTTGCAAAATGTGAAGATTACAATATCAGATATATACAGACGAGGTTCCCATTGTTGAGACTGCACCTGGACCCTGGGTATATTATTACACGGAAAAAAATACAGAGAATGCAGTTAAATACAAATTACATAGTCACAAAACTTAGAGTTTGGTACCGCGGTAGTAGTGTGCACTACTAGAGTTAAATAACAACAGAGCAATACGAACGGAGAAGCTCATGTTATAACATTGCTATGGCAGACTCGATTAAAAATAAAACAAGGAAAGGAAAAGGGAAAAATTAAAAATTAAAAAAGTAATGCAATGAAGAAAGAGAAAATTGAACACTTCGTTGCTTTGTTTTTTGTATTTTCTTACCGCCTACTGAAATTTCACACGCGCGATTGTTTCTCGTTTTACGGTGTCAGCAGCCAGTACTGAGATTTCCGCGTTAGGAGTGTACTGTGCAGTTGCTGCTTGCAAAAAAGAAAAGAAAAGAGCGTCCCCACAGGCTAGTATTAACCCACAGGGTAAGGTTGGGCATAAGGCTGCATAATACGGCTCATAGTGTAAAAAACGTATGTCAATAAGTAGCTTATTGTCGATATTCTTGCTACACTTATCATTAATGTTGCAAAGCTCATATTGTTTCCTTTTCGCTGATGGCTGTAAAATGCACGGCATCCTGCAATAATAACAATACTAAACGCGCCAATCTTCCATTCCAGAGAATCCACTCGAGGTCCTCGCTTTCTGAAATTGTCCTTTTCGCCATCTTTAAGGTAAGTTAAAAAAAGGTACAGTCATACATGAAGTACATTGCCGCACAGGTCTGCTAGTTGTCTGGCTTTTCAAATTGCACCACTACACGGGTCACTGTCAACTACCCGCCTAAGTCGTAATTTTGGAAGGACGTCCCCACGGGCATCCCCGCAGCCTTAATAAGGCTGCGGGGATGCCCCCACGGATGCGGGGACAACCGCACGGGCGTACTTCTCGTCCCGTAATGTCAAACCGTCATGTCAAATGGTGATTATCGCTATCCTTATCGGTGGTGCTCCACCTTCTTAATCTACCTCTGCAGTGGTCACGCTTCGTGTGATCCTGCTTCTGGTTTCGATTACGAGCTGGAATACACCGAGAAAAAGGTGCGAGAATGTGGTGTGATTTCCAGTGCGGTACGACTTTTACACTAAAGATTGTGTTGATAGGAGGTGTGTCACGCTTCGGAGCGTCACTTCTACGCGCCGCGCCCAGCAGTGCTTATAAAGTTTCATATCTGAAATCGCGTTACGTGCATTTACATACTTACACTCGTTATAGCTACATACATGCCAAACTAGCTATCGTTTAAGTTTATATCGAAACAGTGGTTAAATAAGCACTAGTAAGTACACACTTAGTGTAAGCAGTTCATGTTAAGTGGGCTGAAATGTGGACACACAGGCTCACATTTTGGCGGATACAAATTGTGATCGGTTGGTAAGAAAACTCAAGCCGGGATAAAATGACACCATGATATAAATTAGAGTTATCGATAAAGCCAGCAGGTAACTCTTGAGCTGTTTGGGTGGCACTGAAATGCTGACATTGGTTAGCATAAATTTCCAACAGCCGAATTTCACAGCAGGAATAGCATTAAGATTAAATTGTAAGTTGTCGTGGTAACAATTTATTTCGCTGTACACAACACAGCCGCCCGCGAATAAATATAATGCCAGAGAAAACGCGTGCTGGAAGATCATTGACTTGGTTAAGGAAAAGAAGACGACCCAGCACTGAGCCTTGTGGCACACCGGACTAAACACGTGTTAGCTTAGAGTTAAAATTATTGGCGAATACATATTGCGAGCGGTTGGTAAGAAAAAACTCAGGCCAAGGTAAAAGTTTCGAATCAGTTAAGCTGGTTCAGTGTTTAAACAGCAATAATTTAGGACACACGTTATCGAATGCTTTGGAAAATTCAAGAATACAATCGGCAAGAAAAATACGAAGGAGGACTGGTCACGAAAAGTATGCAGTTACGGGTGAATTATATGCAAGCTACGTTTCACATGAATATGATTTTCTGAAGCCATGTTGTAAACAAAAATATAGGAATTCAATTCAAGGAATTTACCTAGATAAAAAACAATATATGTTCGATTAGTTTACACCGAACGCTAGTTAATGAAATATGACAATAATTAAGGGTGGGTGCCTGTTACCCCTTTCCCGCTTTTAAGTGAGCTGGCAGGATACCATGGCCAAGCATGTATATGCTGCAGCATTTCCGGTGATTGTGTGAAAGTATCGTAGCTTCATGCCTAAACTGATGCGGCATATTCGAGTTTAGGACAAACTCGTGTTTTATATATTAGCAATTTATGTTAAGAGCATTTTAAAAAGTTGGGTTGGATGTGTGCTAACGGGTGGTTAGCAAGCGTCTAAAATTAGCCGGGAGGGTTCCGCAGATCAACCGCCGAAAATAACCCGGTGACTATCGTAAGCTGCCGCCACCGCACCGAAAGAAAACCGGTTTATTGCTGCTAACACTTTTGAGTACGGTGCGGCTGTACACAGAACGTCTGCATATCGTCTTCCCGACGCAGATTCTCGTGCTGTCCATGATCAAGCAGTACGCGGACGTCGAGGACGTGGGTGAGGGAAGCAGCGTACTCCAGAGCAGCAGCACCGAGTCACGCATCGCCTCCCTGAGAGCAGCTTACGAGCGACACCGCACCACGTTCCTCAGCAACCAGGAGCGAGTGGAGGAGGATCAGGCGCACCAGGTGGGCGTCAACACACCGACGCTGTCCCGTACGACAGGGGAGACCGCCACAGTCGTCGGAACCCTTCCAGTCGACCACGTTTCGGAGTTGTCTAAGCTTACCAGCCACAGCGCGAAGACAGTTTTCAGCCCCGGTGGCACGCTTCCCACCACTCCCAGATTGCACGACGCCCAGCTGGCCGACGACGCACCGAAGCTGCCTCATACGACTGCGGATGTCACCACAGTCGTCGCGACCCTGCCAGCTGGTCACGTGTCCGAGTTGCCTAAGTCCACCCGCAAACGCTCAAAGACAACGGTCACTTCCGGCGGCAAGCTTGACAACAGATACGACTACCTAATGGCCAACGACGCGCCGAATCTGCCTCGTATGACCGCGGATGTCGCCACAGCCGTCGCAACCCTTCCAGCTGGTCACGCTTCGGAATCGCCAAGGTCCGCCAGCAAACGCGCAAAGACAGCGGTCAAGGCCAGGGGCGACCTTTACAAAAGGCAAGACTTCTGACCCCCGCGAAGGAATCTGGACAAACGGCCCAGTTCCCAGCCTGTGTCTACTTGCGAGCATAGACACGTTGGCATGAACTATTAAGCTTTGGCAGCCGGTCTCAAGCAGTCAAGATGGAGGATGCCGCAGTTTCCGACTGGCTTGATTGCGGCTAGCGCAGTCCATGGTAGCGGGAAACGAAGACAGAAGGGCCAATTCTATGGTTGACGTCTGACCACCCTTCTGGGATTACGCCGACGGCTGAGCAGCGCACACGTTCGGCAAAGGTTACACGGACTACGGCTGCTGCAGCGGCCCTTGCAGACTTTTTTGAACTCACTCGTCTTTCACATTCGTTGTCATGTTTCGTTCTTTGGGATTATTCACACCCCAAATGTACTTTGTCATTTTGATTTCGTTCCAGACGCAATTTTTGTGCGATACGATGTCATAATATTTACATGCTCCTTTCCATTTCTGTCGTTGTATATCGTTATTAACGAATAATTGTGTCGCCCTTGACAGGAAGAGTAGGGTAATGCAGACAGTCGTGCGTATAGTTCATACTTGCCCAGCTTTTCTGGACATCCTATACATTTATCACCAATCGCTACAAAAATCTTGGAGTGTTGCTTTGCGTGTATTATTAGCTATTTAACCGTGGTTTACACCTGGTTTCAGTGTCGTAACCCATGAAGCGTACACTCCCTCAGCAACAACATTTGACGACTCATTACTCAAAGAATTAACGAAGAAATTTCTTCTAATATTTGTCGCTAAATTAGTACACAAACGCTTACAAGTTGCGGGGGCTGTAATTCTGTCGCACAATCTCGGGGCGGACATTTCTAAGCACCTTTGGAATTCCACTGCGCGATAATATTTGGAATGGCGGGAAATTGAGAATGGTTTAACAGGGAAATCTTATTGCACTGTAAACGCAAACTAGCCGGAAATGGAGTTTTAATCAAGTAATGTGCCCTGAAAAGTACTTATAGCAAAAAATGTACTCCCTAGGCATGGTCTTAACAAGTGGACGAACCTCCATGGTAGTACCGTTGCCCATCCGTGTAGCAAAAGGGAGGATTTAGAACGACATAACACCATTTGTGAGATGGCGTTCGGTCCCTTGTAAACAACCACGTCCACAATAAACTCCCCATCTGGGGTAATCATCTCAAGCGGGCGGTCGCCATGTTAGTCTTGTGTTGTTTCCGTGTGTCAGCACTTCAACCGTGGACTAATGCTAATTAGAACGAGAAAGCAGGACGCGACGGTTGCATGCAGCTACAAAACCGATACCGTACGTATACCCGTATAGATACTTCAGCCAGCGCGATCACAAGCAGACAGCGCGGCCGTGTTGTTTCAATCTGTTTATTTTGGCGGTAGGTGTTGTCAAACTCTGCTGCTAACAAAGAGACAGTTCTCGCCGTTGCAAACAATTGCAATGTTCATCTGCTTCGCTTGCTTGCGCATATATAGACAATTTAAATTCTCGTGCCAGCGCGCCAACGCACCCGACTGCAGCGACTCAACTTGCCCTGGCGGCACGACTTGCTTCCCGGATGTAAACAACCTCCGTGCTATCAATGCAGCGCGGCCGGTGACTTGGTGCGGCCGGAGCTTCAAGCGCCTCGCCTTGGGCCATCATTTTTTCTTATTTGAGAAGGACTAGTAGTGCCATTTGGTGGAAAGATTTTTATGTGCCCCTGTCACACGACGAACGGCCGCTAACAACATTTGGATACGGCGACAGCTGTGGACAGCTCGCTGGTAAGTGCTCTTTCATCAGTCGATGCGTTTGTCAAACGTTTGGATAGGGTTAACTGCGAAGTACCCGTGCCGCACACAGCACGTACACGCACGGGCAAAGAAAAAAGCGCACACTCGTTTTATTGTACTTGTTTGTGGCTTTTGGGGTGTGCATTCGCATTCTTTTGTAGGCCGGTTTGTAACAGGGCATTCCAGATGAAATCGTTTGTCGCGCGCGGCGTCGTTTCAAAGCAACGTGACGGTTACTCAGGTAGCCGAATCGCCTCCGACAGCGGTGCATCGTCGGGCCCGGTCGGTGAATATTGTGGGACTCTGTCTCTCATATGCATCGAACTGCTCGTGTTCTTTTTAGTTAACTGCTCTACTTTGTAATATCTATTTGTTAACGCTCCTGGTGGCTTGCCTGTCCAAATATAAGTCTTTCTGTTGTTTTCGTTCAAGGCTCTGACTCATTCCTAGCGCTCTGGTCGACGAAAGCCGCAGATCAGACGGCCACGCCCTTCGAAAACTGTGCCCTGTAGATTCGGTGGGGTTGTTTGCTCGCTTGAGTCGACTCTTCACATCTAACAGCGTACCCTATTAAGGAAACGGTGACATGCGTAAAAGATGCTATGAGCCTATCGAACGATTAAATGCATATAGTGTGGACCACGACGGCGACGTGGTTCGAAACCGAAATGTTTTTATTCCCTTTCGGATGATAATGAGGGGTCTGTATACAATCGGGGCCCGTCAGTCGCCAGCTAAGGCCACGTAATTAAAAACACAAATTCATGCCCTTATGGAAGAGAACAGAGTTTGCCGTAGCATGACACAAGTCTGCCGGGCATAAAAAAGGATATCATTTTTTTACAAGAACAATGCACACACTCTTCTTTTGTTGGTAATAAATTTGTCATAATCAGTAGTAAGACCATACACAAAAATTACTCGATTCATCTGACATTCGATTTTGACACGGAGCTTGCAGCTCCAAAAAGTGCACTGTGGTTTTGCGTGACGGAAACTTCTACAATCACCGTAAATTAACTAAGGCAGGTGTGTGTGGCATGCAGCGTTGGTAAGTTTGCGAGAATAGCGTTTCCATTTCAGCTGTTTTTTTTTTGTTGCCATGCAATCACAAGTAATTTGGTGCCATGAACGAGGTTTACGTTAGCTAACAATGCTGTAGTAACGGTTGCGGCTACAAATGACCTTATGCACCAATCACGCTTGTCAGCTCGATGACACAGAATATTAAGGTGTCAGAATACGGATGACTGAGTCGCCTAGTTTATTACTACTGTAAAAAAAGAAAGTGTTTTCTGACCCAGTGAAGGACTTTCCTGTATGACTAGCTGTGTTATGACAAATGACCATACTTGATGAGACAAGCCGCAACAAATTAGCTTTGGATGTAACACCAAGAGGGAAATAGGTGGAGGTATCTGGAAGTATAACTGAAACAGTGGGTGCCTGTCCGGCATGAATTCATTATTTGCTGACACGATTTTCTTCTGCAGATCCTGATACATGATCGAGTTGAATGACTTCATAGATCTTAAGGCAGGATAGGCTGTGCTGTACAAGGCAAGGCTGCATTCGGAAACCAAGTTGGCCCCTCCAGCAGAAGTGAGTATTGCCACGGCTTGCAACAGCCGTCCAGCTCGCAAAAGCTCCACTTTTTCTATGAAAGTGAGCCACCATGGTAGGGCAGAGGCAGTGTAAGGGTTTGCATCTTTAACTGTGTGCCCACTCACTTGAATAGATGCAAGCTGGCATCTTAAAGCAAGAAACAGCAGTTAACAAAATCATGCAATACCAAAGTGTTTTTCAGTCAAAAACAAAAACTAATCTATCAACCTACAGAGACTTGCATTTTATCTTCACTGTCATTTAAAGTTGTGCTCGAGTATATTGTGCGGAAGTAATATCTTTTTTATTGCTGCAAAACCACGACGGTTAATGTACTGGCACTTGGTTATATGAAGCCTTTGCATTCCTAATTTAGGTACTGGAATTCGCAGGGAACCTGGCCTTACAATTTTATTACTGTAACGAATTATTAAGTTCATTTAACCATAGTGTCTGTTTTGAATTTTACGTGTGGGGCATTTTTTTCTTTTTTGCTCTTTCAGGCAGATGTTCCTCTGACTCCCTGCCTGCATTCCGTGAACGGGGAAGTTAGCCTCCACATCGATGGCCAGCGTGTCTTGACTGCATCATCTTTACTGGGAAGACTGTGTAGTCTGTTTGCATCGTTCTGGGTTTTCAACATTCACTATCCCAAGAAGGCACACAGAGCTCTAACGTTTGTGGAACATGGCGTTTTGGACCTTGCCTGCACCAAACCACGTGTGAAGGATTTAGAACTAATTAACTTTTATCGCATCAATATCGCTCACTAATATTTGTTTTCAATCCTGTAATCATTGGATAG
Organism: Haemaphysalis longicornis; assembly: GCF_048455015.1. NCBI lineage: Eukaryota > Metazoa > Arthropoda > Arachnida > Ixodida > Ixodidae > Haemaphysalis > Haemaphysalis longicornis. Next base: position 1,542,680 of record NW_027526340.1, read on the forward strand.
TAGTCAAAAAGAATTCCGTATTATATTTCTGACTTTTTCTTTTTTCTTTTTTTACTGAAAAGGGGATATTTGATGGGCCGTTCTGTATGCTCATAATACAGCTATCTTTCAGTGAATAATATTAACAAACTAATTTAACTTGAATCAAATATCTAAATAATATTGGCAACTGGTGCGAAATGAATCAACTAAAAATTATCCGAAAAACACGAATTTCATGGCTTTTTGTTCTCACTCTAAAGAAGCTGTCGCGATACCACCCATTCTGTTCTATATTATTGCAATTAACCCGTCAGACTCGGTCACTTTTCTTGGCGCATTTGTGTCTTTATCAAAACGCACTGGTATTTTCCGCAGCATATTTTTCGTTCTTTATATTACTCATTTATCCATAGCCATCTCACTGCAGTTTGTCTCCTACATCATTTATCTCTTGTGCCTTTACCACCTACAGAATGCTTGTTACCTTTCAATATCAAATCGTTGCACAGCTCTCGCTTATTTCACGACAAATTGAAAAATTGTTTTGTTGTTGTAAACCACTGCAACCATTTTTTCTTCACTTTGTGTACTTAGTACTGATGGGTACTGATAAGTTCTGATAAATACTGACGGGTTCTCGATCCTATAATGATTTCATTTACCATGCGGTTGTGTTTGTGCCTATCTGTTTTTCAAGTGTTTCCAGTTCTTGTATTAATATTGTTTCTACAATTTGTTCAACTAGCAGACAGCTCTCGCTCATTTCACCACCTACTGAATTTTTTTGTTGTTGTTGTAAACCACTGCAGCCATTTTTTTCACTGTGTACTGAGCGCTGATGCGTACTGATAAGTTCTGATAAGTACTGACGCGTTCTCGATCCTCTAGTATTCTATAATGATTTCACTTACCATGCGGTTGTGTTTGTGCCTATCTTTGTTTTTCGCGTATTTCCAGTTCTTGTAGTAATATTGTTTCTACGTTTTGTTCAACTATCATCGTATTGATGTCTTCAATTCCTAACTGGCGTGTTATTTAGCAATGTACCATTTGTGATTTCTAATATGAGGTCGCCATAAGTATTTATTTCGAAACCTCCTTGTGTACACCATGTACCATGTAAACTTGTCTGCGATAGTTCGTTTGAAATAAACCTGAAATCGAAAAAAACCGTGTGAAATCAATACTCCCGCAGGGAACTAGACATTCTCCCTTGTGGCCTTGAAAACCTCCTTTCGGAAGGCCTACAAAACTCCCCAAGCTTTCGTCAAACTCCATTCAAAAGAAGTAAATGCTTCCCTTGAACCTCCTAAAAACGCCCTAAACTAACATAAGTACTTCCAAAGGGAGCCATAATAGGCTCCTATTCAACCGCCTAAAAATTCCATAAACATCACTTCAAAACGCCCTTCAGGAAGTAAAGAATACTCCATTTTGACCTCCTTAAATTCTCCCGAACATTTCTTAACACTCCCTAAATACCTCCTTTCTATAACCTAAAAACTCCCTGTTTTGAGGAGGTAAACAAAACCTCCCTGTTCCATGTAGTAAAAAAACTCTTACAAGGAGGACCACTAGAGGACAGGCGAAAAAGAACCTCTATGGAGTATATGGGAGGAAAAAAAGTTTAGAGTGTGCGAAGAATGCTGTGTAATTTTTATAAAATACGGACATTTAACCGTCAGTTGAAGGCGTACTCGGGAATCGAAAGTTGTACTTCTAACATAGAAGCTTGTGTACATAAAATTAAGGAGCGATTGAGTGTTTACTACTTCACTGTGTATCACTAATAAACTCGTGAAACTCCCAACCTGTATAGTGTTGTGTTAATGCGTATTAACATTAAATTTGTCTTAAAGTTTGTGTGTATAAACTGGAAATTGCTTACCGAATTCGGCTTCGTAATACATGCTTCGAAGAAAAAACGACGGAGTTCACTAAAACGGGCTTTGTACTTTATTTGATTAACATATTTGATTAACAAATAAAGTATTGCTTGTTACGACAATTGCAAGCACTGTGCAGAAAATAGACGTATATTTCTGATCGTGCCACCCAAGTAGCACGCACAGTGTTTGCCATTGTTGCAGCGAAAGCAGCACGTACAGTAATCCGGTACTGTTGCGCTGACACCAGAAGTCGAGAAGATCTCCCGCTAATAGAGAGTTTTAGTACAGTGTTTTAGCTGTGGGGTTAACGTTTGCGCGCCGCAATCGCAAACGGACACCGCTCCTCGTTACGCGACGGTTAGCGTGCCCGCTAACGCTATGGGCGCGCTAAAGTGGTGCTTTTCGCCATACTAAAACTCTCTAATATATGGCTGTGATAAAAATGTCCTCCAATCCACGCTGTGAAGGCGGTTGGAAAGCAATGCCTTAAACGACACCCACAACTACTGCCCATGCGACGTCACCTAAATTCACACACGTGGCTCTACAAAGACTGAAACAAGAGATTCTGCCAGCCGTTACTTGGAATTCGTGGAGGCTGCGCCCCGAACGCAGAAGTGTCGGCCACGGCCGAGCTAGAGCGGTGGACGTCGCGCCGCCGTAGCCCGACCGTGCATCGGCCGAAAGAAAACGGAGAGGAGCGTCTTTCGAAGGGTGAGACAACGCAACCTAGCCATCCTGATGTGTTAGCTTGGGACTACACCACCGTGAGAGAGAGAGAAGGAACTTTATTTGAGCCCAAACTGGTAGAAGGAAGGGGGTGACAGGGAGGAATCCACCTAGCCTTCCCCGTTAGATGGCGACCATGAGCCCGTGGGCCCTAGCGGCATCTTCCGCCAGCTGGACGAGTAGTTGTGAGTCGGGGTGGGAGCTGAGCAAGGCGGCCTCCCATTTCTCTTGAGTCCTAATGTTTAATGCTCTATTAGGTGAACGAGGTTTCTGTGGGCATGCCCATATGATGTGTTGTAGGGTAGCTTTGTCGGCACACCACTCGCATCTGTCGGAATACGTGTCTGGGTAATATCGGTTGTAGAGAACAGGGTTGGGGAAGGTGTTCGACTGTATTCGTCTCCATGCAACCGACTGCCATCTGTTGAGGGAAGAGTGTGGTGCAGGGTACTTGAGGTGGTTCAACCTGTAGTGGTGCGTAATCTCCCTGTACGTGGCCAGCCTGTCTCTGCTCCCCATGAACGTGACACAAGCGCAGACACCGAAACAATTCGGCATGTGAGCTTAGTGATTCCCATTTATACCGATTTAAACTAGTAAGTTTGAGAATTGCGAGAAATCTAAGGGGACTTTTATAATCGCTATTTATCAGAACCAGTCGCTACTTTCGCCTTTTGTAATACCTTTTAAAACACAACCGAATTGGTATTCACCAATTTAGAAAACGGAGTCCCATTCGTGGCAAGCAGTGCGCAAAAGGTAGCGTTGCTCCAGCGGCCAGATGTGTGTATGTGGTTTGTGCATTGTTTTCCTGCCCTGCAAACCAATCGTTAACGTGTGCTTGCCGATTTACCACTTAATTCCGTATGGTGCGGGTTACCCAGGAGGTGCTGTCGAACAAGTTAATCAAGCCGTGCGAAGGCAGCGCGCAATGGACGCGAAGCTGCGCCAAGACAGGCCCAAAACAACCATCGCAAAAACAGACGACAAAGCCGTACCGCCGACACCGCCGCCGACGAGCAGGTCCACGCGGGGAACGCTGGGGAAATTCGCTGCGCCATGTATACAGTGTGCTCCGTGAGTGAAACCATCCACCCTCCCCCCTCTCCCCTCCCCCCCCCTCCGCCGCCTTCGCCGCGTTGGGAGTTTGTTGTCCCACACGCCACGAAAGAACCGTTGGCTGGTCGAGTTAGAAAGCTTTGCTTTAAAAATTTGGAGTTAAAGTGCCCATGCACAGCGACACTCAATTGCACAATTCACCCATAAAGCCGCTCCGGCGCTCGCCGATGCACCCTGGCCCCTTGGCAGACCACGGCGAGGAATGCGTTCTTGGAGGCCAGCAACAGCGAGTGATGTCACACCATCTAAATGGCTGCGCTCAGGCCGCCGCTCTGTAAACCGGGTATATCCTAGCTAGGCTGTAGAATGCTAAAGGCTATGTTGATCCAAAGCAATCTTAGTTGTTGCCAGCCTCTAGGGGTCCTGATTATAATCATAGACAGTGCCCGACCACTTTATCCGGTGAATGCCTAAAGCGTGTAGGTAATGTTCTTAGGTTGCTGGACCGATCGAAACGCATTTTGTTCTTCACACGCACAAAAAAAAAAACCAAAACCACCTCCCCTCGCGGGAACCCCTGTATAGATGCGATGCATAGGGGGTTCACCTTGCAGCGTTGGACAGCGGAGGAACGGCGCTTGAACGATGGAGCGGAGCGGCGCAGGCACCGCGTTTTATAGCGCGCATAACGGAGAGGGGACGCGCCGGCGCCAGTGCGCCTGCCGCGGTTATGACGCAACACAATCCAACACAATCCACGTTAATTCAATCCAATCCAAATCCAAGCCAAGCCAAGCCAAGCCAAGCCAAGCCAAGCCAATCCAATCCAATGCCACTCGCGAGAGAGTGCTCGCTATCGGAGAGTAGAGGGGGTGAGCGGCGGAGAGCGAAGCTGGCGCGGCGAGGAGAATGGGGGAGGGGTGGATGCCGACAACGACGACGACGCCGACGCCGGATGCAGGGACAAGGCGGGTGAATGAATGCCTTCGCATCTAATACCACTAAACAATTCCAATCCTTCACACGATGCTTGCGCCCGATTTGATGTCGTCGCCTGTGACCACATGTACATCGGAAAGTTCGAAGAAGTGGCATTTAGAACAAACATTCTGCAAACAGTAAAAAATTCCCCGCATTTCCCCGAGGGGAAGAATGTGAAAGTGCGAATGCACGAGTTGAATTTGCGCGGTTCGGTAATGTTCGCGAAAGAGAGATCACACACACACACACAACTACAAAGAAAGAAAGATGCATTTATTCACAGACACCTATTTGTGTTGTCGTTGTACTTGATTGCTAGAGCGGATCTCAGCTTTGAAATTTCGTGTCAGTACTCCTTTAAGCGGGTGCATTAGCCCTTCTCACGCCCGATTCCTGGCCAATCCCCCACGTGGGTATGTGCCATGTCAGCGGCCAGGCAGCGCGCGCCCATCTCCCTCCGTTGCCAAGGAAGACGAGGAGATTCCTGGCCAATCCCCCACGTGGGTATGCTATGCGGACATCGCCGGTGGACGCAGGTTCAGGGTCGCTTAAGAAGTGCATTCGCACTTAAAACGGTGCGACCGCATCAAAGCGTTTGCAAAACTCCGTCGTGAAATCATATCAGTAGTTAGTGACGTCATCGCGGCAATCCGGGAGGCGGCCTACGTTGCCGCGTGGGGTTTTTCTTCTCCCAAAATTTACCCGACAAATGATGCTCCAGCATTCTGCCAGACAGGGGAATAAATGAATATACGGGCTAAACTACATGACCCAACCATAGATAAAAAATAGCTTGTGCCATTCACCCAGGAGCATCATCATCATCATCACCATGGTCACCCTCATCATCACCATCGGCATCAATTCAGTGCCTCCCCAGAGAACCAAGGAAGAAGAAGAAGAAGGCTGAGTGAGGGGCTGATATCGCTTTATTCTATCAGCTTCAGCGAAAGTATAATAATCTTCTGCGTCCCTTGCACGTCGACGTTGGAACCGACCAGGACGAGTGACAAGGCCGAAAGTGAGTCTGGCACAAAATCAATACAATTTGTGCTTTTCTTAACCCAATCAACGCTTCTCGTTCCTTTCTTACTTAGGCCGTAGAGATGATTCGGTGTGTGGTTGCGAAGGTGACCATCTTCGTATTCATCTACCTGGTAAGGTCAAACGATGCATTGAGATTTTAACTGTTTTTACTACCCGAATAACGACCCACAGCTGCCGGATTATTTTGCTTCTCTTGATTTTTTAGGTTATTCACTGCTTCTTCCTTCACCTTTCGGTCCGAAGTCTCCTCGTCTGCTTCGATAAGTACAGTAAGTAACGATCGCCATCAATAGTACCTCAGTGCGAGGCTTAGGAAAGGACCGCTACTTCTTAAATGAAATTTACGGGTTTTCTTATAGACCTTGAAGGATAGATTTCACCCTACAAACCTAGATTGATTCCGGGATACCATTCAGCTTCATGCGTCGGATCTTCAAGCTCCTCATTTTGCGAGAAAATACAAAATCGAATTGAGTGGGGGCACACTCATCTCTTGAACAATGGCTCCAAGATGTTTCTTGTTATAGCCGGTCACCTCGCTCCTGAGGGATGACTTGGAGGCAAAGGAAGAGCACTGATGGCGGTGGTGGTGATGATGTTTATTAACGGATGGGAAGAGCCCTCCATGGGTTTGAGATGTCTCCTATTCTGAAGGACTCAAAAAACGCGTCAAGCAATGTTTTTCTTAATGTGCGTTGTGAGTCCAGCCAGCTCCGACTTAGTACACGGTTACAAGCCGTTGTTTCAGTTAAGGCTGAAAGTTTGGCTAGTTGGTGTTGAATTGGGACCATATTGCCAGCTAGTCTGCTGCTTTCTTGGTCCCTGTCTTTTTTTTTTTCGCTGGCAGTATGGTTACAACCCGTTGTGCGTGTGCGGTGTAGTGATAGTGGCCCGAGAACGCTGTGGTTGTGTACCGTGTGCAACACCGACCGGTTAGCTCAATTGACGATAAAGTTGGCCTTGCCGTAAGACGTTTTGGTTGAGGAAGAGCTATTGATTGAGAACAAAAATGCACGGAATTTTGCGGCGCAACGTCTATCAGTGCCAGATTTTGAAGTAAGTTGTACAAATGACGAGCGCAGTTTTCTTCCGAACGGAAGCGTTTAACACTGTTTTTTTAAACACAACAGACATAAACAAGAACTCCAATGATTCCAATGACCAGGCAACAGATGTCTACTACGGTAAGTAGGAACAAAAAAGATGCGGCTATACTAATAACGTTTTTTTCTTTGTTGCTTTTCCATGAGCTACTGACGAATGGGAAACCAGCAAAAAAAGGTCGCAACACGGAAGGAAAGACCAGACAAATACAACGCTGCGCTAGCAACTGAAATTTAATAGGAGAAACTGATACACCCTGCGAACAACAAAGCCAACGCATGCGCCAACACGTACGCGTGATTTTAACTTCTTGTGCTTTCGTATAAATCACCGCTCAATTTTATAGGAACCCGATTTCTTTATCGCTGTGGGAAATAGACGGTGCGCTAATGCAGTCGCCTTCTTGCTGTTGTCTGATGAAGAACGCTTCAGGTATTTCCCTCTCCTTTTTTCGTTCTTGCTTTCCCAAGATTCGTCACACAGCCAAATGTTGGTTCGCTTTTGCACTGTTGACAGTGATAGGCAAGGTGAGCAAGCAAGAACCAAAAACGAAAGGGAAATACCTGAAGCGTTCTTCGTCAGACAACAGCAAGAAGGCAACTGTATTAGCGCACCGTCTATTTCCCTCATCGATAAAGAAATCGGTTCCTACAAAACTGAGCGGTGATTATACGAAAGCACAAGAAGTTAAGTGAAACTAGCATTTTTTAATCGAATCACGTGTATACGTGTTGGCGCATTCTTCGGCTTTGTTGTTCACAAGGTGTATCGGTTTCTTCTGTTAAATTTCAGTTGCTAGTCCAGCGTTGGGTTGTCTTGTCTCTGCCTTTTGTTTGCTCCCTTTGTGTATCCCTTTTGTTTGTTTGTTTGTTTTTTATGTTGCTCCCCTTTTTCGCTGGTTTCCCATCCATCAATATGTACCAACTGGCCCAGCAAGCGGCACTTCTTCTCAAGCTACTGTTTGGCAAGTTTTATCCTTCACAAAGGTCGGGATAATGTATAGCGGGGCAAGGCGCTGAAAAAAAAATGTGACATGCTAAGGTAGTTTTGAATGCGGCAGCATCCGGTCTGCTCGCGGAATCTTTCCAGTGAGGGATGGGTTAACAAGTACGCATGCTCGGATAGTAATCAGGGGGCCTTTTAACTTCAGCAATACGAAAGGGCTTAAAGCTACGCATTTATTACATTTTCAATATCGGCCATAACTGTTCAGTGACCATTACAGAAGTTTGAATACGCACAACTGCCTGAGCTATTAACTGGGGCTTTACTTTAGCTGTTCTTCCTTTCAGCTAAAGCTATAATCGGCGAAGTAACACCGTAACGCGCCAAAACTACACCTTTGTTGTGAGGCGCGCCGTAGTGGAGGGCTCCGGATTAATTTTGACCGCCTGGAGATCTTTAGCTGGCGCCAAAGTCCCGACTCATGGGCGTGTTTTGTTTTCGGAAAATCGACCATCACGGCCGGAATCCAACCGATGTCCTTGGGCTCAGCTGCACAAGGCCATGGGTACTGCCACAGTGTGGACTGCGCACTGCACCAGGCTCGTTCCCATGCGCAGCAGTCCGCGGTCATCCCATACGTACGCATCAAATATTAGTCCGCTTGTCTGGGACCTGATATTATTATGCGCGTGATGGTATACCCGGTGGAGAAATGTCAAACCAAACGGCCTCCACTCGTCCTCTGTTCTGCTCCTTGGCCGCTCGCTCTGTATTCTGCTTCGAGGGCCTACCCAGGACAGAGAAACTGAAAGAGAAAACAAGTGACCGGAGGAGGACAAACATTTTTTTTAGCCTTTAAAGGCCCCTTTGAGGGGCGTGGTGACCGGCGTACCGGTGACCGCAGCAGCCCTCGCCGTGACCACCCGTTGGGTAGACAGTTCGGAGCTGCCCAGCGCCGCAGCCCAGTGCCCACCGTCTGGCAAGGGGGGATAGGGGTCGTGCGGACAGTTCCAAAGGAGATGCTCCAGTGTATCCACTGCTCCGCAGGCCGGGCAGTTGGGGGAGGGGTAAACGGAAGGATAAATACGGTGCAGGTGGTAGCGACAGGGGAGGGTATGGGCTTGCATGCACCAGTCGCTATAGTCGTTCTTCCCTGTTGGATAAATCCGGGTGTGCGGGAGGGAGCTGGCGGCGTGAGAGGCGGAAATGTGCCGTAATGTCTTGGAAGGTCAAGAGACTGTCCCGAGCTGATAGGTCTCCGTGAAAGGGTTCGAGGCTAGGGCCTGCTCGGACGGTGAGCTCTCGGGCGGCCCTATGTGCTGCCTCATTTCCCCCACGCTGGTGTGGGCCGGAGTCCAGATCAGCTGCGGTAGGAGGATTTTTGAGGAAAATTCCGAGCGCCAGGGGCAAGATCTTGCCACTGGCGTGATTTTGAATGGCCGTTTTTGAACCCGAGATGATAGTGGTAGGGGGCGGCCTATGTGTAAGGGCTAGGGCGATTGCCGCCTCTTCCGCCTCAGCGGATCGGATGGTGGGGACTGTTAGGGAGTTCAGATGAGGAGTGTTGGGATGGTTTATTAGTGCGACAGCGTATGCGTCCTGCCGTCGATAGCAAGCTGCGTCCACGTAAACCGTAGTGGGGTGGACGGGGTGTTTCTCTGTAAGCGCTCGTGCCCGTTGTTCCCTACGCTGCTTGTTGAAAACAGGGTGCATATTGGGCGGATAGTGAGGTAGCCATGAATGTCGGGTGGTACCGGGAGCCTGTCGTCACAGAGAATAGGGGCTTTAAGGTTAAGAGTAGCAAGGAGAGTGCGACTGGTGGGCGTGGATGAGAGCCTATATAGCTGACCGATAAGGTGGGCTTCAACGAGTTCCTCCTCCGTATTGTAAATGTCGAGTTTCTCGAGTCTGGCAGTGGTAGTGCTCTGAGGGATTTGCAGCGCCGTTTTGTAGATCTTTCGAATGAGGCAGTTGACTTTAGAGAGTTCGGTACGCGAGGGCAAGAGATACGGGAGGGAGTAAGTGAGACGGCTGAACACAAATGCCTGTATCAGCCGGATACGCTCCGTTTCTTTGAGCCCCTTGTTGCGGGCAGCAATCCTGCGGATGAGGGTGATCGTCTGATTCACCTGAGAAGTCAGCTGTGCTAGGTACTTAGTGTTTGCGCGACTGCGCTGTATGCAGATTGCAGAGCCCAAGTATTTTTAGGACTGCCACTTGGGGAACATCCCTACTATCAGTCCGGACCTCAATGGTGGGTGTGTGGGGTGGGTTGTCGGTTGGTTTGGCGGGGAGGATTAAAAGCTCAAATTTTTCAGGTGAGCATCCAAGCCCGATTTCGCGAGCGGCGGTGGTAACTAAGTCAGCTTCCTCTTGGAGAGCCTCCTCGATTTGAGCGTCGCTGCCTCCGGTGGTCCACAGCGTAATATCGTCGGCGTGTATGCTGTGGCGTAAGTGAGGGATAGCGGCGAGCTTACTGGGAAGGTGGATTAGGGCAATGTTATGTTGAATTCCAATGGCAGATCCGGAGCGGTCGCCGTGCTCCACCGCGGAGCGCGCCGACTCCGCCAAGAGCAGTTACTCCGAAGCTGCCTTTAGCACCTAGCCGCTCCCGCCGGAGCAAAGTGCCGAACCGTGACGGGAACAGGAAATCCCCAGCATCCTTTGCGTCGCGCCTTCCCCGAAATCGTCTGGTTCCCGCGGGCGCGTTCATCCACTGACCTCCGTTCATCTCGCGCTGCGCGGCTGGAGGAGGCGGAGAAGGCGAGCACTGGCCGGAATTGCCATGGAATCGCAGACGGCGGCGACGTTAGTGACGTCACGCGGCAAACGTAAGCGCCCCAGGGAGTTCCGGCCGACTCCGCCGATTTCGGCGGAGCAACTTTTCTTGCACCGCGGAGCGATCTCGGCTGCGACGGCGCTCCCGGATTTTGTTGCTCCCGATCTGCCATTGGAACGCGTCTGCTCCAGACAGAGCAGAAAAGTTGCTCCGAAAGTGCTCCGGATGTGCCATTGGAATTTAGTGCTGAATAGGTGCGGGGATAATACTGCGCCTTGAGGCGTGCCAATGGTTTGGAGATAGGTAGTGTCGGATTGTAAGTCGCCGAGCTGAATAACAGCCGTGCGGTTCGAAAGGAAGTTACGGATATAGTTGTACGTGCGGCTACCCGGAGCCAAAGTGGCAACGTTACGCAAAATAGCCTGGTGTGACACCCGATCAAAAGCTTTCTGAAGATCAAGAGCTAAAATGGCTGAATTATCTACCTTTGAATGGGCTGCACTCCTGCTGTTTTGGATCAGACAATTGACTTAACGCGTTGCAAGTAATGAATTACTTGAAGTCGACTACATTTTAATGTAATTTTACGAATATTTGATTGCTTCCTTTTAGGAAAAAAGATCCTTGTGATTCAATCCCTTTTTTTCTGTAATCCGGTGGTTCTCAAATGGGGGGTGCGCGGTCCCCAGGGAGTCCGTGAGGGCTCAGTGTCCGCGGAGCCCTCGCTGAAACTCTCCCCCTATTATATTGTCCTTTTTGCGAAACCTTGCTACCAATGGAAAAAAAAGTGGCTTCGCTGCGTGACCTGTAAATTGATTTCTTTATTTTGCAGTAAAGTGTGAACTCGGGCTAAATAACATAAATTAATAACAAAAATAAATTAAATAACAGGGAAACAGCGCAAAGACGAAGGCAAGAACGGGGGAAGACACGCATGGTGCTCAATATCGAACGACAAATTTTACTCTAAAAAAGAACATGAATACGAACTGCGCCTGGGTAAAAAACAACTCAAAAACAAAACTTCATTTCCTCCGCGTAGCACACGTATTAAAGTTCTAAAGACAGCCTTTAGGTGTTAGAATGAGCTATAGGTGCAAGAGTGAATTGTTCTTTGATCTTGGAAGGAACAATTATTACACGCATGCGTATGACACGCTTATGACTCGCATTATGCTTATGACACGAAATAAACATAAACAATAGACCAAAAGGAGGGCATTGCATTAGTATGGCGGCAATTTTAGCTGCAAGTGCAGATTATTTGTTTCACATTATGGCACGGATCGAGACAGTTCATCGTGGGGTAAATTTCACCCCGTCACTATTTCAAGTCCTAAAGGGGTCCCAGGCACGCTTTGGCTGAGAAACACTGCTGTAGTCAATTACAACGTTATCAATTAAAATATCTCTCGACTCTTTTTTTTTTCCTTTGCGAGAGTGGTTAGATGTGCTGAAGTCCCCCTCTGCTTTGGACGAAAACGGTCAATGTTTTTCTTCGCTGTTTTAGTGGCACCATTAAGCGCGGAAACTTGAGAATTAATACGTAACTTCACTATGCCTCGTTTCCTTGGTAAATTTTAGAGGCGAAGCCCCTTAAGTTCTCTTGCTGTCGGCGTCTCCTGTCGTCGTCGTCGTTTCATGTAGTCACCGTACTAAAACACGGGGACACTCATTTTCCAACGCCTCACGCTAGAACGTAACGCGTACTAAAAGAACACACCGAAAACACTCGTTTTCTGACGCCTCGCGCTATAACGTTTTATCTCCGTGGGCAAAAACGCATACTGAAGGAACACACTGGGACACTCGTTTTCCGACGACTCGCGCTAGAACGCTTCGTGCTTCGAAGACATAAGACTTTGACAGCAATGCTATGTACCTCTACCCCCCTACGGTTTTCTCTCCGTGGGCAAAAACGCCCCAAGGCGCCAAGAATACACTTATACACTGCCCGCTTCGCTTTTCCCCAGTTTTCACGTTTGTGGAGATGGCCCGGCATTTTCTTGCTTTTGGTTCACCAGTTTCTACGTCTAGGCACAAAACAATAATTTTATCCAGCCTCTTGTGCGTATACATGGATACACAGAGGTCTTTTTATTTATTTGTGTTTCGAAAAAAGGTTGGAAAAAACGCGGGAAATTACTGATTACTCTAAAGTACGTTTTACATCTTTTTAGACTAATTGTAATTGCAATGGGTTACTTTTTGGAATGAAGTTATTGTATTTGTAATATGTTACTTTTTTTTCAGAAACGTGTACAAACCTGGCTTTTAGGTGCAGTAACCTTGAACTGGGGGTACCCAGGCAGTTGCCGCGAAAGCTTTAAAAGTCACAGCTAAGCCCGCCGTCCTAGAAAAACTTGCTGCGCTGCGAGGTTAGAAGCGTCTAAAGCAGCAGGAATGTGTCCTACTTCTGCAGCCAAAAAACTCTTAAGTGAATGCGCTGCCCTAATTTGCATCCCTACCCGCCGCGGTGGCTCAGTGGCTAAGGCGTTGCGCTGCTGAGCACGAGGTCGCGGGTTCGATTCCCGGCCGCGGCGGCCGCTTTTCTGATGGAGGCGAAAAGCAAAAACGCCCGTGTGTACGAGATTTCGGCGCACGTTAAAGATCCCCAGGTGGTCAAAATTAATCCGGAGCCCTCCACTACGGCGCGCCTCATCACCTGCGTTGCGTCGGCGCGTTAAACCCCTCAATCAATCTAATTTGCATCCCTGTCTAACCGAGCTACAGCAGCCCGCGTGCTAGATGTATACGGAAAGGCGAGCACATTGATGTTTCGTTGCGTGTCGTACGCATATGCATCCGGTTGCAACGGCTGGTTCCGATGCTGCCACCCATTCCGAAACGCCTATCTTTTTTCTGATACCAAGGATGTATCTGTCACTTTACAGACGGCATGCGCATTTATACGGTGCGGACCATTCTCAACATCTTCAACGTGTTTGTCGACGTCGCAGCCCTGACTGCCCTTCTTATGGTGAGCTCATGTGGTTACTTACCTTCGTGGCTGGGGTGGTGAGTGGAGGATTACAAAGCGGATGCCTTCGACGGGGGATGGCATAGGCACGCAATGCAGCCTCATTAGTGCTAGTTGTAACGAGAGCGCCTTAAAAAGGAGGAGGGAATAAACCCTTCCCGCGGAGATTTGTTAGTAAACAAATTCTAAATTCTTAATTCTAAATTCCAAATTCCAAATTCCAAAATCCAGATTCCAAATTCTAAATTCTAAATTCTAAATTCTAAATTCTAAATGCTAAATTCTAAATTCCAGATTAATTCTAAATTCTAAATAAAATGCACTAACGTGGCTATCCGGGCGTGTTGGTTTAACATGATTAGGAGCTGACGCTCGTGTGTGTCAAGTACTCTTCCCTGTGTCCGTGTGTAAACCGCGCTGTCTTCTCCTAATTTAAATTCTAAATTCTAAATTCTAAATTCTAAATTCTAAATTCTAAATTCTAAGCTCTAAATTCTAAATTCTAAATTTTAAATTCTAAATTCTAAATTCTAAATTCTAAATTCTAAATTCTAAATTCTAAATTCTAAATTCTAAATTGGAAGGCTATGTTTGCTGTCTTCGCTTCATAGCAGTTGCGTACAGCCAGAGTCTTTCAATGTTTTGCATTGAAGGACTCTGGTACAGCGGACCCCAATCGGCTTCAGCTTCAGCCGAGAAGTTCAAAGATGTACTGTTCAAAATTGTCAGTGCAATTTTTCGTTGCTGAATGTAGTTTAAACTTTTCCGCTAAAAGTAATTGACCAACCTTAGCCAGCCAATCTACAAAAAAGTGCCCGACTGATCAAGCAACTCAACAATACCTAGCAGAACACGCTTTTCCCAAGGACTTGAAATTTTGGAAGTACATTTTCAAGAATTGCACCTCTGAAGCAATACAAGGGGCTAAGTTTTGTTTCTACAAATTCCTAATTACATCGAACCCACATGAAAGTGGCCCAGCAAAAACCAGTTATAAATGTGTACCCTACATAGTCTAAAAATAAAGTTCAGGGTTTCGTCATAGCCTATACCCCTATGGCGTGAATCTGGATATGGAGGTAAAGCAGGAAGCGTGTTTTGCCAGTTCCTCAATATATGTTGGGCCTGTTGGTGTATACGAAATTGGGTTTGGCTGACAAATGTTACTCATTTAAGTGCCCCAAAACAAACTAAAGGTTTTTTTTTTTATTTTGTAAAGCGCTTGCTTTGTATATTTTCTCCGCAGACATTCATCAATGGTCCCATAAAATCAAAAAGGCGGTTTCTATGCATCAGGTGCTGCTCCGTAAGTATAAAGGTTTTTCTGAAAGCCATAGGCGCAAGAAAAAACTGTTTCAAGACTGTTCCCAGCTCGTAGCTGGTTTCTGGCGCCAAGAACATTTTGTTAATTGAAGCGCGAGCCCTCGATCCACCCTGACATCTCTCAAATCTATTTCTCCTTCACATACACACCCCCTTAAATAGCTACACAAGCACAACATGCTTATCTATGCTCAGTTTGCGAAACAATATGGAGCGTCATAACCGAAAGTTCTTCCAGACTTTCATGCAGAATATTAGCGGTTGCGGTGTGTGTATGAGTGGCTGTCAAAGTAGCATAATTGCTGAGGAAATCAAATTATTTGCCTATCAATTTCATGCGTGGAGTGGCGGACTTTTTTTTACTAAGAAACAAAATCTTGTTAATCCTTAACTTTCAAAAATTGATTGCGCACTTGTACACCAAAACGTTACTTTTCGTTGTTTTGTTTTGTTTTTGTTTTTCGTAGCATTTTAAGCTTTTTTCACTACCTCCTATTGCTGCCCAGTTTGCTTCTTCACTGAGTTTAAACCAAAAAACTTCAAGTACCAGAAAACACCCTCTATTTATTTGCAGTTGGTTAGGTACTTTCGTTATGTATTTGAGCACACACAAAAAAACTCGGGCTATCTTCAACAGCGTAAAGCAAGCGTCCCCTTGTTGCTCGTGTTTGCTTAAAGTGTCCGTGGAGACAATGTATATCTCTTTTTCTTTATTTTAAACAACGAGCTTTTTATAACTCCATCAATTTTAGTCAATATCCGAAGGACATTGTTTTCAGCAAAAATATCACATATAATGATAAGCTATCAAATTTCTGACCAGACAACATCAGCAGTAACATCACTGCAGAGGTACAAAAAACTGAGTGCGCACCTTGTTAGCGCCAAGCTAGCATTCAAGTGGCGCCACCAGGTGGAACCAAATAGTTGCGCAACCATGTTAGTTGGTGGTGGCTTTAAACGGTGGTTGTCATTCGAGCAAACTGTCCCCGTGACGCCACAGGGACGATGCGAAAAACCATCTGGGGAATCACCAATTTTTCATCTGTTCTCATTAGCTTAATTGCCCGAACTTAGCGTTAAAATGAGCATTATTGTTAGCCTGGCATGGCAATTTTTCCATTTAATCGAACTAGTACTTGTTATTCATTGCACCTTTGAAGGGGCTATGAAACATAACTGTCCAGTTTAAAAGAGCTGTAGCTTCATGCCAGCCATGAAAGACAATTCTTTAACACAAAAAATTCCCCCGCATTTCCCCGAGGGGGAGAATGTGAAAGTGCGAATGCACTGTTGTCGGCCCGCTTGCGGCGCTTGCGCTCGGCCCCCGCAGCCCACCGCCTCCCCGCCTTCTCTTCCATCTCTTCCATCGGGTTTGTAGTATCACGTGTACACCACGCAGTTATCAAGCCGCTATAACGCCGCTGAGTCGCCAACGCACGCCGCTGACGACGTAGTTTTAATGCGTTAAAGATATAAGGCGCGTCACTAACACTGATATCAGCGTCGCGTCCGTGGCTTGGTCGGTAGAGCGTCGCGCTGCGGCCGCAAAGTCCTCGGATCGAAACCTGGCGCCGGATGCTGTTTCTTTTTTAAATATAGAGGAGCACTGCGGACGCCGACGCCGCCGCCGCCGCCGGCGGTGGATGGTTTGGGGTCGCTTATAAAGTGCATTCGCACTTAAAATTGGGCCCATCTCCCCGCGAGGGGGACTCGAGTAAATGCGTCGCATAGGGGGTGGGGGTATTGCGTTAACGTTTAGTGTTTGGGGAGTTGGTGGTAGTGAATGCGTTGTATCAGCAGCTTCTTGACGTAGTTTGAATGAGTCAAGGATATAAGGCGCGTTCGTAGCCTCCCATTCTGTGTCGGCATTGTGGCGCAGTGGGTAGAGCACCATGTACATTGTGTTCCGCCCGCAGGGTCGAGGGATCGAAACCGGGCGCCGGATAGTATTTTTTTTATATAGTGTAGGGGGAGGGGGAGGGGTGCGGACTACGACTACGGACGTCAACGCGGGTGACATCGTGAGTTACTGAAATGCTCTGCATTTAAAAACCTCAGTCGCATGTCCCGGCGCGAGGGACACGAGTAAATGCAGAGCATTGGGGGTGGTCACGTGGCGTAGGTTGTGGTAGTTGGCGGTGGTAGTTGTAGTTGTTGTCGTACGGGTGCGTCGATGGCGCTTGAAGGCCAAGTGCGACGAAATGCACGAGGCGTTGGAGCACGGGGAGTTTGCGAGCTTGGACGAGTTCCTGCGCGCCTTCGACGTGCGGTCCGGGAAGGAGTACTCGGAGATTCTGCGGGCTGGCGCGTCGCGTCCGTGCGTGCTTCACGCGAGGACCCCCGCCGAGAAGCGCGTGAACGCGTTCAACCCGTGGATCGGAAGGGTTCTCGACTCCAACATGGACCTGCAGATCATCCTCGACCACTACGCGTGCGCGGCGTACGTCGTGGACTACGTCAACAAGGCCGACCGCGGCATCTCGTTCTCGTAACGCGGGGTCCGCCGCTCGCCGCTGACGTTTCGAAGCCGTGTCTCGCTCTCGATTCGATGGATCCGCAGCTCGACGCTGACGACTGGCGGCGGCCTCTCGTTCTCGACGCTCGGGATCGGCCGCTCGACGCTGACGCTTCGCCGCTGCCTTAGCGCGCGCAGTAGAGGGAGAGGAGGTAGCACCTGCTGCTGCAACGCCTCTTTCAGCGCCGGAGCACGCGCATGCGCGCCCGCACCTGTTGTTGAGAGCGAGGAGGAGCGGGGGAGGGGCGCACGTGCTGGCTGGCTGCGGACGCCGATCGCCAACGGACGGGTGACATTCTGAGTTAAAGAAATGCTCTGCATTAAAAAAATTAAAGCCGTTCCACTCAATGTAAAGCTGTCGGAAGTGAAGTGCAGAGCAGTGTTTCGGCATAATGGGCTGTACCGCAGTTATCCGCTTACTGCTACCACCCCATGCAATTTCCCGCATTCGCATTGCTTGCGATGAAATGTGTGTCATTGTTATCGGGGGAAAAAAGCAGTCCTCTGAATGAACCTAATTTGCATTTTGTCTACATGGCCCCTGTGAATGTGACCGCCGGAGTGCGAGCTTCACTGCGTGGTGCGCATGCGCAGGACCCCCGCGATGCTCTGGCCATGTTCCTCGGCTGCTCCGTCGTGCTCACCGCCGGCACCTGCCTCTGTCGCACTGCCGTGATCTACCTGATGGTCTTCACGCCCTACGACATCATCGAGTACTTCGGAGTGAGTGCGCTGGCCCTCTCAGTTGGCGAACTAGGCTCGACACGGTTATTTGTAATTATGCCGAACCGCGAGATTCAGGAACCGGGCGCTGCCGGTTAATTACGTATATTTTTTTCTCAAATGTACCAATAGTTTTCTTTGCGCTAAACAACGGGAGGATGTATGGCAAGCGCCAGCGTTTCACGAGTATCTAACGCTTATGACTATATAAACCGCTTGGCTTTCGAAGCCTCTGGGGTACGCCGCGAACAACAGCGTTACCCCGGGACGCCGCCTTGGTGCTCTATATGCTTGGGTCGAGCGAGTGAGCTAGGACGACAAGGCGAGCGCCTAAAGTGCTCTGCACTTAAAACCGCTACCCGCGTCTTAGGCAGGGAAACCATCGTCACGCGCGCGGCCCCACTCCCGTTTTCGCCAAGCGTCGCGCCGACGAGCGTCTCGTGCGGGCACAGCATATTGCCCGCCCCCTCCTCCACCGCACACGTTCGGAGAGTGCTCACGCGGCCACGGCGAACCGCCCTCCCCTCACAATTTCGCGACACTCTCCTTCTTTGCTTTCTTTCACTAGTCGGTCTTGCCATCGTTCACTCGGTTACGACGGCGACGCGGCTCAGCCCAGAGACGGGCGCCGAAGAGCTGCGCGCTAAAACTCCTTGGCTTCACGTGTCTTTCAAGCGCGAGGCGTTTTATAGCGCGAGGCGTTGTAAAACGACAGTCTCGGTGTCTGGGCTTAATTATTAACACGTGGTCACCGCCAAAATCGCACGCCGTTTTTGCCACTTTTATACCCTATGCTTTTTTTTTTTTTAAAGCTTCACTGGTCCTCAACTTTTCCAGGGCCCGAATGGCGAGTTAATTTATTTTTTTTCAGTGGCTTTTCGCGTTAAGGAGACACTCGTGGCTAACCCCACGTGCACCTCGTCGTTTTTGAGGACCGAATATGTCATTCTGGCCCCTTTTTATGGGCAGAAATGTACAACTGCTTTTGCTTTGATTTCAGGCAAAACAGTTTTTCTACCTTCGCGGTCGCCTGGACAACCCAGAATACAGCGCCCACGCGGTGAGCGATCATTTCTCTCTTCTGTTCAGGTTTGCACTAGTGGCGCCGGCACTGCCTTCCTTTCCTTTTAACTTTTGAGAATGGATTGACGAAGCTTGCCCTAATTTCCCACTAAACAGCTTTACAATAGACCCTTCATACCCCAGTAAGCCTAACAATGAAAAGAAAGCGAAAAAAAAGAGTAAACACCTCCATTGGTGTATCACCGAAGGATTTTTTTCTTCTTGGTGGCTTCCTTATTCCAGGACACCGTTGTTCGTCGCTACTGTGGCCACCCTCTCGAGGGAGGAACTGGCGAGGGCGCCCTCCCAAATCTCGCGTGGATTAAATGGACTGGTTGAGGGAAGGGGTGAATGCGGTCACACACCCGCTATATAACAGAGGGTTGAAGATTCCGGAACACTGCTCGAACGCTACCCTGCGAGCAAAATGGCAGCACGTGGCCGACCGGAGTAATTATAGGGGTAAAATACTGCTGCACATTCAACGGAAGTCACTGCCCCACCGTCCGTCAACGCAAGGGTCTTTTGTCGCCGACGCGCGCAAGATTATGCCTGTCCCGTATAATCCGTCGCGTCGCCCAGGCTGCTGGATACTCTGTTTCCCTCGAAATATGCAAACGCCGCTTTGCCCGAGCACAAGCCCTACATCGCCGCCTACTATTATATGAAGAACACGTGGTCTACGTTGATACGGCCGACTACACAGACCGGGAAGCTATGACCGTGGCAGTTGTTAATCGAAAGGGTAAAGCGCGAGACGCATGCACGACGGAGCTTTCCGATGCGATGGACGACTGATCGGAAATATGGCTGCCACGACTAGCCACACGCGCGAATTTGAGACACATGCTCCGATGCGCGCGTGCGATGCGCCGTCGGCGTCGCTCCGCCCACTGTTTGCGCTCCATGGTTTCCTCCCTGTTTAGTTCACTCCGGCCGTTTTAGATATGTGCAAGACAAATTCGAGCAGGAAAAGAGAACAATTGTGAAATTGAAGTAAAAATTAATAGAGTTGAACCTCGATTTCACGAAGTCACCGGGACCAGCGCATTATTTCGTTAAATCGGGAGCTTCGTAAAACCGAGCGAACGACAAATTTCTTTCCAGAGTAGTAGTAGTTGTAAACGTTTATTGCCACAAACGGTAAAGGAGCGAAGAATTATCTCCTACGTTGGTCTTGAGGAACAACTAATTTATTGCCAACTGTCAAAGCTCGTAATTTTTGCCTACGCGCGCTTTGTCGGCAGCGGAAGCGCACACTTCTCGTTGCTGGCCAGTGAAGTCAAAGCGTTCTCGGCATCCTCGTGTGCCCCGACATGCCGTCTCAGAAGGTCGACGGCGTCCGTCACCTTGCTTGTTATGGGCACGGGAGCTTCGACAGTATCTGGTTCATTCTCGTCTTCAGACCCCTCTTGCGCGTTCGAAACAAGCTGCACTACCTCTTCGTCGTCGATAACTTCTGTTGTGTCAGTGTCCGCGTCTACGTCGGCGTTCACGAAGTCGTCGAAGTTCTGATCTGCGGCCACCTTGTCACGCCGACGAAGCTCTTCCCAACAACTTGGCGATGCCTCTTCCTACTCGTGTCGCGGGCTTGTGGAGCCCGAAGCAGCCTCGGAAGTAGAAGTGTGGAAGCCAGAATGCCGGAAACAGTTCACAACGATCAAGGACCGGGTTGCTCTACACGATTTTCCCGGAATGCTTCGTTGAATCGAGTTTGGCGGCGAAGTTTGTTTCGTTATTGCGAGTTCATAAAAGCATTAAGCCTATGGGCGACTGCGGGGGGAATCTGAATTTGCTCGTTAAATCAGGAAATTCGTAAATTCGGGTTTCATAAAATCGAGCTTCAACTGTAGTGTTATTACGTTATACACTGCATTTTATATGTTCAGTAAAGCAGTGTGAGGGCGTTTAGCACCGGCGATTCCGCTCGCCAATTCTGTTGGTACCGCTGGCAACGTGTGTCTACCCGGTGTATGTGTTTTCACCCGCCGCGGTGGCTCAGTGGCTAAAGCATTGCGCTGCTGAGCACGAGGTCGCGGGTTCGATTCCCGGCCGCGGCGGCCGCTTTTCTGATGGAGGCAAAAAGCAAAAACGCCCGTGTGTACGAGATTTCGGCGCACGTTAAAGATCCCCAGGTGGTCAAAATTAATCCGGAGCCCTCCACTACGGCGCGCCTCATCGCCTTCGTTGCGTCGGCGCGTTAAACCCTACAATCAATCAAATCAATCAATGCATGTGTTTTCGCTGTTCATGCATGACGCGTGCCGCGTTATCTGTCCCTTTTCTGCTGCTCTGAGGGGTTCGCTGGAGCTCTTTGTCACGGCCAACTTCGCGCGGTCATCTAACCGACCAAGACAAACCACCACTGAATAAAAAGTACAGAAGACAGAAAAAAAATGTATGCGGCTGAGCTAACCCTGGACATGCTAAGCGAAAGCGTGGCTTAGCCTGGTTAATTCTTGGTTTCACTTGGTTAATCTTTTATTTAGCTTTAATCATTAGACTATTCGTGCAAAGCCTGCCTTTGTCTACGGTTGTGGTCCCGCTTCCGGCGTTTTCCGAGCCCACCGGCTCGGAAAACGCCGGAAGCGGAATATATATAGGGCCCACGGGCTCCTGGTCGCCATCTTATGGGAAAAGACCTGCGGAAAATCCCACTCCGCCACTCTCCTCCCCCAGTTATCGGCACAATAAAGCTTATTCACTCTTCATGACCCGTTAAAGGATAATGAAGACGAAATACAACATTGCTCTGCTTGAAACAAACGCTTTTGGTAACTCGCTCAGCCCAATTATACAAAGAAAAGGCGGTTTTTAGGGGGGGAAATACAGGAAATATCAAACTTTCAAATTTCGCGCTAGAGTGACGTAATATGGGCACGGGTGACGTAATATGGGCCAGCACTAAAACACAGTTGCGTTAAGTTGACGCTAGCAATCGAGTGATACAATCAAGCAAAACTATAGTTCATACCATAAGCTAGCTGCAGCACTGTGGAGGCTACATTGTTGTCCCCCTCAGGGCGCCTAACTCACCGCGAAGGAAGCGACAAAAGGCACCGGGGCCTTGCCGTGCCACTTGCCGAGAGGGGAGAAGGGAGTGTCCTTTCAGGACCCCCTTAATGGCGAGTTAGGCGCCCTCAGTGGGCGCATTATTGATAACAATGTAGCCTCCACAGTGCTGAAGCTAGCTTGTGGTATGAACTGTAGAGGCCCCGCTGCAATCGTCCAGTCATGTTTCCTGGCGGTGGGTTACGTCGGCGTCCACCAATCACACAGACAAGATTCCGCGAAGTCATAGCAATTGATATCGCCCGAAAGTAGATGGAGAGTCGCGACTCCTTGGTCGGTTTACCTTGATATCTAGATTATTAGATGCGACGCTGAGAGCATCTCTTGTCGGCAGCCCTGTCCTTCCTGCGTGCGTCCATTGTTGTTGTCCGCGTGCGTGCGACGGTTGCTCTCCGCTTGCGCTTGAACCCCCCTCAGCGTCGCATCACACCAGGGTTCCCGCGAGGGGAGGTGGGCGTAATTTTTTTGCTTGCGATAAAATTGGTCTCATTTTTATAGGGATAAATCACTCCTTTTAATGAACCAAACTTGTATTTTGTCTTAATGGCCCCTTTAGAGGTACCATGAAGACAAAACACAAGTTTCGGTCATTCGAAAGATTGCCTCGTTAGAATCATACTGACACCGCTCTTAACTTAAACTTCGCTCAAATGAGCTATATAATTAGGAAAAAAGAAAATGGCCATGCCACCCACTAGCTCATTTCCCCCAACAGAATTTATGATGTCATATGCCCAGCTCTGCGATTGGCTGAGGCCGGCAAAAGCGAACGCAAATTATGCAGGGCTTATAAGCTTGGCTAACAGTCTATTTGCGCTTAAATTTAGGGCACATTTCTTTTATAGCAGTAAGAATGGTGGGATAAACAGGAGAAGTTACGAAAGCACACGTAAACAAAGAAGTACCGATGCGTACTGCTGTTGGTACTGCGCGCACTATGCTTGTTTTAGCTGCACAGCAATGCGGCTCTTTGAGGTTATCTCAGACGACACCAGCCGATTGGCGTAAGCTATGGCGTCTGACGGTACCAAATTTGTCGAGCGAACACCATGTTTCACAAAACGATTATTTTTTCCCTGAACAAAAACAAGCCAGGTACAAATACGGTCAAAAACAAAGCAAGGGCAGAAAACTGCCCGCTGCGGTATGGTGGTGCCATCTAGGTTGACTAACGGTAAACAAGTCTCCGCTTCACACCAAGTTTAGCTTGACGACCCGTTCTTATGATGTCGTTGCAGACGTCGTTAAAATACGCGATTTTGGTGGGAGAATCGAAAGCATCGTTTGCTTCCGGACGAGGGCGGGGGGCACTATAAAACACGAAATCTTTCGAATAAAACAAACTGTGTATTTTGTCTGCATGGCCCCTTTAAGGCATCTTCACGAAGTGCTCCGCCGCACTCCGTGTCCTCGCCCCTTCCCACCGGCAGCAGCATGGGCCACCGTAGGAAGCGTATGTTTCCTACACTCGGTGACAACTTGAGAACGGCACCGGAAGTTGCCGCTGTGCCTTATCACCGTAGCCGGAGTTTCTCCGCGCGGCGCAAGTAGGGCGTTACTGAGAATATTTTGAACATGGCGTGAGCCGTTCCAGTGATTTTTTGGACTTAACATGCTTATAAACGACTCTAGTGACGACAAACAAACTGCGTGAGACAAGGCAGACGATATCACGCATTCATAGCAAACCCCTTTCAAAACGCGCGCGCACTGACGTCACGGGTCCGGCGCTTTAGCGGAGTGATACACTGCATGAGGTGGTGCCGTTCTTGAGTTGTAACCGAGTATAGAGAGCTTCGTGCGCGTCGTGCTGAGGTCGGTGGAGCTCAAACAAATACCTCGCACCTGTTGTTGATTTCTGCCAGAATAGCATGCAGCTTTGCCATACCTGACGTCTGTGCAGACACAGCTCATACCCCTGACACACGGGCGCCTAAAAGGCCTTTGCAGAGAAGGACTGCTACCGAAACGGCGTTCGCCTCGGTGACACACGACAAAGGAGAATCTCCTTCACCGAAACGGGCATTTCCCGTAAGGGGTGTTCACCTATCTCCTTTCCCGCACGAAAAGGAGCAGCTAGCGGCGCAGCCTCGTAAGCAGGCGCTTGCAAATCATAAGCTTCCCAGAACTTAGTGAAACCAAATGCGATTTCATAATACTTTCATAAATTGTTAAAACTGCAATGAAATAAATTGCACCAAACAAGCCCAATCGTAATGTATTTCTGTAAACATCTGCCCACTGTTGCCAGATTAGGCACGGAACATAGGCTAAAAAAAGCACTCCATCGTTGCTGTTTAATACAAATATGTGAAATTACCCATTTATTCTTTCTCAACAACAATAAAACGCACAGTTCCTATCTAAAATAATAAAGAAGGTCTATTAGCCGCACTTCATTTTTGTTATCGCGCATGCTTTTTCCGCAGAACTGCTAGCGCCACTTTATCGACTTTATTGGTGTGTCAGTTACAGCAACTACGTAAAGGAGATCGGGGGTTGCTGTGTGTCAGGAGCGCCACTCCTTTCCACAAAATGTCTTTTGGCGTGGCGAAAGGGGTTTAATTTAAATGAGATCTAGAGTTGCCGTGTGTCACAGGTATCAGACGTTCCCAAAAATGCGAAGGAGGTAAAAGATGACCATTTTTAAGCGAATTTGCGAGTTTAATTGTTAATGACCTGGTAAATGAATATTGCGGAGGCTACACAGGTAATTTTGAAGATTGATCATTTACGTACTCGTAATGTCATCCTACAGGATTGGTTGGTTGCCGCCACTGCCGGTGTCACCAGATTGCTTAAAGAGAATTATAGAAGTAAAACCTCACTCTTGAACCTAATTTTTCAAAGAAAAAGAAAATTGCGCTCCCTTTCCGAGAAACTTGCGGTACACGCTCTTAACTCCAGCCTATAAATGGCATCGTTAAGTATTTACAGCTGTCTTCAGTTCACAGTAAACTATACAGTAAACCAAGTTCACAGTAAACTAAATGCAGTTATTTGCTTAATTGGTGACCATTAAGAACCCTATAGTTTTGCTTTTTATTTTGTTGCGTAAAAAAATATATGTTTTGGACGACCCATTTTTGGTTGTTGTGTTGCAGGTGTCAAGATACGTGGGTTATGCTTATATTAGTTTTCTATTTTCGGCATGTAAGGTAAGTGACTCTTTCACACATAATTTTAACATTTACGATATTACCCTTTGCGTACAGCTTAGGAAATTAATTCGACTTCAGGCCACGATACGTCATGAGGAATGCGGCAGAAACGCATTTCGAAAAATATTTCCGGCTCGCAGAATACTGATGCAAAATAGGAGAAAGCAAGAAAATGACACAGTGTCGTGTCCCACCCTATGATGCGCAAAGTTTTTGTTTACACGGAGAGAGCTGTACCGACTGGGTTTCCTGGAATGTGGATTATCGCGCACTGCGCATGGTTCTTTTAGCCTCCTTTGGACAATGCCTTCAATAATGTTCCAAGAATATAGATGAGGGACCAAATCCATAGTTTTGGCGAGCCCTTCGTCAAATGTGATGCCCTCTTTCTACTGATTTCGCCGTGCACCACTTTACCAGCCCTGAACTACGTATCTTTTATGCACAGATTTTTAAAAAGAAATTTTCCCGTGGTTGAACGTGGCTAAACCAAGTTTGTCCAGCTCGGTTTTTGCGCTGAGACCGCGTAGTGCACGCACACATAACAGAAGCACAATACACAACACAGGCGCTGCTCGGTGTTGTCGGTGCTGTAGGTGCGAACGCAGGGAGCATATACAGGAACTCTAGTACTTGGATGCAGCCAGCGCCCCCTTGTATCATTTTCTGGTGGCAAAAACCCTTACTCTTTCCCCCTATTCACCTTACCCCACGAGGGATTAGACGCTTTCACTCCGTAACAGCACGAGGTGCTGGCTTATCTTGCTAGAGCTTGAAGGTCACAATGACGCTACTACGGTTTGTACTGTCGTGATAAATTGAAATACGAACAACGGTGCTCGTGGTTTTCAGTACATGCAGCGCTCCCTGGCGACGGGCTGTGTATGCACAGCAGACATAAAGTTGTGAAAGCCCTCTTTTAGATGCGACGCTGAGAGGAGCATCTCTTGCCGGCGGCCCTGTCCTTCCTGCGTCGTCGTTGTCCGCGTCCGCACAGCTGCGTCTCTCCTCCGCTCACCGTCTCTCCTCTCGCCGTGATAGCGCGCCCTCTCCCCCAACATCTGAGGCGCGCAGTGCGGCGCGCTCTCTCACTCCGCCGGTGGGCGGCGCTGCGCGCGGCGCAAGCGCGCCGTGTGCACTCCTTCGGGCGCGCTGCCCATATAAGCGGAGTGCCGCGCTCCGGCCGGTCTCTCAGTCGATGGTCGTCCGCGCTACGCTCTCTCTCTCTCTCTCTCTCTCTCTCTCTCTCTCTCTCTCTCTCTCTCTCTCTCTCTCTCTCTCTCTCTCGCATTACCCTACGATCGCTCCCGCAATTCGAGTAATCGACCCAACGGAAACGCACAATGGAACCCCCTTCAGCGTCGCATCACACCAGGGTTCCTGCGAGGGGAGGTGGGCGTAATTTTTACTTAATCTTACTGCGCAGGCGCAGCCCCTCGCTTAGAATGCGGATCATATACTAAAAACCACGCGAACCGTTGTTCGTATTTCAATTTATCACGCTAGTACCTCGAGTAATACAACTTTCGCTGTAAAAACTTGGAGATACACCTTTAGGAGTGGGATGCGACGGCCTGACGTATAGACGCGCAGTTTCACGTACGTAGAGCTTTCACGTATGACGAGTGCGCGTGCACAGAAGGCAAAGGGTCGCCGTGAGTCTCACGGACGTACGTGAGATTCGAATTTTTAGGTTGCGGTCTTTACGTTGCTTCCGTACGTATAGTTGACCAATATGGCGGCGCCCTGCCCTCCGGCTTCGCAGCGATAACAGATTCGTCGCTAATCCCTAGTTGCGATATCGTGTTTTGAGCTGTTGATTTCGCTCATTATTACCCTCACTCAAAGTTTCAATCGAAAACAGGCTTTTTTTTTTTTCAGATAGAAGGGACATTTTTCATCTGTTAAGCCTGACGAAGTAGCTTTTGTCGTCGTCATAGCAACGGGCTCGCGAGATCGCGAGTGGCTACAGCAGTGCCTGTGTCTTTTAGGAACAACGCGCGGCTATGGGCGGAGAGCGCGTGCATCCAGGCGGCATCCTCCAGGGCCACCTAATCTGGGTGGCTCGCGTACGTGTAACTATAAGGGTCTCAAACTGCATGCGCGTGGCCTCCTTTTCACATTTGCATACGTGGACTCTGTACGCACGTAAAAATAAAACTGTCTAATGTCTCATACGTACTTCACCAACTCGTATACGGCACCGCACCTACCACACACGTGTTCTCTCCCGGCGACTCTGCACTCTCTGCAGACGAACGACGATGATGATGATGATGATGATGATGATGATTAGTGGCTTTCCCTTTGAATCGGGATGTCGGTTGTCAGCAACCGACTTGCCTGTTTTATTACGTTTACTTGCCCTACTCCCAGCTAACCTATAGATTTGCTTCCTCCCTCCCATCTCTCCGTCTTTTCTGTTTTAAACTCATCACCCTCACCCCCCTTTTTTCTCCCCTCGTTGTTCTAAATTCTCGTCCGCATGATTACTCCGCCTGCGTACCCATCTCTTCCATACTTTTCCTCCACCACCACTCCAGTCACCTCTTCGTCACCTCTATGGCCTTGAAGTTGACGTCAGGATCGTCAGGAACGTCAGGATCGCAGCGCCACTCAGCGGACTATATGATTGGTGGAAACTTTCCGCTCCTTTGCGTGACGCACGTTCGTCATGACCCTATCGTCCAATCAGGATTTCAAGAGAGCTGCGTTCTCGGCCAGTGATTCAAAGGCAACCAGCAAAGAGGCGGCTCGAATCGTCACCTTATGCGCAGTATAGTAGATGGCCAGAATGTGAACAAGGGCTCGGCAGCAGGAGCTAGTGTCGATCAGCTCTTGCGCCGATTTGGTCACCACGTGATTTTGTCTCTTCGGTCGCATGACACTGAGTTATAGCGGCCGGCAGCATTGAGGTGCCTCTGAACCGAGTTAAAGGATTGTTTTACACATGAAGCAGCCAGCGATAGCGGACACGCAGATCAGGCTTGCCAAACGGGAGCGGCTGAGTTGCAGGTGTGAGGGCGCAGCTTCGCAGTACAAGGCAACGACTTGAACGGTGTCGAAAGCTGCTTGCTAAGATGAGAGTGCGGGCAAGCAAAATGTAAGCTCTTGTGGAAAACAAGGAAAAGTTATCCACTCGCGAAACCATTCATATTTATGTTGTATGTATTAAAGCGAAGCTTTAGTGCCCTCGCTGATGCCGTTGTACGTCAACACGCCCTGCAGGAAGGCCAACTTTCTATGACGATGGTGATGAATGATCGTGGGTGAAGTTAAAAATAAAGCGCTCCCCGTCGCCGGAATTGAACCTGGGTCCCCCGCGTTATGGAACCGGTGTCTATACGATTGCTCCACTTCGACCTGGTCGAAGAGAATGCCAAGCCGCAGGTACCGATTCGCGAATTGCACCCCAACTTACGGAGTGCACGCCCGAGAGTTGCTGTGGGTATTCTAGAAAAGTGGTGCGTACCTCCAGAATAGCGCATACTCTCAGTGTGGGATTCGCCAACCAAAGAGTCCATCTCGAGAAAGATGCATCGTCGTATCGTCGTCGTTAGACGGGAGGGGAGGGTGCAGGATGTTTTTGTACATAAGCGCTTCTGCTGCACTTATTCTTCAAGGCATTTTTTCTCACGTTGTCCAACCTTCTCATCACATGCACCTCATGTGAATCACCCACTCATAGCATGCACCTTTTTACTTGCTCACCCGAGAAATCCGAATTCTTGGTGGTCACGAAGCACACGGCGCATCAGAAACAAGAACTGCACATCACCATAGAAGGCGGACCGATTCCCCAATGCTCTCACATCATGGTTCTCGGTCTCACAATCCAGAGTAATGCCAAAGCAACTATGACCATACGGAAGCTGCTAGATCAAGGGACACAGGTGTTTCATATGCTACGCCGCATAGCCAGTCGGCACAGGGGAATGCGAGGGGCCGACCTTGTGCGACTCAGCGCAGCGCTCATCGATTCTCGTATATTGCATCACCTCTCATATCAAAATCCCACGAAGACGGAACTCGAACGCATAAATGTAGTTCGACGGAAGGCCTTAAAGCAAGCACTGGGAGTGCCGCAATATACATCGGCATAAGCGCTCCAGGCCACCGGAGTCACCAACACACTGGAGAAGCTCCTAAGTGTGCAGCGCCTAGGACAGTTCCACCGACTCTGTAGCAACGACCAAGGCAGGGCCATCCTGCGTGACCTCGGCTACTCTGCGGACCCACCACCATCCGCATCGCAGGAAGAAGGATGCCTCTCCCTTGAACACCGAGCACGCATCACCATCGCTCTCCTGCCAAAGAACATGGACCCCGACCGGCATGCTGAACGGTGCCACATCAGGACCAACGTCCTCTCGAAAACACTGCAGTGCCTCGGCCCCGTCAAGCACGTTAGTACGTTGACGCACAGGGAGGCATCACGGCTGTCGTTGGACCCCTAAACTACGAACTCGTCACGATCGAACCAGATACATGCTATCGACGACCTAGAAGCTCGATCTATTGCACGAGCCATACACGCCGCTACCACCCATATAGTTCGTCTGCAAACATCCATCATCGTCGTCACCGATTCGCAAGCCGCCTGCAGACAATCGACCAGAAATGACGTGCACCACCGTACAGCCCGCCTCATCAAAGACGCGCTCGACGACAAAATGCACACGCTCCACATTATTTGGACACGAGGATTTGGCAGGAAATGAGCGGGCACATACGCTCGCCCGAGCAACTATTTACCGGGCACCTGACCAGCTCTCGTCAACCTTAAGCGATGCACAGCTGTCTTTGAGCCCGCGCGAATACCTCGAGTCTGTTCGCGCGCAGCGCAAGGTACATCCGTCCCCACATCGTACACTCACAAGGCGGCAGTCCGTCCTCCGACAGATACAGTCTAACACATTACCCACTGAACATCTCGCACATTGCTTTCAAAATTTACCCGGCACCCCTACTTGCTCGTTCTGCGGAGGTTACCCAAACATACATATGGGCCTGTGATCGACATCCAAAGTTGACCCGCATCCCGAATCCAACTCTTGCATCCTGGGAGGCAAGTCTGGCTGACCCCAGCGCTGTGACACAGCTCCTGCTAACGTCCAGAGCTGAGGAAGCCATGGCCACAGCTTCCCGAGACGGCGCCCTGGACTAAGGGTGGTTAGGAAAATAAAGTTTGCTTCCTTCCTTGCTTCCTTTACTAAAAGGTATATCACTAGCATAAAAAACTTCAATTCATTGCATGCGTTAAACCTTGAACATCCACCACCCTCCCCCCCCCCCCCCAAAAAAAAAAAAACAACAAAAAAGATCTGGTGTGGTACCTCAGCAGATGGCAAAAGTAGGTGAGCTGATAGAACTGTCCTCATAACGGAGCTTTCAGATTATGCTGCTATAATTCCCTTCCAAGGAGTAAACGCGAGCTCTGACCACCTGATACCAGCTCATAATTGCGCGTGGGTTATCAGCAGGTAACAATTAATGCTCTAAACTGCGAACATTAGCGAATGTCAAGCGCGACGGCCGGGTATCCCGCGTACATTACGAGAAAAGGAGTGATCGACCAAAGGTTGGACACGCGCAACTCGTGCTTAACTCGTGTTCTGACGTCCCCCCTTACGAAGAGCCTAATTTGCAACATGCTCTACGCGTTTTTTCAGTTAAGAGTGGCCTGGAAATTGTAGTGTGAGATGGGGACTACATCGATCCCCCTCCCAAGATATCACGCATCATCTCCAACGAACCCTAATCATGACAGACTGATTGCCATCTCCTCCTCCTCTTACCCTTCCCCAACTGCAGCCTTGTGGCCTGCCCCATCTCAATAAAAAAATTACACCATCTTCCCATAGGGGAACCCTGAGTTGTATGCGAAGCAGCCATGGGGTCGACTGAAGTTCCCATTAATTTTCAGTTTGTCGTTTCCGTTGACGTTCAGCTTCGCGTGCCTTCGTTGTATCAGTAGCTTCTTGACGTAGTTTGAATGAGTGAAGGACATAAGGCGCGTTCGTAGCACATGCTCGCGTCTCGGTTTGTAGCGCAGTGGGAAGAGCGCCACGTATGTACCTCCCGTTGCGGCCAAAGAGTCGTGGGATCGGAACCGGGCGCCGCCTAACTATTTCTTTTTATAGTGGACTGCGCTGACGTCGGCCCAAACGCTGACGGGGCTGAAGAGACGCGCATGCTCAGTAGAGTGCGGACGGCGGACAACGACAACGAGGGAGGGAGGGACACAGCCCCGAGCATGAGATGCTTCGCACCTAAAAGTTATTGACCTCAGTTTAATTTGAAAATCACCTGATTACGGAAGCGCACTAGTGCGAAAGCGCTCGCCTGCGTAACCGCACCAATTGCGCATCGAACTCCCAACGTCGAGGAGGCGATGGGCGCACACTATCCTGCGTCCCCTACAACTGCATATTTTGGGGAGAATTCAATTTAATGTTTTAGAATAAAGCTTCTTGCTCCGCCATTAAGTTGACTTTGAATACTTTGGTTGCAGCGCCCGAGATACGGGCCGAACAGAAACCAATGTGACCGCCCCTGTCCTGTATACTATAGTGTATACTATATTATAGTGTTGTATCCCGTTCAAGCCCCTCCTGCTATCTGTCGCCCTAGAAGGATAGAACGCCAACCTATCCCAAAAGCATAGTCTTTCTTCTGCCAATAAGCGCCAGTATGCACGTTCTCTGGTGGTGGTCTAGCAGTAGCTGCTCGCATCGGTGAGCCAGGAAGCATGGAGCGTGATGAGTATCGTCTTCCTACACGTGCGAGCTACTACTTTGAGGCCTCGTAAGTATGCATGTAATTAGGCCGTGAGAATAACAGAATGCGGTAGCACGAGATCTGAGAACATTTCGAAGGCGCTTCCGTTTTTAAAATATGCGCGCACTCGTAAGTAAACAATAATAATAACAAAAACAAAACAACAACAACAAAAACAATAACAAAAACAAAACAATAACAATAACTCGTAAATAAACAATAGCAATATGCGCACTCGTAAGTAAACAATAAGTAAACAAATGAGAGCCCTCAGGCTCTCTTTTGTCGTCGACGCTGGATTCCGTGTCAACTTGTTGATGAGTTCAATGACGTTGATGAGTTCAATGACGTTAAAAGAAAGGCAAGAGGAGAAAGAGTGCACGAATAATTGCGTACAAACTCCAGCAGCGGTAGGCATTTAATCCTAGCACTGGCGGTGGCTCGTGGCCCCCTTACGAATGGTGGCGCCCCTAGCGGAAGCTTTTGTCCCTATATCAACCTTCGGCCGGATTTTCGTGGCCATAAAAGCATTAAAGGACTCTGATTACGATAAGGGTTTCGGGATAAAAATAAAACGCGTTTTCACGTAAACAAAGATGTCCACCATACCTGATAAGCTTCCATCGCAATACGTGAAGGAGACGAGCACGAGGACCTTGCCTTGTCATTTGCCGAGGACCCGATTACCTGCCCCGCTATCGGCAGGTAATCGGGTGCGAGGGCTGTGTCGCCTTCCCTTTGTCCTGAAAGCAAGCAACCTCCGCGCTGCTTGCTTTCAAGCAAGCAATCGTCACGCAAGCAATCAATAGCCCCGTTTACATTGACCCGACGAGGGCGCGTTGAGTCGAAATAAACAGGTTTTTTGGACTCGACCCCCCCATGTATAAGCGGACGGGGTGGGTCAGAGAGCCGTCGCGGCGAGTCCAGTCAACTCGGAGGCAGGGGGTGGGTTAGCTCTCTCGTCGGGCTGAGTCGGCGGGCCGCGGGGAGCAGAATACCGTATCTGCGCGGTTCTAACGCGCCCCCAATCATAACGCGCGGGTAACTTCGCGCAGGAAAATTCGAAAAAAAAATTTGACACTGACGGTACTGCGCAGATGGAAAAGACATGACACCACGTACCTGCAAGAGGGAGATTTTATTTGGCGTACGCAGCTCTGGAAGCCAATAATGAATTGTGCTTCACAAGGTTGCTTATCCAGCTGCTGCTGGAAATAAAGTCATAGCGGGGAACACTGAAGCTGCCTGCGATTTCAAGTGCTTTGATCTTCATAATTCTAAGCGTTAGAGGCTAAGCAGAAGCACAAAAAAATGTGCAACAGCTGACCAGGGTATGCGGCATGCCATTGAGGAATCAGTGCGCCGAAATTCACTCACGTGGTGTTGACGGATTGTTTTTATTGGATTGAGTTGGATTTTGCGGGTACTTAGTGTCCGTTGCGCATGGGAATGCTGCTGGCCGTTTAAAGCCTATTTCGGTTTTGAGCCCGATTGTAACGCGCACACAAATATTAAGCTACCTTTTAGCAAGAGAGGGTGCGCGTTAGAATCGTGAAAATACGGTAGCCCCTTTTCCGGGAACCCCGCCGCTCCCCTCACCTCGATTCTTTGGACGGGGTTCATATAAACTCGGACGCGTCGAGGTAAGCTGAACCCGCCACTCAACTCACCCCGCCCCCGTCGCGTCCATGTACACGGGGCTAATAAATCGCCACGAAAGCAAGCAATCGCCACGCTGCTCGGCAAAGTCTGCACCTCGTTTGGTAATGCATAGAGTCTGCACCGTGCTTGTGAAATTCATTTAAAAACTCAATTCCCTTCCACTCTGTCCAGAAAGATACGCCCAACTTAAGCTGGGCGTAGTCCAAGGACGTTGATGCTGCTCCGCCAACACCAACGGCTCCCCTGCCCGCCGAAGTCACTTGAGCTGTGCTTCTCGCAGCGCGTGCTCTGCTGCGCGAGAGTCACTTTTTCGCTCCCTCCGATGCGCCGTTTCCTACTTACCAGTGCCGGTGGATGCGAAAGAGTAGTCAGGCCTTCTATAAACCGAGCCAATCTCTCTCCCTGTATTTTTAACTTCTCTCCGTCCTGTTTTGTTTTGTTTTTTCGCCCATGCGCATGCGAATACGCCACAGGAGTTCCCTGCGTACACGGTATCGGCATATTTCCTTTCGCCGAACCGTATAAAGCTTCGCTTTAAAAACTGCACAGTAAGAAATCGCCGAAGGTGGGCTACACCGCAAAAATCAGCGTGACCAAATGTGCGCAGTCCCAGCATATGCGATTAGAGATAAAAAATTAAACCGTGCCCCTCAGCGTGAAAGCTGACGGAAGTGCAGAGAAAGTGATTCGCCATAATGGGCTGTAGCGCCATTATCCGTTCACTGCTACCACCCAAAACAATTCAAATTTCCCGCCTCCGTAGTGCTAGCACGCCCCCTGTGCCTGAAACAACTCCAGCGGGAGTTCTGCTCTTTTTGTGCTTGGTTTTCCTCCCTCGCGTGCCGGCGTTGCACTGCCACTTTTTTTAAAGACGATAGTCTTTTTAAAGACGATAGTCTTTCTTGGGCTACTTAAACCCAGAAATTTTGGTCTGTCTGTATGTCTGTCTGTCTGTGACTCGATTCAGCCACCCGGCCAAAGCAAACCAATGCCTGCACAATAGTCTTATATAGTCACAACTAAATCTACCCGTCTTGGTCCGGTGTAATGTTCATACTTGTCAACATTGTTGAAGAAGAACAAGACATTACGCAAATATGAGACAACAAATCAATACAGAAGTGATATTTGCAGTGTTCCTTTATAAAAATTCAAACATGCTTGACTTTTGTTAAAATAAATACTTCATCAACTGCAGAAAAAGAATTCACTCCGCCGTCGCCTGCTGTCACCAGCGCCACTATAGCTTCTGGCGCCATTTTAAGAAATCAACCGGCAACAGTTACGCAAGGTTCCACTAGGTAGTTTCCACGTTCTGCTTGCAACGCACGTGGAGTAGGGAAACGCGGTTCTATAAACGTTGAAGTAGGGTGCCTCGATTAACGCGCGTCTTCGCCGTACGGCAGCGTTCGCATCAAGACACCCGGTTTGGAGCAGTGGAACGCGGGAAATTGAAAATGATTGAAGCAAACCTTTGGTGTCTTTACCTTGGGAGGAGCGCGACGCAAGAGGAACAACATGAGAGGTGAGCGGTAAAGCGAAGGGAGGCATTTACGTGGCAAAAGTCGATAAAGACTATCGTCTTTTGACGACATTTGCAACGAAAGGAGCAGATACGCGGCCAATTTTTTCGTTTACTATCGCAAAAACCAACCCAACGAGCGGTCCGAACTGAATGAATGCGGATGCTGCCGGTTAATTACGTATATTTTGCCTTAAATGTACCTGCAGTTTTCTTTGCGCTGAACAACGGGGAGATGTACGACAAGCGCCAGCGTTTGGTTTTCG
Source organism: Haemaphysalis longicornis (assembly GCF_048455015.1). NCBI lineage: Eukaryota > Metazoa > Arthropoda > Arachnida > Ixodida > Ixodidae > Haemaphysalis > Haemaphysalis longicornis. The sequence continues at coordinate 1,578,264 of NW_027526340.1, forward strand.
TAGCCTTTGCGGGACGCCCTACGACGGAACGCCGTGCTCCACTTGGGTCCGTTATCTCGCGGCACCACCTGATTCCGGCAGACGTTTGACATCGACCGTTACAGCGAGCTACGACGACAAGGCGAGCCCCTAAAGTGCTTTGCACTTAGAATAGAGTGTGCGCAGGGCACTGAGCGCAGGTGCGGGCCTTGCGCTGTTGTCCCTGCGCAGATTCTGTTTATTATTATAATGTCATGCTGGGCCGCGTCATTCGCCGAATCCGCAAATTCTGTGACGCTAATTTGTCATTTTGTAGCGTTGCGTTGAAGCCCACCTGCGGCGATTTCTCAGAGTGGGCGTGTTATATATGGTCCAGAAACGTGGCTATTTGAGTAAGCACAACAAACACAATTCCGGTGATACGGATGGGAACTTCTCCATGTCTCCTTTCTTGTGTATCTTGTACTTACACTACTAGCCATGCTTTTTCATGAAATTTGGTTTAATTTAGTTCGGTTGAAAATTTCGCTATTTTTTTTTTTTTTGCGCGCACAAACTAGGCTCCATCTCTTACCTTCAACAGTTCAAAAAAAAAGTGGGGTCCCGAAATGTAGCTTGCTACAATGAACCACAACAGCGTAGAGCAAACCCTTGCCGTTTTACTTAGCCGTTGTCACAAAAAAACCGAGGACACAGTCACGTTGGGCACTCAGTGGATTTTTTTTTCTTTTGATTAAAGGGACCTGCAACACTTTACACTTCCGGTACTTCCGATAAGCGCGTTCGCTTTTTCCTTCGCGTCTGGAACCACTGCGAAAGCTATAGCTATCGCCAGCACTGAGCGGCACTGCGTGATTTGCTCGTCGCACCAGATACGCTTTCCGTTTCTGCTTTGTTTTAAGTGCAATGCACTTTATAAGCGACCCCAAACCATCCACCGCCGGCGGCGTTGGCGTCCGCAGTGCTCCTCTATATTTGAAAAAGAAACAGCATCCGGCGCCAGGTTTCGATCCGAGGACTTTGCGGCCGCAGCGCGACGCTCTACCGACCAAGCCACGGACGCGACGCTGATATCAGTGTTAGTGACGCGCCTTATATCTTTAACGCATTCAAACTACGTCGTCAGCGGCGTGCGTTGGCGACTCAGCGGCGTTATAGCGGCTTGATAACTGCGTGGTGTACACGTGATACTACAAACCCGATGGAAGAGATGGAAGAGAAGGCGGCGAGGCGGTGGGCTGCGGGGGCCGAGCGCAAGCGCCGCAAGCGGGCCGACAACCGTGCATTCGCACTTTCACATTCTCCCCCTCGGGGAAATGCGGGGGAATTTTTTTTGTGTCTTTCTTTTTAAAGTTGCTATCGAAAAGCGTTCATTGCTGCAACTGAATGAAAACCGGCTAACAGCCGCTACATGGCCTTAGCGACATAATTCGAGCCGTCGAAGAACTTCAAGACAGGAAAACAGAAAAATCTTTTGAGCGAGTTTACAAGTTATCTGATGGGCATAGAGTAGTAATTTTTGGCTGAGGTACTTTGCGACCCCCTAATCTAAGGACTGGGTGGGTTGGGTGACTACGTTCTGCAAGCATTTATGATTTCAAAAAAGTTGAAAAAAGTGTTGCGTTCCCTTTAACAGCGTACACCCTTTTCGCATAAGGCAACACTATTCTTCAGACATTGAACTCTCCAGCAATCAGATGCTACTGGCGACTGCACAAGTGGTCGGTGCAATAGCCGTTGAAAATGTTCGCAAGGTGTAGTCTTGCATGACTGATGAGTTCTCCTCGCTCTCTCCTCCACCACAGGTCATGGTCCTGATGCGTGTGTTTGACTGGTACAACGATTTGTGCTTTTTAGCCAAGGCGAAGACGAAAGCCAAGAATGTCGTCGCTACATTGAAGAGACCCCACGTCGCTCCGGGTAGAAGGTTGCTAACGGCGAATCTGCCACTGGGAGAGCAAAGCAGGCAGAAAACTTCGATTATTTGAAAATATTATCTACGCTGCGACCTTCCAAGAAGGATATTTTCTCTTCCCGGCGCGTTCCTTTTCGTTTTTTTTTTTTTTTAATACGATTCTCCTATCCCTCGTGAATACACCTCTTCGCATGCCCCCAAATAACTGCTCCCGTCGGAACAGATGACATACCGATGTCGTTCACGCAAATAAACGTGATCCTTCCCTTTGCAAATTCTTGTGCGATGTTTGCAACTTTGACGTCAACCTCAATTCTTATTAAGCAACAGCTATAAGTGTTACGGCGTATTTTTTTTCTTTTGCTGTGCATTCGCAAAGTCAACTCCCCCCTTTTGCTCCCCGCGTGTCCATACTCTTTTCGAACAGTTGCAAGTTCTCCCTCCGTCTGGGCCAGCTGTCGCCCATATCGTGATTGTAACATTTAGCGCAGTTCAATGTGATGCAGTGCCAACTAGACCATTCGCTGTCTTTTAAATGTCGAGCGGCCATTTTAACGCGAAAGTGCTTTATGCCTGGATACACCAAGATTTCCCTGACGCCATATCCGTCCCGCCAAACGACCCGCCAGCAAGACGCCGCTCGCCAAGCACACCCACAGGACAGCCGCCTACTCGCAAATTGTGCTCAGCTGCAGATTTCGCTGCACATTTCGTTTTCGTGTTTTACCGACTCCTGTGTCAGAGGAATCAACCGCAGATATTTTTTATTATCAATTATATGCAAGGCAGCGAGCGTTCACGATGGTGAATCCCCCTGAATTCGCTTACCGAAAATGAGAATCGTTGGTCGCGTTTACTGACGTGTAATTAGGCGACGCAGAACTGTTGGCCAAAGGATCTGAGAGCTGCAGCAACACGCTAGGTTGTAAACTCATAAGTGGAAACACATGCGCCCTCTACCGTCCTGCATGACATTTACACCCTATGTATGCATAGCCTTCAGCGGGAGTCCACGAATATTAGTTTTTCACCGGCCTTATAGATGCAAAGCGTTAATAAAGCGTGGTTTAGAAGATAACCAGAAATAGGATACCTACAGGGTGAACGGTACCTTGGACATCCACCTGAATTGCAAATTCTCAAAACTTTGGAGTCGAAAAAAAATTCGTCCTGGTTCAGAATTTTCTTCAACTGCGAAATTTTGAGCAAGCTTTATAGCTTTCCTTTGTAGTCGAACGGCTGAAATTCAGGTGCATGTCAAAATTTCCATCGCGGAAACACACTCCACCCAAGGGATTTCCCCTAAATCTGGTCGACTGAGGTGAATGGTATAGACCGGTTCGTTGGACGTGTATTTGGGAGAATATGAGACAGCCTAATCAAGCGGCTTCAGCAGTTCGCACCAAAACGCTCCAACAATAAAATATTACCCAGGTGCGTAATATTGTTACAATACGACGGCGAGGATGAGAACAACGAAACGTGGTGCTGTGGTCCAACGTCCGAGGAAGAAGCTGGGCAGGCGCGCAGCCAGCGCCGGTTCTGTCTCGTGGCCGACATCATACTGAGAATACATCGCTCGCCCATCTCATGGTTCACGTCCTTTGTCCTGCCACCGCGTAACAATATTACCATATCCCCCACACTACCGAGCCCACAGCAATACCCGGGAAGGAACGTAAAGACTCGCAAGGACGCTTTAGCGGCTTTGTTATCCCCGAGTGTGCATTACCCACAGGCCTATCAAAGTTCCCCACGAGGCTTGTCAGTGGCGGCAAAAAAGCGAATACGGTTTCAGCTTGAAATAAAATTAAAACCTCGTATAAGGAAAACTTACACGTCGAAGCGAATATTATGAAACAATCCCGGGCACTGGCGCGAAACCTGGGGAGGGGCGAAGCATGCCGTGTATAAGCGAATTCTTGGCGCCTTGGCGTTTTTGCCAACGGAGATGAAACCGTTGGGAGCTAGAGGAATACAGCTTCGCTGTAAAAGTCTCTTTTGAAGCCCGAAGCTCTCTGGCGCGAGGCGTAAACGAGTGTCCCGGTGTTTTAGTACCGTGACTATGTACAGGGCCGTCCACTCTTGGTATGAACACGGCGCAGCGTGGCCGCGCTCCGCGGAGCGCCACCGCACAAGCCACGGCCGCGCACTGAAGCTAAGCGGCGCAGGCGCATAGGGGCTTGGAGGCGGGGCTTCGTGTCGTCTGCTAGTGCGGAAGAGCACCGTGTTTGCTTTGCTGTGAAGCACGCCTAACCCTCGGCATGCTTGTAGCGTCTTAGCGCAACGCGACCGCGTTGCGGGAAAGCTCACTTTCCTTATTGCGTGCGGCAGGCTGTGTAGTTTCTGCGTACGAGAAGTGAGCGTTTTTTTCTTTTCAGTTCCGCGGTCCCAGTTGCATGTATTGTTGCAAACATTTCACGACTGCCTTGGTTTGGTTTAATGAGAGATGCTGTCGAGGAGGGTTCCGTGTAATTTCAGCCACCACGATTTATTTAATGTGCACTGGAATTGCGCAGCACATGGGTGTATGTGCACAGGGTCGGCCTTACCTCATTCGGCGCCCTGTGTGAACTGCTGCCAAGGCGCCTCCCCCCCCCCCCCCTACCTCCCCGCCCATCAAACTCATTTTTACAGTGAAGTTGTCTATGTCTAGGATCCAGTAGGCCGTCTCCGATTACAAAGCGACAAGTAGACAAGAATACTAAGCGAGCGTAGCGCCATTTTACGGGGCCGGCTCAAATCCTCGAATTGTAAAACTGTGCGTCACACATTCAGCGTATGGAAACGGTCATAGATATAATAAAAACGCCCGAGGGCCTTCATATTTTAACATAACAGTGCTTATTTTGCCCCTGAAGAGATGTCTTCTCGGCAATAAATTTGTGCTTAGAGGTGAAGGCAACTTTAATTGGCCTTAATTGTAACCTGGCTATTCCACATTGTGCGTTGTACAGTGAAGCAGTTAAAGCACGTCCGTCTACGGAGAGAGCATGATTACAGAAATTGCTATAACTCCTGTTTCATTGAAACTATCCCAAACTCAGTTATAGGACAAGTAGCCGCTAAGACGGCCCTAACATCACGCAAAATTTCATTTGCGTGTCAAAATTACGTACTTCACAGTTAAGTTGTAAATATTAGGGGATTCCAGTCTGCTGTCAACACATGGGCTTCTACGGGTGGGAAGCGGACGACAGCTCATGCTTGTCCGCTGGAACAAAACTCTGGTCCATCCAAGTTTCATTTAGGTAGTTAACTAGGAAGTGTGCTCAATCACAAATTGCGAACAAACGTGTATTGTTTTGTGCCCGCCTTGGAGTGCGCCACGGTAAAAACATATTGTCGCTCACGGTGAGGCTCGGCACCACAGCTTCGCTGGGCATCCTTCTTCGCAGACCAGAAGGACACTGAACTTTTTTTTAAAGCGAAAACTTCGCTGTATAGTGGTAGCGATGGAGTCCTGTCAAAAATCTAATGCAGTTCCCCATGAACTGGTTGGCCAACCGATAAGCTCGCATAAAAAACATAAAAAAAAAACAATCAACTGGACCAGAAAAAATGTCTTCCTAGCAATGCATGTGTGTTTAGCGGTGAAGCCAGCTTTCAAGGTATCGGTATAAGTTTGGTTTCTGTAAGCTGGGCTGTTGTGCATTGCGTATTCTGGAGTGAAGCATGACTATCTACGAAGGAAGTATGATTACAGAAAACGGCTGCAACTAGCTCTTGTATTCTCAAAAGTATACCGAAACAAATTTCACAACAATTACCCGCTTACGAGACTCTACATGCGTGAAACGTGGCTTCTGCTGTGTTAAAACGGTCAGTTGAAAGTCTCGAAAAAGGAACGGTTCTAGATAATACAATACATGTAGCGATCATGAAGAAGGAGTAAAATAGTATAAATCTCATGAATAATGTATCGGTATGCATTTAGATTCTTCGTAAGTGCGTTTACTTAGTGCGCCAAAAAGCGTCGCTTTCGCGCTTCTCTCAACATTCTTTGGGGAGGGATGGTAGATTTTTTTATAATTACCTTTTTGCGATTGCTTCTTTTTCTGATTCATTTTGTTTTTTAAGGAGGATGTCTAATCGTAAAACAAAAGTGTATTTGAGAGTTCATCCCGCGAGCTGTGTGTTTCGGTGGCTGAAGCTTAAAACGGGGGCCGCGAATCAATGCCCCAGCCAGAATTAGGTAGTCATGCATGACGCCGCCTAAAGGTCCGACCAGGTCACAGACCATGTACATTTCAAGCAGACCGTGCTGCTGAAAATGCACAAACAAAAAGTGGCTTGCCAAAAAAAAAAAAAAAAGGTTAGTTGCATTAACCAAAATGCCAGACAACTGCAGTTACTCATCAAGAAGCTTGAGCGCACTAGCGAGGCCCCGATATTGACTGAGTGATTGTCTGAGTTTGTCCGTCTGATTTTAAACCTTCTGTTGACTGTCTGATCTTAACTTGAGCAAACCACCGGTGTTAGAGGAACGGATACGGCGGGCATTAAATAGAAGCTAGTTGTGCCATAGCTACTCTCAAATAGCAGGAGCAGGAATAAGATCTCAAGTGCCCGACAAAGCGTCATTTTTTCGTAGAATGCGCCCTTAAAATTATGGATTTTCTGCAGTACCTGTGCCGATTGGCGCACCAAGGGTCCGCCGCGACACAGACGACGATGACGAGGGCGGAAGCCCCTCACGCGGCGCAAGCCTGGACGACACCTGGCGCTCCTCACGAGGCGCAGGCTCATGTGCGCTCGGGGTTTTTTTTTTTTTTTTGTTAAAGCCACTGCGCGAAGTACGTGCCGGGCGCCTCACGCTGGGGGAGTTTTTCCCTGGTAATTTTTTTGCTAACGCCAACGGACAAGCTCAAGCTTAAACAGCTCTGCTGTTAAAAGTCACGCGTTATCGGTGCATGATCTTCTTACACATTTTATCCTTCCGTTTGATGCTAAACTTCGAGGAGTCGAAATGACTTTCACAGCCGAGTAGCCTATAGTTGCATTCAGTTGGATTAAAGTAAGGTAGCAAGTGGTACGTACTATTCGTAGTATAAATTCAACGCGGTATACGAACAAAACACAAAGGGTGGCAAACAGGAAGAGCGCTGATTCTCAACTAAAAATTTATGCATCAAGTCGGTCTATTTATACATTCAGCGAGCAGCACCCTGCGCATCGGCACGGCAAGAAGGAAACCAACAAAGAAACACTACAAAAAAAAAATCAAGAGATAAAAGGCATGATGCATAACGGGCAACACTCGGAGTTCTTTTATTTAATAACTTTTGCTGGAAACTTTCAGCTGGATAGTAATCGCACTGATATGTTGCACCACATTCATAAAATTATAATAAAAATTAAAATGCACACCGTCACGTATATTTTACCAGAAAATTGAAATTCATTGCTCGGGAATCGCTGAACGTTCCTTCGCGCAACTTCGCCACGTGGCGATAATTGCTTCTTTTCAGAATCTCTCGTTTTCCGGCGGCTCGCGTCAGCGGTCTGCTGAAATTAGAACAATTTTGAACAATTTCCAACAAATCAGAACAATTTGTACTACACAGGATGTCTACTTTTCATATGCATGCACATTTTTCCTGGCAAAGTCCACTGCTCAGACCCGCAGCACGTATGGATGCTCCAAAGCAGCCGAAAACCGACAGCCGCGTATCGGCAGGATATATACCGGACAGGGATGGCATGGCCGGAAGGGACGTTTCACGAAAAATAAACGTGGGTGGGTTTCCTGGTTCGACATGCTCGCCAATCCAAGCACCCGGTCTCGCCAGTCAGTGAGCGACCGCAATGAAGTCTCAACAGCCAGTTTCCTGGTCTGGAGATAATTACTTCCGTTATGATAATGGACGCCGCACGTGTGCAAATATAGTTTCAACCCGTGGTGCTGTAGCGGAGACTAGGATGATCGGCTTCAGCGCAATTACCATGCCAACAAAATGGCGCGTGTTACCTCGAACTCGTTGTCTACGTTCTGCGTTGCATGGGGACATGCCTTATTGAACAAATTTTTGGAGTCTGTGGGAAGTGTCTCACAAAATAAACCTCTTGGTTATTTTTTTTTAAGTGATCCTGTTCATTCGGCACGACGCAAAAAAATTAAACTTTTGACCCTCACAACTACTATTTCGAAATGCCATAGTTGCATTATCATCATCATCTGCATAATACAATGATCAACCAATCAACCAATCAATCAATCAATCAATCAAAAGTCCATTAAGGTTCCCAGAAACAGACGAAGGCCTTTGCACTGGCGCTCGAAAAAAAAAAAAAAGGCACGATGTGCATATCACACAGGAGAATAAAATAAAGGGATAACATTGGTTACACCCAAGGAGGTTACAAAAATTGGTTACACCGAACGAAAGCTACACATTTTGCGCGCAATCACAGATACAAGAACCCACTTTAACGCACACACACGCACGCACGCCACCACGCACGCACACACACGCAAGTGCACGCGCACGCACACGCCTACAGCAGTGAGGTACATGTGACTCGAGTAATCATTGGTCTAAATGCCAGTGCGTACGCAAATACCCGAAGAAAAATATGCACATATTATAATGCAAAGTTGTGCAAAAACGGAATGATCTGAGGGGCCGCATACGTGAGACAAGCAGCGCAAAAAGTCTAGTGGCATAAAAACAAAAACATATTGCAAGAAACAAACGAAAGCCCACACACAATTTGAAATGGTGTAAATGAAATGAATAAAACACAGGTGGAGAGGAAGGGGAATAATAATAGTAATAATAATAATAGTCAATCTTCATTAGCGTGACCAGGAACAGCCGGAAGGCCTGTGTGTTGGCGCACTGAACAAAAAAAGAAATCAGCAAGGCACGTTACACCAAATTCGCGGAGGAGTGATTGATTGAATGAATAAATGAATTTATTCAACAAGGTTAACTCTGACATGTCGGGGAAATAGGGGACGAAGTTGTGAATTAAAGGTCGATAAAGTTCAGGCTTTATTGACGAGGTGAGCCTCTGTCACGAAGGGCCACAGTGCAAGCAGGTTACATATAACGAAAACAACCCACACACACACAAGTATGACTTCCAGGAGCGAGCAAGGGAAAAATGGAAATACTACATGATCATGTAAAGTTTCCAAGAGAATAGAACGCCTGATAGCGTACCCGATAGCGTAACGCCTGACAGCGTAGCGTATCTTCTCAGATAGCGTACTTGTGGCACAAGTACAATAACTAAACGTGACAAACAAACAAAAGAATAGAAAACAAAAGGTAATTTGTTTCAGTTTCCATTCTGAAGTGACAGCATGGAAGTCAGTCACAGATTGTATAAACAAGGACTTAAAAAAGGGGTCGCTTACAGCAACACAAGTGCATGAGCACGTTTCCGAAACACTGTCGGGGAGTCATTAAATATATAATGGTAATCAGAGCACTGGTTGTACGTATACAGTAATCGAACATAGGACACAAGCCATGAAGGCATTAAGGATTACGAAAAGTGTTGTGTTTTCTGGCCGACTTCTGCGGCATGTGGAGGGCAATATGTGAAAGCAACTCAGCACAACACACCGTGATTGATTTTGAAGAGGTATAGGAAAGATCTGCCACGTTCCGCCTGGAGGTTAAGGATGATAGCGTCAGCACAGGAGATGAGCCAGGGTCACTGTCACTGTTATTGTGGAAGCGGTGGTTAAACATAGATATAAACTTTCTTTATAGACACTGTCAATAAGCTTAGAGTTTGTTTTTCACACGCTATTGCAAAACTACAGAAGCATACTGAAGCTGTGGACGACAGATAGCCTTGTATAGCTTGAGATGAGAACCAAGCTTTTTGAACTCCTTCGAAAGGAGAAACAATGCCAAGGAATCGAAGAGCCCGACGAGTAATCACCTTGATATTGGGGGGAGAAGCTCAGCTTACTGCCGAAATGAAGGGAGAAGCTGGAGGAGAAGCTCAGCTTACTGCCGAAAAGAAGCTCAGCTCTGCTTAATCAACTTAGATGTATTTATGGGGAGTTTGTTGCATCAGCACCGGTACAAGAAAGACGTGGTCGCTTTCTGGAGAGTAGAACAGCTGGAAGTGTTCGAAACAAATTAAAATATTTTGACATCACGGGCATATAAGAGAAAAGGACAATCATCAAATACTAGCGAAACATCATTTATAAAGATGGAAAAGATGAGTGTCCCGAGTACAGTGCCCTGCGGGGACACAACTGGTGACCTCATGGCAAAGAGAAGACTGTTCCTTTACACGGACGAAATATATCACTGAAATAATTGTATAAAAGGAATGTAAGGCAAGCACTGATGTCAACACAACAAACCAGAATTCTCACATGCCCACTAAGCGGCATTGGCCAGTGACAATAACAGCTGCCTTCGGAGGGTCACCCCATCTCCCTCTATTCCTACTGGCTGCGATGCTACGTCAACGTTAACGCGCGCGAAGGAGCGCCTTTGGGCGTTCAGTTGGACATTACGGCTTTCGCAAATTCAAAACTCATTAAAAGTGATTTGGTGTCCTCATCGAATAAGCACACGAGTGGCAGTACCGTTCTTGGTGTTAAATTAAACTTAAACAGACTACAAATACCGACCCTCGTACCAAGTTTCGACGCGAACGGAGCAGCGGTGTGCTTAGGAAGAATTTTGAAGGACGGGCATTTATTGATGCAACTCTGTTTATCTCATCTACAAAGCCGTTATTGGACCATATTTGCTCACTGGCCTAATGGCCCAGCAGTGATAAGGAAGACAGCGGAAAATTAGGTACACATGCCGTTATACCACGAGAAAATATGACGCCACATTGATAAAGGACATTGCGGAGAGCTAAAACATTAGCGGTGAGAAGGCAGCGTCTCGAGCTGGTGGAACCTTCCGCATGCGTATTTTAAGAATTATTCGTTATTCGTACTGTGTGCACAGCTCCCAGCAAATGTAAATTCCGTTCAAAGTTGGCGCAACATTACATTTGCTGCATTTCTTGGCCAGAGTTTGTACTTCATGCTGCTTCATGAATTTCCTATACGCAGCGCAACGTAACGATAACAGCCTTAAAATTACCGCAACCTACCGCCTTTCGTAGAGACTTGACCACGGCGCCAAGACTCGCCAGGGCATATATATACTGGATGGACAAGCCACTTGACACTGCTTCATAAGTTTGCCCTAGGTATAAATTTTACATAACGCTATGAGTGCCTATTTTTTCCGCGCATGACCGTGGCAGCGAGTTGCATTAGTTGCTTGAGACGTTTTACAACACGCACTTCGTGTTAATAATATGCCTGTGCGAAGGAAAGGAACTAAACTTGCTTGTCGACCTGTGTGGGCAATAAAACCGCGTGCCTAGAATGAAAGCTGGTCCGCGTCCAAGATAAATGGTAGTAATGGGTCACTAGAGAAGGCGGCGCAACGCCTGCCCTCATCGCTTGAACTCCTCTGAGCAACATTCCGAGCAAACGGCCACTACTAAGCTCCTTAAATGAGTTAAACAGACACCTCATCACCGCAAGGACAGGGGCACCCATATTTCGCAAGCTGTCTCGACAGGACTCGTACAATGGCAATGCTTGGCTCTTTCCGGCATGCTCGCTGTAACAGGGCCGGCGAATTCGGTGTCAGCTTTCTTCTAAAGCTGAGTGACTCCTCCAGGCAGCATCCCGGCCCTGACATCGCTTTCAAAACACAATTGTAAAACCCTAGAGGTACTTTGCGAATTAGTGCTACCTTAACCGCAAGAACCATGCATGACAGGGTGTAGACGGCTTCCGCCCCCCCTGTGCCGGCAATGTATACTTGCAGGCAATTCCAGATATAGTTCGGCACGTAACTGCGCGTGCGAAGATGGGCACTATCTAGCTGCCGGCTACTTCTGCTAGGCCCCGCAGGTCCTACGTCTGCTCTATCAAGCTTTTGCCCTTCTCAGTACCCACCCCGGTTGTTTCCGCCCAAGATGGCTGTAACTATAATGTGCCCAGCTTCAAGCATAGTGCCCACGTATATCTGCTCCGGCTCTAACGTTACCCGCATCGGAACCCGTTAGTAACAATTATAGAGCCAATTATCATGTGTATGGCTCCGTGCTTTCCATTATATTTTTTTGCAGCCAACAAATAAATGGTTTATTTTCCGGTCAGTGCTCGAGTACTTCGCATCGCTACCAAAAGAACAGCTGGCATGGGAAATAAATTTTATACACCTACAGTCGACACAGAGACAGCCCAGAATGGAGTTGCAGTGATTTCCTGCACATTGTAGTGAAGTCGGCAATGTCGCAGCTGATTAAATGACCTTTATCGGCCCCCACCCCCCTTTTTCAAGCGCTGCTGATTCAATTCGCGAGTAAGAGTGCGTTAACTCTGCCATCCTCGATTGCCTGGGAAACCCGATTCTCTACTATCTGGGCTGGTGCGAGACAACAGTACGTGCTTCAGACAACAGTACGTACTTCATTGACGCCAACTGCACCTTCAAAACACTTCTTGGGCCAAGCAATCGTGAGGAAGCCACCGTGCATCGACTGCTGTGAGATGTTGCCTTCACAAGGTATTACCGCTTTAAATTTCAGCAGGCCTCTTCACCCAGTTTGTTCTACGTGTACATATGCGACGTTAATGAGCATGTCATCTGCTTATACTCCAAGTTCACGGCGCCCAGGGAGACATTACGTGTGTGTATACGCCGCGCGACGGCAGAATTGAAGCCAGGCTGTTTGGGGTCTCTGGTCAGGTTCAACACAGACCACAAGGCCTACCAGAACTATTTTGATGTTCCTGCAGAGCAGAAGGCTGGGACGAATTTTTTTACGAAGTGTGATGATCAGTATGTGTGATAGATTTTCGTTAGAGTTATCGTCAGATTAACTGTCTCAATGATGAAACCGCAAAAAGGAAAAAAAAAAAAAATGAACACAAAGGGGCACTGTGCCTACATTTCCTTCCCGACGAATGCGTGCACTTTTCTCCTTGCTATGCCGCGTGCCTATGCCTACATATACGTCTTGTATACAGAGTGTTACATCGATAAATGGAACACCTTAAATTTTTTTCCTGAGCGAACCGTTGCTTCGTTCACGCTCAAACTTCACACAATTGTCGAAGTTTGTGGTCTGTTTTGTTTGACACCAGGGCCAACGACGGTACTTACTTGTTTATTCAGAAAATAAATAAAAACGACTTTCGCCTGTGGGAAAATGGCGGCCAATTTGGACGTGCAAGCTGATTTTGGAACGACGGCGCCACCTGGGATATGCAAAACGAAACGCGCGGTGGTGATTCGCGGTAGCACACCATATAACGTCGGAAGGAGCCAAAAAAAGAGGTTGCAGAAGACTAGAAAAACTCTTGCCGAGAGTTCATGTAGGCCCCAAATAGTTAATAAGAGCTCATACGAATCATAGTAAAGTATACCCGCAGTTCATCGTTGTCAGTACCAGTCATCAAGTTTCAAGATCGTCCGGTCTGCTGTTCCAGGTTGCCCCGCTTTCCAAAATAAGGTTCACGATTCTTTGCTCACGTTTATTGCTTTGTTCTCGTTCTACTTTCAATATTATGTGCGTGTGTGTCTGTGCTTATGACATGGTGTCATGAGACCATTCACTGCAGACGAAAAGGCAACCTGTTCACCTGCAGTGAATGATCTCATGACGCCATTTCACAAGCACGGACACGAAAGCACAGAATAATAAAAGTAAAACGAGAACAAAGCAACACACGTGAACCAAGAATCGTGAGCCTTATTTTGGAAAGCAGGGTCCCCTGGCACAGCAGACGACAGGCAATCTGAAACCAGATGACTGGTATTAACAACGATGACCCGCGGGAATACTTTACTATGATTCGTATGCGCTCTTATTACGTAACTATTTGTGGCCTACATAAACTGTCGACAAAAGAGAATTTCTAATCGTCTGCAACCTAATTTGGCTCCTTCCCACCGTTATGGTGTACTACCGTGAGTCACCATCGCACGCTTCGTTTTGAATATCCCAGGTGGCGCCGTCTTTCCAAGAACAACTTGTACGTCCAAATTTAATTGGCTGCCATTTTTCCATGAGTGACAATCTTTTTATTTATTTTCAGAATAAACAGGTAAGTACCATCGTTGTTCCCGGTGCCAAACAAAATACACCCCAAAATGCGACCATCATGTGAAGTTTGACAGCGAACAGAGCACCGGTTCGCTCAGGAAATAATTTTTAAGTGTTCCATTTACCGGTGTAACACCCTGTATTTGGTGACACGGTTGTTTGGTGAAGATGACATTTATTCGTCGTAAGTGCAGAACTGGAGTCTTAAGCACATGGAAAAGATAGAGAACAAGCAGAAAATAAATACAACGGATTTCACGTATAACTTCATGTTCAAAGATGTTCGCACCGCCAGCCCGTTCTACATGGTGCGAATTTCCCCTGCGAATTCACAGCTGCGGCGCCGCTCGTGCGCCAAGGCCACCTGTTGTCGTTGCTGTGGCAAATTTGCAAATGTTTGGAACAGTCGAATTTTTGTTGTAAACGGCGCTTGGCATTTGGCACTTTGTCGCAGCAGTGAAAAAAAGGAAAATAGATCGCTTTGCCGCAAGAGCGGCACTGCAGCTGCGTATTCGCAGGGGAAATTCGAACCATGTATTTTGATTGTTCGCGCGAGTCGCTTCACACATTCTCACACCTAATCTTCGTCTCATTTCCCCCGCCTCGTATGTCGTAATGTCATGAGAAGAATGGTCAACTCTCGTCTGCTGTGGCGCCTCAAAGACAATCGCATGTTTGCACCCACGCGATACATTTGGTAACGGCTATCTACGCTGAATTCGCTCGTCCCTTTTTGCTCACTTCAGTAAATGTAAAAGGCTGGATACATAGACCTGAATCGAAACATATAAGGTCTAATCACGCGACAGTGCGGGCACTGATTTCTTTTTGGCCGCACTATCGCGTCACTGCTGCCATCATGCCAGTGTGTGACTAACCGCAGATAGCCCGCAGGTAATGTGAGGGCCAATCCAGGGTTTCCAGGTTTGGCGATTTCTCGCCATATTGGCTCTTTTTAGCGGCTCCTGGCGCCCGAAAATTGTGACTGGCGCCATGGCGACTTTGTGGCTACTTTTGACAGTGATGCTTAATATGCAAAAACTCCCGAACGTGGCCTCCCCCCCTGACGCACACAATTGGTTTTTCAACTCCTGCGAGCACTTCTGCCGCATGAATCCAGCTGAAGCAACGGTGGATCAAGCACGGCCTTTGAGATCTGAATTTGCATCTCAAACCTACGCCGCCCACCTTCTAAAGGAAATGTACGCTGATGAGAGAAACCGTGCGTATCTTTTGTTTCTCGAACCGATACTTGTTGAAATGAGAAGGATAAACAAGCTCTTCCAAGGGGAAGATGTCGATCCACTAGGAATTTTCGAAGAATTGCAAAAACTTTTCAAGCGCCTCCTGTGCCGGACACTGAAGCCCTGCGTTTTGCGACACCACGACGACTCCAGCCTGTTGACTCTGGACACGAAGGACATGGAGTCTATTTTTCTTTCCATACATGTCGCTGATCTGGGAAGCAGTTTTCTAGAGCATCTCCAAGGAATGCGCGTCAGCCCCGAAGACGGTGCTCCGCTTTCATTAAAGCATGCTCGTACAACTTGCAGAGACGCCTTCCGAGCTCAACGTCACTAGTCCGCAAATTGAGAGCGATAAGCAAACAATCGATTCTAGGACCGCATGCTATGCAGGGACTCAAAGCGCTACCAAATAGCTTGTTTTTTTGCTCAGAGCGCCGCCTCGAAGAACAAGTCAGATACCTGCGACAAGTAGAAAGCGTCAACGGGGACATGCCCGCCATTGAGTTCTGGACCACGGTGGACAAATTTAAAGATCCGTCAGGTGCAAATCCCATGCAGGACATCGCTGCAGCTGCAATGAATCTGCTGGTCTTGCCCTTGTGATATGCTGAAGCGGAACGTGTATTTTGGGCCGTCACACTCACGAAGACGGGCTTGAGAAACAGAATGGGCCACGAGCTGCTTGTTGCAATCCTCATAAATAAAGTTTGCACTACGCATGAGAGGTGTCACTCGTGCTGAATTTCAAGTGCCGCGAGATATGGGGGAAAAAGTGAACAACAACGATATTTATCAGTGACATAAGGTAGCTGATTGGTTTCACAGTGATGTCCGATGTTTTGTTCGATTGTTCCTGCTGAGTCAGTGCCGACTTTAAATCCAGCCATAGAAAAACCTCCAGTCTTCTTAGATTGGATTGGAACAATAAAAGATAGTTTACTTGCGCGATTGGTTCTTTATTGGCTAGCAACTTATCTCTTTATGCAGGCGTGACATTTACTTTGTTCAGGTCAACTTCGATTTGTTCACGATGTTTTCATTTTCGATATAGATGATCAATACGCACTGCTTCCCCGTACCATGGAAATGAATAAAATGTTGATCGATTATGCTGATTTTATGAGAATTGTTGGCTTTTTCTCTAAGGAAACCACCTGGAAATACACTTGCCAAAAATGGCGGTTTTTTTGGCGACTAACAAAACTTTCAGCTACAGGTGGCGACTTTTCTGGCTCCTTTGGACAAATTTCCGGCTACTTTTTACTCTGAGGACCTGGCAACCCTGGGCCCATCTCGCCACAGGAATGCACGTGTATCGGCAGCATATTTTTTCTGCGAGCATCAACTATAGCCCTGCGAACGAGAACTTTGGCAATAAAAAGTATGCGCCAATTCGGATATTGACAGCTGACGGAGTAAAGGAAAAGAATAAACGTTTTATTCACCAATAAGGGAAAGTGGAAAGGGGGATCATGGTCAGCCTACCAGGTCCAGAAGACCACGAGTCCGCGGCCGCGCCTAGTCGACGAACCAGGACTTGTTGAAGCTCGAATGCCGAGCTGGTCAGCGCTGACATGGGAGGAGGTTTTAGTAGTCACTGCAAGAGCGCATTAAGTAGTGAGTGGTGCGATAAACGTGCCAGGGCAGTTACGTTGGACGGGGAAAAGGAATATATCTGAGGGGGCTGTGTGGTTGCAGCGGGCGCCGGTCGGAAGCCTGTGCCAGATATGTGCTTGGTAGTTGGTGAGAGAAAGGTGGTGAGGCGCTAAGAAGTTCTTGTATGTAGGTAATCGGCGAGAGTAGAATTGTAGGTGGGATCGAGAGTGGGGAGGTTCTCAAATCTTGAGCCGTTCGAGTCCGCTTGCGTGATCCAGGAGAATGCCACGAAGTGAAATAAAAACAGAGTACGAACTTGTATAACAACTTTGGCAGGTTGGGATCAGATTAAGCGCATTTTTGATTGAATTGTTTTGAGGGTGTTCTTACAAAAAATTGTAAATTTCCTTCCGGTGGACTCGGTGTAAAACGCAGTGAAGAGCAGCCATCAATCTGGATACCATAAGACAGAACCAAGAAGTTTGTACTCGAACCTCCGTGGTCAAAACTCGTGCCACTTTGATAGACCTACCGATCTTCGCGCGGCGATTGATTCCTTACCTGCTGCTGTATGTCATGTTGTGTTTTCTTTGAGACGAATGTTTACATAAGGTTTTGTTCTCACTACACATGTTAAGTGACCTGCCCGATGTACTGTAGGCAAGCGGAAATTGTGTTGTTTCTTTTTCTAGACAAAAGGGACAAATTCAGGGTGAATTTCCCTTCCCGAGGTATCGGTAATAACACAAATTCTGAGTACCGAAAATATGAGGCATATGGCGGCGGCACACTGTAAATATATTTCTACTATAGTTTTTACACAGCTCGCGGCACTTTCAAACCAGCGCCAGCGTGCGCGCCACTCGGAACTCCCTTACTTGGCTCAGCACCATCGAAATCGAAATCTCGATGGGCGGCCAAGGCCGCGCTAGCTGCGCCTCGTAGTTCTCGTTGCTCGGACAGTTGGGCCCCTATTCTGCGAATCAGCTGTGGCAGCTGAAATGATCGAGCGCTCCGGAAATATGCTGTAGCCTTGAGACAAACCCATTTATATGCAAAATCCTCCGCCCGTCACTGAAAGCCTGATGCGCGCACATGTCGCCGCTCGTCACTCAAAAGCCAACTGTGACTCGCTGCGATAAAGTTCCGGGCTCACTACTTTGACCGCGATCTCGACATGGCTCTGGTGGGAGGGTCCCACCATGGACTCGAGGCTCGAACGTCTACTTCGCTGCGGGTTGGCGTCGTCCAACCCTTGCTCACAGGTAGGATCGCCGTTAGCGCAACACGTATAGTAGTACTTTCAGTTTCCACGCGTTGTCGCGGGCTCCGTGAACGCGAACCGAAATGCCGCAGTTGCGCTTGGCGCTCAGTGACGTGCTGCCTGCGTCTCGTGTGCTTCTCCGACGAAGACGCGAAAAAGGACCAGCGCAGAGCGTCGCATTTGCGCATTCACGCCCGCCGTCTTGTGTTACTGTCGGGAGAGGGAACTGGCGCGGGGACTCCTATCCATTGTGAACGCCCGGAAACAAGCGTTGGATACCCTGGGCCGCCGCCGCCGAACAGGCGTACTTCTCGTTACTGAACATGGCTAACATGGCGCTTCTCACTGGTAAAAATGATCGTTTTGATCTAATGAGTAAATTTATAACCGTTAACGACGCCTTGACTTGGTTTCGATCGTTGCATGCGATTCTTCTCTGTTGCAGACCTGTACCAAATCACGATGGCGTACGCATACTGGAAAAGCGGCAAGCACGACGATGAAGCCGTGTTCGACCTTTTTTTCCGGAAGAACCCCTTTCAAGGCGAATTCACCGTGTTTGCGGGTCTGGAGGATTGCATTCGTTTCCTGCAAGCCTTCCGCTACTCGGAAAGTGGTGAGCCAGTACTGACACGTAGCATCTTTTAGTTAAGTTAGCAGTCAGCTGACAAGTGTTAGCTGAGACGCGCGGGCCGAGTCGCCTGCTCGATTCTTGAATGAAGGGATAAAATTCAAAACCAATCAGCGGCGCTATGTTTTTTAGTAAACGTTCCCAGCAACCATAGTACTTTTTGAAGGTTTGCATTTTACCAAGTTCAACGATTGAAATGTTACGAGCCCTCCAGCCAGTTGCTTATTTCCATTGCTGTTTGATCTACTGTTTAGGATTTCTTTATGGTATTCATTGTGATGTGCGTGTGCTTATTTTTTGCTCAGGGTTTGTTCTGCGTTCACATTCCAGATATTGCGTACCTCAAGACTATTCTCCCAGCTGACGTTGATCCTGGCTACTACAATTTCCTTTCCACCCTGAATGCGGACAAAGTGAGGTTGTACGCAGTGCCTGAAGGAACCGTTGTTTTTCCGAGAGTGCCACTGATCCGAGTGGAAGGGCCTCTTGCGGTCCTGCAGCTCTTCGAAAGCACGCTTCTCAACCTTGTGAACTATGCCAGGTAAGTTGTCATGACCTTCTTTTCAGTGATAATTGTCATCGCTCAAGCCATGGACTTCATTTTTATTTTCGTGTGACTTCAATTTTCACCAGTACGTCATCTTTGTCCGTGCATCCGGTATGCAAGCTAAATAAAGGTCGTCAAACTTTACTAGGAATGTGTATGAAAATACGAGTTGGAACAAAAAAAGGTGTATTTATGTATATATTAAAATTCAGTGAAACCGTGTTAAACTGTACCTGACGGTGACACAAAGTACGTACTAGCCGGCACTACGGTTCATCCGAATGCATTAGATTAAAGGGAAATCGAGTCGGGGATTCGACTTAACTACGTATAAAAAGAAACTACGTCTTATGCAGGCACGGTTTAAAGGGACAGACAACCGATTTTTGTTGAGTATATGTTCGCTATTCTAAATGAAAGGGCATCACTTAAAGCACCTTAATCCGAAATGGTTTTGCTAAAACTTGACCCCAGCTACAAAAAATGTGAATCACAGGCTTTATTATTCCTTTATGTGTTTTTTTTAACAGTCTATTTTGCACGGATGCGCCATCTGTTGGGATAGACGATAGGTAGAACCTGGCTTCATGTTGTGGAGGTCGGAAGTTCAATTCTCCCAGGGCGCGACCCTTTTTTTTAAGCTGTTGTTGGCGTATTTGGAAACTGAAATCAAATATTTTGGCAGAACAAATGCCTCTGACTCAGGTAGTCTCGTCAAAACTCCTTCACTGGGTCTGCGTAGTGAACACTGCCGTTGATTCTGGACATGGAGGTTCAGTTAGCCACACAGAGCAACCGAGCGACGGCGGGCGGCGTGTCGTAAAAATTTTCAAAGTGATGCTTAAAAATACATATACAATTGAAACCTATACAAATAGTTGTGTTAAAAGGTTTTCAATGGGTAAATAAACGTTTCAGCAGTTAAAGTAGCTGCTACGTTTGCAGGTCACATGACAGGGACACATATTGTAGTGTCAACTTTCGACACTACGAACCGCCGCCCTTCCGATTTCAGAAAGTTTGCTGCCAAATTAAACTTATTTCTGCCAATTTGTTTATAAATTGTGGTTACTGGGCTATATAAAACGCTGGCTTTCATATGAGCTAGAGAACATGCTCGTGACAAAAATCGGTTGTCTGTCCCTTTAACAAGATTCCACTCTACATACAATTAGTATTTGCTGCTTGCTAAGCTACCGTGCAAAATTTGTCTAAAGTAGGTGCGTGATGTCTTTCTTTGAGCAAGAAAAAATTGTACCTAGCTCTGGGTGTAAATGGAAATCGTTCATAAGTAAATGGCCTAGTGGTTTTGAACTTTGGATGATATGACGGAACTAAAAACTGCAGATTGAAAGCCAATGTTTCATCTTCAACGTCATGTTGCATGTGTGTTTGTCCATGCATCCTCAGCACCACCGCAGGTCGGCAACTCTAGTCGATTAAAGGTAGACCTGGAGCAGGCATTCTGGCCTTTGGCTTCGAAACGTGTTTGAGACGTGTCGAGGCCTACATGAGTAATTTGAGCATGCCAATTTCGGAATTAGCAATTAGGCAAGTAGCAAAGTACGTTCCCGTTATATGTCCTCTTAGCTTGGCGATGCCAATGTAGGTATGGTCTGAGTCATAGTAACTGAGCGAAGAAAAAAAAATCAAACAAAAAAAAACAACTGATAATGATAATTATAAGAAGAAACATTTAGCGATAGGACATTAATGCTTTTGCAATCACTACATTATAAAGGGTGTTCTTGTAATATTTTTATTGAAAGCATGTTTTTTTTTCTCTCAGCGGTCGCATGGCGCCACCTGCAAGATGTGCCCTTTTGTGCCCTTTTTCTCTCATCAAGTTTAGTGACCACCAACGCAGCGAGGTTCCGGTTGGCAGCTGGATCGCACATCAGCCTGCTTGAGTTTGGCTTGAGACGGGCCCAGGGTCCTGATGGTGGATTGTCGGCCTCAAAATACTCCTACCTTGGAGGCAAGTTTGTGTCTGTTGTTACGTTTGACGAACTGTCTTTCCACAAAAAACAATCACCATCAAACTTAGTGCAACTTAGTGCAAATTTTTTTCCTTCGCACTCATTTGCTTAGTTTTATCAGTGATGGGCTTTTATTGGCATTTCGCTTGCATACATTCGGTGCCTATTTGGATCAACAAACTGCAGCCAATCGAGCACATGTATTCTTCCCCCCCGTACTTACCAGCTTACTCTTTATGAATTTCTGTTTAGAATAGGGCTTTTCAAGTGTGATTCTTTGCAGCTTCAGCGGACAGAATGTCCTTTGCTGCAAGATTAAGTTTAAGTTTACAGCGATAGCTAACTGTAATCGGGCCTCTCGCACCTCATTTGTAGTGCAAAATCTTTTGGAGGCAGTCATTTCTTAATCATTTGGAGGTGTTTTCGCACTCATCGCACAACGGTTTGGGATATGTGGCTATTCGAAATTCCCCTCTTAATGGCTATCGAGCAGATGTCCCCTTCGTACTGACAAATTGACAGGAAAGAAGCATCTCACCAGATGCCAAATCAGTGTAATCTGTATTTACCACAAACCCTTGGCTGGAGGATCTTGTGAGCGATCAAAGCTTGTAAATCACTGTTACATTACTAATTGTAATGATGATTTGATGATAATTGTTTTAATGATGTTTTTAAAAACTGTTTTCAGTCTAGAAAACAATTCCTCCCTTCTCGCCGGGATTTTTATTTGAAATCCCGTAAGTGTACTGCTTCTCTTTTGGCCATAGGGTTGCTTGGCACATACTTTGGAATTAGCGACCACCCTAATTAAAGTCATTGCAATAGCAGAATGGCGAAATTGAATTTTAAGGCTATTCATTTGCGATTATGAGTGTAGTGACGCTCAAAGGTACCATCTAGCCTAGCAGCATGGAAGCTGCTAGGATGCACTCACAGATTAGTTGCCTATGTGTGGCACTTCCTTATTGAAAAGCTCATAACAGCTGAACCTTCACTGCTGTGTTGTGATGTTTTTTGTGAAGACGCTTGAAATTCTGGGAAGGCTTTATGAACACAGCCTAATCTTTTTGTAGGATTGGATAAGCCAGCATTTGCACGTTTTAAGTGTGCAGAACACTTTAGGGGCTCGACTTGTCGTCGTAGCTTTCTCGCTGAACCCAAGTACAGCCACACGGCGTTGCGTCGTCATGGTGTAACCCAGAGGCTTCGAAAGCCAAGTGGTTTATATAGTCATGAGCGTTCGAAACTCGTGAACCACTGGCGCTTGTCCTACATCTCCCCGTTGTTTAGCGCAAAGAAAACTGTTGGTACCTTTGAGGCAAGATGTTACGTAATTAACCGGCAGCCCCCGCGTTCATTTACTTAGGAACGCTCGTTGGGTTGGTTTTTACGGTAGCATTTCGGCTGGCGTACCCGCAAATTTTCCCGCCATTTTTTTCGCGGGGCTACCATGGTTGCCAGACCAGGACTGCCCGCTTTTGGTTAGCTCACATCATCCGTAAAGGCCGCGGATCTGTCAGCCCGCTCTGGGTACAAACCCCTGCTCGTTCGCGCCGTGGGTTCGGGCTCGAGCCCACCGTTTTCCAGCCATTTTTCCGCGGAGCTACGTGGTTGCCAGACCAGGACTGCCCTCTGTTGATTAGCTCGCATCATCCGTAAAGGCTGCGGATCTGTCAGCCCGCTCTGGTCAGCCCGCCCTGCGCGCTCGCCTGCTCGCTCGTGCCGTGGGCTCGGGCTCGAGCCTTCGTCCCCATGGTTGCCAGACCAGGACTGCCCTCCCCTTTACAGACTGCCTTTACGGGCCCCATACGTTTGTAGTACCTCCCGTGGGGACGAAGCGAAAAAAAAAAAGCCTGGCTCGAGCCCGAGCCCACGGCGCGAACGAGCAGGGGTTTGTACCCAGAGCGGGCTGACAGATCCGCGGCCTTTACGGGCCCCATACGTTTGTAGTACCTCGAAGCGAAAAAAAAAAAAAACCCGCGCGGCGAGCGCACAGGGGTTTGTTACTAGAGCGGGATCCGCGGCCTTTATGGATGATGCGAGCTAATCAAAAGAGGGCAGTCCTGTTCTGGCAACCATGGTAGCCCAGCGAAAAAATGGCGGGAAAATTTGCGGGTACGCCAGCCGAAAGGCTACCGTTTTTACGATAGTAAGTGAAAAAAAGTGCCAATGCAATGCCAGCAGGTGCGGGAGGAAAAGCGAGAACAAAAAGAACATAACTCGCACTGGTGCAGTTTTAGGCACTGGTGCAGTTTTAGGCAGGGGTGCACGAGCACTGCGAAGGCAGGAAATTTGAATTGCATGGGGTGGTACCAGTGAGCGGATAATGGCGCTACAGCCCATTAAGGCGAATCACTTCTCTGCACTTCCGACTGCTTTCACATTGAGTGTTAAAGGCTTTAATTTTTCCTTTCTCTTTTTTTCTGAGCAGAAGCTTACGTGCGAAATCTTTGTGTTGCAGGCTTTGATGGAACGAGCAATGTGCTGGCGGGCAAGCTGTTCAATATTCCACTGAGAGGCACCCATGCTCATGCTTTCGTCATGAGCTTTTCTTGCCTGGACGATTGCAAGCTCCGGGTAAGTGGTAGCCATAAAAAGTTTCCATCAATTGTAGCAACTGCAAAACTGTATTGCATGAGTGTCCACCTGATGACTCGGGGGGGGCACAAAAAAATGCAGCCTATGAGTAAAGGTGGTGGGGTTACATATTAACGCGGATTTACTTGCACTCAACTGTAACCATGGGCTGTATTTACCACCATTCAGTTGTTGTGCAATTGTTATAGCTTATTTATGCCATGTTGGGGGGGTGACGGCCGCAAACAAATATTTCTCACAAAAAATACTTCCTT
The DNA here is from genome assembly GCF_048455015.1 of Haemaphysalis longicornis. NCBI lineage: Eukaryota > Metazoa > Arthropoda > Arachnida > Ixodida > Ixodidae > Haemaphysalis > Haemaphysalis longicornis. The sequence continues at coordinate 1,602,385 of NW_027526340.1, forward strand.
CTTTTTACTGGTGGCGTAAAATATAACGAAGTTCACCAAAGCTTGCTGTATAAGGAGTGCACAGTCCTACGCATACATGACAGCACTGTTTTTTTGTTTTTTCTTTTTTTTGATGGAGCTGAAAGACCAAAGTGGCCATGTCAAGATTTGTGCGCACATTAAAGGTTTCCAGATGATGATAATTAATCCGTAACCACCCACTACAGTGCACCTTGTAGCCAAGGTGTGGCTTGGGCACTTCATCATCATCACCAGCCTATCTACGCCCACTGCAGGGCAAAGGCCTCTCCCATTAGTCTCCAATTACACCGGTCCTGTGCTAACTGCGACCAATTTATCCCCGCAAACTTCTTGATCTCATCTGCCCATCTAACCTTGTGCCGCCCACGCTTGCCTTCTCTAGGAATCCACTCTGTTACCCTTAATGACCAACGGTTATCTTGCCTTTGCATTACATGCCCTGCCCACGTTCATTTCTGCTTCTTAATTTCTACTAATATGTCCTTAACACGCGTTTGTTCCCTGACCCACTCCGTGCTCTTCTTGTCCCTTGGGCACTTAAAATACTCCAAATCTGAAATTATTCTGAAGCATTTCTGAAGCATTTATTTCTTCTTTGTTTTTTCTAAGCATGAAGCGTTGGTCAGATAAGCTTTTGCAACAAGTTCCTGCTGTGCTGTAAGATGGCTGTCGGTGGATTTCTTCCTTCTATCTTTGGCTTCAGGTGTGCTTCGTTCAGTTTCATCATTTGGAGCATACGCGCGCGCGAGAAAGGAACGGGCATTTTCAAGTTTGTTCCGATGTCAAAAAGTATCTGCTCTGAATGGACGTCCCTGCAGTTATATTGGTCTACATAATCTATGCTTGCATCCAGCACAACCATTGCTGCTATGTTTTTGTGGAAGAGGGGAAGGTTGAGCACTGATATTTACACAAATGCTGTTCCAACGCCTGCACTTGTTTAATGAGCTTGGTTTGAAGCATGGGAACCTCTGCGCACAGTCACTTGCAACAGCGCCTGTCAAGCAATCGTACACACCTTATAGGTTGTATTTACTGGCGAGGCACTCATGCAGGCAACCATGGGAGTGCGCCGTCACTGGTTACGTCGGGCTCCGCGGGGTGGTGGTACTCGTCCGCGCTAAGCCCATGATGTGTGTTGGAAGTTCCAAACTCTACCCCACCGAACGCAAAGTATTGCCTCGACTCCAATGCGAGTGCGATTAATAACATCCCTGTTGACGCCACTGTTGATAATCGGGTTGAAAAGGAGAAGACGACGCACGCCGGTGTCTTCTTTTCCTCTGGCATTCAGGCGCAGTGGCACAAGGCACGCCATGTCCGTGGCGCTTCGGTCATGTCTGTGGCCCTTTCCAGTGTTGTCAAGAGAACAGATTGACAGCTATACATTTCAGTGAATTCATCTACACATTAGTACAAATTACCAGCCCTGGTCCACGTTGTTAAAGTTGGCATATTAACACTGTAAACCCATCAAAAGAGCATGTAAGGTAAGATGCAATGCCTAAAGAAGGGTTGTATTGAAGGGGCCACGTAGATAAAATACCACTTCATTCAGTTTGAAATGACTATCCTTTTTAACTCACTCAGCTTTATTTTAGCCAGGAAAGAGGGTTTTGTTTTAACTGAAAAGATGCCAGAAATATTAGAACACATTCAAATTTTGTGCTACAGTGATGTTTCAAAAGTGTCCGTTTATTTCAAAAATACAATGATGTGCAATTACATATTGTAGGTATACAAGAGGAGATCCCAGGGTAAAAAACCGCCGGCAGGACCTCCTTGACATTGGCCAGCACTAAAAGACCTTGGCGTGACATTGGCCAGCACTAAGAACATAGTTATTAGTGTGTAACTACATGTTGGTGTTCAAGTGATACAAACGGAACTAGAGGGCCCACTGCAATTTTCCAGTCATGTTTCTTGGCGATGGCTTAGGTCAGCCACTGCCAATCACTCAAAGTTCTGCTTCGTAAAGAAATGTCTGCTGCTTCGTACATTTTCTTCAATTTCTCGATTATTTGTTTGAAGTTTGTGATTAAAGGGACAAACCAGTGTTTTTGATATACCAAGCTTGTATTTTGTCCTAATGGCCCCTTTAACACTAAACTCTTCAAAAGAGCAAGTAGGTTCAGACACAGTGCCTCAGAGAGGGTTGCACTAAGTGTACTAAGCGGGGGGGTTTCCTCCTTCGTCATGCCCCTAGATGCTGAAGCCCGCCAACGGGGACCAGGAGGTGGACTTCCTGGCCCTGTGCTGCAAGTGGCGCAAGGAGCTGACGGGCGTGTTCCGGACCATCGAGGACGAAGCCAGCAGCGGGGAGCTGGCTGCATTGATCTCCTACGCGGTGTCCTTCCCCAGGAGCTTCCTGGCATTGGTGGACACCTACGACGTCTTGCGGTAAGCCCCCTCTTCACATCTGCGCCTCCTGTTCCTTTCTCGCGGATCAAGCATGTTGTAAATCTTGTTTGAACTTCCCCGCAGAAAAGTCACATGATTCGCCCGCACTGAAGAGTATTGTGAAGGACGGGTGTACAAGCGACATGAGTGTGTGTAGGGCTTGTGCGCTTTTTGTGAACTTTGTGGAACAGCACGCTCGCTGATAGAAATGTCTGGTTTTGCGTCTCCTTTCTTGGGGCTTCCCTCAAGGCACTGGAGCTATTCATACTGCTTATCCTGGTTATCATCAGCCTTTGGGAAATCTGCGAGTTAACGCCATTTGAGAGGCTGGCAAGATAAGGTGTTACAAGACCTCGGAAGTGTTTTCCCTCTGCCAGTTTGTGTATTGGTATCGCCGCGAATCATGGGACAGCAATCGTGAGTTGACTGAAATTCAGATGCAGCCGTTGGATATGCAAGCTTCTTGTGACATCTAGAGTTGACATGTTGGAGACACAAACTCGCAACCTTGAGTTTATCTCTCACTTGTGTCTTGTGCCCTCTCTGCACTGAAAAAACATTTCGTAGAATACTAACGTGCCACGTTATCGCACTTCTCTTGGTGCAGAGATGCTCTCCGAATGTCCAGTTCAGCTCTTTCGTACTCTTCTTTTTTTTTCTTTCTTGCCTATCTTTGGTAGGCTTACTTGCAGCCTTGTGTATGATTCCACTGTGAAGATGCTCTGATGGAATTGTTGAGTATCCTGGCCCCTGAATAATGGATATGATCAACTGTGGAATTAGGATCACCTGTGCAATGGGGGTTGCTGTGAAAATAAGGCTAGCGTTGATAAGGGTGCAAGAGATGCCTATTTTGTTATGCATAGCTGCATGTAAATTAGTGGAGGTGGCGGCCTGCATTTGACAATCGCAGTATCCATGCCTGGTGCAAGCCACTATGGGAAGCATGCATTTTTGCAAGTATGGTTTTCGTGCAGTCAGGATGTTGATTATGATAGCAATGAGAAAGACACAAGGGCATTACAACTGTCTCAAGTCTCCGATTTTTTTACTTTCTTGTTATGGCGAAAGAACGGCCGATTTTGAGTGCTTCCACAAAAATATTTTTTTTCTCTTGAGCTAGTGGACACATTTAGCCTTGCTATGCATGAAATTGTAGTTTATAGATTGCTCTTACAAGCACATAACGGCAGTTTTGTGAAAGATACAATTATTGACAGTTTACTGGTCAAATAATCAGAAAAAAATTCACAAAAAAGGTATACACACAACATATATCGGCAGTTGTACTGAGCCAAAGAATTATTTTTGGAATTTTGAGATATACAAATTGTTCCTACGTTCCTTGGCTATGATTCAAATGCCGTTCTTCTGCTCCGAATCAAGTTTCTTCTGCTCCAAAGTCGTGATTTCGCTGCTCCAGAAACTGCTCCCAAATCTGATTCAGCTGTCTCACCCCTGCAGTTGTATTGCGCAACAGTCGCCGGCGCCTACACCTCTGCAGGAATTTGAAAGCTTTGCCTCGGCTGGCTCTATGCAGTGGCCCCAAGGCGAGGTGGCCCTTAGAGAAAAGAGAGGGGGAAATCACCGCGCGACGACACCAAACCGCGCGCGATGGCAGCGGACGCCAGGATTCCTACAAGTTAACCATATCATTTGAATGCAATTGTGCCGTTAAAACGCTGAAAACTGTTTTAGTGATTGCCACTACTGCCCATAACAAATCACTGTTGTGCGAAACTTGAAAGCTTTTTCCATATTTTTTTTCTTGCGTTTTCTCATTTAAAAAAACGTCTTTCCAGGCTGGGATGGAGCTGAGGGAGTTGCAAAAAGTGGACTCTTTCAAGTTGAGCAAACTTGTATTTTGTCTTCATGTCCCCTTCAAATAATCTTTTGTGCGTGTGTGTGTGCGGCCCTGTGGCAGGAGCGGACTGCTCAACTTCTCTGCGGTCGCTATGGCCCTGAACGAGCTGGGCTACCGACCGGTGGGTGTCCGCATCGACAGCGGGGACCTGGCCTACCTGTCGTCGTGCGCGTACCAGCTGTTCCACGAGATTGCCAACACGTACCATCAGGAATGGTTCAAGAGCCTCGCCATCGTGGCCAGCAATGACATAAATGAGGAGACCATCGTCTCGCTCAATGAACAGGTCAGTCCACGGCAGTCTGGAAACCACTCTTGCGGGCTCTGCGTTGGCATTGCGTACCATATTTACTCTAATCTGGGCCGGCCTCCGAAATTCAGACGGTCAAGAAATAAAAAAGAAAACTTACCTCAAATGTAAGCCGAATGAAAAAAGGTACTGGACTAAGACTAGAACATGCACTTTATTTTTTGTGGTGCTTGTCTTAGCTTGTTCAATGCTCACTTGGAGGCTGAGCCTGAACCACTTCATAAAAGAAGTGACCCAGCCCCTACTGGCCTTAAACTGAGTTCGCACGGTGCCTCAAATGTTTGCGATCTCCCTCACCTTTGACTGGATATCTTCATCGTCACAAGCATTCCCCCTTTTTTTGCTGCTGAGTAAAGTCGGAGACTTTTTTCTCCACCTCTGAGTGTAGACCTTTCTTGCGTCCTGTGAAGGCCATTCACTTGGCGGCGCAGTTGAAAAGTTCGTTTTGCTGGTTCCGCCATCGGCGCATGTTCTTCTCATTGACTCCAAAGTTGTGCTGTGCTTGGGGGTTCAAAGTTCTCTTGACCTCCGAGACTACCTTCTGCTTGAAAGCCACGGTGCAGTGGCACCGCTTCGTCGGCGCCATTGGGCTGCAAACATGAGCGCTTCTCGAGGTCACGCGGCACTGTACACAAGCAAGCAAGCAATGCTGAGAGCTGGGTTCACAAGTTTTAAACAGGCAAAATGGAGTCTGAAAACATGGAGGGAAGAAAAGTCTTTCTTCCTTCATGCCCGAAAACCTGCCAGCTGCAAGCATGTAACCGCAAGGTGGTGTCAGTGGTGTTGTGTCTAGCGGTAACAGAAAAGCAGTATCCTCGAATCTTAGCCGACCCCCGACTTTTGTAAATAACATAAAAAAAAAGTATTGGCCTAGATTTGAGTAAATATAGTAAATATGGTACCTTTTGGGAGGTGTGGCAAACGAAAGGAAGTGGCAAGTTTATATTGTCATGAAGCCTAGAACAATCAAGGGTTCGCTCCAATAAACCCTGAACTTGCGCTCCACAATAAACTTATACCCCTGTCACACGGCAGATCTAATGACATTTACAGCAAATGTCATTCGCTCTAAATGTCATTAATTCGGCGCTACACGAGAATACCGAATGACATTCAAGGCGAATGACATTTACCGGCTAACTGAGGTCTCAGACCTCAGTTACACCTCAGTTGGCGGCCGAATGAGTAGCCTCGACAGCAGTAGCGCAGTAATAAACCAGAGAATATTATTTCTAAAAACTGTCGGTAAACTTATATTTGCTTCTTTGTGTTTTTGTTCAAATAAAAAAAGATAAACAAGTACTAACAAAACAGAAAATCTCGTCCCCAGTGCGCGCGCTAGCCGAATCCGGATTTTTTGCAGACTTGTCTTGGCTTGTGATGTCTACTGATGCCACTTAAATCGATGGTTTTCTTGTTTTTTTACTTAAAAAATAATCCTTTGTTACGTTTTTTGTTAAATATTACGTGTAAAAACATTCTAGATGCGCTTGAAATGTAATTTTTGCGGTTTTGCGAGCTCGCTAATCGTCACCGCTATCGCAATCAAATGACATTTGTTTCGCTGTGTAGACCCGCACGGCCGAGCCGAATGTCATTAACAACTAATGTCATTCACTTTGAATGACATTAGATTTGCCGTGTGACAGGGGTATTAAAGAATACTCGATTGTCAAAGCGGCAGTCAACAAAGTGATGTCCACAGGCGATTGTCAGCAAATGGAATGCCATTGTGTTTCCTCAGCACGCATTTATCTACTTATCTACAGTGCTCTCATTACTAGAAACATCGACTTAGATCGAGAAAATTTTAGATTAGACAAGAACAGTCTGGGAAAGTGACTGCAACACAACACTCTTTTCTATCAAAACTGTATTGGCGGTGTGTAGTACAAAACGAGTAAATGCGCACTTCACTTAGAACACAAAGTAAGATATCCGGGCGTGGTCAGGTGCTGGTAACAGAACATACATAAGCGAGTCAAAAAGGCATGGTTTGCGGCAATATCATGATAACCTATAGGATTACGCAGACAGAGCACAATTAAAGAGGCCGTGAAGAGAAAATACAACTGCGTTCAGTTTGAAAGCACTAGCCCTTTGTAACTTGACCAGCTCCATTTGAACCACGGAAGATGTTTTCTTAACAGAAAAAAATGCAAGAAATATTGAAAAACTTCCAAATTTCCCACTACAGTCACATATTATGGGCAGGAGTGACTTAATGTGGGCCAGCACTAAAAACACGGTCATCAGTGTGTGAACTTCACGCTAGCATTCAAGTGATGTAACTAGAGGCCCCACTACAACTGTCTAGTCATGTTTCTTGCAGTTGCTTTCGGCGGCGGCCTCCCATCACACCAGCAAGGTTCGGTGACGTCGTAGAAAAAAATTACTCCATCTTCCCGTGGGGAACCATGAGGAGGATGCAAAGAATCATGGGGGTTCCGTGTAGGTTCCATTGTGTTGCCGTTACGTTGTTTCATTTATCGGAGCACGAATGGGAACGTAGTGTGAACCCCCATGTAGAGACAGAGAAATGTAGAGACAGCGAAGAGACGGACACCCGCGTTACCTGATCGAACACTTCCTGGTTCTCGTCTTTCTTTATTGCGTGCTCACGCTCCTACCCCCCTGCCTGCCCTCTTCGTCCTCTTCTCTGGTTGAGCTGCAAGGCGCGTGACGCTTCCCGCCACGGCTTTCCCACAGGAAATTCAACATCCTCCTCTAAAAGTTTTCAGTTCGTCGTTTCCGTTGATGTTCAGCTTCGCGTGCCTTCGTTGTATCAGTTGCTTCTTGACGTAGTTTGAATGAGTGAAGGACATAAGGCGCGTTCGTAGCACATGCTCCCGTCTCGGTTTGTAGCGCAGTGGGAAGGGCGCCATGTACCGTTGCGGCCAGAGAGTCGTGGGATCAAAACCGGGCGCCGCCTAACTATTTCTTTTTATAGTGGACTACGCTGACGTCAGGCCAAACGCTGACGGGGCTGAAGAGACGCACATGCGCAGTAGAGTGTGGATGGCGGACAACAAGGGAGGGAGGGACACAGCCCCGAACATGAGATGCTTCGCATCTAAAATTGTCGGAGAGTGGCTGGTGTGTTGCCACTGCACCACCTCTGTTTTTCAATATCTTCATTATTTGTGATAAGTTTGCGATAAAATTGGTACCATTCTTATTGGCACAAGGCAGTCTTTATAAAGAACCAAACTTTTATTTTGTCTGCATAACCCCTTTCATTGCTTAGGGATTTGCGCGGCTGAGTTTTGTTGGAGTGCCAGTGGTCTATTGTAGCACATAGATCACACTACCTGCTGGCATTGCTGACTGTGCGGCTGCCTGCCTTGCCTCCTGTTCACGTGCATGCGTGCGTGCAGAGAGAGAGAGAGAGAGAGAGAGAGAGAGAGAGAGAGAGATCACGGCAGTGTGCATTGTGTGCAGGCGCGGCTCAAATGCCTTGTCATAAGTGGCTGTACAGCTTCAGACAAACAGATAGGATATCGCGTCTCTTACAAACTTGGTCTATGGCAGCACCAACCCTGCACTTGCATACCCCTACCCCTCATGTAATACCGCTTCTTAAGAGGCTCTTTAATGCCTGTGCTACACGGCAACTTTCAGTTGACAGTTGAACGCTTGCTTACAAGTGCGCCCCATGTATTTCCAATGTGGCACCCGACAGACAATTGGTTTGATGGCCTCCGGAAGGCCTTTGAAATGGCCGTGTAGCACAGGTATTAGTTAATACTAAAATAAAACTGAAATCGTATACAAAACTGAGGCTGCACATGCCGCATGCACGTCACTTAAATGACACTGCACTGCTTTCCTTGTGGTGTGCCAGCTGTGCACAATCGATGGAATGCATTGGAAAATAAAAACTTATAATTGCGCATCAAGGGAGGGCATTTGGGAGCACAGCTGTTCGTGGGTTAAATGACAGCATGCCTTGCGTGCGTCAAATGGGGCATGCTTTTGCTGTAGTCTTTATTGTAGGATAGGGCTGCTCACAAGTGGGGTAAGGAAAAAAGCTCTGTTGCAGGGGTAAGGAAAAAAAATGGCTGATGATTACTATACTCCCTATTACAGAATTTGTGCCCGCCGTGAACTGCCGTCTTCTCGGTCTTCACAGATAAATGCTGCATCTCGGTTGGGAAGTGATCGCGTGATCACTGAACGCATGGCAGAGTGCGCTACTCTGTCATCGGCTTGCAGCGCATCGCTGCCGCTGAGCATGTTGTTGTAAATTGTCTTTGAACCTCCCGCACAAATGTCACTTGGTTCGGATCATAGTTTCATACAATAATAACTATAGGGGAAACTGGCGCTAGTGTCAACGTGAACACAGCAGCGGCACTTACGCTTCAATAAGAATGATGCGAATGATGGGTTGTTCTGGAACCGGATTGCGTAGGATCGAAACGGGCCTATGGCTGCGCAAGTTGTGTTTTTGACAAACAAACTCTTATTGCCCGGTTCTCCGTTTACGAATTACATGGCAAACAAGAAAGTTAAGGACCAAAAATTGGTTTTGTACAAAATAAAATGGCGCGTTTAAATAAAAAGTAGACGCGGAGTCGAGGAGGTTAGAGGAGCAGGTTTGCGTTTTGCCGCCAACTACAGCAGGACACGAACTTCTTTAAAAACTATGTGTATAAGTTTCGGCACTTGTAGTTTGTAATACTAAGAAAAGTTTTGTGCTCAAAAAAAAAAAAAAAAAAAAAAAAAAAAAAAAAAAAAAAAAAAGAAACCGATTATCTTTGGAGAAGTTATTCTTGCCTGAATTAGTGACATTCATCAAGCTGCGTTCCTATCAGTCGCATGTGCTGCTGGTCTATGCTGTAAAAGCCGCCGCAACTCCTAATTCGCTGACAACTTCGCCGCACAGAGCGCTGTCATTTGTGTTTTTGTGCTCGCTGTGCGGCAATGAATTGATAACCCATCCGATTCGCAACTCTGGGTTATAAAATATTTCTACTCGGGGCGGCGTCAGTCCGTGTGCGGCATTCAGTACAAGGAGAAATGTATTTTTGAACGCTTCTTTCAACACACTGCGTAGGCAAATGCGTTCATGAAAGTCTAAAATGAAAACGAAACTGTCTGCACAATCGAATCCTTAGTAACTTTGTAAGCCATCGAGCGCCAATCTGAATATAGAACTACCCATCACGCCCATTGTGGCGGACGATCGCAGCGCCAGATTCCTCTCTAGTTGTTATTGTATGAAACTCTATGGTTCGGATGAGTCACACAATGAGGGGGACGCCGAAGGACCGATGTACATGCATCACGCAGCGCGTTGTGGGCTTATAGGCTCCGGAACGATTGCCGGGTGGCGCTGCACTCTCCCCTCCGGGGGAGTACGCCGGGGCGGCCGCCGATTCAGCATGTGCTTTTTTCGCTGCGTGCGTGCTGCATTTCTCGCGCTAGGAAGAGGGCTGGGTAAAATTTTCTTTCGACTTATGAAACCGTACGCGTCAGCACATGTCCAAAAAATTCGGTTTAAAAGTAGAGTATATAGTGAGTTCATTTTTGTCGCGTTTGTCATGTCGTCTGCTACAGACGCGCCGTCTGCTACCCGCCGCTCGACCGGCAGACTGCCCCGACGATTTCAAGGGGGGAGCGCGTTGTTCGGCGGCTGCTGTCTTTTCGTCTGCAAGGCGACAGCTGTTCAGCTTGTCACAGCGTAGCCTTCTCTTATTTGTTACTTCCTTCGCGTGTTCGCGCTTCGGACATTCCGATTTTATGTACTGCAGCAACACTGAGGCTTGCAAGAAATGTAAGATAAACGTGATTGATTATGGTTAATAGGTTATTTCTTACTCTTGAAACAATCAGCCGCATCTTATAAAAATGCATTAAAAAGGCACAGGCTAATTAAGGGGTGTAGCGCCGCATTTCCATTTCAGTTGTCCCTGATGGAATTTTTGTTCGCAATGTTTGTCACCCGCTTGGAGTACAACTATGGGTTAGAGTGACAGTTCGCGGAAACAACAGAACAGCTTGTGGTGTATAACTTTTAATTACTATTAATACGCAGAATTGGGTGTATAACTCTTTTAATTACCAGTATTTGTAAATGTGGGAGAAACAAAAAAAAAACGAACAACACGCAGTCCCGTCGAGAACACAAATTATAATAACAAGAATGAACGGAGCTACTACAGCCAGTCAAATTGCTAGAAACTATTTTTCTTTTTCACCCATGCAAAATACGAACCTATTGTGCCATATATGGATGGTATCGAACGGCACCAGCTAAACAAATCTCAAGTTAATTTATTATAGCCGAAAACAATCATTGGCAGCACGCATTAAAGAAATAGTAGAGGGGAGGACTCGTTAGAACACTAGTTCGCATTTTCAAATCCGGGAAATGTAAACTGAAAGTTCACACATACAAACAAAAATGGGCCAATTTATTTCACCTTTCGAACCACAGTGATCCATGCTTACCGTCTTTCCTTGTGGCGCGCTTTCGCTGGGAATTCGTTGAATTTAACGGATGGATTCTTTTCTTTCGCCTTCTTGTTAATGTTGTGGCAGCTGACCATGCAATAATATCAGGGGTTTGCTTGGCTTTCAGTTTTACCACCTTAGACATCGCGAAACGACTGCGGGAGCGTCCGCTCTTTCGCCCCGCGCACCCGATCCGAGGGAGACGCCCGCCGGCCCGCGCGGTCCATCTTACAACCGCACGTGCAGCTAGCTCGCTGTGCACACTGTCGCACTCCCGGATCTATTTCCGCCTTCCCCGACCACTCGAAGTACCCGTCCCCCCTACTCCGGTATGCGAACAAAGCGACCACCCCCTGCACGAGCCACTTAATAAGCCAGCACGTACAAAGGGCGGCGGAAAAGCCACTCACTCCCCCAAAACGAAAAGGACGCCGCTTCGCGATACAATCAGCGCTGCCCTCGCCCGGCAAACTTTAGCTTCGCCTCCCTATGTGGTGCAGCCATGCCATACTGCCCTCCCCCTCACACTTTCGCCATACTTTCATCCTCCGCTTTCTTGCCGCCTCATATTTGGTTACGTCTTCATTCTCTCGGTTGTCCTTTAACACATCTCCGCACTGCCCTCCCCCTCACACTTTCGCCACACTTTCCTCCTCTGTTTGCATTCTGTCTTCGGTGTTCCCTTCATTCGCTCTGTTACAAAACTGGCGATGCCACTAAAACACAGTAGCGGACGCTTAAGTGCTGTGCACTAAAATGCATGGGAGCGAGCTATATTGCAAATTTTTTTCGAAGAATTTGCACAGATGCAGTGATTTCAAAATCACCTGTTGAGTTACCAAGTAAATGGCTATGATGTTGCTGTTTCAGTAGCTTGATTGTTTCTGTCATAGATTAGGTCGTGCTCTATTTGGAAAACATGCTACAAATATACTGCAGCCATTTTCAGGGCTATCGCCTGAGTGGACATAAAGATGATACAAATAGAAAAAACGCAAATACATTTGCACTGTAAAAGTGATTTGCTTTAGTAAATCACCAAGGAAGGTCAAAGCAACCAAAAGTAGGGGAGACTTTTGTATCTTGTATCGCAAAAGGAATCCGTAGGAAGCATGATAGTATCAGTAGGTAGGATTTCCAGTACTTCTAGTTTAAGTCAAAGGAGTTCTAGTCAAAGGAAGAAACGCTATATTTGAACATATCAGTTTTGGGATGAGACGGTGTCATCTCTAGCCCAGTGTTATATGCTAGCATCTTTGGTATTGCAGTGAAACCTTGATCTAAAGAAATCACATGGGGAGCAAGAAATAATTTGTACATCTGATGAATGTTCGTTATAAGAGCAGGCACCTGAACGAACAGGAGATGAGCCTGGTGTGCGACAGCTGCTTAACATGCTCAACACAATGGCATTAAATGGCTGCTGAAGTGCCGTTAAAGAAAAATTTGTTGGGCACATTAGTTTGGAGTTTTGTCCGTGCTGAATTGCAAGAAATGTTTACTTTATTTGTAAATACAAGCAAACCATTCTTTTTTTCATCTAAAATAAACTATGTTTTATACTCTTGGTTTAATACTAACGCTGCTTAGGGTGCCTGGGTGCCTAGCGCCATCTACGAACAGGCACAGACACTGATGTAGCCACTCGTGATCTTGCGAGGCCGTTGCTACAACGACGACAAACGCTACTTCGTCAGGCTTAACAGCTGGAAAATCGCCCTTCTATCTAAAAAACAGAACCTATTTGTCGCTTGAAGCGTTATGGAAGGGTAAGAGCGGGCAACTTGAAGACGAAATGAACAGCTTACAACCCCATATCCCAGCGAAAGATCAGCGACGAAGCTGTTATCGCTGCGAAGCAGGAGAACAGGGCGCTGCCAATTTGTTCCACTCGATGTACGGAAGCAATGTAAGGACCTCAACGTAAAAATTCGACTCTAACGTACGTCCGCAAGACTCGCGCATACCGTTTGCGTTCTGAAACTGCGCAATAGACAGTTTTAGTTGAGCGTACGCAGAGAGTTGCGCACGCACGCAGCGGCAGCGCAGCGCGCGCAGCTAAGTTCTGGCGAAGAAGCAGTTTTAGTTGACCGCACGTAGAAGTTGATGCATGGATAAACCAGCAGCGCCGAAATGCGCGATGCTGCGGCTGCTGCTGCTGCTGCTGCTGCTGATGATGATGATATTTTGGCTGTACCATGTGAATCGGGTGGGTGTGCCGCGAACACACAAGCCAGGACAAACACAAAGAGAAATACATGAAAAATTACACGAAAGAGATGCCGAGCGGAACGCGTTCCGCTCCCTGCTAGCAGACGACGCTCGCTTTCCTAGTGCAACTCGCAACCGCAGCGCCGCGGTGGCGAGAGTCGCGGCCGGCCGCCTTCTCTCCACGGCCGCGGCGGGGAGATACGGAACTGAAACTAAAGCGTGGCAAACTGTTCGCATGGCGACGCAGTGAAACATCCCCCTCGCGAGTGGCACGATCAAATGCAGAGCATTTCCGGGGGCGCACGACGTTAAGTAGTTTGCGTTACGTTAATGTTGTTGCACTTGTGGCAACTGCTGACGAGAGAGCGCTCGTCAGCAGTAAAATTGGGCCCATCTCCCCGCGAGGGGGACTCGAGTAAATGCGTCGCATAGGGGGTGGGTGTATTGCGTTAACGTTTAGTGTTTGGGGAGTTGGTGGTAGTGAATGCGTTGTATCAGCAGCTTCTTGACGTAGTTTGAACGAGTCATGGATATAAGGCGTGTTCGTAGCCTCCCATTCTGTGTCGGCTTTGTGGCGCAGTGGGTAGAGCACCATGTACATTGCGTTCCGCCCGCAGGGTCGAGGGATCGAAACCAGGCGCCGGATAGTATTTTTTTTTATATAGTGTAGGGGAGGGGTGCGGACTACGACTACGGACGTCAACGCGGGTGACATCGTGAGTTACTGAAATGCTCTGCATTTAAAATTACCCCTGCCCTTGGGCACAAGCAGAATACACTGGGTGCCTTTCATGACTGGATGGCGGTAGATGACGTCGTGTCTGGAAATGTTGACGCTGCTCCGACTGCTCGGCCCAAAGAGCTCATTAGTTCATGTTTAGATATGGGCCAGCAAGTCTTCTGGAGAATGGAAGACGTACACATTTTTTAGAATATGTGCATGGGTGACTTCAGCAGCAAGGACAGTATGACAGGTATCAACAGGGTGATTCCACGAGAGAACGAACATGCGTGTACACGACCATTTTTTGTTCATTCTTGTTTTTTTATTATTTATGCGCGCAATATGGAAACCCCCGAAAATCAAGTTTGTTTTCTCCTGAGGTGCGTAGTTCGGGAGAAAAAAATGTTTGAATGTGCCCGGAGCGCAGCGGTGGTTTTGGCAACTGCAGATTTTTCCAAGTTTGCGTCCCTGTGTACGTCAAGGAGTACAAGGGGTGTGTATAAAATGTTTTGGTCCATAAACTAGACCACAATGCTAATCTGTGTAACGCAAAATCAGCGTCCTGCAGCGAACAAAAAATTAGAAAAAAAATCGTGAAATCGGTCCAGACGATAATTTGTCAGTGTTTTTGACGCCCCCTATCTACATTTCTTCTTTTCTGAAAAACGTGTACGTCGGCCATTTTGTTGGCCATACGTATCTGAACGCATAAACAAAAGATGGTGTTTGTAGAAATTTTAGAAGTACTAAAAAAATTGAACAACTTCGGCTGTTTTTCAGAAATTGCGCAAATTCAAAACTCAATATAAAAAAAACCCCATACTCGATTTTCTTCAAAATTGCGAAAATAAGACTCCTTTACTTGGACAACAAAACTGTGGAAAAACATGTTGCATCATTTTGTTGAGAACAAAGTTATAAGGGGCCAAACTTGGCTCGCGCGACGCGTCTTGGCGCGCCGCGGTAAGTTCTGGCCGCTGTTGCCGCACGTTGCGCGGGTGTACACGGGCGGTAATTCATATTCCACTGCCACATGCCGGCACGGTCAATCTCTTTCCAGTATTCCCAAACGCAAAAAACTATTCTGGAGATTCTTCTGTTTTTTTTTTTTTTTTTTTTTCCCGCCTGTTTCCCTAATGTGTTCTTTAACGAGCTAACTTTCTGGCCTATACCAGCTCGAACGCCACTCTTCTTATAGGGAAAGGAAAGAAGGATTCGAAACAACAGGAAAAGTTTTTCCGAAGGTTATATCGGGTAGAAGTGGTAGGAGTGGTCGAAATTTTCTATTATTATGGCGCTTCGGTCACAGCACGAGTAAATTACTGAAGGGATTTCAGTTTTTTCACAAGAATAATTATTCAAGATAAAAGACACAAGTTTGGAAATTGGCTGTCAGACTATCGTGATTAATTATTTACAGTCAGGAACACAGCAAAAGGCATACGTGTGGGAATACAACTCAAGTAAAATATTTATAATATCTGCACCACAGCTTCCTCGGGCACTCATACAGTCAAGCACAGCCACTTCGCAGACGTGTAGTTTGCTCTGGAACGTTCGTACAGCTGATATTTCTTCTTGAAATGGCTGGCTGCACCGTCACTAACGTAAACAACGTAGCTGTACACAGGGGCACGTTCTTCCAGGCATTCGTGTACCTTGTGGAGCGAGCGCATAGCATGCACGTGCGGTATCGTGTTGCATGTGTTCGCTAACTACTGCGAAGCTCTGAACTGATTTTCTTGTAGTTACAACGCACGTAAACAGTGAAACCTGTGTTTTGTGCCGGTGGTACGACTGGACTTCATTTGGCAGAATAACTGTCCAATTTTCAGAGAAGTCGAAGTGCAGTACAATGCTTGATCGCCGTTCGCATCTTTTCGCTTCGTTTATGGCAATGGCCTGGGTCCGCCTAATAGAGTCATGGGAAATCCACTTGGTGACCCATTTGCCTAGCTCCTTCACGAATGCAGCTGGAGGTAGACTCTTTTTTATCAGAGAACCAATTTCCCATACAGCATATGTGACGTCTTCTTCGTCCGAAACGCCCAAAGCGGACATGGTAAGGTTGTCGGCCATTGGGAATTGCCGGCACGCGCCCAAGAAACACTGCGTCAATGGTGAGGTGCAAAGACAAAGCTCCTTTAAGTTGCTCATTCTTCAGTCAACCCCTGTAACATTTTGCAGGGCCAAAGCAGACAGGTCGGCATTCGCACAATAAACGCAGACGCACACTTCGTGCTGGGGTGAGTGCAAGACTTGGGCGGGAATGAACTGTGGGTGGGTGAACGGGTCACACTTTTTTTTTCAGAACAACATCCACTAGGCTTCCCCTGCCACATCTATCAGGATAAGAGTGTGCGGGTAGTCGAGCAAGCAAACACGCGCACAAATGCAAGTGCAAACACTTAGGCACAAACGAAAGCATCCACCCATGAAAAAAAAAAAACCTTTTCTGGGGAGGAGTCAAAAGCAAACAAAAATATGGCAAGAGTAAAGCAAAGGGAAGCATCCGTTGAGAGCCCACCAACCAGTGAGTTGAAGGACAGAAAAGGACGGGGCAGCAGCCTCCCCTTACTGCAATTTTCGTACGCAAGCGTATCAAAATCGCTAGTAATACTGTAATGTACGCTTCGCCTTTGTGATATGTGACTAAGCAATAGATATACGGCAATAATATGACAACAGACCGGAATTTAATAATACGTCAAGAAGTCAGGTACCCGACCGCACCTGATTCTCATTCCAGTAAAATAGGTTCGCGTGCACGTGGCGTCTCCGAAAAGCCTCCTACGGCCTCATAAGCCGTGGTGCAGGTGTTTGTTTCCTGGTTAGTTATTTTTAAGGTCGTTCTCTCATGTTTGCCTCAAAGAAAGCGGTGTGATACCCTGTACTGACGCCAGCGCACCATGCACCACCAGCGGAAATGCGCCCGTCGTGGTGGGGAACTGATTAGGGTCTGAAGGTCAATCCATTCCCTCCCTTGTAAATGCCCGAGCGCGATCTGTTTCGGTTACCTGCGCATCGGAGGAACCTTTGTTTTTTTGTTTTGCATCCCGCAAAACACTGGCGCCGCAAAGGAGCGCTTTCGAGCTGATATCGGCCAGAAAGTTAGCTCGTTAAAGAACACATTAGGGAAACAGGCGGGCAAAAAAAAAAAAAAACAGAAGAATCTCCAGAATAGTTTTTTGCGTTTGGGAATACTGGAAAGAGATTGACCGTGCCGGCATGTGGCAGTGGAATATGAATTACCGCCCGTGTACACCCGCGCAACGTGCGGCAACAGCGGCCAGAACTTACCGCGGCGCGCCAAGACGCGTCGCGCGAGCCAAGTTTGGCCCCTTATAACTTTGTTCTCAACAAAATGATGCAACATGTTTTTCCACAGTTTTGTTGTCCAAGTAAAGGAGTCTTATTTTCGCAATTTTGAAGAAAATCGAGTATGGGGTTTTTTTTATATTGAGTTTTGAATTTGCGCAATTTCTGAAAAACAGCCGAAGTTGTTCAATTTTTTTTAGTACTTCTAAATTTTCTACAAACACCATCTTTTGTTTATGCGTTTAGATACGTATTGCCAATAAAATGGCCGACTTACAAGTTTTTAAGAATAGAAGAAATGTAGATAGGGGGCGTCAAAAAGACTAACAAATTATCGTCTGGCTGAGCACGAAGTCGCGGGTTCGATTCCCGGCCGCGGCGGCCGCTTTTCTGATGGAGGCGAAAAGCAAAAACGCCCGTGTGTACGAGATTTCGGCGCACGATAAAGATCCCCAGGTGGTCAAAATTAATCCGGAGCCCTCCACTACGGCGCGCCTCATCGCCTGCGTTGCGTCGGCGCGTTAAACACCACAATCAATCAATTATCGTCTGGGCCGATTTCACGATTTTTTTTTAAATTTTTTGTTCGCTGCAGGACGCTGATTTTGCGTTGCACGGATTAGAATTCTGGTCTAGTTTATGGCCCAAGACATTTTATACACACCCCTTGTACTCCTTGACGTACACAGAGACGCAAACTTGGAAAAATCTGCAGTTGCCGAAATCAGCGCGGCGCTCCGGGCACATTCAAACATTTTTTTCTCCCGAACTACGCACCTCAGGAGAAAACAAACTTGATTTTCGGGGGTTTCCATAATGCGCGCATATATAATAAAAAAAACAAGAATGAACAAAAAATGGTCGTGTACACGCATGTTCGTTCTCTCGTGGAATCGCCCAACATGATTCATCGTCGGGTCCCCCACCACTTTTGCAGTCCCAGAAGACGGTCCCCAGGAAGGGAATGGTTTAGAATCGCTGATTTAGTATATCAGTATTAGCTATAACGAAGTTCGGCATGGGTAATATTCAATTTAATACCTTATTGTTTGACTTGTGCTGCAACTTGTCTATATTCCTGGCTGATCAGGTGTTAATGTTCGTTCTCTTACTTCATTAAAAATGTCACAAAATGTGGAAAGCTATGTTCAAGCCAAAGTTCTGATTAGAGCTTCATGTGTGGCATACACCAGCACTGTCGGGCACACAATTTCGTGTTGCAAGAAAGCTTTAGCGTGAGAGAAGAGGGAGTCCTGACACCAAATCTTGGTTCTCCTTTTATTGCTTTGATCAATGCCTACTGGCTTAGCAACCATGAAACACCACTCTAAATGCTCGAGTGCGCTATTAATAATATAGAGCACATTGAAAGTAGTCAATTTCGGCTTCCATTGCTTCGAGTCTGGAAGGCACATTCAAGGGAAACGCAGCGCTCGTCACTGTTTTGTACCGATGTCAAAATGCTATGGAGGCATTTTGACCAAACCGCCTGTCGAAGGTCATTGCGGCATGCCGATCATTGCTCTCGCCAAAAAGCGCATTTATGGTAGCTGTTTTCAAAGCATTCAAAGCAGCCAAGCTGCCCCTGGCTGAGCTTCCTCAAGGGATTTAGGCCTACCATTACGGGGGACATTTGACTGCCTTCATTAACCATGTGAATGCTGACTTCTGTTGAGACTCTCGGCTATGGTTTGATTCATATCGTGATTACTATCTTTTGTTCTTGTTTGACTCGCAGTCGATAAGCTAGTATTTGTGTACTTTTTCAACAGGTGTTGGTAACTGACTTTACAGTGCATAGCCCCGTGGACTTTGTGTTTGCGCTTAGAGTAGGGCACTTCGCTCTGTAGTAGGGTGCAGTAACTACTCGTGTCAGGTTTAATCAGTGTTCTTAATACAACGAATGCACACGCATGACTGGGGCATTTCACTTCTAAAATGCTTGCCTGGGAGCGTTCTGTTTTATGACCCGCATTCTAACCACTGCATGCCCCTTCCTCCTTTCTTTGTGGCTTGTTGCACTGGCTATTGGATTTCTCGCCAGCATGCAACTTTCTGTGTAACCAGTTTTGCATTAAGGGGGCAGACTGGTCTTAGAGCTATTTTTTTATTTACCACCCAATTTTAGTAAAACTGCGCTGAATTATAGAGTTTTTTGTGCTGGTTTCAAATCTACCATTAGATTTTTTGTAAGTTGATTATATTTCGACTTAATTAATAATTAATTGCCATTATTTTGGGTCACAGTTACTAAATAACCACTCCATACAGAATGGCAATTAGCACGTGGCTAGGCTGACAAATGACTAAAGAATACAACATAGGAAGAACTTTTTTGATTCAGCTATTTTTGGTCGTTTTACAACACAATGAACTTCGCTTTTCTCGCGCTCTGCCAGAAATGGCTCGCAGGTGGTGCCAATTGAACACAATAATAATTTTCCAAAGCCTCCATTTCAAAAATTTGTTTCCAACATTGTATTCTCCACACATTTCGGTATCAGAAGCAAAAAGAATTACAGTTGTAACTGCTCTGGGTGCCGAGATATCCGAGGACGAAATGCTAGCTTTGCATTGCAAGAAAAGTGCCGTTTCACCATCGAATTCTGCGCTAACTGAGCTGTACAGTGCACTTTAAAATGATATTATAATATAATAACAACAAAATATGGTGCCTTTTGATGAGGAAATTTACAGACTGATAGAAAAAAGGCTGTGGAGGCTGAAAATGCCGTTTTTCAGAACACTTTTTTTGGCCATTTTTTGGCCCCAAAGGCGCAACTGCCCCCTTAAATAGCAAGCGGGTGCCTCTCTCCAGTAAATTGGGAAATAGTGCCCATTGTGGAAGGTTGCTAATATTTATGGCATTTTTTTTTGTTTGTTAAGGAAACATATTTTGTGGCTGGAATAGAGCTCAGTGAGATACGAAGGCTGGTTGTTTCAAACTGAACAAAAATGTACTGTACTTACTTTGCACTACTTTGTCTTCATGGCTCCTTTAAGGTGACAGTGTGTGTCACTGGAATGCCGTTCCACCGATGGTTTTGCAGGGCCCTTGCCTGACTGACTGGTCGCATGAAGTTTGCTTGCTTGTTTGTTTCCCCCCTCCCTTCTTGGCTCCTTCCAGCCATGGAAGAGACGAGGAATACGCTCGCCTGGCTTAAGCACTCTTGGTTGAAATTTCTCTGCCTTTGTCTGCTCCGCTGCTTCTTTCTTAGAGGCCGGTCTTTCGACTTTTGTGGCAGTCTAGTCCTGTCTGCAGGGGGGGCACTGAAGGGAACTCCAATCATGCCGTACTTGCTTAATCATGGCTTACTAATTGCACTTACTAATCGAAGGTGACTGACCTCCTGCAGTGTTATGTCTTTTTTAAATGTGTGGTTTTTAAGGACTAGTTTTTCTTTGGCTACCACAACTTGGAACTTTTGGTCTGTATGTCTGTTCCTCCTCTACTCAGCCACCCAGCCAAAAGATGGGGGAATCCTTGAACAAGGCGTACGTTTAGGCAAAACATTTCCATTATTTGAGGCAAACGTCAATGCATAAGTGGTATTTACAGTGTTCCTTTAATTAAAAATTGATGGCAGCATCATTTTTGCGATAACAAATAGAAAAATATTATTTGAAAACGACGTTTTGACCTAAAAATTTAAAAAGCGCTTGTGCTCGACCCTAGACCCCGTGGCAGCATTCCAAGCAGTCCAACAGCAACTGAAGGTTTCCATAGATGTCATGCAAGCAGTGGAACGCGGGAGAATTGAATTGACTTGAGCAAACATCCTCTGTGTTTATTGGGGTAAGAGCGGGAGAGGTGGGCATGGGAGATAAGAGAGAAATTTACAGGGCAGGGGTGGCAGAAAACAGCTGCCTTTCAGTGACATTTGCAGCAAAGTGAGCAGATACGCAGCCAGTTTTTAAGTGCGCTGTTCTTGGTTGACTGTCTATTGGTTGATGTGAACACACAGCACAGCAGTGGATGAAAGTGTGGCGATTGTGAAGAGAGTGTGATGAAAGGGTATGTTTGCAGGTTGAGGGGGAAAGAGGAGAAAGTGGCAGGAGTTAGGGAGGAGGGGAAGGAGATGTGTTTGTTTAGCGATGCACTCTTGGGTATGCTATGATGGGGCCGACCGCTTGACTAATTCTATACCTATGGTTACAAAGAGAGCGGAGTGCGCACTGATAGAGCGAGAGTGGGAAAGTTTTGTTGCTATGGCAACATAGAACAACTCGTATGCGACAGTAGCCCAGGTTTTCTTGCCGACGTTAGCCTGTCAGCACCGTACAGTCAGCGTCCCAGGAGGTGCAGGAACTCTGTTCAGTAGTGCGCTTCAGAAGCGAGTACTTGACAACCTATTTCTATTTCTGTTGCGATTGCCTTTAGTTCTTGGTTGATTTGAAGCCGTATGCCGACGATGTAAAAAGTAATACATTGCAAAAAAACAAAACTTCAAACTGCACTGAACTTTTCCATTAAAGGGAAGTGTATGCAACGGCATGCATCTCTTGGTGCAAGCCAGGGCTCGGCTTGGCTTGGCTAGATAAAGGGACCGTGGAGACACACACAGACTTGTTTTATTTGAAAGAACTAACCTTTGACGACTTGCTCAGCAAAGAGAGCTGGACTAGAGGTTTCTTTATGAAAAAAAAATTAAATATTGACATTCCCAAATACATTTAAACCTTGATATGTGAATTTGGTAAAATTGGCACTTTGTTACGTCAAAATTTTGTCCACTAAAAAATTGGTACGTAGCAGACACAAGTACCAGTTTAGGTGTCATTTGTAAGCACCCCTTCACAAAACCTTTTCAAGTAATTTGTGACCTTTCTTTGTGTGTATGTGTGCCTGGTTTGCAGATAAAATCAGTGTCACGCTGCATTTGTAGGAATTCGATGAGCAACAAAGTGGCACACAGGCCGAACTCTCGTACTACCATATTAAGCATGGGGGCCACCACTGGAGAGACTGGCGCTGCTATCGTTTTGACATCACAGGTAGGATGCCTAATCCTACCTTGCTGTGGTGGTGGTGGCTATAGGGGCACACTAAATTCGGTCAGAATTGCTCTTTATTGTTGTATCTTTTTAGTACTCTCGAAAATGAATAATTTGGTTACCTGAAACAAAAAAGGGGAGGAGAGGAAGGAAGGAGAGAGAGAGGACACATGCATTGTCCTCCTGAGGCCCCCACTTTTTTATTATTATTATTATTTTTTTTTGATAAACAGTCCGCACCAGTGATAAGGCGATGCTTTGTGCCCAAGGCGAGTGCTGATGTATGCTGTAGTTTCTTTGATTTCAAATTTCGCAGAAAATTGTGTCCAAGATGTTGGTAGTCATACTGTCGAGAAGAACTGAACCACTAGCTGCAAGATGTTGCAAGCTGACGCTGTCATTGGTATTCAGTGTGCATTATTTTATTGGCAGTCAATAATGAGTGAAATATTTCTGGTCACCTTGTTAGAACTTGATCGGCAACTTCGCAGTCATAGAGGAAATACAAGGAAGCATTTACCTGTCCCTCGCTCCTGCTTTCAGGGTTTTTCTCCAACGCTGAGGCAAATTGACATTTAGAGAATGGGTTTAAAAAAGCCGTAGGATGACAGTGTGTTAAAAAAAAAAAATCTACGTACTCCTAAGCATTTCTTATAGGTTGTGAATGTGAAAGTAGGAATGTCCGGTTCAGCGCCTGAGATGCCTTGTTTCTCCTTCCATTGTCGAAGGGTGTGCAATCTTGCCACTGGCGGCGCTTTTCTTTTCTATCTGCATTTTGACTTTCGAGTGGCTTGATCTGTCTAAGGCAGCTGCTTGTTCATGCCTCCATGTAATGGGAGAGTTAACGACGATGGTGAATTTCGCTGCTTGTTCTGTGCCTCCCTTCATCTGCGGTATACTGGAGGGGACGACCACCTCTCGCTACTGCCGAATTTGAGCTTGCACTGTGCAACGCCTCATGACATACATGGCTGCACATAATGACACCACAGCCCTTCCTGGTGCATTGCTCTCGGCTTTCTCACTGCTTCTCGAGATAAGGGCGGCAGATAAGTTCGTAGCCTTCCACCCCGCACGCAGTACACTAACACTGTAGCTACAGTGACTTCAGTGCAAGCTATCTATAGAGTGCTTTGTGCAATGAAGCGTCTCCAAAGGAGCCGTGTTTTTTGGTTCAGGCGCCACTTTTTTCTTCCTTAATGGGTGATTTAAGTATTCCACATTAAAAGAAGTGGTAGCGGTGGTTTTGCACTGCAGTTATCTTGCCACATTATCTTGCCACAGCCTTGTAGTTCGCTTTTTATGGGGTCAATTTCCCTTGTATGGACTTGGATGGATACAATCGCATATGCACACATTGTGCCAAATCGTTTCTGCTTCTTTCCCATAGACCACGCATGCATCATCACTTGGTGTATACTTCTTCAATTTCAGAAGCAGTTTACTGAATGCACTAAGCTCCCTCTGTCCTTCCTTTCTCTCTCTCTCTCTCTACCCTTACACTTACTCTCTAAATATTTTTATAAGTACATAACGTTGGCCTGTGTGCTTTCTGGCAAGTCTGGCAACGCTACACCAGTTGGCCAAAGTCACTCGTGCTTGCAATTTTTTTTGCCTCAAACACTGCATTGCGAATAATTTACCTCCCACATATGTTTTTCTTTTTTAGAATATTTTACTGGCAGAAGCTTTGCTAAATAAATTGCAAAAAATAATTCTTCATTATATAGGGACCAAATGTACATGAGGTTCGGTGGGCACTCATATATGCGGATACAATCACTTCGGTATGTCAATGTTTTCGTTTTATTTAAGCTCACTGTATCAAAGTACTATAACCATGTCCCACTCTACAATGTAAGCAATTACTGGGACCGCTGCAGTCACTTATTCGTGTTCGCTGGCAGTAGTATTTGTTGGAGGGTGCTGATTGTGCAGACTAGTCCCTGTGACTTCACTGAGGCAGTGCGAGAAATTCAGTGGGAGTCTCTACTCTTTCACTTAATTTTTTTGTTATCTGACTTGATTGCGTGAGATTTGCATGGAAATCTGCATTATCATCATTGTAGCTGCTGCAATCTCGAGAGTGAACTTATCTTGTACTGTCTTCATGGTCCCTTTAACACTGAGGTTCTCACCGTTAAAGATGTTGGTGACAGCAGGTGTTTAGAGCGAGGTGCTCGCTTAGGGTGGTTGCTTTGTAATTTAGGAAGCCGAATCGGTGGTGCAGTGAAGTGAGCAATAAGCCCAACTTTTTCTAGTCTGCTGATGGGTGACACTAATGCATTTTAGGGGAAAGTAAGATGTGAGCAACGGCTCTTGCAGCGAAAATGTAGAGCTATGCCATGGTAGGTGTTACAAGTAAGAGTAATGAATTGCTCCCCCTTCATTCCTTCCATATTGTTTACATCTTTCACAGTTCCAGCACCTCTTTTGCACCTACACTTCTCTCCTGTGCACTTCGTTACCCTGTGTTACTTCGTTACTTGTGACACTTTCAGGCACTCGCTAGGATTATCTGCACACTAGATTTATCTGCACACACACACTATCTGCACAGCTCAGTGGCCGAAGTGTTGTGCTGCTGTGCCCAAGGATGCAGGTTTGATCCCGGCCACGGTGGCCGTTTTTTAGATGGAGGATAAAAACGAAAACGTCCGTGTGCCATGCCTTCAGTGCACATTAAATGTCCCCAGGTGATAAAAATGAATCTGAAGCCCTCCACTATAGCGAGCTTCTTAGCTCATAGGTAGCTTCATTGCATTAAACCCACTAATTTTGAATTATTTTTTAGGCTTGTGCGAATATTCGGGCGCTTCGAATATTCGAACGAATATTACAGTATTCGAATTCGCTTCGACTCGAATTTAAAATTTCTGATATTTCGAAGTATTCGGGATGAACGAATATCAAAACTTCGTTCAAGTTTCGGTTTCGTTAGGCAAGCCGCAGTGCCATCGACATCAGTCCTACATCTTGACTACATGTGGAGCCAAGACAAGCCAAGCCACATTCAAAGCGTTGTCGCGTCGCAGCCTTCGCGCATGTACGGCAGGGTAGTCGAGACTCCTGTTTCCTTGTTTCAAACAATGAAATTGTTCCCACTGCAATAATGGGAAAAATTTCGGCTCTCGCGAACGGGCCTTCGCGGCCCGGCGGATAATACAAACGAGCCGGCGAGGCGCCCGACTGACGAACGAGCGAGAGACGGTGACGTACGGGCTCTTTCTCCAGGAACGGCCGAGCTGTTGTTTTCTGTTCGCGAAAACGCGCCGCGGACTCCACAGGCGCGCTGACGCCGCCGCGAAACCACCCGCACGCTGCCGGCCGGCCGCGGCAACCAGGCGGCACCTTCGGTAGTGAAGTGGTGCGGGGCGCTCGAGCCACCGCTTCTAACCGCTACTTAAGATACTGCTCAAAGCACACACGAAGTTTCTTGTGCGGTAAACGAGCTAACAATGTGAGCAAAAATGGTACTATAAAAAATCATCCGCGCCGCGAGTGAAAGCGCGTATGAAATATCTGCCAGGGTGCTAAGCCTAAACATCTCCTGTGGAGCCAGCCAGCTGTCTCGAGCGCTTCGAAACTGCCGCCCTGAGGTGCACGCCTTCCCATTGGCGCCAGGCTCCTCTCACTGCCACGCGCTTCATTTTCTGACAGGCACAAGCGACCGCGAGCGCGGAATCGCCGAGGCGGGCGTTAAAATCGCGCGCGCAACGCCGACGCGCATGAATCGCGTGCAAAAACGCTCCTGTAGTGAGCTTGGGCACCGCGAGTGAATAGACGAAAGTCCAGAAATTACCGCTCGGCGATATGGAGGTTAGGAACAAGCAGAAAAACGTCACGGATTTCTCCATGCGAAAGTAAGAAAAGAATTAAACGAAAACTTTTTTCAGTGCTCAATTTCTTGGTCTGGGTTGGTTCATACGAATTTCGGATGATACGAATATTTTTCGCTGTCCCGCGATATTCGTATCATCGAGATTTTACTGTAGAACTTTTTTACTGGAATGTCTCAGTGACACCTGACAGCTATTCGAATTCGCTTCGAAAGTATTCGACCCCTAGGACTATTCGCTTCGAATTCGCTTCGAACTAAAATATCACTATTCGCACAAGCCTATTATTTTTATACTTGAGTGTGGCACGGCAGCTCTTGGCACGGAGCATCAGTTGGTCGGTAGTGGCATAGCTTCATTTTTTGTTTCTTTTGTTTTGGGTTTCATAGTTGATTCGTTGTTCTGGGATTTGGGTGTGGGGTCCAGTGTGGTTGACAGCCTGGCACTAGAAATGGAACTGTGTTGCACAAGGCCAAGTACCCCGTAGTTGACTGCTAAGCTTGCGGGGAAAAAGCTAAATCGCTGAAAAAGCCGTCTCAAAACTAACTTGTTCGGAAAGATGCCAGTTTAATTGTTTTGAAATGGAAAACCAAATGAGAGGTGTATTTGGACTGGCATAGAAACAGAAACATATTTCCGGGTGACCTTGTTGATTTTAAATGTTTCATGCTCAGAAGCAAACCTTGACAGGCGCTAAATTGTGGGAGCTGTCAGGAGTGGGTTTAATCTGAGCACGAGCCCTCAACCCATTGCCAGTGGTAAGAGGTTGGTCTTTGGTATTTAAATATTGTTGGCAGCAACATATAAAATTGGATTTGTAGCCATTAATTAAGCAGCAAAGCAACCTTTATAATATGCACCAGGAAAAATACAAGGTGGAGTGCAGTTATAATTAAGGCAAAACACAAGTTGTTCGGAATGTACGCGTCCACTGCTTTAACAAAGTGTACAAGTGAGCAGGAGAGAATAAGCCGGGCATATACGAGACAACACGTACCTAAATATGAATATTTAAAAGATGTGTTTTTCGTTCAACTAACAAGAATTAACAATAAGACTTGTTTTGTGGCAAGTTTTTAAAGTCCCTGACTATAGTCATACGTGAACAAGATTGTTTAAATTCTTGAAGCCTCGTCTGATGCGGTGGGGGGTCAATACAAATGAAGCATTCCCTGGCAGTTTCACTCCTGTTAAGGGCCATAGATATCGAACCCACGGAATTTTCGCTTTCTGTGCGGTCAAGAAACTCGGGATATGCTTTCGGGTTGCGCAATTTCACTGTGCCGAGATTGGTATACTAACCAGTTGGGTTTGCTCGTAAACATTGGGCTTCGCAAGGTGTTTTCAAATCTACTTTTTGTTTCTTCACAATAGAAGGGGGGATTCTACAGTCTAAAATTCGTTTATAATGTTCACTCTACAAGATACAGGTGTCAGTATCTGTTATAGAAGAACCTGTTCAGTGTCCCCCTTAATTAAAAAAAAAAAAAAAGGAAGCCTTGTGTGTCCTGCAGTCTGTACGTGCTGAGTGTCGCTACAGTTTGTGAGCAGCCTTTTGTTGTTCTCTCTGGCTATGCTGCAGGGTCACAAGATCAATAGCTTCGGCATTGGGACTCACCTGGTCACGTGCCAAAAGCAGCCTGCCCTTGGTTGTGTCTATAAGGTAAGCACGAACCTCAGCAATCCTGAAAAGACTCAAGGAAAGGGTACAAGATGCATTGCCTTTCTTTTTTTTTTTTTTCCCTGCAATGAGAAGGCTTCTTTTCGGAGCCTCTCAAAACCGTTTTTGCGATGCATGTTGCCTGTGGTTATGTTTTGCTGCATGAAGAAATAACTGAGTACCTTGCAAAGTGTGTTCTGCTTCATTTTTTGGGACTGAGGGAATTACATTCATAGTCTTTAATCCGATCAACCTTGTGGCGCCACCTGGTGGTTGGTTACAAGCAGCTGGGCACAACTGAGGGTTGATTTGTGCCCTTCTTTTTTGTTGCCTGTTTGTTCAGTTGTACTGAAATGAACTTGAATGGGAGGGGTTCAAACGCCCTATAAGTCTATAAAAAATGGCATGAAACCAGTTAGGGTTGCTGTAAGTGCTGCCTGTCCATGCTGTGGCGTAGTGGCTGGCTTCTCTTTCAAATATTTGGAGCAAAACAGGCAGAAGAGAAAATTGTTATTTATAAACCAGCCTGCTGCTGGGACGTTCCCTAGCAGAAAATCTGCGGGGGAAAAAGTACAAACTAGCCAACCCCCTAAAGGGGACGGTGGTGTGCGCGCGCGAAGCTTGTCACCAGTCAGTATAAGCCAAACCAAACCGGAACTCAAAACCCCAAACCAACCCTTAACCAAACCCATCCACAATCAACCTCAACCCAACCCTTGACCCAACCCAAACCACATCCCACCCAACCCACTGGCTGAGCTTGACACGATCTTAAAAGAAACACACACACACACGAGATAAAGAATCACCCCTCATCACATGAAGAATCAGCTCACAGATTCACTTCCGCTGGCGTGTCTGCTGTTACGCTGTAGTTCTCGGCATCTTTCAATTCATCCGCTCATCTCCCGGCATTCAGTGTGACCCACAACCAGTAGCATCTGTTCCAACAGCGCTGCAGCAAATGGACATGAGCCTGCAGCGCGCCCATTTCAGAGTAGCCACTTGTCTCCAGGCTTTCAGTGCGGCCTAGCAACGGAGGTGTCTGTGGCAACGACGCAGCGCACAGATCACCTCCGATGCTTTGCATATGAATACAATGTCTAAATGGCACAATCGGATAGCCGTCTGCTTTATATCGCGAAGGACCCAGGTTTGATACAGACCACGGGAAGCTTTTTTAAGTGCAGAGCACTTTAGGGGCTTGTCTTGTTGTCATAGCTGGCTGTAACGGTCAATGTCAAACATCTGCTGGAATCGGGCGGTGCCGCGAGATAATGGACCCAAGCACATAACGGACCTAAGCGCGGTGTTCCATCGTTGGGTGTCCCACAGAAGCTTCGAAAGCCAAGTGGTTTATGTTGTCATAACCGTTCGAAACTCGTGAAACGCTGTCGCTCGTGATAGATTTTTTAGCGCAAAAAAAAACTCCAGGTACATTTGACGTAAAATATATAATTCACCGGTAGCACTTGCGTTCATTTAGTTTGGAATGCTCGTTGGGTTGGTTTTTGCAATATAAAGCGAAAAAAAAAGGGACTTCGCAACGCCGGCATGTGCGGCAGGAAAAGCAAGCACAAAAAGAACAGAACTCCTGCTGGTGCTTATTCAGGCAGGGGGCGCGCGAGCACTATGGAGGCAGGAAATTTGAATTGCTTTGGGTTGTATCAGTGAGCGGATAACAGCGCTACAGCCCATTATAGTGAATCACTTTCTCTGCACTTCCATCAGCTTTCACATTGAGTGGAACAGCTGTAATTTTTTTCTCTACGTGCTTTGTTTTTCGAACACTCATTACTATCTTCTATGACACAAGTCAGTCAATACAAGTTTTGCTTGAAAACAGCTATTAGCGACTGCCTGGAGTTGTGTAAAGCTATGCTGGAGCATATCCAGGGAATCTTTCATACGGCTTGGCTCAGAAGTGCATCAAGGACATCGAATTCCAAAAATTTTGCTGCCAAAAGAATTTCTCCAAGTCATTCTTTGCAACTACACTAGAGCTACCAGCATAACTTCTATGAAATCAACTCTTCATTTACAAACCTTAGCGCTCTGTAGAAAATTTTCTCGTCTGTGTCTCTTCCACAAAATTTACCATCACCCGCTCTTGAAAATCATTCATGCCCCCGCTTACATGTCTGAACCACTTGACCATGCGCACAAAGTTGCTGTCCCCTCGTGTCACTCGCGTTTTTACGCTGCTTCATTTCTTCCGTGAACTTCGACTGACTGGAACCGCCTTCCCGCCACCACAGCTGCTATAGATAACGTTGATAAATTCAGGTCTGCTATCACCAGTGACACTGAAACCCCTAGCCTTGTATAACGTTTTTTTTTTTTTTTTTTTTTGCCAATTACTCGTGTTGTATTTTTTCTAGCACTGTGTAAATCCTCTTCGATGTTGAATGTTATTGTTTTTGAGCCTACTTGAAATGTACATGTATTTTTCACTGCTCACCGTTTTTATTATTATTGTTATTATTCTTTGTACTTCCCACTCCCCTCTATCATGCTTCGGCCCTGAGGGTACTTGTAAATAAATAAATAAAAAATAGTTTGTCAGTGAAGCTTCTTCTGCACTCATATATACCCACTGCTCCCAGAAAATTGTTGCCGGTCGTGTAGTTGTGGAGAAAAACCATTTGAAACTGCCAATCCTTTTTGGCCTCCATTTTTGCAGCTGGTGGAGGTGAAGAACCAGTCCTGCATCAAGCTGAGTTTGGACATCCAGAAGGTGACCATACCGGGAAGAAAGGCCTGCTACCGACTCTATGGCCACCAGGGTAAGCGCTGAGTATGTGTACAGTGAAGCACCTTGTTTATACAAAGTTCTGAGCAAGTTGAATGTTGCTACAGAACTGCGAGGAAAAGGCTTTGTTTTCGCCACTTTGTGATTCAGTTGCGCAAAACTGGGAACATCGTCATGTCCCAGATTGGGAATGCCGACGAAACACCGCTGACCTCTGACAAACCATTCAACACTAGAGTGAGCAAGAAAGGTCCATCCCGATTGAGGCAACTGGTTGTGAGAAACAATTCTGCACGCTGATGCTTGCAGTGACAGCTGGTGATAGTGCCATCTTCAAGAAGACAATACCCAAATTGAAGATTGCTGGGTGCATTCACGTCTGCGCCCAAGGAAAAGGATGGATGAATGAGGGATTGATCAGACTGGCCTGACACTCTCTGGGATAAGCGACCAGGGGTATAGTTGCAACTGCCATCGTTGTAGGTGTGCTCAACAGTTTCAAATGCCATCTCGTGGAGAATGTGAAGATGTTGAGGTGCGTGTGACCAACCTGGCTGTTATTCTGGGTGGCCCAGCACCTGTCCTGCAGCTCTCGGATGTCTCAGTTAATGAACCCTTTCAGGACTATGTGCAGAAGACATACGTTGAATGGAAGGCCAGCGGACAGCCCGGGCTCAATGCCATTGGGAGTATGGAGAGATTGCCACTGGAGACCGTCTGCGAGTAGAAACTTGTAGGACATGGGTCTCTCCCAACATTGGGGATGACAGCTTCGAGAAAACCGGGCTTGCCCGAACTGAGGACAGTGTGCTTTAGGAGACGGGCGACAGCAACCGCAAAAGCGATTCTGACTTGGACTTTTCAACCAGTGATTCCAACTAACTAGACTATAATTGGATTTCACTAGTTGAATTACGTTGTCTGCAAAGTAAACAAGCACCGTTTACTTCTTTACTAATTCTTGATTATGCATTAACACCTTTTACATGATGTGTTTACGAAATTTCACTGTGGTATGAACACCTCCTTTTTGGAGTCCTAAATTCGCAAAAAAAAAAAAGGTGTGCTAGTTACACAAGTGCATTAAAGGGGCCCTAAATAGGCTTCTGAAGGTCGCCATTTCAATCGCGCAATCGCTAGAGTACCCCTTCACGACAATGTATACCAAATATTACACCTCTGCGTAAAGCAGGGGCCGCGCAAACACGCAACAAAGATCCTTTCTTTCCTTGCTCACCTACCGATTCCTTCCTGCCACACTGCCGCGCTCTGACGTGCAACAGACCGCTTCTGACGCACCCTGTGATGCACGAAGCTCTCAACAGTACAGCTGCGCTATTGGTGGGCCCCGTTAATTGCTGTAGCCAATCAGCGTTCCCGGCTCTGGGGGAAACGCGGTCGTGCGGCGCTCCTGCACCGGCGGCACGGCGTATTCGGGTATTCGTCCTGTGCCCGTTGCATGGACTAATGAAGATCATCGCCATCCGTTCACGAGCTTAGCTGAGTTTAAAGACAAAGTGCGTCGTTTACAAGGTATGAATAACACTGAAAAACACGGAGCATCTCTGCGGGCACAAACGCCCGCTACACGCGCGACCGCGGAAAGCATTTGCCTGCACGGTCGACAAGCAGCCCACTGTGCGGTGTATGCACGATACGGCATACACCGCAGCAGCTAAAACTTGTCACCGCCCGCCAGAGCGGGACTATTGCTGAAAATCAGTTTGCAAATACGTGAAAGGGGGTGATAGTGCAGTGAAATATTGCGCGGGGAATCATCGTCGTCGCGGCCTCGCAAAGCCGTGTCTGGATAAGTGCCGTGTCTGGATAACTGCGGCGATGCTACGCCTTTTCCCGGACCTTGATGGGACGAGTTCACCGCGACAGTGCCGCATGCCGAAACGCTAGCGAGCCGCTATAGTAATCGGTGGCAATCTTCAATTATTGTCGTTAGCGAGCATGTTGTGTTTGCCCCCTATCCTGCCTTCAAACGCTCGTTTCCGCTCGTTTCCGCCGACGCAAGCACGGCCGGCGCGAGGAGCCGTTTGTTGCGGGCCGGCCGCTGACCGACCCCGCTGAGCGGTAGCGGATGTAGTAGGCGGAGCTTGGCCGTCGTCTGCTAAAATAAGAAGCGTGACGTACCGCCGAGCGGAGCCAATGGCGGCGCGCTTCTCGAACCAACCCTGTTTCTCTAGGTGTCTTCGACCACAGCGTCTCCGCTTCCACAGTGCTTTGGAGGCGCGGTGAAAGAGGAAATGCGGCAGGCCTTGTTGCGGGCCCTTTTTAATGAACGATAACTCTGCTAGTACTGAACGCTTTTAAACCATTTTTGCGGCAGGACGTTCTTTGGATAGTACTCCAAGGATTGCGCATGCAAAATCGCAACCTTTGGAACCCTGTTTAGGGCCCCTTTAAATTGACTGCACTTGTAGGTAACGTTTTCAAATCTTTGTTATGTGCATGCCCTGACAGTGCATCTATCCTACTGCTTGTGCAGGCTATGCCCTTTTGGACCTGATGCAGAAAATGGATGAGCCGCCGCCACAGAAAGGCTCGCGCGTCCTCTGTCGACATCCTTTCCAGGTTGGTCTCCTCAGAGTGGTGCTAGGAAGTTGGAGCAAATGCACAACTTCTTCAATGTTCGCGACTGTGTGATCTGGCCGAGTCAAACATTTTCAGTGTTTTCGCTTCTCTCAAAGAGACCATGAAGACAAAATACAAGTTTGGTTCATTCGAAAGATTGCCTCGTTAGAATAACACTGAAACCACTCTTAACACAAACTTCGCTCAAACAAACAACATGGCGGCTGACGGAAGCGGCCGCGCGCGATTTACTTTTGAGCGGCTAACCTCCCACCATCGCGTTCGGAAGTCTACTGAACAACGTGATATGATTTGGGCTACGTCAGCGCCGCGCACTGAATCAAGGAATTCGCTAATACTCATTTTGTTTATTAGAGACGAATAAAACGCTTCTTGGCACGTTTTTGGACTCGATTCGTGCGCGTCGGCGTTGCGTGGGCGACTTTTTCACACCCGGTAGCTTCTAAGTTCTACGTCGCTATGACGCGTGATGAGCGCGGCAGTGGGAGGAGCCTGACGTCTTGCCCCAATGGGGAGGCGCACTCTTCATTGCTCTTCAGTTTGAAAGTGCTCGGGACAGCCGGCTGGCGCCGCCAAAGATGTTTAGGCTTACCGGAGATGTTTAGGCTTACCACGGTGGCGCATATTTGATTGGCGCTTTCCCTAGCGGCGCGGATGATGCTTTATAGTGTCGTTTTCGACCACATTATCAGCTCCTTTTCTGCACGAACGCCTTCGTTGGTGCCTTCAGTGATATCTTAAAGAGCGGTTAGAAGCGGTTGGTGGAGCTACTGCACCTCTTCGCGGCTGGTGACGCCGCCATGTTGCTGCCGCCGATCGCATAGCGCGCAGCATGCGGGTGGTATTCGCGGCAGCGGCAGCGCGGCGCATTTTCGCGAGCAGAAAACGCCCCATGCGGTTCACACTTTAGACCATAACCATGGGAACGAGGGTGGAAAGCTGTCCCCACCTCGTAGCACCCCCGATTTCTCATTTCTCTTGCCGTTACTAGTGGTAGACGGTTCAATTTCGATTCTAAGTCGACCCCCCAACATTGGATTGTCAAATTTGAAAAAAAGGGTCGACCTACAATCGTGTAAATACGGTAGTTATCAGATGACCTTGAACATGACTTGTGTATTCTTGGGATGAAAGGTGTTCTCACGCAGGATCGAGTAAAGTAATTGTCTGTGTCAGTCACTGCATATGGTTCTTTCTGTTTATTGCGAACCCTGAAAGGTAGAGCTCCACAGCTCCAGCTATCTTGCGTTTATTTTTATTGTTGTGGGTGAGGCTCCTAGAGTATTCCCCAAGCTTTCATGGGAGAATCGAGTCCTTGTTTAACTCTTTCGGGACCGCCGGAAAAAGTGATGAAAAAGGGAGGTCTCGGTACAAATTTTTTTTTACATAAAGCAAAGGCACCATCCTGCCTTAGCATATACCAAAATGCAGCTAATTATATGTTCTTTTACATACAATACCAAGTTTTACTTCAACACTGACGATAGAACCATGAAAAAATCTGAAACTAAGAACTTCGTAAAAAAACTACACAAAAAGATAGAAAAAAGCGTAAATATAAAAATATTAAAAAAGAATAAAATTATTTCAGGATATACAAAATCTAACACAATGCTTTGTTTCTTCATTGAAAAAGTTTGATGCGGCTAGGTGTAACTGGTTTTTTGTTTTGTGTGTGATCTCTTTGGCACTGTGGCCATGGCTACGTCGTCGCCCAGGTACACGCCGGGCTCTTGTCTCGGCGAAAACTTGATCCGTTTCTGCGCTGGTGGCAGGAGATCACCACCATAGGTAGTTAACACCCTAGCGAATAAATATAAACCAGCCAGAACATAGCTCAAGCGCACATACCTACTCCAGAGCCAATTGAAACCGAAACCAACACCCACCTTTGAGTGCGATTTGATGTTCCAGGCTGATCGACACCCGAATCCTCACTCGAGCTGAAATCCGATCTCTAAAGCCGCATTTCGACTCTTCACTGCCACTCTCATCGTTAAAATCCACAGTAGAAGGCGAAGATATTCGAGACGAGGCGGATTTCTTATCGCGCTCGCACGAGTATGACGCCATGTTTGTTTACATTCGAAACCACTGCCCGTCAAAATAAAATATCTGACGCGTCGCCGCCTGGCGATAAAAAAAGAAACTTCACAAAAGAGAAAACTCCACTTTTCAAACTATCTCCTAGATGTCGCTAGGTGTTCCATCGAACAAAAATTTGTATTCTGCAGGCTCGCGAAACCATCGATCATATGTGATCGATGGCCTATGGAGCGGTCCCGAAAGAGTTAACTACATTGAAATCATGTTAATTGTTTGACTATCACTTCTGTTAATGATCAGGCCAGACTCTTTTGAAAGGTGCAGTGAAGATAATATACAACTTTACTTCATTCATAAGAACACTTTGCCGAAATATTAATTTTAGCCAGCATCAGGTTGTCTAGATAATGGGGGAAACAAGGACTATTTTCCCGCACTCAGCTAGTGTTGTGACACTGTGGGTGTTATGGGCGAGATTGGCTGATGCTGACAGAAGCACCTGCACATTGGAATAGGTTTCTGTGGTCTTGCAGGTGATACGTGTAGTGTTTGTAATTGGAAATTCCAGCAAGTAACACTGTGCCATCAGTGCATGGCTCGTAACAATGTCGAAAGAATTTCAAACCGGTTGTGCCCACCGTTTTCCTGAGGGTAACACTTCCTTATTTACATCAGCTCAGGGGAGATGATGGGCCTCCTCGATTATCAGTCCCGGATCGTCCGCGGACTGCCTGAGACGCGATCTGGTGCTCGTTTTTCCCATGTATTCCTATGGGGCTTCCGGTCCGACGGCAGTCCTCGGACTGGCCGCGGACCGTCCAGGACTGGTAAATCGAGGAGGCCCGATGTAAAATACTTGCTGGTCAGTACATTTTCTGTAGGAAAATTTTCAGCAGTTCACTTGACATAAGCTCTTCAACTCCTCATTCGAAACATGCGACTTTAGCACCGTGATTTTAACTGTGGATTGCTTAAAGCTGATGTAGTATGTATTCTTATTCGAGGCACTGTTAGTATATGATTGGTTCTGTTCCAGCATCTCTGCAACACAGTTTTCGGCCAGCACTTTTAGGCTCTGCATGTATTCTCGGCTTCAGACTTGAAAAGATTGGACCTAAATCAAGACAAAAATAAAGAAATCGTGGAGGTGGCTGTGTGACCAGTCAGTCCATCAAATATCAAGACATTGCACACCACCCTGCAACATTGGCTGGGCTTGTAATATAATGCCTATGCAGTTGCATTTCCCAAGCAAATGTAGACTGAGGTATTTTTTTTACCAAAGATAAAATGAACTAGCGGAGGGTGGAAATAACAGTGGCAGTTGAAGTGTCACTAATACTACTAGTACTTCACGCATAAACAGAACCTGGCAGAATCTTGTGTTGTTCTTTTTTAAAAATTCCCCCTTTTTGCTAGCAGATGTTCTATCATATTTGCTGTCTCGGGTAAGGCCATCATGGGCTCATAACTGGAGAAATGTGCATTTATTTTTGTACGTGTTTGTTATTGGGCCAATGAGATTGTCACATTATTCTGTTGAGTGGGGAAAACAAGTGTGTGCCTCTGAATTTCGAGTTGTGGGCACTGTTTCCCTTTGTTGGACCTTCGAGCTCCGCAATTGAATGAATTGTTTATTTGTGCACTGGTGGCGGCAATTCTTTTCACTTCTGTCCGTACGAGGCATGACGAGAGGTGTAAAGCCTGGGAGGTGCCAATCAAAAGAAATTCTTGCTGGACTTCTTTCACTTGTGTTTATGATTGCAATGTACTCTATCGGAAAGCGACATTTCTTGCCCTATACATTCCCGTTTCCCAACATCTTGTCTCACTTCCTAACAGGAATCCAAACGAGCCTATGTGATGCCAGACACAGTTGAGGACCTCTGCCAGCTTTGGTGGGACCATGGCAAGGTGGGCTTTTTTTTTTCTTTCTACCAACTTGATGATTAAAGGCTGCTTTTATTTTGGTTGTTTAATGTGCAGTTGGCTCACATTAAACCAAACTTGAATAATTTGTACTTGTTAACTGGGGCAAATTTCTACAATTTAATTGGCCCACTGTGTTTGTTGAGCGTTTTTCTTTTTTTTTCTATGCCATCGATATTTGCTGGTCATGTTGCCAAGGTTATTTGTTCCTTAAAGAAACACTAAAGGCTGAGTAAAATTTTGTTTTAACTAAGAGATTGCGTGTTCTGTAGCCCTCTCGGTTTTTGTTTGACAGCCAACAATGTCTTGTTTGTTGAGAAAAAAAATTCAAAGAAGCTTGCACTCACGCGCAAGACTTGAATGGCGAAGCTCTTGTAGGTGAGCACTACCGGACACAATGTTGAGTTTTAGTATTGTTGTGGTGTCGGGGTTGACATCGGCGGCATGGCATTTCAATGTTTTTATTACGAGCAAGGCCAGAGTGAGCTCGTCGTTTTTGGTCGCCATTTTCGTATGCCACTCTGCAAGCGGGACTTATCGTCTCTAGCGGATGCTTTGTCTGCGGAGGCTTGTGAAGCGCGGCCTCTTCCGCGGCCAAGCAAACTATCCGAGGCCGGGCCATGTGGAGCCGATGATCACCTACAGCAGCTTCGAAATTCAAGTCGCGACTCTTCTACGGTACAGAGCGCATGCGTTCGATGACATGAGGATGAACAAATGAGGCGCGTACACTACGACATGTCTTTCTCATTCTGGGCAAGCGTGGCCATGATACGGTGAACGCTGGAGTTTTTTTGTGGCCAATGTTGGCCAATCTCCCTAAGCGGGTATGCTTGGGTTGACGAACGTGTGCTCGAGGCACGTGCACACGAGTGCTCGGCATTTTCTTTGTATTTTTAGAACTGCGGACACCATACATTGCTCAGCAGGTTTGCTGTTAAAAAATATTATTAAACCGATATTCCCCTTTGCCGTTTTCCTTACATTTTTTCATGGCTTTTCCTAGCATGTCACAAAGCGCTCCGAGTGAGTCAGGCCTGGTATTACCTGATCGTCACCACCTCCTTGAAAGCCTGTCCTCATTGGCTTTCAATTTCGTTGCAGCCAATTAAAAAGGGTGTCTTTGACACCATCTTGGTGTGGTGGTGTACAACAAATTTGGCCGCCAACCCGCACTCTTTATTGGCAGGGAACTATGACGTTGGTGAAGCTTTTCTATAAATGCACTAGACTATTTTCAACACTAGCAAGGTGTTGAAAATACATTTGCAGCTGATCAAACAATTTTACGCCCGTCTCGTTTCTGGTCGATCACGCTAATATCTGCTTTTGCCGCTGGCTGTGTCATGTATGCATGCGCTAGTGATCAGTAGGTGCGGTTGGCTGTCACGTTCACCCACGTACGTGCATCTTTTGACTGCCTTGCACGCAAGGCCAAACATTTCAATGAAATCGCAACTGAAACACAGCCTGGTATGTGGCATCCTATGCTTCGATGTGTGCTTGCTGTGGTTTGCGTCTTTTCCAAAGCGCGTGACCATCACAAGTTCCCCTGTACATTTATTTTACTATCACACATCCCTGCCGCCTCAGTGTTTATTTCAGAAAATGCTGAGGCAAGCTCCATCATCCCAATTCAGAAGACGGGGGTTTCGATTCTCAGCCGCGGCGGCTGCTTTTCTGATGGAGCCAAAAACCAAACACGCCCGTATGTTCGAGATTTCGGCACACGTTAAAAGATCCCCAGGTGGTCAAAATTAATCGGAGTCCTCTACTATGGCGTGCCCTACAGCTGTGCAGCATCGGCGCGTTAAACCCTACAAACAACCAATCAATCCCAATTCACCGTGCATTCGTGGTTTGTGACGTCGCAAAGTGTACTGTGGGAAAGAAGATGGGGCGTCGACATCTGTTTTTACGCTTCTGGCATTTTCTGTGTCAATAAGCAACTGCTGCCACTGCGAGTGGTATGTTCATATTCACGGTGATCTAATATACCTTTACCTTGCAACTGAATAAAATTTGCACTGTGCACAAAGCAAGTATTTAA
This sequence comes from Haemaphysalis longicornis, assembly GCF_048455015.1. Lineage (NCBI taxonomy): Eukaryota > Metazoa > Arthropoda > Arachnida > Ixodida > Ixodidae > Haemaphysalis > Haemaphysalis longicornis. The sequence goes on from NW_027526340.1 coordinate 1,641,567, forward strand.
TGCGGAGTTTTTGCTTTGGGCTGTGCACGGTGCAGTTAAAACTTGTATGGTTCGAAGGAGCGACTGCCATGGTTTGCCATCATTTCAGATTGTCAAGGACCTTCCATCGCTGGATGGCATAAGGAACAGAGTCAAAGAGTCGCTCCAGACGCTTCGACCAGACATCAAGCGGACGCTGAATCCAACGCCATACAAGGTATGTGCGGGGGGGGGTCAGCTTTTACATTCCATTATTTGAGGCGGCGTACTATTCTTAAAACTGGTGCTCTTAAGATTTATTGGTACAGCTAGATAAAACTTGAGCAGCTGGGGTGCATCTCAATGTGCGGATTCAAAAATATGTGATTGCTTTTGTCCTAGACAAGTAGCATTTGTAATGTTGCCTGTGCAGCATTGTGAAACGTATATGAGGCGATTGTTTTCCCTTCAAGATTTTATTGTGATCAAGGCTTCCGTGTGGGAGCCGAAACGTTAAAATTCCTTTCAACTCAACTAACTTGTGGTCGGCATCCTTGTCTTCCGTCATCAAAATGCATCCCGACCAGACCAGATGGGCTTCCGTCACACCCTTGACTTCAAATTTGTAATGCAGTATTAGGGAAAACCTAATTTATTGGGAGGCTATTTCATTGCTTCAGTTAAGTGCTGTGGCAAAGTACAGGTGTGCAGCAATGACCTGGACTGTCTCCTGTCTATAGCAAGACTTCTCCAGTCTAGTTTATTGGTTTTCTAACACTACCAGCTAGCGGTGATGCGTGTTTTCAAATGTGTGAAGTTCAGTGCCACTGCATGTTCATTATCTGCACCGCATCTGTCCCTTCAGTAATGTTTGTGTAAAGGTTAGAGGATTCCAGCTATAAATTCACAATCTAATGCCCTTGGGTGCTCAATTTATTGCATTACAAAGTGTCATTTCTTGAAGGGGTGGTGAAAGGCTGGGGTGCAACCCTATGTACTATCAAGATACATTGAAATACGAAGAACGCAGTGCGTGGCTTTCAGTGCAATATGCACATCGTGACAATGGCCTGCTGATGCGCAGTTGGAATGAGTTACGTGAGTTTGTGTCCAACCTTGGTGTGTGAGTGCTTTGAATTGGGCCACCACCATGTTTTGTGCCCATTCACGCTACTTTTATTTCATTTCCTCACTCAAGAAGGTTGAGGTAGCCATGGGTGGAGATTTTCATCAGATGGTGCACTCTTTTCACAAGTTGGATAGCAGGCAAAATGTCTTGTGAGGCCATGCCCATGAATGAAGTAGTTTTAGTACGCAAATATTTCTTTCCCCCGTCTTCACTGGCATACCTTCTTTCTTCTGTTGTCTTTCTGTAATTCCGAAACAGGTGTCCGTCTCTGACAACCTCTACATGTTCATGCACGAGCTCTGGCTTCAGAATGCACCCATCGGCGAGCTGTCGTAGCGCCCCGGGACTACACTGGTGTTGCCCGCCGAAATGGGACAAACTGTGTCCTGTGCTCCGGCAGCAATGGGCTTCTTGCCGAGCCCACACGCAATAATTGTTCCTTCCTTTTTATTTCGCTTTATTCGCCTTTAAACGCAGTGATTTGCGGAACGTTTTAGCAGGCACAAATGGTGCATGATAACCCGGCATTAGGTTGGGAAGATGTGACACTATATGCAACTGTAGCGTTAGCAATACATGTCTGTGCACAGTCTCGCAGCACCAGTATATTTTTCCAACCGTTGAGGCGATTTTAGCAACGAATGCTTTCCCTGTTTGTCGCTGGTGCCGAATCGTGCCCTGTATTTTGTGCGAACATCTCGCCTTTTATTGATTGTGTGGACATGTTTACGTTATTTGCACTATTCATAATTTACGGCATTTTTTTCTTGCTATCGTGAAATGCACGTACTATGTTTCGCATCAGAGTGAGAAATTGGCGGTTTACACCACCATGTTACATGGAGTACTATTCATGGTTTTATGCGCTTCATTTTTGTGACAAGCTATCGTTTAGTTTGACTGGCATTCTTGCAAAGAAACTATTACGATTGTGATTTTCTAGTGTTTACTGCCTTCGTAGGAAGATGCAGAAAGCGCAGAGCTTTCTCACTGCCATTTTTGGATACGTTTGATGTTCAGATCATGAACCCACGTTGTTTTACACTGACAGAACTACATTTGTTGACCGTGAGCAAAAAACTAACGGTGGTACAGTAGAATCTCGATGATACGATTCTGGGTGATACGAATTTCGGGATGATACGAATTTCTGAAAAGTTCCGGCAAAATTGCATTGTTTGCAATGGGAAAAATTTCGGCTGTTACGAACGGACCTGCGCGGCCCGGCGGATGATACGAACGAGCTGGCGAGGCGCCCGACTGCCGAACAAACAAGTGACGGCTCTCTCTCCCCATTTGTCACTCTTCTTTCTCCAGAAACGGCCGGGCTGTTGTTTTCTGCTCGCGAAAACGCGCCCCGCACGCCCCATGCGCGCCGCGAAACCTCTCGCACGCTGCACGCGCCGCGGCCGGCGGCGGCAACATGGCGGCGGCTTCGGCCGCGGCCGCGAAATGGCACGGCCGCTTGAGCGACTGCTTCTAGCCGCTCTTTAAAATGCCGCTCAAGGCAGACACAAAGTTTCTTGTGCAGTAAAGGAGCTGATAACGTTGGCGAAAACGGTACTATAAAACACCATCCGCGCCGCTAGTGAAAGCGCCCATAAAATATCTGCCGGAGTGCTAAGCCTAAACATCTCGGGCGGAGCCAGCGGGCTGTCTCGAGCGTTTCGCAAGTTGTTAGCGGGGTTCTTCGATTATAATCTCGGACTCACCGCGGATAGTCCGCGGGTAGTCTGAGGATTCCCCGAAGCCATAGGGATACATGGGAAAATCGAATACCGGACTGCTTCTCGGGGAGTCCGCGGTGAGTCCGAGACTGTAAATCGAAGAGACCTAGCGTCTTTTTCTGACCGAGGTAGGCGATACCGCGGGTGCGAAATCATCAATGCGGCCTTGAGAATACAGCACGCGCAAAGCCGAGGCGTGCGAATCGCGTGCAAAAACGCACCATGCGGTTCACGTTTGACTGTTGCGGCGTGTAGCGAGCTTGGACACCGGGAGTGAGGAGAGCGCGAAGCTAGGCGAAGCAATACGCGCTCCAGAAAGGACTGCTTTGTGATGTGGGGGTTTAAAAAAAGCAGAAAAAATCGTGGATTTGTTCACGCGAAGGTAAGAAAAGAAATAAACGAAATTTTTTTTCAGCGCTCAATTTTTTGGTCTGTGTTGGTTCATACGAATTTCGGATGATACGAATATTTTTCGCGGTCCCGCGAGATTCGTATCATCGAGATTCTACTGTAGCAGCAAAAGCCGAGTTGTGTGCATCATTGCAACTGCTTCCGTGCATGCAAACCTATTTCAAATGTGCATTGAGTGCTTTGGTATGTCTGGTTGCTTCCATTCAGTGCAGGATTTTAGATTTTTCTCAAGTCATATTTTTCGGTTGTGTACCAAAGGTATCTATAATGTAGCATATGAATGAGAACTTGGCAGATCTTTTTAAATGCGGAAGTGTTAGTTGTCTCGGTATGTCGAAAGTCTGATGTTGACGCCGTAACCAAGATGTGGCAAACAAAATGACCAACAACACAAAGTAAATAAAATTAAGCAATTGACGTAAAAAAAAATAACAAATAAATTTGGCTCTAGATAGAAATTGAGCCCAGGGCCTTCGGAATGGGAATCAAGCATGTCTACCCCATGCTCATTGCTTTAGCCAACTAAAAAAGGTGGACCTACCTAGTGTACGTGTTGTGGCCAGGGACTTAATGTGTGTGAGAGACGTGTGCGGAGGCCCGTATGAGTAATTTGACCATCTAATTTTGGAAGTGGCAATTAGGTGAACGGCTATGTATGTTACGGCAAAATATCCTCTTTGCTTTGCCCGACGATGGTAGAGGCGCCTTGTGGCGTGCCCTGAAACATGCAATCATGTGGCGCTGTCCGGGCAAATAGTGCGCAAGCAGTGCAGGTGCAGGGGTATGCGCCGGTGTGTCATTAGGCCTAACGATTACGCGTTCAGCTATAACGTCAACGGTTTCCTGTAGTTCATCTATATTGAGTTTTATGTTGTTTGGTAATTTGTAAGGCCTAGCGTTGCGGCTATTTAACATTATGACTAAGTAAAGGTCTCAGAAAGGTGATTGGCTCTGGCTCTTGGTCATAATAATAAACAACAACAAAAAAAAACTCGAAGGGAAAATAATGATAAGAAGACGTGTGGCAATAGACCCTTTGCAAAAAGGCGGACAACACTGAGAATTCAGCGGTGGTAATACTGGTGGTGAACGCGACGACGCCATTAGAAAGGAAGCAGGTCGTAGCAACGCCGTTGCGGTTGCACATTTTCGCCCACGGCTTCACGAGTCTGTTGCCCCACGAGTATGATGCCCCATCGCCGTAGTCATATCGAAGATTAACACTGGTCAAATCGCTTCCGCTTATCTACCCCGCTGCACAACAGCTCGTCTGGGGCGAGTCGAGACGTGCCCTTCTTTTCTCCTATTTCTTCTGTGTTTGTTCCTTCCTCCGAGTTCCTCTCAAGGTCGACTGCCTCTGCTCGCTGCTGACACACGCGTGCGACCTATCGGTCCCGCATTAGCACCACTTTCACCGACGGAAAAATTAAGCGCCGCAAGTACAGAGGCGGTGAATCGCAAACATGACCTCTATCAAAGACATCCAAATCAGTTTCATTATGCATGCTTTGGTCATTTTCGCGAATAGTTCTGAAAGTTTGAACATACGCAAAATGAGCGCTCAGCAGAGACGGACCCTTCATGGCCCGTTCATAGCAGCCAGCCGCCGCTACCACGGGGCAAGGGCGTATCGATTAAACACAATTAAAACTCGACAACCAAACAAGGAGGCAGCGCTAAGGCTATTCTTTATTCGCAACAAATCCTACCTTTGCTTGCTGCTGTTTGTCAACGATGACGATGGCGTAACGTAGGACTCCACGCTGACGTATGATTGCTCGTACTCGTAGGACCTTTCAGTGGTCGACCTCGAAGAATAAAAATCCTGAATATGCTGCTCTTCTTTCGAAGGAAGGGCGGCAAAGTTATTTTCCCATCCTGCAGTGGGAAACACCACTTTGCGGAACGCGTATGCAATTGCGTGGACGGTGGACGGTAGCTACTCCATAGAAACTCTGTACTCGCAGCCTTTTCACTTCCTTTCTAATGGCGGCGCATCGGGTGCACAGTGTTGCCAGAGTGGCTTGCTGCTTTTCCGCCAAAGATTTGGAAATTTTGCAAAGGGTCTCAATATAGACAGTTGCGAAACTCCGCTTCAGAATCCGGGCGGCGCTAGCCCCCCCACTCCGTGGAAGCTGAGGGGCAAGTCGACGCGCGCGGCACCTAGGAGATAAAAACGGAACTTCGCTAAACTATTATTATTCAAAATTCTTCTGTAAAATAAAGATTGCTTTTTAAATTAAAACACAATAATTACGTAAAATTTACTTGTGTTTTTGCGGCTTTTCTTTTTATGACTTACGGCAGCAGCCGCAAGCACTTGAGTACTGCTTCAACGTCCTGCCGACAGACGACAGGCTAGTCAACTTGCCCCGTGCTTGCCCCGGCGCAGGGGGGGCAACCGAAGACCGGCTTTCGATACATGGGGCCTATGGGGAGTTTCGCAACTGTCTATATCCAGTAACTCTGGGCACTAATGTACTGAGGGCTACTTTAACACAAAAATTTTGGTTTATCTATCTGTCTGTCTAGATATGTCCCTAAATTGAGCCACCCTGCCAAAAATCTTTAAAGAAATGTTAAACAAGAAGTATACATAGGCAAAACCTCTCTGAATTACTAAATCTGGTAGCATACTTCTTGTGAACATTGTTTAGCAAAAAGAAATCATGAGGCATATCTGAAACATACATAAATAACAGATACGTACTGGCAGTGTTCCTTTAATTGAAAATAGATGTAGGCTGGATTGCTGCGACAAATTAAAAAAAACTAGTTAAAAGCAATTATTTAATTGCAAAATTCAAACAGGTTTCGTTCCCGAGCCTCGTGCTCGTGGTGGCACCCGAAAGCTCGTCAGTAACAAAAAGTCTCAGCAGATGGTGTGCCAGAAGTGTGAATGCGGGAAAATTGAATTGACTCGAGCAAACCTCCACTGTGTTCATTGTGGGAGGAGCGTGAGAGGTGGATGGAAGAGAGAGGAGAGGCATTTACGTGCCAGAAAATCATCGCCTTTCGATGACATTTGCAACGAAGTGAGCAGGTAGGCCGGCGATGCTTTTTCTCCTGAGAATTACTCTATTTTGTGGAGTTAATGAGCCAGTTAGGGTTGCAGCCCTTGGCACTTAACAATGTCGGTGAACCCCGCACGTTTTGAGGTTCCAGTTGCTAAGTGCCGCAATAGTAGACGACATTTGTTTGTTCCCTAGAATCCTGTTGACATTGGTTAGAGCCTGCTTACTTCTGTTGCCTTTAAAAGTGGAACATAGAACATAGCTTACTCTGTGTGTCGGCAGCATACGCACTGTTGTAGGCATTTGGCATTTTGTGTGCCAAGTTTCGACCTGTCAAGTAAGCAGTGTTGTGCAGTACACAAGGGAATCATTTTGTTAGTTGCACACGGTAGCTCTAAGCTCGAGCTTTGTAGTAAATAAATACAGCAAAATTTAATGGCAACCAGTTGACGTCTAGTTGTCGCCTAGTATAGCTGCATGTCAAGTATAGTCTGTCAATTGTCATTCAGGCAATATATGAAGCAAGCCTGCTAGATCTAATGCACTGGGAAATTGCAGAGCACAGAACAACTGAATGGCTGTGTCGAGAACTACCTGCACCCGTAACATGATGGGGAGCTGTGGGTTAGGACATTGAGGCATGCTGTTTTAATTACCGCGGAGTGGTTGTCATTTTTACGCATGCTTTTAGTTCTTATCAGGCATGGTGGTTTTAAGTTAAGTTTACGTGTTAGATTGGGCTCTGGTGTGTTTTCACTTCAGCAGTAGTTTCGGTTCTGTTATGCAAAGTTTGGATGTGTACTGTTTGTAAGTGTTTCGTGACGAGCTGTGAGCAAAGTTACAAAATGGTAGCTTTGTGAATGCCACCAGTGCTAAATCCTTTTTTTTTTGTTCCTAGTGTGAAAGAACTAATTGTGCACAACACACTCGTGCCATCATTGCCGCGAAATTAGCATTGTCACAGACACTCCAAACTTTTTGGTAAAACCTTGGGTGATAAAGAACCAGAAATTGTGAACAAAAGTTTGGAGAACTCAAGCTTGTGGCATTGCCTTTGTTTGCTTCAATTGCTTCCGCACATCTCCATCAAACTGGTGCTTGTATTTTGCAATTTTTGAAGTATTACGAAATGTTATTTTACTGTTTAGCCGAAGCGGCGATTTAGGTTTCTTTCAGCTTTAATATTGTATGCATTTTTCTGGCTTTAGACACAGCACTGCACAAATATTCAGCGCTTTTTGTCTGCCACAATGTTGCAGTTGTATTTTTAGAAGATTGTGCACATCTGTCGAGGATAGTAGACATTTATCGAACGTTACAGGTGCACGACTGTTGTAGCACTAGTCACCACTGATGTAACTGCATTGTTGAGCTTTTTTCTGTTAGGTTCTTGTACTGTTTCAAAGTGTGGGGCCATGCGTCTTACTATATGCATGAAAAATTTGTGTGTGTATGGCCTCGCCCTACTATATTGTAACTTGTTCAATAAATGATAGTTTCGTATTACAAATTTCTGGAGTCTTGATATTCCAGATACTTTGACTGTGCTGTTAAAGCAGTGGCTCTGTTGACGTGTAAAAGTTCATCAAGAAAGCAGCCAGGGATAATGAATTATTTATTTTTCCAGGGAATGCACTAGAAAGTCACATGCTACCTTTTACATGCTTAATGTTTGTTTCACTACAACATGAGACCTTTTGCGCCAACAGCGAAATGTGGCGTAGACTCTGAATGTGTGCTGGGTGGGCTGGCTCAAATATGCAAGTCAAGGCAAGAGCGCGTGGCGGACTGCTTGTTGGCTGCTTTGCATTATGTCAATTCCCACGTGTTTGGTATACGCCAATTGTTTTACTTTTATTCAATCTTCAGGCAGTTGGGCTTGAAAGAATCTTCATGTGAATTTTTTTTATTCACAGACCACGCTAGCGTGGGAGCACACTGACTAGACTTGTGTAGTTTTTGGAGGATAATGGTTGCAATGAAGTCGGACGTTCTTTTGAAAACAGCTTGGCTAGCAAACCTCGCAAGGTGACTGAAATGTGCCGATGGATGATGCTTGTCAGTGCAACACTCGTTTGAGCAGCGTAGTCCTTGCTGCTGCGAGCATCTTGAATGCCTCCTCACAGCCGGGTGCCGTGCTCTTGTCGGGATGCAACAGGACCGCTAGGCGACGGTAGGACCGATTGATATCATCCCTGCAAAAGCGATGGGGATGGAGTGTTGCTTCAGCCTTAGATTTCTGCACAGCAGCTAGCCAATGATACCTAATTATTTAAACCTTTCTGCTGGGCTAGTTGGTGCATAGTATTACCAATAAAAGTGAGCGCAGAACAGACAACACGAGAGACAGACTGGACCAGCAAAGTAGTGCCAGTCGCGTCCTTTCTCTTGTGTTATTTGTCCTGTGCTAATTTTCATTGAAAACATCGCGAGCCCTGATAACAAGAGAAGTTGATCAGCACCATTTTACGAATTCGACAGGTTTCGTTTCAGTTTGGTGTGCTTTATGGTACAGCGAGTTTCTAATGAAAAGCTATGTTAGTAGAACTTGATTATGTAGTGAACCAAACCACTGATGGTTGCAAAGACTGACCTTTTTTTTTTTTTTTTGGTACCATTCTGACCACCATTTTTTTAGCCATGTTACTTATCTACATTATGGCTCCTGGGTGACTGTGGGGGGGCTTTAAAGCAGGTTTGACTGCATCTAGGACTGCGCAAGCTAGAGCTGTTATGCAAGTTGTAATGTGGAAAGCACTCAACAGGAAACAAGCTCGTTGCTTGTAAACTTTAAAGTGTCAACCGTGTTGTAGGCAGTGTAAACAGGTCATGTCATGAGAAAACTAGCCATTTTGCATGATCAAGGCATCGAAATCCAAACATAAAAACATCAGCACATGTTTGTTTTAACCCTTCGCGGTCCGTTGTCTGGACGTGCCCAAAAACGTAACATTGCTGTAGTGGTCCGCAAAGTGGGTTAAAGGCACAGCCAGCTTTCATTCATGTGACATAGCTTTGACAAGAATTGACAATCTGGCTTCATGGGTCTCCCATCCAACAAAGGGCCAGCATTATGCGTTCTCAGCTTTCAAGAGGTGTGAAAATTAATTGGCAGGTGTTGTTGTTCCTTACCAAGTTCATCGGTTATTCTTGACGGCAGAGGTCAGTGGATGTAATATCCCGCAAATATTTTTTAAAAACCTGCTTACATTCTGTCAGGATTAAAGCTGCACCATTGATCTCTCTTGGTGGCTATGCATTTCTCGAGATGCATTGCTTATTACCTGGATGCCCTTGAATCGACTCCCAGCCTCTCGTACTCTGAACGGGACCACCGCACTTGGTGCACTGCTTGGAGCTCCTCCTTGCTGTAGTTGCACGAAGACCACAGGGCCACAGGGTCTCTCCCAGTGTCATGAACTTCGAGGACTTGTGTCAACAGGCTCTTCGAAAACATCGAGAGAAAAAGTGTACATGCATGCTTATGTGCTGCTTAAAAAGGGGCCATGCAGATAAAATACAAGTTTTTTTTTATTCGAAAGATTTCGTGTTTTATAGTGTCCCCAGCGCTTGTCCGGCAACAAACTATGCTGTGTTCACTGACAAATTAATTTAGGTTAAGATTTTTATTCTCCCGCCATATCGTGGGTTTTCGAGACGTCTGCAATGAAGTCATAAGTGCACGTATTAAAATGAAATTCCATTGCATCATTCGGTTCTGCAGCCTTGCTTGCCATCTGTCCTCCCAGGTGGTGCTATCATACTACTCCACAGACCGTTGTCCGCCGTTGCTTTGCTTTTGACCGTTTTTGTACCTGGCTTGTTTTTGTTACTGCAGAAAATAATCATTTCGTGAAACATGTGGTATGCTCATCAAACAAGGTCATGTAAAACGAAGTCACTTATGCCAATCTGCCAGTGTCGTGTAAGACAACTCCAAAGCGGCCTGCAGACTGCTGTGCAGCTAAAACAAGCAAAGTGCACCCCGTACCAACAGCAGTGCACATTGGTACTTCTATGCTTTTGTGTAGTTTCGTAACTTTCATTGTTTACTACACCATTCTTACCGCTGTAAAATGAATATGCATTACATATAAGCGCAAATAGCTCATTCGGCAAGCTTATAAGCCATGACTAATTTGCGTTTGCGTTTGCTTTTGCTGCCCTCAGAAAATCGCACAGCTGGGCACATATGACATCGTAGGTTCTGTTGCGGGAAATGAGCTAGTGGGTCGCATGGCCATTCCATTTTTCCTAATTATGTAGCTTATTTGAGTGAAGTGTGTGTTAATTGTGGTGTGCGTATGATTTTGACAAGGCAATTTTTCGAATGAACCAAGCTTGTGTTTTGTCTGCATGGCCCCTTTAAGTTGTAATTTGAGCAAGTTGGTATATCATTAGGGAAATGAGACAGTGCTACAGAAAAAACAAAAAAAGACGCTGTGTTTTTGTCGTACAATTTCGTGCTGTTTTTGTTTTCATAATGTTCTTGTGGCTCTTAGTGAGCTTGCAGTTTGCTTTGTGCAGCAACCTACATTCATGCAACTCGGACTGTGTGGTTATGATAGGCATTGGAGCTCATTGTAATAGCACAGCTGGAGTCGCAGTTAGTGTTCCTGTATTGTAAGCTTGGTAGTCACAAGAGGACGCAGGTTTAATTCCCGGCCGCAGCGGCCGCTTTTCTGATGGAGGCAAAAAGCAAAAACGTTCGTGTGTACGAGGTTTCGGTGCACATTAAAGATTCCCAGGCGGTCAAAATTAATCCGGAGCCCTTCACTACGGCGTGCCTCATCGCCTGCGTTGCATCGGCGCTTACCCTACAATAAATCAATCAATCAATCAAGTGGTAGTCACAAGTGGGTGTTTTTTACTTCTTTCAGCCATGTAAATAGGGTAGCACTATTCATGAAGCGGCCACCATTCGGTATCTTTAGATGAGAGTTTGTAGTGATCAAAGTGCTAGCTGCAGCTGCCAGCATGTACCATACACTGACACCATTTCTTTCTATTTAAAAACAATTCAATGTAGCATAATTGCAGCAAAACGTTTTGTGTTGCGCGGAACAAACGTTTTTTTGCAGAAACAGTAATAGTGGAGTGCATACCTGGAACATTTCCTGGATGCCTTCGCCCGTGTATGCCGACACAACAAAGTGCGGGAAATTGTGCAGGCGGACCCATTTTTCGACTTCTGTGTTTGGCACATGTCTTCTGTCCTTCTGAATACAGAGGGGGACGTCAGTTGTGGTTATATTGGCAAAATTCGTTGGTGAAACCAGCGACTTTTGTCTGTGCACAAGCTAGTGTAACAAAACTAGCATTGTTACCTTGTTGGCACAAACGACACATACCACCGACGTGTTATCCATGCCATGCGCCATCTCGTTGAGCCATCGTTCAAGTGTTTCAGGTCCACTTGAAGTGTCGCTGACGTCGTACACAAGGAGAACAGCGTCTATGTTTGAGTAGAATTCCATACGCACCTGACGCGAGATTAAAATTTGGTGTTTCGGTGGGGTGTGCTTCAGACTGTAAGGCAGCACTTGCTACCTTCTCGCTACTACTTACAACTTTGTACTTACTACTTTGAATATTGGATGACCTGAAAGGTCGAATATGTTGGCCGAAAATTCAGTGTTGTTAACAGTTACCCTGTGGTAATGAAAAGAAAGGAGGCATGACCATGTGTGAGCGCAAGAGGCCATAGAAGCCTTCACGAAGGTGATGAAAGTTGCAAGAGCATACTTGGTCACTTCGAAGTCGACCCCGACAGTTGCCTCGTACTTGGGAGAAAATCTTCTGTCGCAGAATCGCTTAATTATGCTGGTCTGCAAATGTTTTCAGTCATCTGCGTTGATGCTCGGACAAGAGAAATGCTCAGCACTTATCAGTTTATTTCAAGAAGCACAACTCTGGTTATAATTGCCATTCTGACGCTCACTGAATTAAAAAATGTAACCCTATAACATTGGATTGGCCAGTTGGGGTATTACTGTCAGTCGTATAAAGCTTACAGTTATATTGGTGCCAACTCGACTCGTTCTGAATCCTATTTCAGAAAAATATTGGAGTAATATTCCAAGTCCTATAGTGATAAAGTCATAAAGTGTTGGAGTCAATATATATGTTGAACCACAGCTAGGTTCAATTGGAAACAGTTCATTTCATTTGATTTCCAACTGGACCGTTTGCACTTCAAATTGTTTTTAATAGCTGAAAAGCATCATGCCCTTGGTTGTTCTCAATAGTAACTGTGAGGTTGGATCAGCTGGACCCAGCATCACATTTACTCTTGGTTTGGCAATAATGTACTTCTATTGTTTTGCTCTCATTCTTTAATTATTTAAAGTTACGAAGTGTAAATATATTATAATGAATCATTTAAATTGCGCTTCGACCAACAAGTTCTTCCGTCAATATCCTCCTGCGAAAAACACATTTGCGCACGTGCTTTAGGATAGATATAGTACGTGCCATATGCGCTGGTACCTTTCCGACTTCTACGTTCCCAACTGCGACGATTCGGACGTGATGTGGCCGTTTTATCCTGCTTTGGAGATCCATAGCTGCTGTCTGCAGCTCGCAGAATTCTTGCGCACAAAACATCCATTCGCCACTGCGCCCAAGGCTGCGACAGAATCGAGAGCAAATTGAGGCTCCGGACTCAGCGGGTCTAAATATAGTTTTATGGACCCCACCTCCGCCGCCGCTTAATTCCGCTCCGCATTATCCGATGAGCCAAAAATGGTTCACAACCGTTAGAAGCGATGCTGTACATGAATATGTAATCATTTTGTTATCTTTTTTTCGGGTGCTCATGACGTTCAAATTTGCGCTGCGAGGAGCTGCGCTGACAGCTTCAATTTCGGTTTCGCTCCTAATCCATTACTACTACGCTAGGTGCCGCCACTTAACATATTACTTTGGTAAGTTAGTGAGCGGGTAATATTTTAGTCCAGTGGTTTAGTTGCTTCCTTAAAATGGCGGCGTGCGTGCAGAGTTCGCGTGTGTTCTCACGATTATGAACGTTTCACAGCATTGAATGCACGCGCCTCACCGACTCGGAACGTCGCTTTATTTTCTGGTCGACCAACGCCGATAAACATGTTCGTTTCCCGTGCAAGCACGTCGTTTTTTCCTCCGCGGAGGGCCACATTCAACGTGGTCTGCCGTTGCACCGGATCCGCTCCGGAGACGGCAGCAGCAGCCACCGTTACAACCACGCGCGCCGGCGCAAGAACTCTGTCCAAGGAGGAGATCGACAAGTTGCGCGACGTGTCGCGAATCGTCCCGCGCAAGTACGCCAGAGGTGTCAAGCTGGAGTACACGTTCCCGCAAATGGAGCTCGAGTACCAGATCAGCTACATGCGCAAGGACTACGCCAAGTTCGGTCGCGCCACGGGCATCAACCCGGGCATCATGTGGCCGTCCAAGGAGGAACTCGCCGACTTGGTGTACATCGAGAACAAGTTCTACCCGACGCTGCAACAGTTGTGGGACGAGGACAGGGCCAAGCAAAAGGCCGAGGTTGAGGCACGGCGTCAGCGCGAAGAGGAGATCGAGCGGAATATGGCCAAGCTAGCGGACGCGCGGATAGCCATGCTGGAGCGCGACGCTGCCAAGAAGGCGAAGGCCGACGAAGAGCGGCTCCAGCGCGAGCAGATGATACTGGAAGTGCGCGAGTACATTGGCTACAACGTGGAGCCGTCGGACCCGAAGTTCAAGGAGGTGATGGAGATGAAGGAGGAGGAGAAGAAGAAAGCCGCCAAGGAGGCGAGGAAGAAGGCGAAGCAGGAGAAGATGCTCGCCAAGCTGATGGCCATGGGTGCTGCTGAAGGTGGCGCGGCCGACACCGGTGCAAAGGCGGGAAGTGGGGAGACCAAACCCCAGAAGGAAGATTCGTAGGTGGCGCACTTGTGTGGAGGACTTTTCTTGGACAGGTGCCCCAAGTCATAGGATAATAAAGCTTATATAGTAGTCAGTAAATATCTTGCCGTGGTTTTTGTTGTGTCCATAGACGAAAACTGGTATGTGTTGGGTTAAGGTGCTGGCACGCCAGCTCCGAGTGCTGTCATCGAATCCAGTATCTTCCGTTCACCTCGTCGCCTGTTCTCACTTGATTCTTAATTCTTTTCACTGAATAGTACATGTAATACTCAATATAGTCTACTTCAAACGCCATCTGCCCGAAATTATGCAATGTACCAGTGTGGTTCTGCCAGCACAGCGGCAATTCTGAATTTTATAAGGGGCAAGCAGTTGGCACAAGTTCTGGAGTTTCCTGTGTGTAAGGTGTGTATTGGATGAAAGTAAAGGCCTGTTCTCTCTTGCGGCTGGAGCAATAGAAGCGATGCCATTTCGCTTCAGTTGCGCAGCGATCGCCTTTGTCGTTTCATCATGACCAATTTTTGTCACTGACAAATTGCGCCACTTTTGTTGCAAGTGTGAATGTCCAGAATGTCACAATGAATTAGATGCCCATTGGGTGGACTGGTTGAGGCGCATCAAGATTGCACAATAAACTGTAATCTAAAGATTGGGGTGCGGCATACTGGAGCAAGGCATTAATCCACTCCAAATATTTGTGGACTTGTGTAGTGCTTCCTGTTCAGTGAATTTGTAAGCTATTTTGCAAAGTGCAGTCGAACTTAATTTAAATCCGGTTCCAAGGTTGAAGGCAATTGCAGTGGGCATGAACTGAATTGACCCAGAACTTTGTGTAATGGTTTGTCTTTTTCGTATTGCTTGGTAAAAAACTAGCTGTGAAGTGAAATTAGTGTAGGATGCGACTCTACTCAACTCAAAATATGGCCATAGACTGCAATCTCATTGCCATGTGCTTCACATCCAAGCTAGTATGTTCAATTCCACCACCCATCTACGTAGTTATTTGCAGCCCCGATTACTACTGCTTGAAAACAGCTTGATATAAGCACGGTATATTACTTACTCATACCTTGAAGCTCATATACGATTAACACCTGTGCTACACGGCAAATTTCAATCGACAGCTGCACGCTCGCATACAAGTGCGCCCTATGCATTTGCAATTGGGGGACTTGATTGGCAATTGGTGGGAAGACCTTTGCGATGGCTGTGTAGCACAAGCAATACCAATGTTTAGATTCCACATTTGATAAGAAGCAAGCAGTTTGCATGTACAGAAGTGTTTACTGGATGAAAGGATGACAGACAGTAAGGATGCTGCTGGGGAAAGCTGTGTCCTGAAGTTCTCAGTCATCAGACACACCATACTTCTTCTTGACTCTGTCAATTTCTTCTTTCTTCTTCTCTTGGTCCACTCTCTTGAAGGCCTACAGTTGACGGAAAAGATGCGAAACCACAAATTAGTAACATTATAATGCAAATGCCTTGACAAAGCAGATCCAGATTAAGAAGAAGATAAGGCAGAAACTAGTGACGTCACTTCCAAGCTTTTTATCCTGGCACAGACTGCAGCTCACTATGAGGCTTTCAGGTGGCACTAATGCTACAGTGAACCAGAATAGGGGCAGTTATGCGAGCGGCGCGGGCCGTGCCTTGGGAGAGCTATCGCAGCCGGTGTAGCTAGTAGCGACGGCGCTGCTGTTGCCTGCTCTTCCAGTGCAACAGGTCAGCGCAAGCGGCCAAATCGGCTTCGCGGTATCTTAAATAGTAGTTTGTGGCTCTGCTGGTGCATTGGTGGGATTCAAATGTGTTCCCAGACAATTTTTAGACCACGATGAAGATCACAGAGAGGGAAATTGGTTTGCTACAAGTTCTGCGGATTGCAGGTCGACGAACCACCATCACACCTGCACGCACGCACCTTGCATTTTCAACTTGTTCTCCTTGCACACACGCACACGTGTTCACGGTTCTGCAGCGTCTACAGTTACGTCTGACATAACCTTAAAATTAAATTCAAGTTGCCTCCGATGTATTCCACAGTAAAAAATTAGAGCCATGGCTGGCGGAACCTGTTATGGGAATTGAAGTGATGTTGGACATAGGGTCAAGTAATATACCCCTGTTACACTGGTGCCTCAAACGCCTTTGAACAAAATGTCATTCGACCCAAATGTGAAGTTGTGCTTCTCCCCTGGGTTTTGAAATGTCATTTGCATTTGACTCGAAGGAGCACCCCGAGAGATATTTGGGGCTCTTGAATGCCATTTCTTGCACTCTCGCGCACAGCGTTTCAAGTCAGAATGAACAAATATGTTACTGACGTCCTTGAAACAAACAAAATATTTTTATTTGTGGGTCTTTGTTCACTTTTCACTCACTTAAATCACGATATCAATATGTAATGATTCCATACTCACAGCACCAGTGCGAGCAAGCGACAAACCAGTGTGGCCAGACAGTACCAAACATGCGCCCGAAAGTATAAAAAAAACCTTGATTGCTATTCGAATTAAGAAAAAACTATGTCAAAGCTTGCCGAACACCGCTCCTGAATTCGATTGTTGATTTTTGTGTAAAAACAGAACTCAATGGCAGCAGCGCCACGCAGCACAGCGAGTGACTGCAAAGCTTTCAAATGCCATCAAAATTGTTGTGGAGCACGGCAGGTTCTCACTGGCAACTGAAGCCCCTCATTTGAGTTGACATTCGGTTCGAAGACATTCGAGACGCCAGTGTAGCAGGGGTATAAAAATACCGGGCCATCTCCACTAACGTGAAACCTGCGGAGGGGCGAAGCATGCAGTGTATCAGTGTATTCAAAGATTGTAAGCCTCTCTCTTGCCACACGGCGCGCGCTGATATACGCGACATCCCAATTACAAGGATGGAGGAGAAGTGAAATTAAAAAAAAAAAAAAAGAGAGAACTGCAAATTTCAAAGTTAAGGTGAGTACGGAGTGAACTAGAACCAAGTAAGCAAGCGTGAATGAAAAACAAGTGTGCCGGTGTGTTCTCTTAGTACGCCTTTTTGCCCACCGAGATGAAACGTTCTAGTGTGAGGTGTTGGAAAATGAGTGTCGCAGTGTTTTAGTACCATGACCACACGAGAATACTACCACAAACGATGACGACACGAGACGCCGACAGCGCGAGCCCCTAAAAGGCTTCGGCCATAAAAAATGACGGCCGCATTGTGCCCTGCCTGGCGTGCGCAAGTACTTTGTTGCGACTGCGCACCCGCTGCGGCTGGAAGAGCAGTTGATTGCAGCGCTGCCGCTACTGGAGGCACGGCGTCGTCGGCCAGAGAGGCCCGGTCATTTCATTGCCGCTATTATAGTTCATTGCACTAATGTAACACCAGCCTCCATTACCATCACCATCATCAGCAGCCTACTCAGTATTCATTCTGTCACCTGGTTTTATTAAACAAGTAGTACTAAATGTTTTGTACTTGAATCCCAACTAAAGCCACAGATCGGTTGATTTATGAAAATCATTGCAAAAAAAAGAAAAAAAATGTTTTACAGCCTTCCCGTTCAAGTTCAGCGAAACTTGTAGGACATAATAATTATTAAATCAAGCATACATTAAAGAAATATGGATGAACTACATTAACCCTTCGGCTTCCACAATGTCATGCCTCATAGCAATGGCAAAGATTCAGCGTGCAAAAATGCAAACTGATTTAAAGCGTTGACAGTCACGCAAAAATAAAAAAACTGGCACAGCTTGCACTAGTAGTGCACGGCTAGAGAAGCAGCAGAGCTAGCGGCCCCTCTCCCTTCGTCGGAGACTCAGCTGTTGCACCTCAGACGGATTTCCAGCCGCCGAAAGTTCTTTGTGACTGGCAGGCCCGGATTGTTTCATCCAGAGCCTTTCACATCTCTCCCATGGTGGGCCGCGTTAGCATGTGCTAGAACCCGCATCAACTGGCTTCGCGAGCTTGGCGTCTGTAGTACAAATTTGGGGTCTGTGCTCCCCATTTTAAGCGTGAACGCAAGTGAACTGGCGAGGAGAACAGCACGCAACAGACACACCTCGAACGTCGGGCAATTTTTACGAGGTGCACGCTCACGTGCACTCGGCTGGGTTGAGTTATCTGGCAACGCTCGACGGCAGAATTGAAAGATTAAACAGCTCTGGTGTTTAACCTTTAACACCAATATTTAACCTTTCACCAGCCTTTTTCTTCCCATTTCCAGCACACTGAGTAACACAGCAACAAAATTTGAACAGTACCAGTAGTTAAGAGTCAGAAGTGAACGTGCTGCCATTAGCAATGTCTGAAATGGCACTCGTGACTCCCGTCTGCTGATCGGTGTGCGCATCAACCAACAAAGCTTGAATTACCGGTCCTAGAGCAGCACTAATAAGTATACGACAGCTACCTTGGTAGGCTGGTAGTACAGCACCACAAGGTACCGGTTGCAAACGTTGAAGCCGGACAGGTGGTCGCAGGCATTCTTGGCATCGAAGATGTCTTCGTAGACGACAAAGGCCGTGCCACGGGTCTCCGGCGTGTTTCCACTGCACAAGGAAGGTGCAAAAGAACACAAGTGGATAAGTTTCTTCCATCAGTTTTCATGAGGTAACCACGAGGTGTCGCCCTTGCTACTTCCGTGACAACTGCAGCGCTTATGGATTGATTATGAGATTTAACGCGCTGACGCTACACAGGCGATGACGCACACTGTAGTGGAGGGCTCCAGATTAATTTTGACCACCTGGGGATGTTTAACATGCGTCGAAATCTTGAACACACAGGCGTTTTTGCTTTTCACCGCTATAAGAATAGCAGCCGCGGCAGCCGGGAATCGAACCTGGGACCTTGGGTTCAGATGCACAATGTCTTAACCACTCAGCCACCGCGGCAGGTACACAACCGTGGTGCCTTTCTTTTCAACAACTGTGCATTCCCGTGCTGGATTGTCAAAAAAAAAAGAGCAAAATCAGTGCACCAGGAAACAGTAAAAGTTTTTACTTTGGGTCCTGATGGTTCTACTTCTTCACTCCTTCCATAAACACTTCTCAAATCCACCCTCTCTCAAGTATTATATTTTGTTTTTAACCGCCACACGAAATGGGCCAGTTTAGCTGCTTGAAAAAGAGCCAAGATATGCTGACCCCAAATTTGTTACTCATACACGGTGACTTCACTTTTTGGGGCAGGAGTAACCATGATGACAGGTATGATCATTGAGATACGCGTCAATAGAACGACATGCGCTTGCTGAACTGAACAGAGCAATCTACTTGGCTTACGCCAGCTAGTAACAATTCCTTACTACATACATAAAAAGTTACTTCTAATTACTTGTAACTTAGATTGATGCCTCATTCTTTCCAGCAAGTAAGTCATATACCTCAAATCACGCACATTTAGCCGTATGAAACAGTAAATGTGCACAATAAGTTTGGAAATCGCAGACTCTTGAGGCAACGAAACGCCATACCACGCAGCGGCAACGAGATGTTTCAATGCAGCTATTAATTCGAGCTGGAAACATCCCCTCTGGCACGTTGGCATCCCTAGAACTGCAAAATAAAGCACTCAAAAAGAAAATTACCATCATGAGTGATGGGCCAATAATTTTGGTGTCACTCATACTGAGACGAAAAAGTTATTTCGGGGTGGCTTATCACAGCGTCAGTCAAAAGAGAAATCGAAACTGAGGTGGACAATCATAACAAACCGATAGAACCGCTGTGGCCATTTCTAGTCAGGTTCTGTGTGACACCTGCGAGTTACAGATGTAGATTTTTCGCTAAAATTTAAGCGGGATTCACCAGTTGAACACGGCCTTCGCGACTGCGAAGTAGTTGAGCTAGAAGCACTTCATTGAACACCGGCCTTGCACAAGGACAAGCAGCATTAATACTTACACCCTGATCTGTCTGATGGCTCCGTACTTGCCGAAGATATCGTACATTTCTTCTCCAGAGATTTTATACGGGAGATTTCGAACGTACAGTATCCTGTTTACCTCTGGCGGCAGCCGAACCTGGACAGGAGGAAGAGAAATTGAACGTCACGCAAGTTGCAGACCACTGAGGACTTTGTTTACGCAGTAAATACAAGCGGAAGTCATTCCCTTGTAATACAGCACACTTGGGAAGCGAAAATTAGACGTAAAATTGTAAAAGATCGAGAAACTTACGCTAGTCTTCCTTTGCATCGCCATGATTGCGTTTTATTTTGACTGTCTGGGACTCGACTTGGCTCGCGGACTTCCGTCTTCGTACCTAGCCGTTCCTAATTTGAGGGCATAAAATAAGCAAAAGATCAAAAATTTTAATGCAAATTTATAAGCAAATATGTAAATGTATCGAGTAATTATTCTGAAACACTTAAAAGAGATAACTAAAAATGATAAGAGCCGCTTGGGTTGCGGCCACTGCAATGTCAGCTGTAGTCATTCTTGCTGCCACTGCGAGGACGATTTGTTGCGGAGGCGTTCAGGGCGACAGCAACATCCCGTCGGCGTAAACAAATCCGCGCAAGAATCGCGACCCCCGTGCTTGACAGTTGTGTCTGCGTCCATGTCCACTACCCCCAGGGAAGAGCGGACGGCGTTCACGATGTCGAGCAGCGGTAAGGCCGGCGACTCGCTTTTGCTTCAGGGGGCATCGGCTTGTAGGCTTAGGTGTCGGCCGTCGCGCCGGTCGAGGTGGCATCATCCACCTCGACAATGCTTAGCAGCTGTTGTGCTGTTATTCGTTTTCTCGCGGAATTGCACTACGCTTTGAGACAGGTCGTTGTAAAGAGCGACAATGTTATTGCACCTTTGTTGCAGCGGGCAAAGTAAAGCCGGAAAGAAAGTGGAAACCACGTCGCGTCGTGGAGGCGTACCAAAATCGATAAATTCCGCAGTTGGGAAGCCGTACTATGTTTCGTTGTTTTTTGTCTGCCCATCGCAGCGTTTTGCACGTGACGCGTAGCGTGTCCCCGTATTTCGTGTCAACCAATCGTGTCCCTGTCCTTTTAAACGAGTTTTTATTTGTGTAGTGCGTTCGCGTAGTCTCAACACCGGCAACCCAGCTGCGACGGTAGCCAAGCTTCTGCGATGTCAACCGCGTCTCGCGTCGGTAGAACGTTTCGCGCGATACTTTGTTGCTGTGCGAAAAATCAGTTTCACCGATATGAAACGTCGTGCGATGTGCAAGTAGCGCGAGGTACGGGGCGCTACCGGAGGTGCAGTGCTTACACGCATTGTGCAACACAGCTAACGGTCGGCAACGCGTTGTTCGCTCCCAATACCGCATTCGCACACAAAAGGAACCTGTTTCCACGCGGCAGCCTAAATATGCGATCGTTTTGGACCAGCCTGACGGGCGTTTCTTTTTTTTTTTTTTTTTTTTTTGTCCTGTGATCCGACAAAACAATTATTTAGGTGTTTTTTTTTTTTTTTACTTTGCCAGACGGCTTGTGGGCGGGTGTGTGCGCTGTGGAAAATGGGAGCGGCCTACGGGCGGATTTGAGGCCAACTGTTCAGTGATGTGCTGTGACTGTGCGTAGAATTTTGTTAGCGACGCGGAATGTACCCATAACATGACAAGGTGCTGTTCCAAAGCATCGCCGTTAGGATTTTCAGATTAAATTTTTGCTAGCAACATCGCTAGATTTTTTTTTACACTGATGAATGATGGCCGCGTCATAAAAATTGTTGTTTTTGCAGGGATTTTTTAAGCGTAAGTACGGCCTTAAGTGGCTTTCTTTGCAGCTGTTTTAGGTCCCTCTTGCTTTGATAACTTTTGCACGACCATGTTGATTCGTTGACCTTGGCTGGTGCGTCATATATTATTTCAGCGCAGCAAACTCATTTTTGTGCTTTTCTGGCGCCTGGAACAGAGTTAGTTTAATTATTTGCAATATGAGGAGGCTGTGCCTAGCTGTCACCCGTATGGAACGGTTGCCACTGCTAGAGTTCTGCCCAGGCATTTGCGTTATAGTTAGAACTATAGTTATGTTTAGCATCCCATCCAGAATGAAACTGTGACAGCCTTGAAAGTTCTTTTGAACGGCAATTAAAACAATTGTGCTCTATTCCAGCACAAGCCTACAAAAAGTAGGAACTGTATCAAGGCAGCGAAATTGCTGAGAAAGCTATGAGGTGTCATTTAAAATTGCTTAACCTTCATAAAATATCACCTAGCCCAGCCGAACACAAGTATTGTATGATGTCACCAATGAATGCAGCCAAAAGGTACTTGGCCAACAAAAGTAGCGAACAGTTGAAATGAGAGGCTATCCGATTTTGATATAAAGCTTACTTAGAAACCTCATGAATTCTCTTTGTGAACAATGCATCTGTACCCCATTATTCTATTTGTAGAACTATAAATCATTTTAAAAAGAACACTAGTGAATGTAGAACTATGAATCATCTTAAAAAAGAACACTAGTGAAAGCTCAAAAATTCTTCTTGGTTTGCAATTGTCGAGTCTTGTACTCGTGCATAATGAAACAAAGCCTCTTTGTGGCCCCGTACTTGCATCTTTTTTTTTACGTGCAGCCACAAACAGGTGGAACACTAATATTTTACGCTAGTATGCAGAAGGATTCAGTTTAATTGCTCAAGCATCTTCAGCTGTGACAAGGATTTATGCCTGGGCATGGGTGAAAGCGATTCGAATTCAAAGTGACTAGTGTTTCACGTTAAAAATCAAATTACCAGAATATCAGTTACAGATAACTTAGTGTTTATTCTAAACAGAAAGAATACTGTGAGCAATATTTAAATTACATTGGTATACTTGCAGTAAATAGTTAGAATAAGTAAATACAAATTGTTCATTGTAACAGATGAGTTACTACAGAGTGAGTCGCACCAAGCAGTCATTTCAGCCACCAAAATTGCTTGGACGCTGACTTAAATGAATGTAGAAACAAGTTATGGGGCATTTAATAAGTTTAATGCGGAAGTTTTAGTGTTGGTCAAATATAATACTGGCCTGTGCTTGAGAATGTAGTTTGGATTCGGTGGACAAGGTGCCAACGCCCCCCTCTCCCCTTTTTTTGTGTCAAATTTCTTGCACTGGTTTTCTTCCCACATGCACGTTTTCCGACAACTCACTATTCTGCGATATAAACGATTCTGCTTTGGCCAGTCGAGAGTTTTGGAAGTTTGAGCCATTTGTAAGCATTGAATATATGACATTTTTGGATGCAAGATGAAGGAATATTGATTTGAATAACGAGTGTTGAAGCATTGGAGAGAAAACGAATATTCGCCCATACCAGTTTGCGGAGGGAACAGACATTCTTAAAGCGCAACTTTAAGAAATGACCTCTAACACTCTCGGGGCATCGTGGACGGAGCAGATTTGCCCAGTACCTGTATAGATTTTTTTTACGCTGCAGTTGTATGCATAGTTACGCCAAAAAATACCAGAGTGGGCCTTAAAGTGCGTTCGCAAAGTTACTCGGGCAAGGCAGCCGAAAGCTCTGACAACCTGCTTGGCTTGGGGGTCACTCTGCTTTGATTTTTGGGGGTTACCGCGAGAGCCCGCAAACAGGCGTCTATTTTGGCGCCCGGCCGTCGGCGTTTCGAAGAACGTTTGTAAACCGCGCCACGTGCTCGGAACGTGATGGGACGGCGGGCCAACCTGAAATAGAACACCCCCGTGGCGACAGATCAGAGGAAGGATCATCCGGATGCTTGCGCGTCATTTATCGCTTGTTACTACCCCGTCGCCAGTGGCGGAATTCTGTCGGACGCTGGTGCAATTCGTTTCGACGCACTGGTTAGAATGGAACTCTCCTTTAATGCGTTGCAGACGGAAGCTCATGTGTGCGACGCATGGAGCTGAACGAATGAGTCGCGGAGGTACGCAGGCCACCATAGTGCCGGCGTCCCGCGTGCAACGTGGGAACGGCCGGATGACCGCGCGTCGGGCGCTACAAGCGCAAGGGTCATGTGACAGCATGGTACACACAGAGCGACAGGAAGACTACACCGGAAGCGGCGACTGTCGGCTAGTTTTTGTTCGGAAAATCAGGCGGAATGAAAAAAAAATATGGTCCTCATTGTCATAGGTATCCGTTATCGGAAAGACTAATTCTCTGTGCCGTCAATCGCAAGTTTGGAGGCTAGATTTTGGGAAAAAAAATTGTAAGATCTATTGGCAGATTTTTAAGAATGCGTGAGCATCTCGTCCCCCTCTTTCGGGAGCTTGCCCCGATGCGCAAGCCCTGCTGCGGCACCAGCTGAGTCCACAATGCGGCGTTCCTCGCGAGTCCCTCGTACACCATGCCTACACTTGGTTAGCGCTCTAACCGTTCATGGTTCGTTTCTCCCTTGCGAATTCGATGAAGCGAATATCCGCACTTGCGAAATCCGCAAAGCCTGCTACATTGCCTGCAAACGTTGCGGTTTTTGCCTTCGACAAACGGCCGAAGATTTGTGCTCATAAACAAACGGGCCATCTCCACTACCGTGAAACCTGGGGCGGGGTGAAGCATCCATTGGAGTGAATAAATTTATGCTGCGGTTTCGATGTTTGATGCGGTTTCAAAGTTATGATGAAGTGTAAATGCGGTTTCGATGCTGAGCGCACGGCGCCTTTGGCCTTGGCGTTTTTGCCCTCGGAGATGAAACCGCTGGGGGATAGAGGTGTGTACAGCTTTGCTGTAGAAGTCTCGTGTCTTTGAAGCACGAAGCGTTCTACCGCGAGGCGTTCGATAACGAGTGTCCCGGTGTTTTGGTACCGCGACTACATGAGAGACCGACGGCCCGAACCCCTAAGGTGCTTCGCCGCTAAAAAAAAATCGTGCCTTTCGGATAAGTTACTTTATCCTGAACGTCACGGTGGCACTGTGATGTCCACCTAGCTGTGTTCGGCCGAACTACGGCACAAGAGCGGCGTTGGTTCGTAACTGCGCCACAGGAGCGGAGTTCGCACGAAATGTTTGGCCGACCCAAACATTGGGCAATTTGCCGCATCTGCAAAAATTGATCGCTATGTAAATTCGAAAAGTGATCGCTGCGAACGGCGCTGCGCCGAATTCGCAGGTAAATTCGCACCATGTGTAGTACGGGCTTCAGTGGTCAGGTTTGCTCGCTTTGGCAGCGGCATTGGCTGCCTGTATTTCATTTAGCTGCCCACCAGTATCGTCGCCGTTATTCCCATTCTTTCCGCATTTGCCGCCCGCACTGGCTACATACTCGATCCTACAACGCCTTCGAGCGGTGGCGGGAGTCGCAAGACCTGCTGAGGCAGAGGCATCTGGCGAGCCGCGCTTCGACTTGTCGTCTCCCTTCCCAAAGGCAACGGCGCCAGCGCTGCGAAGGCAGCTCCCACCACGCGCTCTCCCCACTCTCTCGTTCTGTGCTCCTCCATAGCTCGTTCTGTTAGAGCAACGCGAAAATTGTGCCGGCGTACCCTAACTGTTGATCACGCAATAAAATTTTCGGCCCGCGCCCATCGAGACGGCCCTAAACGCAAAACTCTGTCCTCAATTCTCACTGATGCGGAATGGGAGGAAGGAATTGTTCGATAATTCCGCCTCGCACCCATAGCAGTCCGATCTGCTCGCTTCGGAGATAAGTTATCCTTGCGTGACGAGTTCGCAACCAGGAACCCGTTACTTACCTTTCGTAAAATTGGTGCTTACAACGGAAGACACAAAGCAGCGTATCGTGCACTCGTGGAAGAATTGGTCGCATGGTCGGTGGTTCGAAGTTTGAAGGAATCGAAAGCTTTGAGGGGCTATTGTGTCCGCTTCGGAATAGACCTCTCCCGGGGTACGTCACGCGGCGGCCGTGACGTCACGGAAATCACACGTGCTGGGCGTGGCCGGGAGGGTGGTTGGCAAAACATTCGGACCGGCGCGCGGCGCGTATGCAGTGAGGCTGCATTAGACGCGCGCAAAAGTGGAATTTTAAGTGCGATGCACTTCTTAAGCGACCCTGAACCTGCGTCCACCGGCGATGTCCGCATAGCATACCCACGTGGGGGATTGACCAGGAATCTCCTCGTCTTCCTTGGCAACGGGGGGAGATGGGCGCGCGCTGCCTGGCCGCTGACATGGCACATACCCACGTGGGGGATTGGCCAGGAATCGGGCGTGAGAAGGGCTAATGCACCCGCTTAAAGGAGTACTGACACGAAATTTCAAAGCTGAGATCCGCTCTAGCAATCAAGTACAACGACAACACAAATAGGTGTCTGTGAATAAATGCATCTTTCTTTCTTTGTAGTTGTGTGTGTGTGTGTGATCTCTCTTTCACGAACATTACCGAACCGCGCAAATTCAACTCGTGCATTCGCACTTTCACATTCTTCCCCTCGGGGAATTGCGGGGAATTTTTTGTTTACGTGTTGGCTTTTCTGATGCCGGTGGGCTGCTGTGCTCTCGGCTATCCAAATTTTGCGAGCAAAATCAGCGGCATCTGACTTTTCGGAGTCCCCAGAGGTAAATTCGGCGTGTATTGTGGATGCGCGCAATGTGCCGAAGAGGCTGGCAGCCAAAGCAGCGACATAGTCTGCTCTTACTCGTAGCAACATTTCGCATTCTCCAAAGCGCAGTCATACCGTCTACATTGGCAGTCCGCGCTGATTCGTGCAATGAAATGATACTGTTTATCAACCATCTGCTATCATGCAGCACCAGCAGAAATTTGCTCAAGTGAAATAGGGAAGGGGAGGAGGGGGCAGATGGAAATTTTCTTGCTGCGAAATATTGTCATGTTTTGAGGAGGTAGAGCACTGTATTAAAAACACAATGAATGCCTAACCTGCTTAGGCGACACGAAATAAATGTTTCAACGAGGGATCCGCGATAGCCGCCTGCCGCCTGATCGACAACAAGTTTGGTATTTTGTTATGGGGGGATCTGTTCAAGACGAACGAAATTCATTGCTTGTAAGTACAATAAATTTTTACCTTGATCAATTATATTCTGCCTTGAGGATGCCGGAAAACTGAGATGCTTGCCGTGCTCACATGTAGCATCGTGCCTTCGGGGCGAGGTGGGCCGCTCACGCGACTCGAAAAATCTGTTTGCCCTTAGCGAACAGACTCAGTGAATGTATTCAGTTGTTGCGGCCTCCCGACGCTGGCGTATGCAGCGGGCGTACATGGACACTAACTTTAACTATCATGAAATAATGACTACCGAAAATATTTCAGTGCACTGTCGCAAGATATACGCACTAACCATATGTGGCTGCTATGTTACTCTCACAATTACGATGAACCATTTCGATATTTCACTGGGGTAAAGGTAAGAAAACAATCGATCAATCTCGTAGAGAACGACATCATCGCGATATTTTTATTAGAATAATTTTTGCCTTTTGCTCTTCATATTTTTGTTTCGTTGCTGCTTATTTTACTATTTAATCCTTTCATGCTTTACCTTTCCTTTTTCCCCTCGACATGAAATCTTGTGTACGCCACTGTCTCCGGGCGACGCAAAGAGACCAAGAACAGGGAGCGTTTAGCTGCCTGAAGCACCGCGCTTAGCTTAAGCGGACGTCGAAAGCAACAATAAATTATCTTTCCTTGGTATGTGTCCGAACACAAAGAATCTTCAAAAACATTTTGAGATCCGTCGCAACAGCACCAACCTTCAGAATGACTCGTTTAGGCTGTTCTGCCGCGCACTGAGTATTCGAAAGCGTCTCCGTTCAGTTGACCGTACGGTAAACGAAAGTGTTGCGGAGGTTGTAGATGCGGAAAGCTACATGGAGGTGCGACGGCCATAGCTAGGATAGCTAGACCCCCCCCTGCAATGTGGGAAACCAGTGACGGCCCGAACCAACGGCACATCGTTCCTTTCGGGCGCCGCGCGGCCAGGCCGTGCCGTCGGCGCAGGCGCTTTCTGCCAACCGCCACTTCACTTCCCGGCCTCCAGCAGGCGCCACCCGTCGCGCACGTGCGCTTAGTGACGTCACGTTGTTTACATACAGGGAGAGGTCCATTCACAAAACAATTGATTGGAGAGGGGAAAGTGAAAGAAAATAGTTCTCGCTGCGTGACACCTGAACGTGACGGCATTCGAGTAGAACAGGTGCGCACCAGTCGATCAGAACTGTGTGCTGGCACGGGCAGACACAGTAACGAGATGACTACATATATGCACCTTTTAGAATTACCTGTGAGCTAGCGTTGCCCTTTTTCCGGATCGAGTCTTATACTCTTCATGATGACAACAGATGACAGAGTAGTCGCTAGGCTGAGGCAATGGTGTGTCAGGTGTGTCAACAATGGTACCCGTGAATTTTAGCGGTTTTTTTTTTCTTTTTCCTGGCGTCGCCTTCTGAACGCGAACGTGCTGTGTCCACAAAGAGGCTAGCGACGCTTAAAGGAGCCATGAAGAGAAAACACAAGTTTATTTCATTCGAAAGATTGCCTCGTTAGAACCACAACGACACCACTTATAACGCAAACTTCGCTCAAATAAGCTACATAATTAGGAAAAAAGGAAATGACCATGCGACCCACCAGCTCATTTTCCGCAACAGAACCTGTGATGTCACTTGGGAATGCTCTGCGATTGGCGGAGGCCGGCAAAAGCAAACGCATGTTAGGCAGGGCTTACAGTTTGCATAGCGAGCTAAATGCCCGTGAAACATACTGCACATTCTTTTTATGACAAAGAACGGTGGAGTAAACGGTTGAATGTCCGAACGAACACGCAAGCGTGTGCGCCAATGCTTACGAAACTAGCGCCGGCCGAGCTCGGCATCTCGCCGTCGCGCAGACGAATTTTCGGGTTCGAGGTTCTTCGGGGCCAACGAACCGTTCCAGCACGCACAGCCGCGACCTTGCTTCGTATCGTAATCCCTTCACAGGAGGTTGGCCGTCATATCGCCAACCAGCAAAGGTAAAAATAGAAACGAGGGGAGTAAGGAACAGCAAGCAGCGACGAGATAGTGACAGTCGTCGCAGTTTCAGAATGGTGTTGGCTTGCTGCTATTGTTAGAAGCTCGTTTACAGTTTACAACCACTGAAAACTTCAGTTTGTTCGAGTACTTTACAATGAAATTTCGTTGCTACGTTTTGAAATGCCCATGTAGTACGCGCAAATCGTCGAGGGAGTGCGACATCCCCGCCGGTAAGGAGATCTGCTTTCATGTGCTGCCCAACGACGAACCTCGGCGAAGCAAGTGGCTACGTTTTGTGAACTTTGCAAACGGAGGAGAAAGAGAGCTAAAGGAAGTGCGAGTGTGCTCGCTTCATTTCCGAGGAAGTGATTACGGCAGGGACCCTTACGTTAGCTCACACCTGGGACATGCTGGCGCTCGTCGCCGACTTCGTCAAATCGCTCTCCGTAAACACCGCGCATTGACGCTCGTATCTTTCTGGTCGAAGCAGAGAGCTCGCGCGAACGGCTTTCCATACACGACACCGGCCAACTGGCATAAGTGATACTGCTACTGAAATTGAACTATTATTAACCGTAATCAAAATACGGCACATACGTACCAGTCTATATTCGTCCGTCGCGACGGGGCTGACGAGGCAGCGGTGCCGACGGCTGGGCGTTCGTCTGTTGTGGCTATCGCGGAATGGTCGCTTTCCCGTCCACCGCGTATCCCACAACTCTTGCCGCTCGTGCACTTAAAGCATTGAGCGTTTTAGTGGTGTGAGGTTGTTAAATGCAAGCCCGAGCTCCTCGGCGAGAGTTTTGTTCTCCGGATCAGGCGATTCCATGACTAGGGCTGCGGGTGCACTAGGTTTTACTAGTATTTTTAAAATGGCCGCCGTCTCGATCGACTCCCGCGTGTGGGTGCTATATGGAGTCGACATACTAAGTATCTGTTTCATGGACCGGCTCTATGACGCCATTGTACACGTCACGGAATGTTCAATTTTAGCGGGAGATTTAAAATTTTGGCTTAAATTGCCTTATTTCTCAGTGAATAAAGCATCATTTGCTTCCGGGAAAGCGCTTGGGGTACTATGAAACACCTAATCTTTCGAATAAAACAAACTTTTGTTTTCTCTTCATGGCTCCTTTAAGTGGTCGCGACATGCGCGTGACACATAGCGCGTGTGCCGTTAGTTTAGGACGTCATGTTATCAGCAGCTCTTTTGGTGGAGTGCTTTTAACGTGTTTACCGTCTCGTGACATGGACCTGCGCAAGCGCCAGTAGAAGGCCGTCTTCGGAGTCGCCGTAACAGCCCGATATAATTGTTTAAAATACCGGAACTTTGATTATGGTCACGTTTAAGACAACACCTGAAACCAACCGCGGTAACTCAGTGGCTAAGGCGATGTGCTGCTGAGCCCAAGGACGTGGGTTCGATCCCCTCCGCGATGGCTGCTTTTCAGGTGAAGGCGAAAAGCGGAAACGCCGATGTGTCGAGATCTAGGCTCACGTTAAAAAAATTGGGCCCATCTCGCCGCGAGGGGGACTCGAGTAAGTGCGTCGCATAGGGGGTGGGTGTATTGCGTTAACGTTTAGTGTTTGGGGAGTTGGTGGTAGTGAATGCGTTGTATCAGCAGCTTCTTGACGTAGTTTGAATGAGTCAAGGATATAAGGCGCGTTCGTAGCCTCCCATTCTGTGTCGGCTTTGTGGCGCAGTGGGTTGAGCACCATGTACATTGCGTTCCGCCCGCAGGGTCGAGGGATCGAAACCAGGCGCCGGATAGTATTTTTTTTATATAGTGTAGGGGGAGGGGTATATAAGGCGCGTTCGTAGCCTCCCATTCTGTGTCGGCTTTGTGGCGCAGTGGGTAGAGCACCATGTACATTGCGTTCCGCCCGCAGGGTCGAGGGATCGAAACCTGGCGCCGGATAGTATTTTTTTTATATATAGTGTAGGGGGAGGGGTGCGGACTACGACTACGGACGTCAACGCGGGTGACATCGTTAGTTACTGAAATGCTTTGCATTTAAAAGACAGTCAACCGATTTTTTTTAGTATACGTGCTCTATCCCAAATGAAAGCGCATCGCTTAAAACACCTTTAACCGAAACGGTTTTTCCGGTAGGGCCCTACAACATTTCAAAGCGGAATTTTGATATCTACAGCCTTACGCATGCTGCCAAAACGAATGCTGGCAACATTGACAGTGAAGCCGTGCAGCAACATATTTTTAACTATACGAGAGATTAAAATAGGTACTTAAAAACTTGTCCGCAGTTAAACAATAATAGAACGCAGTCTTTACCATTCCTTTATGTGGTTTTTGTATCGGGCATTGGAAGCGACAGCTGTTTGTATACGTACTGTAGTGTCTCCCCTAGTCACTACGTGGCGCCACCTTTCAGATTTCAGAAAGTTTAGCGCAAAATTCAAATAATTTCCGGGTCATTGTGATTATCCCACTATATAAAACGCAGTACCTTTCAAATAAGCTAGAGGACATCCTTTGTAGAAACAGCTGCCATCTGTCCCTTTAAAGGGACACTGAATTCAAAATACAGGGTGCTCTAGATTGATAGATTAGCTCACTGAGAACACGAATATACCATTCTTATGCATATATTTCTTTGAAAAAAAAAATTTAGTGCCCTTCCACTCTGTGAAGAAGGATGGCCAGAAAAGCTGCGCTGCCGAGCCTCAACGTGAGCTTTGACTGGGTCGTAGTCCAAGGGGTGCACGAAGCAAAACACGTTTGCTTGTAGTTTGCGATTGAGCATACTTTCTGGCTAATTAACTGAATGAACTTTTGACGAACTAGAGTTTTGTTCCGGTGGACAAACATGGGGCTGTCCGTTTCCCTCCCGTAAAATCCCATATGTATCGACAGCGGACGAGAATACCACAATATTTACAACTTCACTGTGAACCATGAAACTTTGAAAACTATATAAAACCCGGTGCTGTGTTATATAACATGTTTCGGAATAGTTTATATAATGGTCATATAATTTGTTTCGGTATAGTTTCAATAAAACAAGCGTTAGAGCCACTTTCTGTAATGTTATTCCCTCCGAAGATTGACGTGATTCGCTGTGCAACACTCGATGTGGGAAAGCCATCTACAAAGATCAAGCTCACAACCATCCCCTTATAGTCTGCTTTACCTCCTAACACAAATGAATTGCTGGGAAGACATTTTAGGGCGCAACCCTTTGACGCCCGTCTCTGGGCTGAGCCGCGTCGGCGTCGTCGTGACCGAGCAAACGATGGGAAGGCCGACGAGTGAAAGAAAGCAAAGGAGGAGAATGTCGCAAAATTGGGAGGGGAGGGCGGTTCGCCGTGGCGGCGCGACCCAGCGCTCTCGGAAAGTGTGCGGTGGGGGAAGGGAATGGGCAGTATGCTGTGCCCGCACGAGGCGCTCCACGCTTGGCGAAAACGTGAGGGGGGCGTTCGCGCGACAATGGTGTGCGTATGTTCAGATTACCGACGTAACAGCCATATCGTGCGCTATGGACGTAAAAGAACGGCGTTTCACGCAGTTCAGTTGGCCGAGACGTCAAATGACGTCATTATTTAAAGATATTACGACAGTTGCGACAGCAGTCTGACCCGGCCTAAGACGCAGTTCGCGGTCCCTTCTTGAGACGCACTTTGCGCCGCCGCCTCCGCAGAGGCTCACCGTCGAGAGAACCCACGAGTGCTGCCCCAGCGCACTGCAGCCATCAGGAGTGAGTGCTGAACTGCGAGTGACGCAACCGGTCGTGCGCATCTGCAGAGGCTGTTGTGGAACGCGCACATGCGCTCTCAGCCAGTTCTTACTGAGCAATGAGCGACGCAACTGGTGGAACTGAGTCATCTGCCGTTTATGCTAAACGAGCTGCCCGAATAGCTGCGCCCAAATATCGCATTAAGGACTATCGTAATCGCCAGCCAATTTTCAAAAGGAAATATAGGCCGTCTCGTATTAAAATATGAAGGCCCTAGGACCGTTTTAATTTTGTACGATTTTTTCCGCAGTTTTACGATCCCGGGGATTTCGGTTGGCTCCGCAACGTGGCGCTACGCTCGTTAGCGATTCTTGTCTACATCGCTCTGTTACCGGAGACGATCTGCTGGATCCTAGCCAAAAACAGCTTTGCTGTAATAAGGTAGAGAATAGCGAAAACGGGAAGGCAGGTTCCGCCGCCACTGGCTCTACCTCCGGAAGTGGTTAAAACGTCTGGCGTGCGCGAAGTCTTACCTGGCGGCCGCTGGATGGCGCTACTCATCCATACTTCGGGCGGCGTTACCACTTTTCGAGGAAGCGTGCGAGCTACGCACGAGCGGTTGGTTCGACGCCAACATTCGTGGGGCCTCGAAAGGACAATATGCTTTTCTTCAACAGAGCGTCACGGGTTCCATGAGAGAACATTTTGGTTAGTGGTACGGAGCTGCAAAGGACGCGGGAGTTCGGGAAAGCGACTGATTTGGCCGTAACTGACCAGTGGGAGCGTTGTATTCGCTTGCTTCTATGCCAGTACAGTAGAACCTCCTTATAAGAAGTGGTATCGGGACAGCAAATTAGTTTATTACCGATATTTTTAAAAAAAGTAGAGGTAAAAATCGGCTATAACAGACCGACAATTTGGGTCGCGCAAAAATACTTGATACAAGAATGAATTTCTTGGGGCTTCGAATCCACTGTACACAAGGTAACTCTTACCTTTCTCCTTGTTGCATTTCGAGCTCAATGAACGGGAACAAGAGTACGTGAAATTGCGAAACAGAGTTCACTTGACAAAACAGGACTGCGTCTTTATTTATTTGAAGGGTGTGATCTTCGTCTGGTGGATACTTGCAGCACTGAGCAGGGTGAAGTTTTCCAGTGTCCACGAAAAGGGCCTTTATACTTCTGCAACTTGGGACTACGGGGTCTTTTTCCAGTTAGCTTCTCAACCTCCTGGTCAAATATTTCTTCGTTATATCTGATATCGCGCGGATCTCATGGTTTCAGTTTCGTTACGAAAGAATGAGTGTCATTGAAGTAAAGCGTGACCTACCAAAGTCTGTATTTAGTTCGCTATAGCCGGTAATTCTCTATATCAGTGTTCGTTATAACGAGGTTCAACAGTATACATCACCGCTGCTTGAAGCAAACAGCGGTTGCAGTCGCTGTTGGCGTTACGTTTGATCGATGTTTGATTAGCGATTTCTGGGCAGTCAAGGCATCTTTCGTCACCTAACCGACGCTTAAATGGCTATGGGCTTCTTGCTGCAGCTTGCCTTCAGAGTCCCTTTAAAGATCGCCACCCCGCCACTGCCTCATTGCCGAGGAGTAGCTTCGGCGCGTAAAACCCCAGAATTCGAAGACAATACCCAATTTTTTTAATAAGGTAGGCTCAGCTGCTGTGCTCTTTAGCGGACTACAGAAAGTCTGTAAAATAACCTATAGGCAGCGTGGCATATAAAGAAACGTCCGCTGCCTTGTGATTACGAATGATGGACGTTACGGAACAGTATCAGCGTGCCCCGAATAGAGCTCTTTATGTAAAGTCTGCTAATCGGCTTTTTCGTCAAATCGTATTTACCGTTCTGGCCCGCTAGCCTCTAGCTTAACCCATCCAGAAATATGGCCCTTGTCTTGCTGACGTTCTTTAAAAAACAACAAAAAACGTCCGCTTCCATTTAAAAACTCAGATTGTATGTAGCGCGGGCTACGTAACGAGTTTGTTAGCGCAACGAAGCTGTTTCATAACGCCTCCAGTCCTATATGACTTTCTCTCGAGTGAAGCCAGAGTGAACTAGACGTAGCGAAGCTATCGCTTCGTAGGTGTTTTTTCCCGATGTCAGGTGCCCCACATTTGAAAGATTGCATCCGTGCCGAAGCACTTTGTACTCCGGCGTGGGCATTGAAAAACTACGGTGCGTTGGACTGTGTTGCTGCTCGGGCGCGTGCGCCCTTGTGGCCTGTAGATGTAGTTTTGGTCGACTCCCGAGACGTCGTGACCAGTCGGCGAGCGGTAAGGCGTGCCCCCGCCGCAGGCGTCGTGAGTGTGGAGGAAAAACATCCAGGTAGCGTAAAGGACTTTGGCAAAAGGACCATTCACTGGAACGATATTGCGCTGAGAGAGAGGGAGAGAGGGCATGCTGTTCAAAAGAAAAGCACTGAAGGACTCTGGCGCGGCCTTAACTCTGGTATTAGTAAGTCCTTGTCGTCTAGGGCCTTTAGGTAGGAGAGGGTTTCAAATCCTTGCAAGTAGATATTTCGTGTATTCTTCAGAAGAAAATTTTGTACCTTTGGTGTAAGCAGTTTCGGTGTTAGTTTTTTCTATCGCTACCTCTGAGTAAATGGCGATGTCACTGCCACTAATTTGTCGCCACTTGTGTTGCGAAGCGACGAGGACCAGCTTTCTTGCCTGTTTATTTGAGTCTTGAGTATTTGGTTGCTGTTTTTCTGTCGAGGCGTCACGTGTGTATAGTATACTGCTTCTATACAGTTCATAGTTAAGTCGTAGAACCGAGCTGTTTGCCGCGGTCGGTAGACGTGGTTCAATGGCTCCGTTGCAAAGTGATCCTGCGCTGAACGCGGGTTCGATTCCCGCCGGGTGCGTGTTTGGCGAGAAATAACAACACTATGTGACAGGATTCCGGGTTACAGAAGTGGAAACAAACGTGCGCTGCGTTTTATTCGTGCATTTGACCAGCAACCGAAGATGCTGCTGTACTGCGGTTGTCTCTAGTATTCCTGGAATTTGTGAAACTCATTGCCTACGCTAAATGAACAAGGTAGTTCCTTATTTAGCCGTTATGTTAAGTTCCTACATCCATCGCTTCGTTAAACTGCGAGCAAGCTGGTCTACCGTTCAAGTCGTTGTGTAGCCAATTTCAGTTTCGGGTCCTGCGGGCACGGTGTCTTCACGACCGCCAGACGATTGTCTAAAGCTCGGTTGTACGCTCGGCCACGTCGCCGCTCCATTGCGTGCGGACCCGTGAAGAGCGAGAATTTGGCGGCTATCCACGCAAAAGAAGAGAACGTCTGGCGGCTGGGGAGAGGTGACGCGACCGAGCGCGGCGGTTCAAAGTCCCGCGCTGACCCGGCTGACGGACGGCTGAGCTGCTCGCGGATGGATGGACGTACGGACGGCGCTGTCTGCTGCTGGCAGTGGTGGCCCGGATTGTACGCCGCGGCTCTCAAGGCAAAGCGAAGAGTCTTTGGGAGGAAAAACAAAAAGCGAAGAAAATGGGAGCAACAAGACATGGCATAACGGGCAACACTCGGCTGTCGCCAGACGAGCTGGACGAAGACAGGCGAGGAGCGAAAACTGCTCCGGGTAAAGCCAGGTACGCATGAGTCACTCGTGCTGGCTGGATGGGTGGCGAGGGCGCCAGGTATCGTAACAATGGGGAAAGAGCCGTCCAGAAAGGGTGTCGGCCGGACCGGTGCTCGGTCTGTCGTGCGCGGCGAAGTCGTCGGCGTGCTTTCTTTCCTCCTCGTCGCGGTGGCCGCGTTCCGTGCGCCACGTCGAGTGGACCGGCGGCCACTGCGGAGAGCACCGGTCGACGTCGACGAGCAGCGCCAGCCCCGTACGGTAGCGCGCGTCGGAGCATCCTCCCGGCGGGTGTCTCGCATGGCGCGCGCCGCTGCCGTCACGTACGAGGAAGATTCGTACCTGCCCGACTGTAAAGACGGCGAGGAAGAGTCGCCCGCCTACGACTCCGGCCAGGACCTCGGCCAGGTGGGCGCCACCGACCCGACGCTCGACGACGAAGGCCGCAGTCTGCTCCGGCTGGCGGCCGGCGAGGAGATCGAGGAGCTGCACCACGGTGAGGGCCCCCTCTGCTGCTGCGCGTCTGACGTCGAAGGCGATGACGGTGCGCGGCCAGCTGTTCCGTGAAGTGCCGGCGCATCGACGACGACAGCAGCAGCCGCGCGGTGCTGCCGGTCGAACGTGCGCGCCTTGTCATCGGTCGCCACGAGTGCGTTGCGCTCCTCGCCGTCGCGGTACCGGAGCTGCCGTTGCGCAGTTGCTCGTGCATCCGCGGTATCGGTTGTATTATCTGAGGCTGATTCCACGCTGCTTTTTTCGGACTGTGTGCACGCGGTGAGTTGGCTGAAGCAGTAGAAAGGTTGAATGGACTTACCAGACGGACGGGAACAAGTGTCGCTCCTGGACTGCAGGTGTACTTGCAGCTGCACGAGGTGTGAGCTGTCGGGCAAAGTTTTTACGTGTAGTCCCACGTTGGTTGGCTTTGAGACCGTGGTAATATAAAAAATTATGAATCTTAAAATTCCAATGAAGTCTTTGCACTGCTATAATTTTTTGCTAAAATCTGCACTTGTGTTGGATCCACAGAAAAACTGAAATGTACAAGTTGTATTACAAATAGGGGGCCCTCGCTGTGTGCACTTGCGTATGCTTTTAACACATAGAAAGTCTTAAAAAGTGTCCTAAATTTAGACTTCAGCATGCCATCAAATTTCGACTAATCCTAGTGAAGGAATTTTTGATTAGATAAACACATGGCATATGTGCCCAGCTAATTTGCAACAGGCTTTAAGCCTCTAAAGGTTTATCAGTTGAGTTTATGCTTTCTTCTTTATGCTGGGTGCCCTCACTTTTTTAACTTGTTAGACAACTTGAGCGGTGTTAGGGTTCAATTTGCTGTGTTCTCAATGTACGGTGTGTTTTGGAACTAATGCAGTTGTCTGGAAAACTGTAGCACAGCACTTTCTGTGCTGGTGCCTTTTACAATATGCTTCTGGTGGCTATAAAACTTGCAGCTAGAACTCGGGCGGCACTGTATAAAATCTCTTGGAGTAAAGGTTAACATTCTAAAAAGAAACACTTATATTGACACGATTATGAGTAGAAATGGTTAATAAGCATGGATCTACCGTGAAGCAAAGCAAAGGGGCTCATGCTAGTGTTTAGCAGTGTTTGTGAGCTTGCTTTCCAGTCTGCTTTCTGTCAGCCTCGAAAGGCGAGCAGTCATTGTGTGCCGAGACACCTGTGAGAGACATGACACACACGTGCTTGACACTTCACTAGCTGCTTGTTGATTCGGTGACGCTTGTTGGATGGCTGCCAAGTTCAAGACTGGTGGTCGAAGCCAAACTTAGCAATTGTCTGTCTTCTATGCTCGGCTACAGCACTCGAACATTGTTCTTGATGCTCTACCGGCAGTGCTTGTTCCCTGATCGAGCGTGCGGATACTTCCTAGGCCTGTGTGGTTTTTCTTCTTCTCGCGGTTCACTTTGTGAGACAAAAGGAGTGCCTCTTGAGTGCTCTGTTTTTCCAATCTCATTGACAGAGAACTTCTTCGACGCGACTTCGGATGTGAAAGCGAGTGACGCTACGCCAGACAGCGGAGTACACGACCTATCAGGGATGGACCCAGAGGAGAAAGCGCGCCAGGAGGCTGCGTTAAGGGACGAGCTTACACAGGTGAGCGCAGTGTTTTGGGCATTTTAATGATCTGCTCTTCTCACGCTATGCCATTGGCTCTTTCTGCAATAAGTGCTTAACTGCGTTGGTGGATCTTCTGTTACGGAGGGAACTTGGAGAATGTGGTATAAACTGAAAGTGGCGATTTTTGAAAAATGTCATCACTGGGTTTGTGTTCAATCTCATTGTAGAAATATCCTGATGAGCGAGTTATTCAAATATATTTAGACAGAAATACCAGCTGTATTTTTTTTTGTCTGCGGTATGGCCTTGGTCAAAGTGGAAAAACTTCATTTGTAAAAAAAAGTCGCAGGCCATAAGTTAAACAATTTATTCATGGGGATTGTAGTTTTCATAGTATGTTTGTTGCAACGTTGTTCTTGGGTTCCTACTCCCCTGGCAGGTAGGGATGGGTGTATTGAGGGCATAGTAAAATACCAGTGACGAATCCTGTCACTATCCTGTGTCTACTGCTTCCCTGTGCTGTATAGCTGAGCTGATCTCTTGTAATTCCTGGAGCAAGCTGGCCATGATATAACACGGTAATGAGCGTATTGCTACCATATGTTCATTAGTTTCATGTAGTATTGAAGGCCAGCATTAGTTTCTGCTGCGAGAACACAGCCCTGTGCTATCCTAGAAAGTCGGCATCGGGGAAAAGTGTGCCTTTTGCTTGGTGTCTGTTGCCAGCAGCACGTGAAAATTTTCTTGCTCCTTATTTTAAGTGAAGCAACAAAGCCGTTTGACAGCAAAACAACCTTACAATGTGCCAGAACAGAACTAATACAATGGACAGACAGCACAAATTAACGGAATGCGAAAATAAGTAACAAGAAAGTTACTATCTAAGCACTGGCTGTTTGTGCAGCCTAACATGAATTGCTTGGAAGTTGTTGGCCTTACCATCTATTGCTCATCTGCATCAGAAGTTTTTGTCTTCTTAAATTCATTGCGATTTACTGTCTGCCAAGACCTCCTTTTCAAGGATTTCCTGCGGAGTAAAATTGTTGTACACAGTTGTTTCGAGGGTAGCGTTAGACTCGTGTCAGCATTTGCGATTGATAGTTTTGGGACTGGCAGTTCGTTCGAACATTGGCTTGTGGTTTTGTTCTTGATTTCGAGCCACAACAAGGGTTGTAAGGAAGGAAACGGGAGGGAAGTGTGAGGGATCTTATGTTAAAAAGCCTGCTTGCTACTTGTTGACCATTATGTTTATGGCAGGCAGCATATTATTTAGGTATCTAAAATCTGGGCCGACGGTCATTACATGAAAAGGAAAAGGTTGGTTATGAAATGATGGCTGTGCTGTAGTGGCAGAAATTTATTATCCCTTCCTAAAGAAAGTTGAGAGAGGCGCAAAAGCTGAAAGTGGGTCCAATCAATCGTCAAAGCTTCGAAGACTCAAATCGGTAACAAAGAACGAACCAATGCAACGATTTTTTGCGCAACTATCTAAATGTATACTGATACATGCTTTAAGACTATTCTACTCCTCCTGCATGATTGGTGCGTGTAGTCTTATCTAGAACCGTTCCTTTTTCACGATTTTCAAGTAACCCTTTTGACACAATGGAAGCTTGGTGTCGCGCACGCGCCATGTGTCCAAAAGATCTCATCAGAGCTTTTCAGTCAATCAACCAGTCTATGGGGAAATGCATTAGTTTTTTGACAGAACACCATCAGTTACCCTGTCAAATGAATATGTCTATCATTACTAATATCACAGCAATTTTGCTAGATGATGAGCGGAAAAAATGTCCTTGATACGAGACAGTGACTCAATTGGCTTAGATGCGTCGTCTGCAAAAGGGCAGCTGTGTTACCATGACCTTTTCAATGCACAGCAAAACTTGCTTTGCTGCTTATGCCCAAATGGTCAAATTTTGATATATTTTTTTTAGTGAAGATATTGGTCAAATTTTATTTCAAAAATCACATTCAGGAAGGCAGATGACATATCAGGTGGGTAGTCTTTTTTTTTTTTTTTACATTGTGAGGGCCAAGATCCACAGATTTCCTACATTGCAGTCGTACTGACGTACCTGGGTACTCTTTGACTGTGCTTGCTTCTCTGCCTCGTGCCGATCATGGCAGAATTTATTGATGTAACAATGTTTGTGTTGTGTACTGGGTGTGTGTTCTGATGATTGCACGCCTATAGACCTACTTCATCACTGTGCTGCCTCACAATTTCATGTGATTTTTATTCTTTTTTTTAACTTATCCTTTTCATGTTCTAAAACTGATTCAGTTGCTCACATCCATGTTTTTGTATGAACAAAAGTCCCACTTGTTTTCTGTGTATTCCAAACGTCTTTATTGACGTAAATGTAAAAATTTTTAAATGGGATTGGCAGTATGTTGACACGAATAAGATATAAATAAGGTGACACTGGTAGCGAAGTTGGAAAAGCAGTGACAGCTGCAGAAGTGTGGGGCCCCTGACTTGAGCATTGGTAACAACGGCCTTCGAAATAAGTGCAGCAAGAACACTGCCGGCATTTTGGTGGCCAATGCCCAGTACTTTGTCCTTCGTTGAAATCTGTAAAAGCAGGCCTGCAGACATCCACATTAACTTTTCGCTTCTGGACTCCCTAGCATTGCCCATGGGTGCTTATTCTTTGCTTCCACTATACCAATCATTTTTTTTTAGCCGGCGATCCTATCATTCCATTTAAGCGTGTTTTTAGATATTCATCAGGTATGAAATTCTTACCGCACCTAATTGCAGCCAGGCCCTTTACACCAGCTATACAGTAAAAGCTCGTTTTTTCGAAATCAGTTAATTCGAACTTGCAGGTAATTCAAACTGGCACCCTGTTCCCGGAACAGCCCTGAATATTTCAGTGTGGGAAAACTCCCGATAATTCGAACCCTTCGGTATCCAGAACGGTTAATTCAAACTGGGCTCCCCTGGTTTCGATCACTGCTCGCAAAAGAAGTCTGCCCAGAGTGGTTCAAACAAAAGATCCAAACAAAACCAAATTTACTAGATGTGCAAAACAACGAAACAGAAAACCAACAGTGTAGTGTGTGCGCTATGCTGCTGCAATGGCTTATTTTGCTCCTGCAGCCGGCACCAGTGTTCTGGTGCATGCCGTTGCAGGTTTTCTCTGAACATTTACGAAATCACCTTCCACAAATGTGCAGTAGCGCCTAATTTGCGATAATGAGTCCAGAGGTGGTTTCTTTGTGTTCTGCCCGCACAGTGTGGCTCGATGTCCATTCATTCCAGCACTCGCCCGCTAATTCGAACAATTTTAAGTTCCCCTTTGAGTTCTAGCTTACGAACTTTTACTGTATTATTTTTCTTTTAC
The DNA here is from genome assembly GCF_048455015.1 of Haemaphysalis longicornis. NCBI lineage: Eukaryota > Metazoa > Arthropoda > Arachnida > Ixodida > Ixodidae > Haemaphysalis > Haemaphysalis longicornis. Next base: position 1,683,257 of record NW_027526340.1, read on the forward strand.
TCCGTTTCACATCCATTTTAACTGTCCCATTTTGGATATACTTCCCGTGACTTTTAGTGGGAGCTTTTGTTTAGCGCTCTTTGTTCTTACTCTGCCTTGTGCCAGTAAACACAACCAGTCATCGTCATCTTTGCTTCCTAGCTGTGGTGACGATGCGCTGCTTGCCCTTGCCCACTTTCCCTCCCAGGTGGAGGAGGAGATCCAGTCGCTGAGGACTGTGCTGGCCACCAAGCTTGCCCGGTCCCAGGAGCTCAAGCGCCAGCTGGGCATCACCGTCTGGAAGGAGCTCAAGGACGACATGGAGCAGGGCATCAAAAACATCCAGGACACGGCTGCGTAAGGACGCTTTCCTTCCTTCCTTCGTTCCTTGGAGGCATGCTCTGAGGGGGACCTTGCGGGGAACTCGCATGTCGAGGCTAAAGGCTCCACCAGTCGTTCATAATGGCACGCCCTAAGTTCCTACATTGCAGACTTCGTCCCTTGAAGCTTGGCTGAATAAGAGCATGCTTTCAGGCTGGGGATCACAGATGCCATTAACTCTGCTCGTGGGATGTACAGACACATTCTGGCGATGAAATGGCTGTGCTGCGCAAAAGCTTGGTGTGCAGGGTTGGCCCAGTGGGAAAAGTGAAAAAATGCGCTGTCAGTGCACACTGCTTTATGTTAATCGATTCATAATCGGCCGAAAAATTCTGTAATTTAGGTCTTGAGGTGTCGCCTGATCAATGTTTTAGGTGACATTTTATCTAACGGAATTGCTAATTATACACGTCTGGGAATTCTGATGAACTCCCCCATTAGGCACAGCTGTTTGTTAAACTATGATTAATTCTTGACACGAGCATTAGTGATAACAGGTCACTTACTTATTTGGCAGTGGTTATACAACATGTTTGTTTTTTTAAAAAGATCCTTGCTTTTCATTTTTTGTATCTACAGAAAAATTGCAGTGTCATTTGTGAACCCCAAGTGCTTCTTTGCTTTTTGTTGGTTGTTTTTGTCCAGGAGGTATTAATTTACCCTGCTCTGGTTTGTTTGTAGTATTGGGTATCCTGGAAGTATAGAAGCTATTTTTACCAATTAGTAAATGTGCACAATATGCTTGCTTTGCACATTAGTTTTGTGTCAAGTAAATTCTAATTTGAACTAACAGCGCAAGGATGCGGACGAAAGAATGGAAAAAACGGAAAAAAAGACAGTACAAGTGCCGTACAAGACAGAGCGCATTTACCTTTCCACGCCAGCTATTTCCTTTATTTCTTGCTTGTTATCTGCATGTTCTAGCATTAGTAGTGAGCGA